>NC_133024.1:100981250-101585833 GCF_048771995.1 Taeniopygia guttata | reverse complement strand
CTCAAATGTCTCAACAGTTTCAGGGTATGCTAATTAGTCTATCATTATTCACACCATGTTCCTTTATTTACTAATACTAAGATACATGAGACTGAAAGGGAAACTTTAAGCAAGAAGTTCAGTATATTAGATTCTGCAAAGGGCTACACTGACCAAATCTGATTGTGATAATAGAGGTACATTTCAGATCACAAAACATAAAAAATGGAAACAGGAAATCTTCTTACCTCTGCAACCTCAGTGACAAGTGCCCCAACACCCGTGTAATAGAATGGGAAAAGAATGGCTGGCAGCAGAAACAACACCATGAAACTGGCAACACCAAGAACAAAATTATGCCACACCCCTAAAAAGAAGGTAAAAAAAGTTTCTAAATAAACACTAATAACAAAAAGTTGGTTTTTAAATGATCTTACAGCTGCCTTCTAATTAACTTTCCTGAAATTATTACTGCAAGAAAAAAAGAAAAGTTAATTTGTGAACACAGGTATAAGAGTACACAGATTACAGACTTTAACTTGTAGGATGCCACTTTGTAAGGCAGTTTTAGAGAAACCTCTAAGCTCCTGAGAATTATACTGTCAAAAAAGACAGGAGAGTAGTAAGTCTATTTCTACGGTGTCATTCTACCAGATTAAGATTTCATGTACCACTTCTCTTCTAAGTATCAAAGGGTAGTGTACCAGAAGAGAAACTGGGCTTCTGAATACACTATTAAAATACAGTTTCTATTTATGGAATTGTCTTCAATTAAAAAAAATAGTGGAATGAAATATATTATGTGTTGCCTTCTACCACAATAAATTGTTGAAATAAAGAATCTCAATAAATGGGCTTATTTTTGAATAAACACTGTTAGTCCTAGAGAGCAAGATATCTGAAATTTACTTGCAATTCAGTATTTGTGATGATAACCTGCATTATTTCAATTAAAATTATGACATGTATATATGCCAAATGAATTTAGGAAATTATTTCCAAAAAAATCTTCTTCTACAAGAAAATATGGACCTGAAACCCCATAAAGAAACTAAACTGTACAATCAGGACTTGCTGACACAATGTTTTGGGGAACATATTTGCAATTACCATCTTTATAGTATGTGGTTCTCCAGAAGAAGCAATGAGCCACTATCGTAAGACACAGCTGGCGCTCAGCATCAAAGTTTTGTGGCTTTTTCCACATTCAGCTCTACACAATTCCTCAGTTCCACAATTTCTCATTAGTTTGTGACCTCAGACAAACAGTTTTGTACGAACAATGCAGGAAAACCTTTCAGCGTTGAAGAGTCTTTATTTCTTTCTTACAGTGCTTCATCCTGTTGTGAGGAGCTTGATTAAATTCTATACTTACAGTGAAGATACAGCACAGGAATTCCATTAAATATATTTACAAATATATTAAACCTATCTTTCTTGCAGTGTATATAACACAGAAATCATAGCATATGGCAGACTTATCTCCCCTGTCTATCTCCACATCTCACCTCACCTTCTTTCACACTTTTAATGCTGCAGAAATGAGAGACATTTTTTGAGTTCTTGAAGTAAGTTGCCATTTCCACTGGCACATGCTTCTTAAAGTAATTTTTTCTATAGTTTTAATTGTATCTCATGGAAAGGCACTCAGATAGAGGAAATATTTTTGCAATCAGCTCTCCTTATCTCACACACATTTATTTGCAACAAATCCAGAAGTAGTGAGCAAATATTTTAACTTTATTGTTTTAACCTTTTTCTCTTAAAAATATTTTTTCAGCTTAACACCTTAACAAAAATGTAAAATGTAAAATTCTTTTCAATAGTGTGGCTGCTACACAGAGTAAATGGAAAAAAACCCCAACCCTTAAAATAATAATAGTAAAAAAGAGGTGATGGTACTGCTAGAGAGTGACACTGAATACTTTCAAACAGCTAGGAAAAATGGGCCTTGCTACCAAAATTGACACCATTTGCTGTGTGGAATACAGCAAGAAGTCTAAAATAGAAAGGTTTCAGACTTATCCCACGTAATCCACAGAAAAATAAACATACTCCAAATCAGAATACATGCAGAAGCACACTGCTCAGTCTACCTTCTTGCTAAAACAGCCTCATCCTTGGACACCTAATTTCTTACCTTTAAGAAGAGACATTTTACACAACCCTAAAACACCTTAAAATAATGTATTAACTACTAATTAATTAAAAAAAGAAAACCAAAAGCATTTAACTCCTGTTAAAGACAAGGTGAAATGTATTACAAATTATCTCAGAAAGTGACACAAATATATGAACTAATTACAAGAAGATGCTGCACAGAATCCCTTTTCATCTATCTAGTAGGCATGGAATTATGCTATAAATATCACAAGTCTTACAAGAACACTCATTTCCTATTCTTGAAGATATGATGCCATCTGCTGTACAAAAATATATTTTTAAATCTCCAGAATATAGCTGGACTACAAAAAGAATATTTGGTATTGGCCTTTAGTCCAGCTCTGTTACTTAGCTACTATACAAAATATGAGCAAGTCTCTCTAAATTTAAATTTATGAACACCAGGAATAAGCTCATTCAACTGCTCTGACAAATATAAGAAATTGGTTGTTTACTGAATATTGCATTTTATCATTATCAAAGATCCTAGTTCTGAAACCTATCTATCATAAACTGTGAAAAAATGCATTTATTTGTTATACCTAACTGAAAGCAAGCCATTCATGCTGATCAGTCTTGCAACATGTTTGCTCCTGCCTTGTATTCCACTATTTCAGGTTTCCCAAGAACATGAAAAATTATTACAGATGTTTGCTTGTCATCAAAATATGCAAGCAATTATCTTCTATTACAGCTTATCATTCTATTTTTCTAGATAATGTCTCAGGAATCCATGTAAGCAAGCCACTTTGAAACTCAGTATACCTTTTCTTTCAGTTCTCTTCCCAGTAGATGGAAATAGAAACAGACTAATTTGACAAACAGAGCTTCCTAAAAGCCCATTGTATGTGAATGATTTTTGTTGATTCAGGTATTTGGCATACAGATATATTTAATTACCTAACATTTGTAATTATTTATTTGATTTATGAAAGCTTGAAAACATGCATGCTAAATGCTTCTCTATGTCCACCCTCTATATGATGTTTTAGATACAACATTCAGGAAACAATGTTAATAACTAAACATAACAACAGGCTGGCTGCTAGCCTGCAACAGAAAAAACACCAGTATCAAGAACTGACCCAAGATGATAACTTCTATCTCTATTTTAGTTCTTTGGGAGCCACCTTTGTCTCTAGAAATAATAATACAAGTGGTTCAGGCAGAGCAACACTGTCTCAGCTTGACTTTTCACAACCAGACTCTACCTCCCAGTAGCCAGAGACTTCAACAAACATCAATTCAAAAACATCTGGAAGTTATCTGGACACAAAAGCAACGATTCTCTTTGGATGTTTGTATTTTAACCTTTATTTCCTCCTGATGGAAACATCAAAACACAGCGACCTGTACAATAACAAAACTCAGAGGTCAGTGAAAATCTCTCACAATACTGCTGAAAAATAGATTGCTCCTATTGCAGAAAACAGTAGTGAATTGTTCAAGGATGTTGACCTGTGTTGACAGGAAGTCGTTTTTCTCATAGGACCATTCTGGCTCAGTATTTCCCAGCTTGCGTGCTCCAAGGTTTTGCTACTTAGGCTATACAATATGCAGAAACATCCCAAACAACAAACAAACAAAAAAGACAGAGGAACTTCTGCACCCAGTGCAAGAGCTCTTTCTAATGAGAGGAACACCAGAAACCACAGTTTTTCCCCAACTACACAACTGGAATTTCTTATGCACAACTATTCTGAATTGGATCTAGAATATAATAAAGTTTTTCAAGACAAGAAATTTGTGCTCATTTAAGATCTTAGAAACTGATATCTCCAGCCCAGAAAGCAGCTCAATAAGGACAGTAATGATCAAATGATTCTCTGAGATGCCAACACAGGTTCAGAACAGAAGGATCACCGTTAGGTAAAGAGAACTTACTCATTCTAAACCTTAAATACTCAAATCAAAGATTCACAACGATGCCTTGGAATAAGTAACAGTACTAAGCAAAGATTTAATAAAAATCCATGAACTATTACCTGCACAAAATATCCTTAACTGCTGAACAGGAGATATCAACTGCAAGTGAGTTGTGAAGAGGTCAACAAATGCTCCAGGATAGATAATGAAGATAAAAATTCCAAATCCATTAAATCGTACTTGTTCTCTTAAAAAGAAGAAAAGAAAAGTGAAGCAGAGTAACTGCAAACAAACAAAAGAAAAACTGAGAGATTCTAAATAGCACACAGTTTTTGACAACAAGAATGACTAAGTTTTAATTATAAAACTAATTTATTTTTTGTACTATCAGTAATTGAAAGATAATTAAACCAAAGGATGTTTTCTGCAGTAATTGCCACTTCTAAGCCGTATACATTTTTAACTTTGGTAAAAACATAAAGTGTAAGTTCAACTTGTTTTCTGTCTCCTGGTAACAATAACATATAAAATACTTTTTTAAAAACTACCCAACTTCCATGTTAACATGTATTTCAACATTTGGGGTAATTGTTCTTTTAAGTAAAACAATGGCAGCCCGTATGAAGCAGTTTCAAACTCATCTATGTAAAAATATTACCAAGAATCAATTGCTTTCCTTTTAAAGAAATACTTCTACAGTTCTGGAATTTTTAATTCTGTTTCTCCTAAATGGACTTTAAGAGTACATTGTAAACTAAGAAAAAATGAGGAAATGTCATCTGAAAAAATGAAAACAAGTCAAGAGGTTAAAAGGACAAATGCTAATGCCCATCCAAACCTTAACACTCCATTATTCTATTTAAATATATTAGTAGCTGACACTATTATACAGATATTTTTATCAAGGGTTTTGCAATTACTTTTAAATGAACTTCTTGGAAAAAACACATTAAGGTTTTTTGAAACTAGAAATTGTACAAGGGACTTAAGAGAGGCGTGGGAAAATCATGTTCCAAGACAAACCAGACACAGATCAGCTAATCCCGTATCTTTACTGAGACAATATACTGGGTCTAACCTTTTCCTTATTTACATTTATCTATTTAATGTGTATATACAGCAAAAGAAGACAAGGAATTATACACAATTATTCAAAGTTAAGTCTCACACTAATACTGTGGAGCTAACTCATCCCATGCTACCAATTAATAATAGGCAGTTTAATGCCTGTTCAGGATTTCATGAAGGGTAGAAGATACACAGGGAGGAAGAAAAAGACTTGCTTGGTACGAGCCTTGACTAAGCTAAGGCTCAAATATTTAAGCTGTTATAGTTCGTAGCTAATGCTTTCTAGTACTGAAGTTGGCAAAAGTGTATTAGATTTCAGGAAGGTTAAGTGACTTGCCAGAATAATAAAATTTGCCCACAGCACAGCTTTGTAGTGAAGTTGAAACCCTGAGAATTTACAGTAACAGCACTACAGACTCAACATATGCCAGAAGGAGAATAAAAAAGCCATGCAGAAAACAGCAGCAGCAATGTTGGCTGCCAACATACATTGGACCAACCAATTTCTCCTCTGAAAATAGCTGGAAAAAAATTTTTTTTACAAAAATATAACCTGAAATGGAATATTCAAAGCCTTTGCTGTAGACCTTGAATAAAGATATCACACCATTAAGACACAAGAATTCTTCTTCCTTTCTGCTTAAAAAGAGCTCTGTATTAACGCCTAGCTTCTCTGCACTCTGCCAGCAACATGCCGTAGAAAGAAAATTTTGTTTCTTCTTCCTGTGATGGGATAAACAAAAGGTTCATCCTCCACAGAAAATTCCTTGTGAATATTTGAGGGAAGACAGCTGAAAGACAATCAGAGCATATGAAACACAGAGGTTCTCAAACCACCCCTTTGAGTGAGAACCTTTGTGGTTACAAGAAAGGTAGTATATGGGTTAAAATGCAGTCATGACTCCCGACACTCAGGAAAATCAGAGAAAGAACTTAGGACTTTATGCTCAAAGAAGAGATAATAATGCTGCCCAGAAGAAATTTGGAGGACACCTGATCATCAGTCCCAGTAACCACTGCTTAACCTTCTTATGCTAAAGTGGCATTCAAAAGTAACAACTAAACTGTCAAATAATTTTTGTGAAGTAATCATCATAGTTAAGGACATTAAAAAATATAATTTTTGATCAAAGCTAATAAATCACAGAGGTTAACAGGGGCAAATCACATTTGACCAAGTTATTGCTTCAACCTGTTCATATCATATTCACAAGCTATGTTTAAACAAATCAATTAAAAATCTATTTTAAAGTATTACTGTGTAATAGCACATGAGTTCAAGTGTCACAAGCACAGAAATGAAATGAAATTGCTGAGGAAAAAACAGGGCCACTTTAAAAAGACTGTTTTAAACCTGATGTTATATTTGCAAAGCAGAAGTCCTTTCTCATAATCTGTATAATAGACACTGTATTAAAACTCTATCTCTAATTTGTACACCCTTCCAAACTTCAAATCTAAGGAAGATATGAATTACAGACTAAACAGACTCTACATAAAACAAAGCAGTGCTAACATCATTCACAGCTAGGTAACTGCTCTGGAATATTTGGCTTTGCTGTCAGAGTAGCAGAAAAGCAAAACAGAAATTACCGAATCGCTGCCACCCCATGGCCGACTTCGTGTATCACACCGCTGATGAGGATCGCAGAGAAGAAATAGGTCAGCTGGCTGATAGGCAAATTGACACCAGGCACCTGTTGATGTGGGCATGACAACAAAACAAAACATTGGAGGAAAACAAGAGGTACAAAGACAAATCATTCTGCCCCTAAATTTGCTGCTCTCACTCACTTCTTCAGACCCACAACAGACCAGGGACTGTTCTCATGCAGCATGATCACACTGCACCTCTTTTATCAACTTATTCAGTGTATTTTAGAATATATTAAATAGATAGTCTTTTGTGGAACATTAAATACCTCTCCAGGCACAAAAGCCCTCTCCCTACCCTATATATTCCCCACAGCTCTGATCAAATGTGTCCTATTCTATATTAAGCTCAAGAAGTTTGTAAAAATGTACACAGACTTCCATTCAAATGAAACAGGCTTGGCACTGTGAGCATTAGTTTACAATTTCCTGCAGCCAGTCATGTAGCTATAGAAAAGATCCACCTTTCAAAAGAAAATAATAAAAACTGTATGGCTCTTTAAGGAGTATGAACATAAAAAGTTAAAAAATTAGTTGACAGCTGAACAGTCAGTCTCTTCCTTCTCTCTTCCTATACAAATCATAAAATTATCCCAGCTTACAGGGTCAAAAAAAAATTTCCTCTGTTCTTCAGGTTTTGGTAGTCTACACATTGCAATTTAACCTTAAAAAAAACCCACCTTGAAATGAGTATACTATTTTAATTTACCTAAGACATAATATTCAGGCCCCTCATAGTCTTCCTGTTGCTGTGGATTCTCATTACTCCCGGGTCCTTCTCTGTGCTTGTCACAAGACACCAGCTGCTTCCAGACAGGCTTCAAAGTGGTCACTAGTCAAAGCATGAGGAACTGTTTCCTCCTTCCCCTTGATGGACCTTCATCTTGCTCGGTTCCGCCCCCTCAGCTGCTGGGCTGCAGTGGGATTGCTCTGGGACATTTCTCCTGTCAGAGCCACAGCTTTTTCTACTCAAGGCAGGCTGCACTCCAGGATGCTCACTAACAACTGATGTGAACACAACCTGAATTGCAACCCAGCCTCACAAAAGAGATGCTGTGGGCAAAAACTTCTGGTCTGTCTATAGAACCCTATAAATCCCAGCATTATGGAAGACAAAAGGCTGCACATCCAACTAGGTGGGTTGGATCCTACCTTTGTTCTGTCCTGCACATTCTTCACTTATATGCATTTACCTACCCAAGCAGCAGAACTCTACCAGAGTTCATTGAGACAATCTAGCTAAGTTAAATCCTTCAAAAGGATTCATTAATGTTAATCACCTCACAAATTCTGTCCAGTGTGATGGTGACCAAGGAATTTACCTCAACTGACTCAGCTGTGGTACCTCACAGTATGAAAGACAGCCAGACTTCACTTCTTAAAGTTCACTGCTTGCATTGCAGCATCAGCTGGTGGCACTAAAGCATCACTTCAGTGGCATTGCCTCTGCAGCGGGAGGACAGATGGCAACAGCAAGAGCTGCCATCTCAATTCTACCATGACTACAGCCTGAAGAACACAGCACCAGATGCTCACAGACTTTATGTCAAAGAAGCTATTTTAAGATTCACCTAAAACAAAAAGTTACCTCTCATGAAGGGTTCTGAAACCAATAGCAGTATTTTGTTAAAAAAGCATGCTGTCTTGTATTTTATGGCCTTCTGGAAATGCCTTTAGTAAAAGAAGATCCTTTCCTTGTAACTAATCTGCCTCTTTCCTACTTTTGTCAGTAGGCAACCAACACAAGTGCGGGCAGCTGAAGAGAAACAGCCCAGTTACCTATAGATAGGTATTTTTAATCGAGTCGATAATTGAACAAAAGAGGAAGTGTACGAAAATCTTAATAAAATATAAGTACAACTGTTTCTCCATCTCTCCACACCCAGAGGGTAAAGGTTAAACAGCTTTATGCCACAGGCTAAAATTAAGTTTACAAAGAAAAAGTGGGGTTTTGTTGGGTATTTTAAAAACTAATTTGCTCTCTTCCAGGCAGCCAAATACAAGTAAATAATTTAAATTAGAAGGTCCTCCTAATTCATTCTTCACCTCTTTGCAACCACATAAGTCTCTTTTTGGTGTCAATTTACACTAGCACATTCCCCTTAAATACTCCCCTTAAAATTCTTGCTAAAGGCAGAATTATACAACCGTGAAATGAAAGAATGAGGTAAAAAAGTAAGAGAACCACAACTGAACTTAGGAGAAGTAACCTTATCCCCACACATGACATTACTTTATCCCTTGCTATTAAACTGTTTTCAGTGCCAGTCAATCCTTGGTTTGAATGCAGTGATATTGCCAGCAGGCAGCCACTGAGGAAACAAGTCCACATTGAAATTGTGAACATTATCCTACTTTTCTACTTTTGTTGTTCCAGTTCACACCAGATTAATTCCAAAGGCTCATCTTTACTCTGGTTGTGTCTGTGTTATTTTCTCCAAAGAGCAATATATTGTCAATGACCACTTTACTCTGGTGTCACAAAAGTGGATGGATCCATACAATGACCTCAGAAAATGAAGATGTAAAGGAACTTCAGAAAGGTTATGACAGATCCTGCTGGAATGTAAATTACAAAATTTTCTGTCTCATGTTCAGCTCATGCCCTCCCAGATGCACAGACTGCCCACTCCTGTCTGCCCCCAAAGGTAACTGAGGAGCAGGCCTTGGACAGAGGACAGCAGTGGCAGTGACAGCAGTTCTCCCTCAGGTCTCACTGCCTGCTTTTTCCAACACACACTGAACTCTGCATATTCACTCTGCTTGTGGGAAACAGACCCAGCCATCCAAAGGTACTGAGTTTATGGCACATGCTAAATCAGGCCTCCTGCACTCATGCCAGTCTAGCTGCATGCAGTCAGTTTAGTGCTTACAGGAAGGTTTGTTTTGTCTGCACACAATTCTCAACATCTAGTCACTTGAATAGCTGAGTACTTAAATAGAGTAACAAGGCTGGGCACCTCTGCTCTAAGCCACGTAGCAGAAGGCAGAGCAATCCCATAACACTTTCTGAATTTCTGGAAAATGACCATACATTTTGGCCACATTGCACTCTTGGTATAAAAAAGGTGACTAGGAATCCTTCCAGGATAAAACTGTTGCAAGGCAATGTCAGTTCTTCCATTACTGCCATGTGAAGAGATTAAAAAGACAGTATTTGAAATCTCTCCTATCTTGTGAAATACATTCCATTCTAAAACTATAAAATATATTGTCCAGCACCAGAAATGCATGGAACAATTAAATATCTCATTGGACTTTGATACTGCCAGAAACAGCACTTGAAATTTCACATAGTAAATTAAGTCATAAGTCCTTGAAGAATCAAAAAATACTCCCTCACTAACAATTCTTTGCTTCTACTATCACACAAAACTTTTTGTCCTTCTTTCCTTTTCCACTGCTATTTTGTATTGTATTAAAAGAAACAGAACTTGTCTCCTCTTGTCAATTATGTATGAGACCTGCAAACTTTAAGGTCACCAGAACCTACTGCAAAGCTTACAGGAAACGAGTTCTTAACTCAGTTTTATGTGCTTAGTACTATAATTTTATTCTTAGTACTGTAATTTAGGGCTTTTCAGAATGATTATCCAAGTCCCACTCCTGAGAATTTTTAAAATAAACTCTTCCACATGTTTGCCTTCATTTGCCCTTTTTCTGTACCCACTCTCCCATTTTTAAGGCTGGAAAGAACCAGCACATTTTCATGTAGATAACATCAGGAGTTGGGTTCTGCTCGCATAGAATATTTTAGCACCCCATACCCCATTAAGAAACGGCTTTAGATGTGTACACAGTTCTCAAGCAAAGACCTGAGGAGGGAACACCCACCACGACTTGCAGCATTCGATCATTTTGGGCTTTCGGAGCCTCGGTGAGCATCTGGGTCAGTGTCTGCAGCAGGGTCTTTCCAAGCAGAATAACAGAGCCAAACATGGCAACTATTCCAAACACCATTCCTACACTGAACCTACACAGAGAAGCAAACAGTTCAACAATGCACAGCCACAAGAGAAAAAGGGTATCATCTCTGGCTATGTAAATCTCTGCTTTACGGCACAAGCTTTTACACAAACCACAGGGCAAAACTTATCTGATGCTACCACAATTTATCAACAATCCAGTACAAAAATGCTAAAGGAAACTAATAACAATAATATATAGTAATAACACTAATAACTTATATTCTCCTTGTTTAATAAATGTTTTACATCCAAACCATATCCTGATAAATTTTCAAATACTTTTATTCAGTTACCTAATACGTGTAACTCGCTTGCAGCTATGAATCTGTGAATTTATAAGAATATAGAAATATAACTAACAATGTATAATTGGCCATGTTGCACCACAGCATCACATATTTAGAGACCTGGATCAAATTATGGGGCAGTTTCAGTTAATTTTGCATCTTTCTTACAAAAAATAAAATGAGCTAATGAACAATAAATGAGACTAAACCTTTTTTAAAGAACAATAAATGAGACTGAATCTTTTGTAAAGAACAACTAAAATGTACAGCTGCAAGACCACATTAACACCAATTTCTTAGGCTACATTGCGCTTCTCAACAATTTTTCCTTAAAACCAATGTTGCAAATAATTTCATGTCACTCCACCTAGTGACAAATTTTTATTCAGCATTAATATTACTATTCTAATTTTACACTGTCCTATAGCTGAAGGATGTGATAACTTTTTTTTAACAAAAAAAAACTTCTGAGATGCAAATCCAGCACATATACCTCACTACCCGTCCTTCCTCCTCTCATAACAGCTCAACTGTTCTCTTATCAGCCTTAATGGAGCTCACTGGGAATTAGTAGATTTATTTTAAGCAACATGTACTTGTAATGTTAATTAAAGAGACTAGTGGAAACATTATACTGTAATAAATTATACACATTAAAAATTGTAATTGATACAGAGCTATTTCAGACTGATTATTACAAAATCATTACATACTAGAGAAACCAATTTGAAGTACATCTCTTTTATTACTATTTCATTGAAGGTAGCAATACAGGAAATGAAAAGAAATTCAAACCTCACTCATTTTATATTTTCAGAGCAGATACAAAGTAATGGTAGGAAGGCAACTGAACAATAGTTTTCTAAACCAGTCCAGGAGCACCCATACTAGACCACCCTACTTATCTACCCATTCCCATCACTGTGCAATGTTTGCATGGAAAAGTGCAGGCAGATGAAAGACAGAAGGTAAGCAAGGTGCTCCTGAGCAGGTATCATTGCTGAATGTCTGGGCAATGATAAACTACAGGTACACAGCTGGCTCTGAATACTTTGTAAACTTGAGTGATTGGGAGAGCTCAGTCTACAGCATTGGGAATGATCTAGGATCTCAGCAGCTGCTTTCAGACCTACTTCTGCATGCAGTATTGCATGTAATAGCTGTACTCTTCACAACCATGCATACTTCAAACCACAGGTAAAAATAGTTTAAGGATTTCTAGTTTTATAGAATCTCAATATGCAACCTGTATTACACTTATGAATTTTTTAGCAGAAGAATTGTACTGGCACAGTACAATTAGAGCAACCACTCCAATTGGTTTTATCATTGGCCTATTAAAATACACCCACTGCCCAGCTAAAAGGCACCAATGTGGTTCAATTGGTTCAATTGCTGACTCTGACAGAAGAAAAAGGATGCTGAATTTATACCACAAGTAGAGGAGTTTGGGTTTCCATCTCCCCCAGTTGTAGAACTGGCGGTTGAAGAGAGCCGTTTGCCAGCGCAGGTGAAAGGGAGAGACGCTCAAGCCGTACGTCAGCAGCCACTCCTCGTACGATGCCTTCAGAGAGTTGGAGGACTGCAAAGCAAAAGAAAACCAGTTTGACCAAAACATTCTAGGAAGATTTTGTAATGTAACTGAGCAGCAAATGTGATCTGTTTATATAAAAACAGGTGCAGAATTTCAAGTAGATGTCCTACACATTATTTACATTTTGACATATAGGTATGTGTGACAAGTAATGTGAAACAGTTATGTCACTGTTTAGATGTTATTTCCAACAACTGAAGGTTCGTAAAAGAGATTGGGTATCCAGAGTTATTTGACAAACAAGGTCTTGCATCATCTTTCCTGGTGTTAAATCACTTTCAGTAGTTCTACTTTCTGGTTAGAAGGCTAGAGACTGTTGATGGCATTCTTTCAACATGCAATTATATTCCAATAAACATTTTAAAAACTACAATAATGAAAAATGCTTCTTTTGTCTCCAGCTGAAAAAAACTTTCTAATACAGATGAGATATGGCTCAGTATTGCAGATACCTGCTAATAAGTATAAAAACAAAGTCTATTTTTCAAACACAAATACTATGCCTAAAGAGGATCGGGAATATCTGATCAGACTAACAAAAAAACACAAGGAATTTAAAATTATCAACCTGTATTGCAATAGCAGTTTCAGTATGGTAACTTTCCAGCATTTCAAGATACTTCCAGTAGTTCCAAACATTTCTCTTGATGAGAAATGTGACCTATAAATACTTACCTGCAGCATTATCTTGAATTATAGACCAACAGACATGGTTTTTGCAATTTCTAACTTTACTTTCTGGTGCCTGCATTTTCAACAGGCTTTAGTCACCTGCTTCATGGAAGCTTGTGTCAGAAACCCAGATGAAGGAATACTTTCCTTGGAGGAACTGAGAGCTCAGGAAAAGCACAGATGAGCTTTGAGCATTCTGACACTGGGCAGTTCCCAAGGCAGGAGTGTCTCCCACAATCCAGACAAGTCTTTGGAGATGTCTGAACTGGAGCACTGTTCCCAAGGTTCCCCACAAGCAGCAGCACCTGCTGAAGATATCCAGAATGTGTAGTTCACAACAGGCTCCCTTCTCCTCCCCGACAAGGAACTCCACAAGTTTCTGGCTGTTGTCCTTGGTCCTTTGAACAAATTTAGAACTTGCCAATTCCTTGCATTCCTCCTGCCCTGTACCACAGTGGTGGGGGTGGTTTGAGGATCTCACACTGCACAACTGTATTAAAAGCTTTTATCATTTTGTCAAATTAATTAAATCTTAAACACTAAAAGTTTATTTCAAATAACAAATTTCCTCAGCTGTGAAACCCATTTACTTGAGCCATTGTTCATGCATGACCTCTTACACCATTTATCCTTTCTGCCTATATATTTCTGTATCATTTTCTTCTTCTTCACCCTACTGATTTCAGCCATATTTTTGTTGTCAGCTGAAGGCACCAACAGAAATTTTCACTGTAATGCACTCCCATCAACACCACTCACTCCCTATGGCACTATTAAGTTCAATCATATCAGCTTTTGCTGATTTTAACAGAAGAGATCACAAAGATGATTAGACTGGTACACAATTAGTGATATATAAGCCAAGGAAACAAAGAAAAAGGCCTCCTCACATAATCTACCCAAAAATTCAGAACAAAAATACATGCATCATTAAGAACCCCTGATATGAGAAACTGTCATTTGTGAATTAAAAAAAAAAAAAAAAAGTCCTATTCATTCACACGGTCAAAAAAACCTCAAAACCACCCTAATGCATTATTCTAATAAAGTTAATCAGATACATTGATTTGACACTTGAAACAAGTGTTCCTTTTATCACATGTAAACCCCACTTTTTTCTCTAGAAATGCCACAAATTCATGCCTTTCAATTCATTCCAACAACATCACAGCCCCACTGTCCTAGCAAGATATAAGTAAGTATGAAGTTTTCCATGAGGAATATGGAATCACTGACTATAGAGCCACCAAATGTGGAAAAGAAAGGTACCAAAATTTTCCTTTTGTATTTTCCTCACAATTTGTGTAAATGTTATTCACGATCACTGAATGACTGCAAACTTTTGCAAAACATATTAAAAAGCTCTTTGCAGAGTTTTTCTCCTTCTGTCCTGATCCTAGTGGGATCCCCACATGAAACACACACCCTCATGCCCTGGTATGCTTCATTTCAAGCTGCTTTCACACAGGCCTTGGCCCTGCTTCTTTGAGATCTAAGAGCTCTTTGTTAGATTAGTTTTGCTATAAAAGCAGCACCTATTTATCTAAGCAGCCTTTAAAATGCTGGACACCTGCTAAGCACGCCAGGAGCTCCACAGGTATCTGCCAGCCAGCAGGAGTCAACATTCTTCTTTGCTGGCAGAATCTCTTCAAGAGCTCTGAATCATTTCAGCTTCCTGACCTTAAAAGCTGAGAGCCAACCTTGACTGAATGTGTCTAATGCATCCTTTATTTCTCACACCAGAAGGAGGGACAACCTCCTACACATCACTCCTTCCTGATCCTTCAGGCAGAATGAAATGTGATGACTTAGGATGCTGGGAAGAAGGAACTTAGGGGTCTGAGTGATTCCCTCTTACAGAATCCAAGCTTCAGTGAAAATGTTGGTGGCAGTGGTACAATGAGGAGCAAAAAGAATGACTTAACATTCAAAATCCAGCTTGATTTGGCATAGCTTTAGCTTCCTGACACAAATGTATCTTTTCTTTCTAGCACTATTATAACAATTGGATTTATCTGTGCAAAAATACATGTATACACAGTTATACTTTCTATATAGTAGTCTAGGAGTCAGACTGCTAAAATAGAATATTTAAAATCTGAACAATACCAGTAAGGGAACAAACTGAGCAAAAAACATTGCACATTAAACAGATTTACAGAATAAACATTAACAGCAAGTTACAGCACACATCCTTCTCTTGCCAGAAATATCAACAGGATCACACATGGAAAAGTGCTCCCACATTTTTTTTCACTCAATTCTCTGTACATCCTCTTGGTGTAATTACACTGAAGGCGATTTGTGATTTAAACAGTACAATTTTGCTATGGAAGCTAGCAACCCTGGGTTGTGACTGTGGTGGAGATTTACAGTACAAGTAATCTCAGCTTCCTAATGATATAAATCTGGTTATTTAATCCAAACTCTGTTTGAACTGTGGTACTCACAGTGAAACCTATGACTGAGATGCACAACAGGAGATCTACCAGCAAGTTCACTAAGGCCCAACAGCTCCCACATAATTCCTGAGGATAAATAACCTTGGTCAACTTTTAGTTTAAAAATCAGAATTAAAATTTAACTCCTGGATTCTCACACTTGCTATAGAATTCTAGGCATTGCCCCTTCTTTTTCAACATAAATCAGGCATTAAGTAGGCTCCAACGTAGGGGATTTTTTTCCCTCCCTTGCTGCTGCAAGAAATGAGGTGACTCTCCTTATTTACAAAAGTAATTTTATGGTCTAATCTAATCTAAATTGGATTTTACAGTCCAATGCAGAAAGAGATCTTCAGAATCTCAATGATGCAAATGGTCTCAGCATCATGGCACAACAGGTCTGGCACCTGAGCTCAGTTCTCACTTCACAGCCCAAGAGCCCTCACCAGACACAAAGCTGCTGCCAGAGGAGAAGCAGCCTCCTGGCTGACATTCCTGCTGTGTCTCACTGCAGTCAGAGCACCTTATCCTGGTACCTGGCCAATCTTCTCATGTGCTTCAAAACAATGCTGTATTTTTTTTTAAACACTTAACACAGACTTGCTGCATGAAAATTTGAGAAGTCTTCAGGTAAATGACTGTATTTGTTATTGTCGTGTACAAGTTGTATTTTGCAATTATGAGCTTTCATCATTAACAGAGCTACATTTGCTCTCCAATTAGCTGCAGGGGGAGACACTTTTCCAAGTTTTCTAAGCATCTGAATTTTCTTGTATTTCTTCCTATATTTCACAAGAGTGACAAAATGCACATTTTGCACTTTCATATCACTAAGTCTTACCTGCCTTGGAAGAAACAGATGCAAATCCTGGACTGTAAAATTAAGAATTACAGATCAAACCTCTCATTTCATTTTCCCTCATATTTAACCAGCACACAGCCTACTTTGTATGCGTTCTTTCAAATTTCGGTCATGTCTTAGAAATCACACCTCTAAATGTTTAAAAAACCCAAAATAACACCACACCACTTAATGAAACTTGAGCAATGCACAGACGCATCCCATATATAACAAATGATGTCTTGGTGTATTTTCTTTTTAAACTTTACCTCCATTTTTAGGAGGAAAAGGATAGTCTCCGAGGATCAAAGTTTATTTATTTAAAAAAGTATTTGTATCGAGTTCTGTCTCAATTTTTTCCCTGTAAAACTACAGATATTCAAAAGAAATAAATACGCATTGCTTTTTACACCTTTTAGGAAAATCGTCATTATAAGGCACATACTGTAAACCGCAAACTTGCAAGGCTGTCTTTTAGGTTTTGTTAATATAATAACAATAACAAACTGCGGAGAGCGCGTTAAAACGCCGCGGAGCCGCTTAAGCAGTACATTAAAAGCTGTTTGCCCTGACTGTTGGCGGCTGCGGTCCTTTGGCACAGCGCGGCTCCCGGGCACTCTCCCGGAGCCGCTCGGAGCCAGCGCGGGGCGGGAGCGGCCGGGATCGCCTCAGGGCCCGCGGGAGCGCGGCGGGGCCGGGCCGGGATCACCTCAGGGCCCGCGGGAGCGCAGCGGGGCCGGGCCGGGATCGCCTCAGGGCCCACAGGAGCGCAGGGGGCCCGGGCCGGGATCGCCTCAGAGGGACCCGGCCGGGCGCGGCCGCTCCGCCAGCCCGGGCTCGGCACCGAGGCTCTGGGCCTGGCGCGGGTTGTGGGGGTGGGGGGACGGGGCTGCCGCTGCCTCCTCCCGGCCCCGTCCGGCCCCGCGCCCTCGGCCCTCACCTTGAGCAGCGTGTCCGCCAGGTACACGGCGCACCAGCCGCCCAGCACGGTCACCACCACCGGCACCGGGATCATCGCGGGCCGCGCCGCAGCGGGCAGCCCGGAACCCAACCTGCCCGGAACCTTTCTCGCAGTGGCTCTGCTGCCCGGGCGGACGGTTCTGGGCAGCGCGTAGAGCGAGGGCAGGTTGCGGCGTGACGTCACGGGCCGGGGCGGCCCCTCCCGCCGAGTTCGCCTCAGCCGCCGCCTGGCGCGCGTTCTGTGGGGGGCTGCGCTGCGGCCGGCAGGGGAGTGCACGGGACAGTAACAGTAATGTGTGATGGCAACATCAAAGCACGATGTGGAAGCGCCTCAGTAATGTTACTGATAAAAATTGATCCAGCCAAATTAAAAATGAAAAAATAGAAATTTTATTAAAGATCGAATTGTCTCCGAGTCAGCCGCAAGGAAAAGGGCAGTGCCGAGCCCGGGCTCGGCGCTGGGCGCGTCACAGAGCGGACAGCCTCAGCATAGGGTCCCCCTGTGCCCACACCACACTTTTGGTACAAGCAGATTTTACAGGAAATACTCTGCCCGAGGCCGGGATTTCGGCAAGCCGTCTTTTCTTTCCATTCAAAATCCTACATATTCATAAAGTCTCTTTTCTCTGTGCTGGGGTAGAACAATTCGGAGTCCGGTGGTGATGAATCTTTTTGATGGAGTTATGGGAACACGGCTTTCAGATGTATCAGCCGGATGATCCCAGCAATTCCAATCTAGAGTCGATCCCAATCTAGGGTCAATCCCAATCTAGGGTCAATCCCAATCTAGAGTTGATCCCAGTCTAGGGTCAATCCCAATCTAGGGTCAATGCCAATCTAGAGTTGATCCCAGTCTAGGGTCAATCCCAATCTAGGGTCAATCCAAATCTAGAGTTGATCCCAGTCTAGGGTCAATCCCAATCTAGAGTCAATCCCAATCTAGAGTTGATCCCAGTCTAGAGTTGATCCCAGTCTAGGGTCAATCCCAATCTAGAGTCAATCCCAATCTAGGGCCATTGTCAGGATGATCAGCGCCCAGGTGTCCCTGTATCACTTCGAGAAGTGAGCCACATGTATTAGTTTGCAAATGAGGTTTTGTCAGAAACCGGTTTTTGGATATGTGGGGGCAACTCCCAGTGCTGGCGTGCGGGCTTTCAACAATATCAAATATTACAGATATCGTATTATACTGGCACGAATTACTCATTACATATAACAGTAATGAGAGAGTGACGGGATTCCCTTTAACCGCTGGCGTTCTGTCAGAAATGAGCACTGACCTGGTTGTGCAGCAGAATCATTCTGTGAGGATGGCTTTTAAGCAGATGTTTCCTGGGCTCCTGTTTCCTTCCTGGGCCACGCTCAGTGCTGATTCTTCAGCCGGTGTTGGGTCAGGCTGACACGGAGCTCATTTCCCTCATGGCTTTGCATCGGTGCCTGCGAAGGTGTTGGTGACACACCGGGGTGTGGCACAGCATCAATGCTGTCCCTGCCACATTCTCCTGGCAGAGGATACGACTGGGCAGCTGACCCAAATTAACCAAAGAGATATTCCATACCATGTGGCATTAGTTAAAAAAACTAAGCAATGGAGGAGGATACATTTGTTATTTACAGCGTTTGACTTGCACAGCAAGTGAGAGCAAACAGCCCTGGGCAGCCTCTCACCATTGGCATTTGTGGGTGCAGAGCAGGAATTGATAATGGTAGTGCACGTTGGCTTTCGCTTGTTGTGTTTGCTCAATTCCTTTGTCTTTCATCCCAGCTCGGGGCTTATCTGCCCCTTACATTTAGATTTTCCATCATTCTAACAACTCCACATTTTGATGGAAGCTGTCCATGTTGACTGATGCCTTTTTAGAGGGTTGGAAATAACTTAATTTGAACATAAAATCTGAAGAATTACAGGAAGTGTATCCAGCCCTGCATGCAACTTAATTTGAATTTATGCACTTTCATAGATGGCTTTAAGATGTCCTCAGCATCTAAAAGGACCTACAAACAGTAACAGAATATTGAGATCTGATAATGATTTTTTTTCTGCACTGGTTCCCAGTCTAAAAAATTTATCAAATCATTAAAAAATTATGCAAGTATGGTTTATTCTACACCTTATTGGTTGAAAACTCAAGTTGTTCCACAGACCAACATGAATTTAATGTAAATATACAGACTATAAACCACTGGTGGTCTTCAGAAGCAATGGAGTGGAATTGTATTCAAACAGTTGAGAACACAAGTACTTTTCCGAGTGTCATATCCTCACTGAAATAAAGCAAAATAAATGGACATATTTAAATGAACCAGTTGGTGACCAGGTTTTGTAACATTATTGTATTTTTGCTTCTACATTCAGTTAGTGTACCATAAAAATAGAGACTTTAATTTTTTTAAGTTTTCATAGTAATTGGAAGTGCAACTAAAAAAAGGAATGAAAATAAAATACACAGTCCGTATTTACCTGCTGGGTAAATTTTCTAAAATGCAGAAGGTGGATGAACAGTTCCATCAGTTCTGAGTGAACTGCCAGCCCTGTGTTCTGATTTGGGTGACTTGAGCAGGTGTTTTGCCTATGGCAGAGAGGCAAAGTTTGTCTCCCTGTTGCCACGGAATTCAATTGTTGTGGACTGTGATGTGTTACATTTTAAAAGTAACGGTTTTCAGGATTAAAGATTTCCACTTCAGAATGGTTCAGGAGGTAGCCCAGATACTGATGCACATTTTCCCCCTGCTTGGTTTTCCTTAGAGCCAGGTATTAAGCTGCAGCAGTGGCCAGAGCAGCAAGCCCTGCAGACACCACGTGAGTGCACAGTGCCCACACGCTGTTCCAGAGCAGTTCAGCTGTCAGGGTGTCAGCAGGCACAGCTGAGGGGTGCATCAGGGGAGGGCAAGGCTGAACCTCAACAGGGCAACTATCAAAGAATGTTGGAAAAGCTTGAACATCAGTCATCATACAAGAGTATATAAGTCCATGCAAAAAGCTTAGGCAGGAAAAAAATTCTCTCATAAACAATAATACTGATTAAATATAATTTATCAAGTAAATACCAAATAGAATCTGATAATAATACATTAATTAAGATCTTATCAAGTTCAATTAGTGATTTAATATCATAGGCATCTTTTTCTAGACATGCTAAATATATTTATCTTGAGATTAATAATGTCTAATAATTAATCTCTTCAACTTTGATCTATTATTGGAGTAGATATGTGATTATTCAGATACTACCATAGATGCTGACGTGTTGCATAATAAAAAGTAAAACTAGCCTGAACAGCACTATCAAAAAGTCTTAAGGTAGAGGGGTTTGCAGGGCTTTAGGAAAATTGTACCCAATTGCAATTCATCACAAGCTCAGACCTAAAATCAGCTAAGATTTTTTGATGTTGATTTTGTCGAGGAGAGGTTGTAAATTTTACCAGTTTGAAGATACTACAATCAGAACATGAATTGATTGGATAAGTGTTTGAGCCTCGGGGAAAGAAAATAGGGTTTTAAATATGTTCTGAGTAATCTTCATCACTAAATTGTTGGGCATAGAGATAAGCTAAGGACAGGAAAGGACTGCTGGGATGAAATGTGATCCTGCAAGTGTTTATATGCCACTGTAACTTAAAATGAAGGGGTGCTTTTGCAGAGTACAGGAATGTTTCCAGAATGAGCCTCCAAGCCTACCTGAGAATTTAAAGTACATACGAGAATGCATGAAAGAAGAAATCCATGGGAAAAGATGAAATAGATGGAACATTTAGCACTTCTGCAGGTTAGGAGATTGCTTCTGGAGGAAATAAAGAGATCAGAACAAAGAAGAAATCTGAGAAACTAGAGGAGACATACAGAGACTGGCATATTACAGAGATGTGTGTGGCATTGGTTGTGAAACCGTGAAGGAAAAATATGTTTTCATTACCTTTCTAGTATTAGTGTATAAAGAATCTCAATACAGGGGAGAGAGGTAGTGGAATTATGTGTGATATTTTAAACTGAAATCCAAACAAGAAAATAAAAAATACCCTTTCATCTTTGCTCTGTTTAAAACAGATAATAGTAGAATGTTAGTAGAATTTAATTGGTTTGGGTGGTTTTTGTGTTCCAATTACAGTATAAAACACTCTTATTTAAATAGAGATGAGGTCAAAGTACTCTGTTAAGGTTCAGGATTTGTTTGCAGTATTTAACCTGGTTACCAAAAATACTTGCTGGAAAGATGGAATTTTGATTTTTTAAAACAAATGAAATTTGTTCTTAAGTCACTATTCATGTGAAAACATAGGTAAAGCACAAATGTTCCTAGAAATATGCCTTTACTAGATTATTAAGCAAAAAACAGTAGCTGCACATGCTTTTGCACCAGTTGTCTCACAGTGTTAATCTATAGCAAAACAAATGATATTTTTTCTTATTTGCTGTCAGTTTGCAGCATGTACCCATCTGTGTTAACTCTGTTAGGCAAATCTCAGCTGGAATTAGATCTAAAAGAGGGTCCTCCAAAGCTGTTGCATTCTGAGGAGAAATAGGTATCAGACTTTAAAGAAAAGCAAAGGAAATGGAGGAACTTGAGAGATATGGCTTGAATATTATTCTAGAATACAGTTCCATAAAAATATTATTTTCAGGCTTATGCTTCCCATTTTTAGATTACAGTCTTGCTTGCATCCTCTGTAATAATTTAGAAGCTTTTCATGAGGAAAATCTACTGAATAACAGCTATTCAGCGTTAGCTCTTATGTTGGGAGCCCTTTACAACTTTAAATGTCTATCCATGAAAGTGAGATTACCTAAATTACAGGAAATAAAGGTCTTAGTCAGTGAAGGAGGAGACCATGAAAGGGCATAACATCAAAAAATTGTTTCAAGGTTTGAGGGATTTTTTTTTTTTTTTTTTTTCCTTTAAATTACCTGTGAAGTCTCTATGGACACAATCCCCTATTCTACTGCAGAACGCAAAATAAATTTAATAGTTTCAGTCTAACAGTCTAATCCCTACTGTAACCTGAAATAAATACACATGATAGCATTAGACCTATCAGCTTTGAACCCCAAAACCTGTAGGGCAGCCTTAAACCCTAGGGATGGGAAAGGTAAAGAAGTGCCTTAGCATAAGCAAGTCAAAGTGAGGTAACAGTTTGAGACAAAGTAATCTGTAGCTCTCATTACATAGGCTGTTAAAGCCTGAAACATTTCTCTTAGTAGTAGCATAGATTGGGTTGGTTGGGAGGGGCCTTAAAACCGTCTAGGTCCAATCCCCCACCATGGGCAGGCACACCTTCCCCTACACCAGGTTGCTCAGGGCCCCATCCAGTCTGGATTAATCTGTGCGTGTGTGATGCTTAGCTGTTCTGAGCAATAGGAGTATCTTGAACAGGATGAACCAGTGAGGATATCCCCAGAACCTCTCATTGGGGCTGTACAGATGGCTGAAGCAGCTCCTGAATTACTTCATCATGCAGCACGTCACTCAATTAAACCAGCACTGGCTTTGTTCTACCTCAAGGACAGAGGAGAGCAGCTTTGTGATTACATAGCACTGCACACAGTGGATAAACTAATTTTAACTGTGTCCCAGTACTACAAATCCACTCTGCCCCTTGTCAGCCAGAGCACCTGTGAACCATCCATGACAAACTGTGGGTTTGCCTTAGACAACTTTGTGTTAGGAGCCTAAGCTAAGAGCATTTCCTTTCTTACTAAGCAAAATAGTTTGAGAGTTGGCTGCAATAAAACAGGGACACTTTAGTCAGAGCATAGTCAGTATCTCACCAATAGCTGGTGGGCACAGGAAACACAGAGCAGCCTGCGGTTCTTGAAAGTAATTTGCAAGACAAATGATTTTCAAGCATAACTTTTAGCTCCAGATCTTGAGAACTGAACTGTACTTAAAGAGCTTGTGTTGCACAGCCAGAGGAGATGGAGTGAAACAGTTTAATAGAGTTTCATTTTCCAGGCTTTTTTTTTTTTTTTTTTTTTTTGTCCTTGTATAGAAGATACTGCCTGTCCACAACTATAATTCATATGGGTGTAAAGTAAGATGTGAAGATTTTAAAATCTACTTTTTGTAATTTGCTAAGAGAAACGCTTCTTGATGCTGGAGATTTGATATTGTATTGGAAAACATTGTTGCCCAGTGGAGCAGCTGGAGAACTTGTCTTTCTGTGCCAACACTGAATTCTTTTGGCAATTTCTCTGTGAACATTGCAATATTTGTATGGCAGGAGGCCACAGATAATTGAAAAATGTTTCTGTAGCAGATTTGATTCAATAAAAATAAGGTTTAATAGAGATCATGTTTGACTACTTCATAGGTAGGTATGACTAATAGATTTATTCATCCCTTCACCATGGAAAGCATTCATTCTTAATGGCTCCAGTTTTTCAGAACATTGGAGGTGTGACAAGGTAAGGATTTTTTTCCTTATGACTCTTGAGAATTAAGGTGTGTCTGATATTGATTCAGACTTTAAAAACCTTCACATCTATGATTTAACTGTCTTTATCTTTTATTTTCTGTCCAACAGGTACAAACCAAAGATAGCAACTGATAAATCACATATAATTCAGCAGTTTGGTGCTGTTGTACTTAAGTTTGGTAACTTTTTATCTAAAGGCATTAATTTATTTATACTGTCCTTGAAATTCTGCTTCCTGCAGCCCATTTCCTCATCTTACTTGTTCTGGGTGCATCTTTCTACCAGACAGATTTTTAATGTCTCAAAGATGTATTTCTTTCCTATCAATATGCCATTCAGATTAAAAAATCAGCAGAATTTAGTCATTGTTCTCTTTGTTATACTTCAGATGATTGCACTCATGGAGGGACCATAGCTGCGATTTTTTTGTCATGCTTTATCATAACAGAGAAATAAATTACTTTCTGTGGTGCCAAGTCCCCAAATCCTCTGGTATAGCTGTACCTAGTTCTCATATATATCTTTGGGCTGAGTCAACAGCAAAATTCCCTGCTGCAGTCAGGTAAGGTCTTAATTGGACAAGATCTAATAGTGCACAGCTGATATGATCAGCTGATGGGGATGGGCATCATCAATTAAGATAGTACATGCTTACTTAATTATCCTGATTTGTGAAAACAATTAGTAGTCTCTCTGTTGAATGTTTCAACAGTGATTTAGTCAGTTCCTGTTTTGTCAAAATTGCTTGCTGAGAACAAGATGGTGCAGTGTCATGTTTTTTGTTTCTCTTCCAAATAATTCTGAATGATTACAGTAGAGAGGATGTTTACAAAAATCAGCATGTAATTTAAATTTCATATTCAAAATCTGCTATTAGCCTTGCTCTTTCTTATGCTACCAGCTTTGCCAGATATACTGGTTAAAATTTACCAGGAGAAAAGTGGAAACAAATTTGTTGCTTGTACATCATCATCATCATCTTTCAGTTGCTGAAAACATTTGGGTAACTAGAAATTGTACGCTACAAAGCAACAGAGAATATGGCTTTTGGGTAATAGTGGTCAAAGCTATGATGCTCTAGAATTTGTATGGGTTGGATTCATTAGACAGTTTTCAGTACTTAATACAAATTCATAGATGATGCTAACAACACTATTAATGATGCTGTAACTCTGAAATTCAGAACAAGGTCACTGTGAGCCTTTAATGAGACCATCTCCTTAATACAAGCCTAATTATTTCTCTATGGAACAGTCTGTGATAATAATCATCATGCTTTTCTATGGAAAAGAAAGAGAGTATGCAGGTGTTGAATTAATATTTAGTAGCCCAGAAATGCCACAGAAACAAAATCAGCTACTTTAGATATGTTTTGTATTGATTTCCTGCCTACTAGATAACAGCAAATATTTTTACATGCTATTTTATGTCATTCACTATTTAAATGACTTCATGTTATTGTTGTTAGCATAACTATATAAGTAGAAACTCAAGGGCAAGTGCTTGATTTTTTCTTGATATTAACAAATAGAGATTGGGCAAAATGAGAAGACTTACGCAACCAGTAGATGATAATTCCTCAAACAATTTTTCTTGTGATAAAATTGCTGAGATTTGATACTCTTTCTGCAATGTATGATTTAAAGTTGCTTTCTGTTAAAAACAAGCATAGGAATCATTTGTGATTCCTGGTAAAATTGAAAGTTCCACTGTATTTTAAATTTCTGTAGTTTTGTCTGACCACATGTGACTGGGAACCATTGATAAAAATCTCTGCCTTTCATCAAGTCTATGTGCCAAGTCATTATTACATGGACACATCTTTACAAAGGGGAAAGAGTCCAAAAATACAAATAAAACCTAAGTGAGTTAGAAAATGGATGGTGAGTTTGCATTTTTTTTCAAGAACCTCTTCATAAGTCCTCTGATAAATGTGTCATAGCAAGTTTCTTTTTTTAAATCTTAACCAGTAATTCCAGTGTGTTGACTGAAAAGAATAGTTATACTAGTTACACTGCAACTTTAGTTTGCATATTCTTCATAAAAAATTCAAATGAACGTAAATATAGGAATTAATTAGCCAAATACATAATATCATGGGCCCACTATTCTTACTTGATTTCAACTGTAATTTATGGAGTTAAGATTAAAATAGAGGAGCAAAGTTTTGTGTTTCTAAAGATCTATAATATGTTGCTGCTACATGGTAACTTAAAGCAAGACTCCAGAAATGTTATTTTTAACTTTTTACTTCAAAGAAGTCTTATTTCAAGTGAGCTGAAGTTGTGACTTCTTATGTGTGGACTTGCATTTTCGACTGTATTACACTGTTTGCATTACACTAAAACCCTGTGGACTACAATAGAAAAATAAATTCTTTTGGCACACTCAGGAAGTTTTATCTGTGCTCATGAGGTTTCTCAAAAAGTAAAACATTTACCTAAATGTATTAAGTAGTGACAGCTTTAAAAAACAGTTTTGACATTATGCAGTGAAATATCTCAGTGGAGAAGTAAGACGCATACATAGTTCTGTTAACTATCAACTTCATTTTCAAAATTAGTAAGTTGTGCCAGGAAGCATATTAATTAGACAAGCTTCTAGCAATGCCACAAAAGTCTATTTTTAACTATATTGGGATTTTACACTTCAAATAAATGCATTTCTACTATATCTTTTGGATCTCTATACATCAGACATAATAATTTTATGCCATATGTGTCAATGTACAGGGCCCTAACTTGCCAGACACTGAATCTATCATCTGAAATGCACATATGCCTCCTTATTTACTTACTAATTTGTCTGCTGCATGCATTTACCAGATGACTCTGCAAGTCATGGGGCTGTGCATCCTAGGGGTTATTCAAAGGCAATAATATGCTGCAAAACAATGCTGAGGGACTATTTTTCCCTTCAAAATCTACTCATACCTGGATTTTCTGATATTTGTGATAGGATTTAAGTTTACTCCTTTTATTCTCACAATTTGATACAGTTAAGGTATAGTGATAGTTACTGGGTGTTAGGTAGGGGACAAATTCATTTCTTGTTTATACATCACTAAGACTATAAAATTACTTGTCACTACTATGAAAATTTGTTGAAAGGAACAGTGTTGAGCTGATATTTCTTAGGCATACTTGCAAGACAAAGAAATTATAAAATCTAAACAACTGCCTACCTTTGCTTAATTAATGATACACAGAAGAAAGAACTATGTACTTGGGAATTCCACAACATTTCAAGTGCAGTAGTCCACTCATGCCTCAAAATTTTTGGCAACAGGCATAATCAGCCTATCTGAGGAATAGAGGCCTCCTTGGAATGAGCTGATTGCTGTGTGTATGTCCAGCAGTCCTGACCTACACCAATGCATGTCCTGGTTGCATGCCCGCTTCTGTGTCGTCCATCTTCGTGTGGCTGCTTGGGAAGGGGGCAGCTGTAAGTAGTCAGCAATCTCCCAGAGCTGGTTGTCAGCTTTATCAGCTTCCAGATGATAACATTTTAGGGAAAGAGAGCAGTGGAGAGCGAGTCACAGGCTTAATGAAGCAGCCTGCTTGGTCACCTTCCTCTTTGAGATACTTGAAATTAAAAGGGTCATTTGTCAAATGAGTTAAACTCCAAGGAGATCCTTGACAGTTATTGCCCATAATGACGCTGTTCTTGTCACCATTACTATTGTGGGTTCAGTGGAGATCAGATACAGCAGAGGAGTGAGGAAGAGGGAAATTCATTCTTTTGAAGATGCACAGATGACCAGGAATTTGCACTTCTGCAAGTGGAAGCCTGAGGATATGCCCCACACAGGACTTGTTGTGAGACCTCCATCAGTAGCCCTCACTAAGACAATACTCCAGCCAGCATGAGCACAATAGTGTAATGTTTTACTTCCCTCATGAGCTATAACAACTCTCTCTCTCTCTCACACAAACACTCACACACACTCCTCCTTTGGCTTTTCTTCATCCCCACGTGGGCCTGCAGGCTCAGCAGCTGGTTGCTATGGCCCCACATGCTCAGGAGCCCTTCCTGGTGAGCGGGGCTGTCCCGCAGGGGGGAAAGCTCTGCTGACACCCCTGGGCAGCTGCTGTGTGAGTTTGCTCCCAAAGCAGCAGCATTACGGTCATGTTGGTGTGTCATGCACCTCCCCTAGATAGTTCCTCTGAGGTGACTTCTCCATAATTATGTCTCCATAATTATTTCCTTCCCCAGTGTGATGTAGGGAGGTACACACTGCCCCAGATGCCACGGGAGGAGTCCTGTGTTACCTGCTACTGCTGTATGCCTGGCACTTGGGAAAAGCCTGGAATGACAGGGAGAGGGAGGGCAGGAAAAGGACCTAAAGGTGTGTTCCTTCAACACCTCCTGCTTGATAGTTGAGCCCTGCTTTTACCGTGGTCAAGTGTCACAGGGGACCAAGTTACAGGGTGAATCAAACTCTATATTTAGGAAGAACAACTGGAAGCTATGACAGGAATTCCCTTTTACACTTCGCTTCTCTGCTGAGTCCCACTCCAGCCTGGAGCAGCACTCAGTGCCGTCCAGGCTGAAAGCATCGGAGCTATTTCAGACACATTAAAAGGGTCACAGTCAATACCTCAGCTGGTAGAAGAAGGTACCTCTTTCAGCATCAAAAGGAGGTGTGCATACTCACTTGACGGTTTGGAACTTTTTTTATATAAGTAAATAAGTTAGCTAAACCTTGAAGGGGTCAACTAAAGTCGTGAAAGACCCTCAAGAGAACTCTTTACGAATTGCTGTGAGTTTACTGCAGTAGTTGTGGGTTTCTACCTATTTTATTGTCTCATGCAGTGTATCAGAGTATTCAGAGCGGATCGCTATTGCTTCATAGTCTGTGGGGATCTAAACATTTAAAATAAAAAGTCACTTAAATACCTCATGACTCATAAGTGTGTATGAGCCTGAATATTGTAGTACATAGACAGGTTATTGTTTTCTATTTGTTTATTATAGTTAATGAAATATTACATTATGGTCTTGATGTAAGAGAGGTTTCTTTCACTAAGCTTAACAGGCAACTGTAGAAAAGATTATTGTGTATGTATTATGGAAAATATGACCACATCTGCCTAGAGCTTGTAGTAAGTTTTCATGTAACAGGCTGAAAGCTGCCGAGTAGGGGTTCTTCTTCTTTCATTGTACTGGTTGGGTCTCACAGTCGTTCAGCTCCTGTCAAAGTCTTTTAATAAGATAATGCACTGCAGTTCTGTCTCCAAAATGCCTGTTGTGCTTGATGCCGTGCATGCAGTGGGGGGAGAGGACAGCTTCCAGCTGGGGCAGGGGGAGGGCTCTTGCTGTTGTCTGTGTGCTACTGTGCATCTCTTGTGTGCATTACAAAAGATGGCATTATGATATCTCATCGTATTTAAAGCAAATTGAATAAATCAGCTTATTATCTTGCTGCATCCCTGTCAGAAATTATTTTAGCAGAGAGACAGAAGATAGGTTCCTTTGTTTTACAAAGTTTCGCTTCAAAACACTCATTTATTTCACTGCAGCAGTCCTATATTTCACAAGTGGTCCTGCCTGTGAATACTTTCACTGCAAAGCAAGGGAATTTGCAAGGGAAGGCTGCTGTAAACCAGCTCCAAACTGCACTAGCATTGCCACTGCTTTCTAAGTTTGGCTCAGCATGCAGCCCATAAAAGGTAAAAGGTAAGGTGTGTGGGGAGGCCAAAAAGGCACCGGGGAATAGAGGCAGCGTGTCTGCTTTTCTCTGCCTGCCAGATATGTGAAATCCTGCTGTGAAAATGAGGGTGAAGAGGGATTTTTTCAAGTTTGTAGAGCTGATTGGAGTACCAGAAATAACTTAATACAATCAGTGCAGCACTCTTGACTCTCTCTCTGAGATACATGGTGAAAGAAAAAAGGAATTTCTAGAAATTAACTAATCACTTCTGTAATGGATACTTCTGTAAGCTAAGGTTTATTTTCCTATGATTGATGGTCAGTATTGCTCTGTAAGGAAATTCAGGGAAGGGAGGGAAGGGGAAAGAGCCAGAGATCTATTTTTACTCAGTGGTGTGCTGTTGTCCTGATTTCTCTGGCGGTAATGAGGACAGCACGGTCTGGTAGGAAAATCACCTCCTCCAAAAGCAGTCCTACACAATTGTATCATGCATCCCTCTTTAGGAACCGGTGTCTGATTGCAGTAATTTCCAACACTGACTGCTTGTGAACCCAGAGCACCTCGCTGAGGAGCACTAATGCTGTGCTTGTTGCAAAGCTGAGGTTCGGGGTAAATCCTTGCCATTTATCTCCAAGTGGCCCAAGAGGCATGGATGGGTGTTTTTGCAATGCACAGGGATGCAAGATGAAGTACATCTTAGCAAGAATTTCTTTGTGAGAGTGTTTGGGAAGTAGATCTACTATGTTTCAAAATATTTAATGCTATTTAAACATTTTTAAATGTGCTTATGTTTCCATTTTTCATTCTGATTAGAAAGATGAGAAGCTGATAAAAAAATAATTAAACATTCTATATTATGACTCCTATCTTCCCAGTCAGTTGGGGGATTGTTTTGTGTTTATTTTGGAATACAGTCACTGATCAATGGAACAGTTATTTATATGCCTAATAAAGGTTTTAAAAAATAAAGGAGACAGAGTGTAGTAAATCCTTTTGTGTTTTTGAAATCTGTTTGAATTTTGTCTTGAATGTCATTTACTGAGATTGCATCCCCTAAAATGAATTCTGAAGTTTTTTAAACTCCCTCTCATTTTAAGATTGTATATATAAAACCACAATATAAAGCTCATTAAAAGAATGCTGGTTTTATTTTGCACAGTGAGATTCTTTCTGATTTATGAATTTAGTGGAAGCAATTTAAACCCAAACAATTTATGAACATGATTGTCCTCTAAATGCTGTGTTGGTTTGGACACCACTTTTTGCAGCTAGGAGCGTGACTAGAGGGAGACCTCTAATGGCAGGTCATTTGCATTTTTAATTCTGTTCAGCATTGCACACAGATTTAAAACTGATGTGAGAATATGCAGGAGGAAGTCTTCTAGTCAGTCCCAGCAATACAAATTCAGACTGATATTGCTGACATTCCAAGTTGAAGCCAACTTACAACTCATCTGTATTTTTTTTTGGGAACTACCTCATGTGGCAGTTATACTCTTTGAGGTACCCAGGTCTTCACACACTTTAAATTTCTCAGTGTATTTCTACTGTTGTCTCCTTTGTCATTTATTTCTGTTGTCATTATTTCCCTTCCTATCTAAGATTATATACAGTATCAAAAATGTGCTGTAGTTCACTTATGATCAGTGACTTTTCTGGTGAACTAATTTCTCAGCTTTTAGAATTACTGCCTTACTTTATATTATGCTAGTTAAATAACAAGGCTTTGATGAAAGTCTACTCCAGTTAAAATCTAACTTCTCCCTATTTAGAGAGAGAATAAAAGGCAGAGATGGTGTTTCAAATAATCTGCTAATAAAATTTCTTTTTACTTTGGCATATTCCCCTTTGCTGTTGTATATTAATACTGTATCAGTCCATATGTCTACACTTGCATAAAGTTATATGGAAAAATATGTAATTTTGGATCTCATTGCTAAAGCAAATTGATGAATCTGTATGATTCAAAACTTTGAAGGGAGGCTACTTTGTGCTCTAGCATATGTCGAGGAGAACTTTTCTGCTTGACCATCTTGATCACTTTCAGTCCACAGGCATTAAAGATTTGCAAGGACTGAGAAAGAAAATGGTTATGTCTGCATTTATCAATATTTTCTAACAAGTTACATTTTATTTGAGAGAAGGCTTAAACTGAAAGTTCTTATAATTCCACATACATACTTTGACTGGGCTAATCATACACTGCTTGTCCTCAAAAGCTTCCTTTAATTCTTACTCATTTTACAGTTCTGTTAAGGTTTGAGAGATTCCTTATCTCTACTCATTATTGTTTTTAATGTGAAAGAGATAGCTTCATTTGTGGCTATGAAAGATTAATTGGTGAAGCTCAAGTGTTCTGCCTCCTCCTGATATCAGAAGGAATAACTAAGCAGCTTGGAAACTGAGATGGAAACAGGAGCTGGGCAGATGAAATGGATGCCTGTCAAGAGGCAGCATGGGTTAAGTTCTAGCTTATCTTCCATAGCTATCAGAATGTCAGAGCCTGTAACACTTTCCAATTTTGCTTGCAGGGATAAGCCTCTGTTGTAAAAATGTCACAACAACCAGCATCACATGTCAAAGCCATTCAGGTAAGAGACAGCATTTATGTTTTTAATATAATAAAATAATAAATCTCATCCTCCATTGCTTGGCAGACCGCATTTTTACTCAGACAAAGCACCATAGTAGTGCTAGATGGGGTTATTCTGTTAAAGGGAAAAGCTTAGTAGATATGAAAGCACTGAAAAAGTGTGACCTGGAGACCATCTTTTGATCTGAGCTGACAAAAAAAAACTGTATCAGATAGGTTCATTAATCACTTGTTTGCATGGTCTTTGCAGTGTTAGGTTATGCCTATTGGAGGATCATCTAAGCAAAAATGGTAATGCATCTGCATAGCTGTTAAGTAAAAATAATTCCTGCAACCATTAGATTTTCCACAAAGCCAATATAATATTGGGAGAATTAGAAGCTAAAAAGATAGCATGGGTGTTGTGAAGTTTTTCATGTCTGCATTCTTAAGGAGAAAAACTTTCAAGTTCAAATAACTATTTAAGAAGCATTTATTTAGAAGCCAAAGGAAAATTAGAGAAATGTTGATATTTTAATTTGAAAGATTCTTGTCTGCCACATACGTCTTCAATGATATATTGAAGGATGATGGAGTTGATTGTTGCATACTTGTTGCTTATAAGGATAGAATGGATTGGTGCATACTTGTAAAAGAAACAGCTGGAGAATTATCCCAACATCATCATGAAGTAAGGTCATGAAGTACAGCTTTAGTTCATGTTATCAATGGTTCTTATCAAAAGGCCAAATATCTTCTGAACTGAAGAATCTTACAGAATTTTCATGTATTTTGTAAAATGCACTTCAAATGAAATTTTACTACAAGTTCAAGTTGCCTTACCTAAGAAACACAAAATGGAATTTCTGAAGTCTTCTTTGTTCTCTGTTTTCTTGAGATAATACTAATGCAATGGATTGGAGTATCAAGATTAATTAGCCAGGGGCTAGGCAGCATACTGAAAATGTAAGGCACTGTGAAAATGCAGATTCTTTTTATCATCATCACCATCATCATCAATTCTGCCGAAATAGGCATGCAAAATACTGTACTCTAATTTTGTTGAAATTAGAAAAAAAAAAAGTGATTTTTCCAGACTTTTGGTTTCACTCAGTTCAAATTTTAATCCCTCTTTTACAGTGACTATAGAAAAGTTTGTAGGATTAATGAAAAAATATGGCTCTTTAATAGCTGAAAAGTATTTATTTATATTTTACATTTAAACTCAATAGGTACATACATACATTTCTAAGGAATTATTTGGTTTACATTTTTTTCTCAGAGATGTAATGCTAGGCTGCATTTTATTTCTTCTAGGATGGCTTCCAACTTCTAAATATAAACAATGCTCCTAGGTTGTTCATTTAAAAAATGCATTAAATTTAAGCACTAGGTGTAATATTTTAAGAAACTTTAGTTTTTGCAAAGGTAATTTGAATTGTGAGAAAAATTACAGCAAAAATTTAAAATATATCTATTAAGCATTGTGTCATAGGTGGTTCTAGTAGGGAGACTTGCACTTGAATTGATGCTTGTTATGCTTTGAGCAGTCTAAGAACTATGACTCAAAATGTCACATTACTTTTATACATTGTGATTCATATCTTATGATCCTTTGCTATTGTGTGCTGGTATAATAGGACTGATGTGCCCTGGGGAATGCACATCATGCTGCAGCAATGGGAATGTAATGGCACCTCACTAGCTGAAGTGTTTCATGGTGTTCTGTGTCTGAAATGGTTTTTTTCTCACTGTACTAGATATAGACAAAAATGTTCACTTCCCAGTAGCTACTAAATACAGATGTGTGAGAGGCAGCAACTGGTTCCCAAGAGTAGTTTGGGGCAAAAGTATGTTAATTGCTGGAAACAATTGCTGACCTCCCCTTCTCAGTGTATTAAAGGCTGTGAACAGCTCTGACTGGAAATTATTTTAACTTTAAACACTCTTGGCTTTGCCCAGAGGTAAGGGTGAGGAGGTTTCTAGGGTTTTTGGTTGTTGTTTGTTTTTGTTGTTTGTTGGTTTCCGGATTTCATTCAATTTTCTCTACAGCTTCTCTTTCTTTCTTTCTTTCTTTCTTTCTTTCTTTCTTTCTTTCTTTCTTTCTTTCTTTCTTTCTTTCTTTCTTTCTTTCTTTCTTTCTTTCTTTCTTTCTTTCTTTCTTTCTTTCTTTCTTTCTTTCTTTCTTTCTTTCTTTCTCTCTTTCTCTCTTTCTCTCTTTCTCTCTTTCTCTCTTTCTCTCTTTCTCTCTTTCTCTCTTTCTCTCTTTCTCTCTTTCTTTCTTTCTTTCTTTCTTTCTTTCTTTCTTTCTTTCTTTCTTTCTTTCTTTCTCTCTCTCTCTCTCTCTCTCTCTCTTTCTCTCTCTCTTTCTCTCTCTCTTCCTTCCCTTCCCTTCCCTTCCCTTCCCTTCCCTTCCCTTCCCTTCCCTTCCCTTCCCTTCCCTTCCCTTCCCTTCCCTTCCCTTCCCTTCCCTTCCCTTCCCTTCCCTTCCCTTCCCTTCCCTTCCCTTCCCTTCCCTTCCCTTCCCTTCCCTTCCCTTCCCTTCCCTTCCCTTCCCTTCCCTTCCCTTCCCTTCCCTTCCCTTCCCTTCCCTTCCCTTCCCTTCCCTTCCCTTCCCTTCCCTTCCCTTCCCTTCCCTTCCCTTCCCTTCCCTTCCCTTCCCTTCCCTTCCCTTCCCTTCCCTTCCCTTCCCATTTCCCCTTTTGCTTTTCCCCTTTTTCCTCCCCTTTCTCCTTTCCCCTTCCCCCTTTCCTTCCTTTTTAAATTTTTTTGTAATTAAATACATTTCTACAAAAGTGTCTTTCCAGATTACTCAGGTATCCATCTGGACAGCCAGGAATGGCTGTGATGCTGTGAAGGACTTATCCATAACAGTCCTCAACTCATGCACAGCTGTATCAGTTATATCCTAACCTTAATACCCTCTCTCTATTAATAAACAAAAAGAAGAACACACCAAAAAAATCTCAAAGTACCAATTTAATTGAGTCAAACCAGCAATATATTAGTATGCCATTTTTGCAAGTATTTTACCTTTGGTCTGTTCAGAAGGACCCTGGTAGAGCACATACCCAGTCACTGCAAAAACTGCAATGACAGTAAATATGGTAGGCCTTTCAAACAAAGGAAGAGGCAAACTCAGTAGTTTTCATAATTAGCATGGTTAAACATTGCAATCACACTTAGAAAGCCTGTCTAAAGCAATTATAATTTAGGATTTCCAGAGTCTAGAACAGAAAATTTCCTTTTTAGCATTTTACTGGATGGAGATCCTCTAGGGTCATATCTACATTTCAACTCACAGGTGACAAAAGTCTTGAAATGTATTTTTAAAACAAAATTGTGAAATTGTGCTGAACACAGCACAACAACACAGCAGAGCTCTGCTGGTGTACAGAATTTGGCACACCCATTACACAGCTGCTCATCTGTGAGACAGGACCAGCACTGGATTAACAGAGATTCACAGCTCAGGACTTTGCTAACTGTGGTCAGGAATTGTTTGGAAGTGTCATATTTTCATTCATGATGTAAATATTTTAATTTACAGTATGTGTTATCAGATCCAAACAGTTTTAACTATGTCTTTCTTAAAGGACACTCATTTTACTAAGTTATTTTGTCATGACTGTGTACTTCCTGCCTGAACTCTAAGCTGGCAAAAAAGTACGAACTGCGTTAGTGTGACACAGATTACTGGGAAACTGCTGAAGCAGACCAAAGAGTTGTTTATTGAATTTAATTAGCAGCTTGGACTTAGTGGTTCATTTTTGCTTTCTGAACCTCTTTTAGTCACTGTTGGTCTGTCAATCACAGTGGGAAATGCAAGGGCTGTAGTGTTCCGTGGGAGGCTGGCTTCTGCTTTGGCTGCCTCCAAGGGGAAGGAATGTCCAAGTTCAGGATGTGCACCACAAGGAGCGATATCTCTTACAGTTTCAACTCTTCAAACTTGTATGACCATGCTAGCTGTAATTTACAGAGAAGTTTCCCATTCCAAAAATCGAAGCTGTCTGGAGATACCAGAGCTTGGTGGGGCAGTTACTTAAAACAGGAAATAGCAAAGCTGGGTTTTTTCCACCCATAAATGAAATAACGAGTTAGGAGCTGTGAGGCTGAAAATGCCCTATCCCCTGGGAACTTAAAAAGTGCAGGCAAAAAGTTTCACAATATCTAAACTAATGCCCAGTGGAAAACCTTTATGAAACAACTACTTGGTTGTCTGTGACCCTGCAGATATTTGGCAGCCCTACTGAAATTACAGTGTCATCTTACATAAATAACATAATGAGAAACAGGTAAGTAGAATACTGGAAAAGCATTCATTTCTTGGCAGTTGGATTCTTCATTTGCTCCTCATTTGATTACAGCTGTCAGAACAGTTGTTGTTACTGAAAACCATGAGCTGTTTTCCTGTGGTTGCCTGAGTGGGTCACGATCTGCAAGACCATAACTTGAGCAGAAGGATGGGATTATTCATCTTCATTTAGTGCAGATCAGTCAGATGGTAAAGGACAAGAACAGAGCTTGCTGTTAGAAGGTTCTCTGCTTCCGCTCCGTAACATTATTGATTCAACCCCAGGTTTCACCAGTGGGAGTCGTGGTATTTTGATGACATTTCCTAGGAGCAGCTTCTCTTCTGAGATCACGAGATAAGAATAAGGATAAATTGTGCATTTACTTGATCATGCCATTTGACTTTTAAAACAATCTTGGCTGGGTCACATTGGGAAATGGATACTTTTCAGCTGCTCTTTCCTAAGCAGTGTTTTGTGCCATTCTATTCCCCAAAATCTTTACTTTTAAGATATCCATTATCAGCCCAAATTATGTTATGGTTACTGGTTTTCTGCCCCAGATAAAAGATGAGATTGATGCAGTTGTGTGGGTATAATTCTGGAGGGAGCTTGCAGAAGCCAGGGGCCAGTGGTCTGCCCGGTATTGGAGCTTGTTCAAGTATTTGCAGTTTGTACCAACTGGGGGAAATTTTGTTGGTAAAATCACATTTTAAATACTTATGGCTTAAGATGACCCAGGGCAGGCTTCCTTTCTAAGATTCCTGGGATTAAGTGAGGTGAAAACTGGTGTCATTGGAGAATGGTGAGTGGTCCAGTCATTGGGTGCTATTGAAGGATTTGCATGATTTACACTTAAACATTGCTTTTGGCACTCACTTTCTGTTTGACCTTGACCAAACTGAAGCAGACCTAGGTGCCTAAAGACACTTTAGTGTCCAGTACTCATTTGTTTTTAAGTCCAATGAAATCAGAAGGCATTAGTCTAAAATGCAGAACTTCAAAAGCTTTCTAGTTTGTTTTACCACTTTCTCTCTTTCAAATGGAGATGAAAGCACTTCTCTTTCCACAGGAGTGATGTGATGATGCATACATTAAAGGCATAAGTGCTTGTAAACCATGATAATGTCTATATGCTTATCCCATTCCTTTCGAGTTTTGCCATTTACCAACTGTATCTTTATTTATCAGTCACTATTATATGCATCATAATTTCCTCCTCACAGGCTAATATTAACATCCCAATGGGAGCATTTCGACCTGGTGCGGGCCACCCTCATAAAAGAAAAGAATTTACACCTGAAGAAGTGGAGGAGGTAAGCACAAAAGGTTTTTTTATTTTTTTCTGAGGAAAATCCCTGCAATAAAATGGGAGCCTTTAAAGTGATCTTATAGCTCCACATACCAATCTTAGGTACCACAGCTGAACATGCACTGGTCATTCATGGAAATAAATGGCCACTCACTAACACTTCATGTATAAATAGTTCTGCTTTTGGTGCCAAAGCACCTATAGGAATATAAACTGTTTCAAGGGTGTGCAGCACTGCTTCCCCAGCAGGATGAGATCTGCTGTCAGGAGAGAGAAATAGGATTTCACCAGAAGTATTTGCCTAGATGGGAGCTGATGAGATACAGAAGGAAAAGTTATAGCAAGGCTTTGGAAGACTTTGCTGCTGCCTGTCGCCCTGTGATTTATTGTTACAGCTTAACAGTATTGAAAGAAGTTTTCAAACACAATGCTTTCTGGAAGGTTTATCAACAAGAAGAAATTGAATGTGAAGTTGCTTACAAGTTAAACCAGAAATTCTGAACCCATTTAACTGCCCAGGGGTGAAAATACTCCATTTTAGACTGAATTCTATATTTTCATGCTTGTATTTTACAGTAAGTGTTTAACACTGAGTATTGAATATAAAATCCAATTTATACCTTAACTAACATTGGTCACAAAGGTTATGATTAAACACAGATATCATATTTCTGAATCATATTAAAGCATCTTAATTACCATTAACTTCAATAATAAATGAGACCCTAACACCCACAGTGGAAGAAAAGGTAGTGGTAGATATTCCAAGCAAGATAAAAAAAATGGGTACTCCTGGTTTCCTAGCCAGTTTACTTAGTTTGGATTCACAATCCCTACATGAGAACTCATCCTGCTGGGCCAGAGCTCCCACTGCTCCTCACAGCCAAGGGCAGGACAGGTTATGTAAGAGCCAATGCTTCCTTTCCTGTCTCAGTCAGAGTTTTTTTTTTCTGAATTTTGCAATATTTTCATATAATGTTCTCTGTGCTTTGTTTACAGAGAACTTTCCTGAAATAATCAAACCTAGGCTGATTTGGCTCTTAGGAAGATTTAAAAAACAAATATAAAAAATGACCTTGAACACATATTGTGGCTTTCCCCCTTGGAAAGGAATCACAGCATATTCTCTCTGCAGTAATTAAACTGGTGAAGGAGTGCATGTTATTAAGCAAAAACTAATATAGCATGTGTGAGTTCTAGTAGTGTTTGAGAAATAAAATAAATGACTGGTGCTGATAATTACGTTTCTTCAGGTAATTGAATGTTGCTTTGTTTCTCAGCTGTATGAATACTCTCTAGGAGAGAGTATTATGGACTAGGAGAGAGAGGACATTATGGAAGTTCTTGGCCCAGGTTTTATGAGCACTACTTAACCAAACCAATGGGATTACACTCTACAGAAAAAAGATCTTGTTCTAGGAATAGAATAAAAATGCTACCAGTGAACTTGTCATTTCAATTTTCTCATCTTGTTAAGTTTTGCCATACAGCTCGTGATTTTTAAGAGTGGTTTTAGACAAATGCAACCTTTGCTAACAGTGCATAATCCCTGCTAACTGCATTTTCCACTGTATTTTAAAGCATTGACATAGGAGATGAGGGAAATATGGATCTTACTCAAAGGGGTGGTGGAGTCAGATAGAAATGTATATTTTTGAAGGTCAGTGGAGCAGATATGTTAACATGAAAATAAATGGAGGATGGGAATTACAGAAAATAACACTTCTTCAATCAGAGCATTCCCATGCTTGTATTTTTTAACCCTTATTGGATATCTAAGTGACTTTCAGGCTTCCTTCCATAAAATGGAAGGCTTTAGTCTAACCTCAGCTGTGTGCTGCACATGGAGTGAGTGATACAGGGAGCAGTGGGGTCACAAATAGCAAACACCTGAGGCTGGGAGAGAACGCTGACAATTTATGGAGCACAAGGTCTCCAAAATGTGTACAAAGCTTGCACCACTTGTTCTACAAGAGGAATGGTCTTGCACATGACTTGAAATGGTATTTGTTTTACACAGTTTCTGCTATGTACTAATAAGTACTACAGGGTTCAGGGAGTGCTTGTTTCCCCTGATTATTCAGATTAACTAGGAAAACTGTCAACGGAAACAATACAAGCTCATGGCATCTTTGACTATCGGTACAATTTTGTGCATCCTTTCAAACAGCTTCTATATCAATTTGCTTATTCTGCTGCTGTGCTTTGCTACTGTTTCAGGATGTTAGATCATTAAACCAGATATCAGGCAGTACATACAGTTCCTGGTGCTGAATTACTGGCTGGGATTTGAAATTATCTAGCAAAAAATAGTAAAATATTATTAGTATTATCTTGGATTAATTAATAGTGCATTGGCTAAAATGTGAGGAAAGATAACACAAGTGTACCGAGCCAAGAAATGTAATTATCAGTTCCATTTTCTTATATCTTGTGGTCTTAGGAAAGTCCTTAAAGATCAGATAGGAAGAAAATGACAGTTTTCTACAATACCTTGTTTGTTTGCTACTTGACATTGCAGTCTTCTTCCTGATTAGCATATAGTCCATTAGTCAACAGAGAAAAGAAAAAGGGGTTTACTGGCCAATAATATTTGACAAGTAATGTTGGAATTTTAAAAAAATTAAGTTAAATATTAAGAATTGACTGTTAACAGTTAATGCACCTTTTCAAAAAAGGTGGCTAATAAATCTAAATAATGATTGAACTTAAAAAGCCCATCACAAGATGACATTCACAGAGTAATCAAAAATGCAAAATAATTTCGTCATGAACTTATTTGTAGTAAAATGTAAATTAATCTCTACATGTACTTGATTCCTCCTGTATACCAGCTTTATAAAATACACAAGATGCTGGAACAACAATAAACTCATGTCTGGAAATCTACTCCTTCAAAATATTACCCATTCTAGGGTAGAAATGGTCTAAAATACTCACCTAGAAGCAATAGTACAGCTGAGGAAGTACCAAGGGCTGAAATACTGTGATCCATTGGGAAATTAGCTGAGTTGCTCAGTATTGTGTAATTGCTGTTATTTAACTGGCATTTTTACAGTGTCAGCAAAATAGCCATGCAGCACTACCATAATTCAAACATAAAATTACAAAAACCCCTCTGGTATTGCAAATGAGGTTATGAAAAGTTAAATTTCAACTCATGTTGAACTTGCATGGAGCTTTTGGAGTCCATAACCAACTATCACAGCTCTTCTCCAGAGCTGAAGAAGGGCATGATGATCTTCCTCTCCAAGTGTCTGGCAACTGTGAAACTCTCAAAGGAATTAGATGATAAAAATTGTTCTTCTATTTTTTTTCTTCATCTAAAATATGAAAAATTTGGAGTTGCCTTTAATTTTCCAGTCAGTTATTTTCTAGTAATTGTCTGGCACTGTAAATTCTTACCCATTCTAATCCTCATTCCTCTACACTGAGCATCTTCTGTCCTTTTTAGAATGTTGTTAGACATTTTAGACAACAACCAACAAAATAACCTATCTCTTCATGCCTCCGCCCTATTTTCCACTGGGATTGCCTTTGGTATAAAAACATAATTTCCTGTTTTTCAAATAACTGATCTATGCTCATGATCAAGAGATTGCTATTGCAGCAGGAAGGTCACTGGTGTCCTTTTGTGCAGAATGCTTCTGCTTCAACGGAGGAGGAGAAAGAGAAGAAGCTGCTCCCAGGAGCTAAGAAGCTTCCAGGTCCTGCTGTCAACTTGTCAGAGATTCAGAACATAAAGAGTGAGCTGAAATATGTCCCCAAAGCTGAACAGTAGCTGGAAGAAGAAGGTGAGTAGAAGAGAGCTTCTCTGCATGGCTCTAGGAGGAGCAGGCTGATCCAGAAACCTCTCTAAGGAAAAAGATGGCTTTTCAATTACTTCAGTGGACCTGGAGTCACATCCCATAATTCAAATAAAAAATATTAGAGGCCATAATTGGGATTTGCTGTTATTTCAAACATAGATTGTGTTGGAGACTATATCCAATAATATAGGGCACCCATCAACCAGCCTGAAGCAGTCTATTCAGCATACTGAGAAATCGGTATATTTGGAATATCGAAGCCACCTTAAAAATAACATATTGCTTCATAAGCACAAGTTCCAGTTTTGCAAGATATTGAACTTGTATTTTTAAAATATAACCACAAATGAATGTTTTGCAATGCAAATAAATTTACTGCAGTGATGGACAAGTGAGGTCAATATTTTTAAAAAGCTCCTTTGGAAAATTAGTAATTTGATATTAAATTATTTATGTAATTCAAAATTTTCATGCTAATGGTTCCATGTATTTGATCACACAAACATACCCAATGCTATTTGTGGTATTCCAGGACTTGCTGTAGTCCAGCACAGGAAGGAGCTGTTGGAGCAAATCCAGAGGAGGGTCACAAAGGTGAAAGGAGGGCAGGAGAATCTCTATGAAAGACAGACTGAGAGAGTGAGGTGGTTCTGCCTGGAGAAGAGGGGCTCTGGGCAGATCTCACTGTGGCCTTTCAGTACTCAAAATGGGCTTTTAGAAAAGATGAGGACAGAATTACTAGGTCTTCTTGTCATAGGATAATGAGTAATGGTCTTAAACTTGAGGATGTTGGATTCAGACTAGATAAAAGGAAGAAGTTTTTTACAGTGAGGGTGATGAAACACTGGACCTGGTTGCCCAGAGAGGTGATAAATGCCCCCACCCTGTAAACATTGAAGATCAGGCTGGATGAGGCTCTGAGCAGTCTTCCTGGTCTAGTGGAAGATGACTCTGCTTATTGCAGAGGGGTTGGACTAGATGACCTTTAAAGACCCCTTCCAGCCTAAATCACTCCATGATAATTTTATTAAAAAAAAAAATTCAGCACTTCAGTGCCATCTTCAGAATCATTTATATCTGATTTCAAACAAGACCCATAAACCTTTGTTGTTCTACATTCTGAATGTTATAGAAATTAGTGATAATTTCTGTCCATGAAATTATCCTTTGATTTCCTTTGAAAAGCCTGAGTCAGTAAAGATGTGTCAGGCACTTACAATGAAAACTCAGATATACAGAGAAGATTTAATAAAATAATAATTAAAAAAACCCACCCTGGCTACAGTAAGATAGCCGTGTCACATAATATTCACCTGAATTGCTAGTTGTGCATACTGACTGATAAATCCTTTTTATCCTGAAGAGAGGCAGAGGAGTTGAGCAGGAGAAAATCATCTGGAATTTACTGCACAGAAACATAAATGAAGACCAGAGGAAAACAGAAAGCAAAGCAAAGGGGTTCTGGGACTGCAGAAGTGCTAAGAACCAGGAGTCTTAAAAGAAATGGTGTATAATTTGAGTGCACTACCTCAGTACACTCTGCATCATTAACTTATTATTTATGTACAGTATATATATGCCATTTGGAAGGAAAGAGTGTTGAGTCTTTTCTTGCTTTTACCCTGCTGTGTCATAATGTTCCTGATATTTTAAAGATGCAACAAAGTCTTTCTCTTCAGGAAACTTGGGGGAAAAAATAATTTTGTAAAATGTAACATTTTAGTCATTTCACTAAAGCACTGCCCGGAGAAATATGAATTTTTAATGTGAGGCTTTAAAGAGGTTTTTTCCTGTAAGAGATATTGCAATGTAAATTTAGCCCCGTATTTACTCTCAGATGATTGCTGGTTTTAACATTTAAAAGTTTTTTAGTAATTACCTTACTGAGAATCTGACAGAAACATTTAGGGCATGCTCAGATGTTCACTCTAAAGTTTTCTACAGAAAGCTCAGCAAAGTAAAGGGCATCTTGAAAGCAGAGAGGTTATTATGAAGTAATTTCTGTCTCTGTCCTTCTTTTGATGTATTGGTTATCAGGTTCTGACAGGGATACAGACTTCTAGATTTTGGGTAGTGCAGTCACAGATCATATCTGAAAACTCAGTTTCCACAGGAGCTGCAGGTACAGTACTTGCTGGAGCCTGTGAGTTTGGATGTTCAGAACTAAGCGTGTGCATGAATTCCACATAAAATTGAGATGTAAATTAATCACATGCCACATCCAGCCTTGAGTGATACTAAATCTAAGGAGTGTCCCCTATAAGAGGAAATTCATCAGATACGGTGCTTAAGTTGTGGCCTGCAGCCTTGTATAAAATATGATATTGTCAGAGAGCTGCTTTATGATTGATCAAGCAAATCCAGAGAAGATTATCTCAGTCTGCAAGAAATGCACAGTCACATATGCCTGATACTTTGCTCCAGCTACAAGGAGGGGTTAGAAATCACCCTTTGGCTGTGATGATCTCAAAAGAATGCTGAACTGACTGGTCAATGGAATATGCCTGTGCAGAGTGTGTACTGATAGATGAGGGTGTCCTTTGGTTTTCACAGTTTGGAAATTAATTCTCTCTTACATCAGTACTATAATCTTCTCAGATATTCACTACTGAAGGATTTCCCTTTGATATTATTTTTTTCTTTCTTGTGGTACTCTGTAGAAAATGCCTACTTTATACAGTTAGAATAACTCCAAATACTCTGGATAATTTCCATTGTTCTGTGATCCTATAATATGGTACAATAAAAAAATCACAAGTACACTTTAGCATGCCACAGATATCAAAGCTTTTAGAACCACAGGAGGTAAAGTTATTTCCAACTTTACCCCCTGTATTGTCATATTTCATGGTTAGTTTCAGTAAATTGCAAGCTAACATGATTAATTTTGTATTAATTTTGATCCATGTTTTCTTGTTCAGTTTAGCAAGCAAACCCAGCAGCAAAAATAAGAAACCTACAAAGCATTAAGTTGGTTCATTATTTGCAAACCCATCCCTACATAATTTGCACCTTAGAGCAACTTCTGTTAAATATCTGTGGTCTTGCTCTTCGCCAAATTAGGAAACATGAATAGACTTGCTAAGATCATAATAGTGAGTAGAAGAGTTGGTGGGTGGAATGTAATTAAAAAGATGTCATGAAGCTGAATCCACTGAAGGCCATCAAGTGCTCCTCAGTTAAGATATTACTGTAGTCAATCCTTATAGGGATCTGGTCTATCATCTATAATTAGCTAATTAGCATAATCTGTCGTAAAGATTTTTTTCTTCCATACCTGTACATGATGTGTTACATGCAGCTAGTTTTAATATACAACATGAGTTATGATTCATTTCCCTTTTCCCCATCTACAATTTTTTTCTGCTCCCTTCACACCTGGACATTTCTACATGCACAGGAGTGAAGCATATGCAAAATAAAATAGTAGCAAAATATCATACACTAAAAATGCATGCCCTGTTGAATAAGTAATGGTGGGAATCATTTAGTTTGTGACAAATGGAGCCTGCTGTGGCTGAGATTTATTGCCAATTGTTGTGATATCTCATGTGATAACTAGTATGGTGATTGTACTTGAAAATGGGCCTGAGCACAAACTGGCATTTCACCTGAGAATACAGATCAGGGCAGCCAGTTACTTCTGCAACTCATGTTCATTCTTCATCCTGTGTCCCTTCACCTTTGTGCCCTGAAGTGTGGAGGGCTGTGTAACAAATCTTTTTATGGTGAAGGGCCATGGAGTCTAAATGCTGGACTTTGGTTTCAGAGGACCTAAATCTTCAGCTAAAGTGGTCTGGTCCTTTCCTCTTGAAGAAGATGTTCTTCAAGAGGAAAGGACCAGACCAGACCACCAGAAATTTACTGTCTTGAAGTTACAAAACTGTCTGTCATGGACAGAGGGGCAGCACTCCCAGCACTGTATTCTGATTGTGTTTGGAGAAAAGAATTGTCAGGATCCCCATCACAATGTTGATGAGATGGTTTCTCACCATCTGATGCAGTACTTGCAGACAAATTGTTGTCTTTACCTGGAGCTCTACTGGAAAGAGTGGTTTGATTGCAGAAGGTAGTTCTCCTGTCAGGTTACAGAAGCAAGGGAACTGTATTTTGAAGGCTGAAGAACTAGCAAAAGCTTCCTAGGGCAGGTTAGCCTTTGCATTATGCAGAGAATTCTGCTCCACATAAAATCTGAAATCTTGTCAACAGAGCAGCCTCTGAGATTAGCATCATGTGGGGAAAAAAGAAAGGGTAAAAAACCCTAACAGAAGTTCCTTAGGGAATAAAGGTCTTATATCCATACACATAAGATGTTCCTTGGTGTTGCTATTAATTATTTACGTTAAAAAATTTGTTGATCACCCCAGGTTAAAAATGCACATTATAACTTTGCCCACTAAAGATTTAATTACAGTTTCCTGCTATATATTTCTCTAAAGCTGCCCCTCAGTTAGCAGCAGCCATTTACCTGTCCTGGTGTCCCTGCTGTGACACACAGGTTAGTGTTTGCATCTTATTCCTGTGCTCACATGGATCAGAGGGGTACAGTTAAACTGCAGTGCAGTTACAAGCAAGGTTATGGCTTTTTTTTCTCCAGAAAAAACAACAATGCTTTGCTAGTAGAGGATCTCTGACCTGCTGTGAGCCCTTGAAAGAGCACTGCAGTTTTAGGAATATGTGTTCATTTAATTGAGTCCCAGCAGCCAAAGCTTGTGTGAGAGAAGGGAATCCTGCATCCAGAGAATGCCATGGTAGGTCAGGAGATGAGATCTCCTGGAGTGGGAACTATGGGGTGAAGAAGGAGGATGTGCATCAAGAATTTCTGCAGGACCCTCCTGCCAAAGTCAGAGGGGTCATGGGGAGGTCTCCTCCCTGTGCATAAGTACCTAAAGGCAGGGTGCAAAGAGGACACAGCCAGGCTCTTCTTGGTGGTGCCCAGTGACTGGACATCCCCCAACATACTCACTGTGTGGCCAGTGTTAATTTCAAAGTGCTTCTTGTCTTCTTCTGTCTATCTATGATTTCCTACCATCCTGCTGGTTTTGATTCAGAACTCCCAGACCAGCAGCACTCAAGGATTTCATGGCCCGTCATCAATTTTGTTAGGTCCCTTCTTCTTGTAAAATTGTCCCAAAGAACTAGGTAGTTGAAAGCTTGTAGAATTTTTTTATAACATATTTAAAGTTCTTTTGGTTTGCCTTCCAGATTTTTTTGAGTCTACTTAAGATGTGCTTTCAGACTTTTAAACAGAAGAGCTAAAAATTTCTTTTCAAAGAGAAAAATGGAATATCCAGGACATTATTTAGTATCAGAGGAATCTTTGTAATCCTTTTACCTCCTCGAGAAAAAAAAAATTTAAAAAAAAATTCATGTTTTTGTTTCCCAGAGTTTCTGGGATCAGAAGAAAAAATTTAGTTGTCATGGTTTAACCCCAGCCAGCCACTAGGTACCACACAGGCACTCACTCATTCCCCCACCAGAGCTGGGGGCAGGAGAATTGGAAGGGTAAAAGTGAGAAACTTGTGGGTTGAGATAAAACCAGATTAATAGGTAAAGCAAAAGTCATGCAAGCAAGCAAAGCAAAACAAGGAATTAATTCACAGCTTCCCAAGGGCAGGCAGGAGTTCAGCCAGCTCCTGGAGAGCAGAGCACCAGCACACATATCAGTGGTGTGGAAAGACAAACACCAGCACTCCAAACATCTCCTCTTCCTCCTTCTTTCCCCCACTGTATACTGATCACGATGCCATATGCTCTGGAATATCCCTTTGGACAATTGGGGTCACCTGTCCCAGCTGTGTCTCCTCCCAGCCTTCCACACACCCCCAGCCCCTCATCAACGTGGCTGTAGGAAAAGCAGAAAAGGCCTTGTTGGCTCTGTGTAAGAGCTGCTCAGCAATAATAAAAAACATTTCTGTATCATCGGCCCTGTGTTCAGCATAAATCCAAAATTTAGCTCCATACCAGCCATTGTGAAGAAAATTAACTCCACCCCAGCCAAACCAGCCCAATTTCCTCTAACATGGCCTGCAGCTGTCCTGAATTGAGTCTCTACCCCCAGCACAAAGCCGTGGTAAGCCCCAGCACACATCAGTGCTTTGCCAGTCAAGATTTCCTTCTCATTCTCTAGCTGAATTGTGGAAGAGGAGAGCCTGGAGAGAGTCTGCCTTCTAGAGCCCTAAGAAGGCTTGAAGGTGTGTGTTAGGAGGTTAATTTTGCCAAGTAAAGAACAGGGCATATTCTTATAAACCACAAATGCTTCTACATAAACTAGTTAGGAAAAGATTCTGGTTTGTGGTTTCGGAAACTGACTAATAACTTCAAAACAAAGACTGAACAATCCGAAAACATTTTGCTTCAAAGCAAATTACAAGAACAGATGCTTGTATTTTTTCCAAACAAAAAAAATAATTAAAGTCTTTTATTTCCAAACTGTATATTCAAGCAGAGCTTTTTATTACTATTAGTACTGGAAGAGACAAGTCCAAAGTAATACCTTGAAGAAGTGTGCCCTAATTTTTAGATGAGTATGTTATTAACTGTCTACACCATACACAAGAGAGTTTGCAGACATCTGGAGATGGACAGGCTTCTACACAGAGACAGGAGTAATGTCTTCATTGAGCCTCTCCCTTTGAAATATTAATGCACTTAAAGTAACAAAATATTTCCAATGCTAGCAATGTGGACCCACAAAACCTCTGCTCTGTTCTCAAATGAGAACCATTTCCAGAAGAAAGGTTCAAGAGTTTTATTTGAAAGCTGAAAATTTTCATAGATCACTGATATTGAATAACTGCTTCCCTATGGTAATTCTGTTCATGAACTTCTCTTAGACTCTTTTATAAAATAACCCCTCTCTTTTCGTTGGTGCTGTTCATGACAGATTTTCATAAAAAAATAAACTTTACACTTAATTGCCTGAGTGAGATGCTATTTCTGGGGTGACATCCCTCAGAAGAAGCTTAGAAAGGCAGGAGGTCTCGTGAGATATCAGATGTTGAGGGATCAGTGAAGTGTGAAGAAGGAATACAGTCAGCAGGCTTTTTCTTGCTTATCTCTGCTAAATGTGTTAAAAGTTAGCCCATGAATTACAGCATCTATCAACAGGTACTACTGGAATGTACTCCTATGGGAAACTTCAGAACAGAATACCAGGAATCCCTAAAACTTCAGTTATTTGCTGTGTGAACAGGTCCAAGTATTTAGATGAAGGTTCTGTGACTTGAAAGACACCTATCCCAAGTCATATGCATATAAATCCATGTAGATCTAGTTGTAATCAGGGAACTGTGGACATTAGAAACAAGAGCAGGAACAAGATAATACTGATCACTGTTAGGGAGCTATGAGTGAGATGAGAGCAATGCTGTTTCTCTCTTCCTGGAAACTGTCCTGCTGGTGTTAGGTATGCCTGGAGCAATCAGACACTGTAATGACAGAAATCATCTGAAACACAAAATAATAAGCAATTCCAGTAATTCCCACCCTATACAGTTCAAAATGTGTTCAGCACAAGGTTTTCAAGTGCTATATGAAAGTGAAAAGGCTAACTGCTTTGGAATACATGAAGTGTGACTTCCCACATTAGTAACAGCTCAGATAGTTTTATCAAATCTACATAAATTGTAGCCAATTAAGTTGACAGTATGATCTGAAATATCTCAGCTCTGATGTGATAATCAAATGAATTTTCTTCTAAATTTAGTGCCTCATCATTTTGTTTTATAGATTTTATTCATTTCATTTGATAGAAGACTGCCTAATTATGTTCTCACAGCCTTGTGCTTAAAAACCACATAAATTACTGCATTGCTGTACTTTGTCATTTCTTGCAGAACTGGCTCAATGAGCCTTGTCACCCCTGTCCAGGAGCAGGCCATCTGCAAGTGTCCCAAGCCCTGCTTTGTACTCAGGACTACACCTGCTTCAGCCACCAAATTGCTCCTGGTGTGCCTTCTTTTAAAAAATGTAGCTCTTTTAGTGCCAAGGCTACCTCTGTTTCACACTTATTTTCAAATTTCTTCAGAGAATAACATTTTGTAGTGTTTGAGCTCACTGTGTGTAGGTAGAACATCATATGTAGGTAGAGCTCACCATGACACTAATCCCAAAATCTACTGTCCCTTTGTCAACACTACTGAGGAAATGCAAAGCTTCCAGTGCAGTTGGGTTTTGCTGACCCTATCTGCTGCTAATCTTCTAATTTCCCTTTGATTTGCCAAATATGCTGTATTTCCATGTGACCAAAGGACACAGCATAAATAAGCATTTCCCTGCAGAAATACGTATTAGTTTTACTCTCAGTGTTGGTCATAATTTATTTTTCAAATTTGATTTGCTGCAGGTTTTAGCTAGCTGAAGGGAGACTCAGCTGAACTAACTTTTACTTCCACTTGGGAACAAGAATAAAGCCTGTTTTTGTCCTGCCATTTACTGCTCATAACAGTAGGGCTGCATTTGCTTCTGACTGCAATTGACTGGCATTCATGGACAGACATGGGTTCCAGAAAAGCAGAATAAAGCCCTCAGTCTTGCTGTTCAGGACTTACTCCCCCACCTTGGTAAAGTTGATGTAGCATTGCTTTTAATTTAATAATTCAGTTATTCAATGGATAAAAGAAATAAATGGAGTCCTTCAGCTTTTGGCTCTCCTGGGTCTTTGTTCTCGTTTATTGCCTTGGAGCACACCTTGTCTTAAAATTGCTGCTACTCCTACGTGAGTTTGCAGAGCCTTTCAGGGCACAGAAAAGCAATCTCGGAGCAAATAATGGCAGTGGCTGGGAAGGCACTCAGGGAAGGGAGGCGCTGGCCGGGGTCCCCATCTCCCAGAGACGAGCCCGGGAGGAGCGGCCGTGTCCACAGCCACCACTGAACGGGGACAGCGGGGCTGCAATTGCTTTTACTGAGGAAACATCAAAGAACAAAAAGCTCTCCCCAAAGCCAAACTGCTCCCGTTCTGAGGGAAGGATGACAACAATAACTGGATATTGCTGTTTCAAAGCTTTGAAACACGCTGCCTTTGTACGGAAGATGAAACCAACACAAAGTATGTACTGAAATGGAAAAAAAAATGCATATGCAAAGACTTGAAACCAAATATTTGAGCTAAAACAGGCAGAATATAGAGAAAAGAACACCTTCAGTTTTTCTGTGTTTACAAATTGCACTGCTCTTGAGTGCAGTATCCTTCCCAGAGATTGTTAAAGATGTGATAGAGTATGTCCTCTGCTAAAATTAATGAAGGATCTCAGACCTGCATTAAATACTTAATGAAGGATCTCAAACCTTTTAATTTTGAATTTCTCAATTTCCTTGGTTTTGTGGTTTTGTCTGAAAATATTTGAATTGATCTGTCTCTTCAGGCTTTGAATAGAAGCATTTATTTTTGAAAAATATGTAATATTTCTCTCTTTCAGTTCCCAAGAAAAGAAGAGCTCTCTCTGTGAAGATGAGACATGTTTTCAGTTTTTAAATCCATTTTGCTGAAAGTAAAGAGAGTCTGTATGGCTATATCACACATGTACCCTTTTTTTAGTTCAAGCCCTTCATTAAAAAAGTAACAAATAATGTAATAGTTCCTCTCTTTCTGCTTTTTATATGCTTCTATATTTTTTATTCTGGAACTGAATCGATATGCCATCATATATGTGAATAATGGGGCAAATTAATTCTGCAGCTAAGTGTTGTCTGTCTCCAGTTACTACAGTTTAACACATTGCTAGACAACACCTGAGCCACTGCTGAGCTCATGAATGCTCCAAAGTCTGTGACAAACCATGTTGGTGTTCTGCCTTACATGTGAAGAGAACAAGAACCTGGCCAAACCCGTGTTAAACCTGGCCACAGAACACCACAGCTCACTTGACAAGCAGTCGTGGGCCATGTCCAAGTGTGGAGTGATCTGCAGTTGGGTTGAAGTTAAGAACACCCATTTCCCTAAGGCAGGATGACAGAGGGGGATCAGCTCCAACACCGTCAATGCCTTGCTTTAATAGACACCACAGAGGTGAGTGGAGGCTGGCCCTCAGAGAACCTTGTGCTGACCTGGGGCTAAAAGCTTCATTTTTGAGCTAAAGAAGCAAAGTCAAGTCCTTGGGGCTCCATCTCCAGTGAAACATTTGGCATCTTAACCATTTTCCTCAACGCAAGTCCATGGTATAAAATCATGTGCCACGGCAGAAGAGTACCTTGAGCCAATGGAACATTCATCGACATCCCCCAGCAGTGTCTGGAATTTTATTAGCAGCACAGGAACCAGATCCACGTTGGGCAGAATGATGCAGGCAGCTCCAGATAAGCCATCCAGGATGGCAGAACAACACCTTGCCCTGCTGTGTTCTGACCTGCCTCAGGGTGACACTTCATCTCCCTGTCTCCCGGTGCTCTCTTTGCCATGGAGGTGATCCTCTTGCATGATCTACCAGAGGGAACAGCTGCCTGAACTCCAGCTTCTGTAAACACTTACTGGCCCCCTGGCTCCATCACTAAGAGGGGAGCTGAAGTGCCTCAGACCCTGAAAGCAGGCAGGCAGGAGTGGAGAACAGCTGGCCCACATTATGGCCCTGTCTTCTGCCTCAGTTGCTGTATCCCAAGGGACAGATGAAGGCCAGAACTGTCTTCCCTTGCCAGGGCTCTCTAGCATTACACAGGGATAAGTCCTGGCTCCTCCCAACAGGAAACTGGCCGTAGAGAGATGTACAAGGTTACTGAGAGAGGAAAATGGAGGTGGAGAGTCCTGTCTCACCCATAGTCCTCCATGCCTCTGATCACACAGGTCCCTTCAGAAACTTTCTGCCTTGCAGAAACCCACACTTCTGCCATCTCGAGAAGATGGTTTTGCTTGTGCTGTTATGAACCCTTGAGACACTTCTGCAAGAAGCGTGGTGAAGCTTGTGTGGAAAGCTTAAAAAAAAAATGAAAGCAATCAGATTTTTTTTCCCCTGGAGCTTCAGCAATGTTTGCAGTAAAGCCAGGAGACATTTCCTGTCACCCTGAATAAACAGTGTGAACTGTCTCCTCCAGATATGCTCCAATTTTTAAAAAAAGCAAATAGAAAAATTTGCAAACATGCAAGAGAAGGGATGTGCTGGTGGCCCCTCCCTTCTGCCTTGGCTCAGTGGTTATCACACATACACAGCCAGGAAGCATGAATAAACCAGGTCAGGTCCTTCTTTGCCTCAAAAGGATTAAAACCCACAATTCTTGCTTCCCTGGAGACTGCAGACTAGCTTGGCAGGGGGGCCCTTTCTAGACTTCAAGCTAAAGCTCACCTTCTGTGCAGAAATGAATTAATGTGCAGATAAGTCAGCCTGGTGGCAGCTTAGCAATGTGGAGCTCAACTGGAACTAAGGAAACTTGCTTGCATGTGCCTTAGCCTGTGGATTACTGTGTACCATGTCTAAAGGCTAATTTGTGTAGCAACAGTCTCCTCAAGCTATGATTTGAAAGAAACCAGGGTGGCGCTGATGTGTTTTTGTACCGTCTGATGCAATTAGTAGGTGCTGAGGGGGACAGTCTCTGTGGAAACCCATCAAGCTTCTGGGCACTGCTTAGGTTTACATATCTCCCTGGCATTCAGATGAGCAAGGTTATTTAAACTCAGGTCATTTTAGATGGGCATGAGCAGTTTGAGGTTATGGTGTAGCTGGTTTGTGGTTTTGAGGACCACAATTTTGGATTTAAGTACCTGCATCCCGTTTCCACCTGAGGCATCCAGATTGCTGTGACTGTCCTCTAGTGGTAAAGAGCTCAACCCCAAGGTCACTCAGTGGGAACTGTGCTCATAAATCACTTAAGTGGATCTGAAAATCACAGTCCAAATTTGAATCTTTAAAAAGTGCATATTGCTCAGTGCTGAGAGTGAATGGGGCTCTGTGTTTCTGCAGTCAGATCCAGCACCTGTATGGTACAGCTGTGTGAGTGCTCCAGCAGGAGCTGCTGCACACCTTCTGAGAGGAGCCTTTCTGCCGAGCTGAGCAAAAGAAATATTTTCCACAGAAATTGTAGATCATGGCCATGCAAATTCAAAACCAACATATAATTGGTCTCTGGTGCCTGTTTTTTAACAGCAGGTAATTCCTCTCAGCTTTTCCTTCTGTTTCTCTGTGGAAACATATTCTTTTTCTTTTCAATTTGTTTAGTCAAAAAACAATTTTCTGTTTTGAAACATGGTGCTGTGAGAAAGCTTAGTTCTCCCATATGTCTTCCAGTCAATCCCAATAACTCATTTCTAAATGCTCACCTGTCACAGATTGCAAATCAAATATTAACACGACAGGCAACATGTTGTAACACTTTCATTTATGTTTTGGAGAAACTTGTCTATTCCTTGGAAAAAGATGGGCTTATATTTGAAATCCTAATAAATGACAAAATCCTATAAACACAACACACACACACACACACACACACACACACACACACACACACAAAATATATATATATACACACTGGTCACTGATGTGGAAACACTCCACGTGTACTGTAGATTTATGGATTTATGTATTGAATATTAAGCTACTTGTCCATAGACAAACTGCCCCACTACCTGCAGTAGCTTTGAAGAAGTGAGATAATGTGAAGAATTGAACATATCCTGTAAAGACCAGATGTCAGAATACACAGTTTTCTAATGCAGTCAGTAAAATGTCAAGTTAAATTAACAGCCTGTATATGATGTCTTGGCTTCATGCTTTTCCATCTCTGAGGCGATTCTCTGGGTTAGGTGCAAGACGCCTGTCAAATTTCCCAAGCTGATTAAGAACTCTCACTTTTCCATGGCAAAGGAGCCATAAAACCTTGGATGAGACTTAAATATGCAGAAGAAGCTGCAGAGACTCTGGGTTATGTAAAAACGATGTTGGGTTTTGAGTTGGCAATCATTTTCTCACCACCCTTTCCTTTTCCTCCCATTTGCTATATTTTTCAATATATTTTGCTTCATACAAAGTGCTAAGAATTTCAGAAAAGTATTTGCAAAGTGCACAGAAACAACTAAGTCTCAATTTAAATGTATTGAAAATAAAACCACAGCCAACTTTTGTCTCATCTGTGAGTATATTTGCAGGGATGTGACCATTGTCTCAGGCCCTCCTTTTATTGCACGTGCCAGAGTTATGTTGAAAGAAAACAGGTGGATGATTAGTACCACAATTAATCATAGTTCAGTTGTGCTGTGATATTATCTGTAGGCATATCAGATGTACACTATATTTATATGGAACAACACTCACTCACACATTATGAATTCTGCGAGAAGAAGCCATATGACCAGGAGAAAGTAGCATTTTTAGAAACTGTAACTAGCACAGAGAATCAAATGTGGGTTATTTGCAGTACAGACTGGGTAAGGTGGCAGAAGAGGCAGAATTCATGATGAATAAATTGGGTATTGCTGCTCAGAAAGAGATATCTGAGATTTCTCTTGTCTTTCTTGGAGAGGAGCATCTTCTTGATCACAGTGCCTTCAAGGTCACAGAGCTTGCTGCTAATGCATTGAGAGCAAAGAAATCAGTCTGAGAGAGCTTAGGGATAGGGATTGCTTCAGGTTTGGCAGGACTGGCTGGCCCCAGCCCCAGTGCTGCCCATCCCTGTTCCTGCAGTGCAGCTGTACTGAGGAGCCACCTGGCTCCACACCAGCCTCACAGTCGAGAAGAAGCAACTTCCCTGCCTTCAGAGCCCAGCAAGGACCACTGAGTGTCACTTCAGCTGGCTGGGATCTCTGGGCACATCTTCTCTTTCAGTGCAGAGCAGCACACAACACTGGGTGTTACTCTCACAGAGTTCAGCGTGTCCAAGTGCCCACAATATCCCTGAAAAGTCCTGAAAGAGCCACATTTACAGCAGAGATATGTTCCTTTCCTGAGGCTTCCAAACAAACACAGATCCTGGCAAAGCCCACACTAGTGTTCACCTCTGGGAAGCTTCTGAAGTGAATTCTCTTTGTAACTTTAATTGCAGTTTAGTTTTAAAGTGGGCAGCACATCAGGCAGCAGCAGGAGAGCATCTGCAGGATGATCCCTCCTCCCCGTGGTGGCAGGTCAAGGGGTGGCAGCCCTCTGTTCAAAAAGGTTCTGTAGAGGTTTGCTGTATTTTTTTCCTTTAACTCCAATAGCAGAAGCAGGTAGATTGTGCTGCTGCCCTTCTGTGTTTCCCTGGCTACCACAGAAATGTGCTTGTTTTACTTTCCCCAGCCTCTTCTCAATAGTAATGTAAAGGAACAGTGTGTCCTTCAGCTGCTTCAGCAGTCTGAAGTGCTAAAAATGCAAAAAACTCTTTTTTTGACAATGTCTTGTCTTCTTGTGCTTCTGGGTTTGCCATTAATAAAGACCATTTTCCCCCAAGTACTAGTTTTCAAATGAATTCTGGTTTTGTCAACTCTATTGATATAATGATTTAGTACAGAACATTGCCCAAAGGGTTAATGGTAAATCGAGTTTATTTACACTGTTTATTGTTGGTAGGATGTGCGTTTGGGAATTTACTTTTTTTGGTGTGGAAAAAGAAAAAAGGGAAATAACTGTTACAGTGAGATAAATCCCAGTCAAAACATATCGGTAAATACTGCATCGTGGCAGTAACTCTTCAGGGAAACTAGAGGGCAAGCTTCTAAAGTACTTTGAGCTCTGTAGACCTGCAATTAGGTACCTCCTCAGCTTCCCAAAGAAACGCTGAGTGCCTCACTCCTAGGGGCTTGCATGTTTAATCAGCGAACTGCTTTCCAAATACTGCCCCGAGAGGGCTCAGGAAGCCTGCTGCATAAAAATAATAGTCATTGCTGTGTGTCAGCAGCCAAGCAGCTCTATTGTAAGTCTGCTGATTATTATATCCAATATAACTGAGCTGTCTTTTGCCTATCCCTCCATTTGTCTCAAATTTTTGCCATGAATTGTGTCTTACTGTGTACGAGAAATCACTGTGGGCCAAATAGGGTTTTATTATTATTGTTATCATTATTGTTGTATGTGTGAGTACTGCTTAGCATCTACATGGGGCTTGGCTTCTGACCCATTCATAAAAAGATTGTTCACTTCCTATGGGTCAGTCTTTGAGTCAGGGGGAAACTGGGTATACAGCTCATTTTTAGAGCTTGTAGTTGTCAAAATGAATATTGAAGGGGCAGCATTAAAGTGTTTGGCATCACACACCTGAATGAAGGTGCAGATCAATGCAGCAGGAGGCTGGGATGAGGCAGAGGCTGTGGAACCAGTTTGGGAATGCCAAGTTTATGTTATACTGCATATTTAGGTCCTGCCCTCAGCTGAACCAAAAGGGAGCAGGAATAGCTGGAGTTAAACCATACTATTTACAGTTTTAAAAAATAGGACATTTCTCCTCTGATTTGGGAAGTTATATCTAGCAGCTTCTAAATGTTAGGACTCTTGAGCAGGGATTAGGGTTTTTGAGTCTGTCAGACCTGAAATTGTTGACCCTTGGAAGCTTCCAAAGTCAAAGAGCAGCACCAGCCTCCTGGGCAGCTGCTGGGATATAAAACTGGCCAGATCAGTCATGCTCAGTGTCCCATGTTGCATCAGGAGAATTGCTGAAAGCAAAATATTTCCATAAAAAGTTATATTTTCAAATCACAAAACTTTCCCAGTGGAGAAATGTTCCATCAGAAAAATGTTGGACCATTTTGACTCTTGGCATACTCTAAGGTACAAAAACTCATTGCATTTTAAATAAATTTCAGCAGCCTCAGCCCATGCCAACTCTCAAGCAACAAATCAAGCAAACTTGGCTTTTTCTCCAGTAATTATCCAACCTGATAATTCTCTTGTCATTTCAACCTTTTGCTTCACTGAAGGAAGAAAGGGCGTGTTTGTAGCACACCAAGATGCTGTTTGCTTCTATTTTCATTGCCCCAGAACTTGAAATTCATAAAAAATCATTATTTAAATATATATATATTTTATAATTTTAATCCCAAAGTAAGCATATACAAACAACTCCAAAAATCAATTACCTTCAGGATACACATGATTAGACTTTGTTTTATAAAACTTTTTTTTAACACAGTCATTTCTAAAATCAGCATAAAATGTGCCTATTTTTCAGGCACAAACATAAGACAACACTCTGCTTTGCCAAAGTTTGAGCACATGGCTTTTGAAAGCCTAACCAGCCAACAACCAGAGCTTAGACCTTTCCTCTCAGCCATTAAAGTTGTACAAAAATGGAAAGCATTTGCAATAAAAAATGAGTGGCAGACCTAGGATCCTGGACAATATGTGAATTCCTATGGATAACGAAATAAAAATCTTTGGACAATATTAAAATCTGATAGGAATTGAAAAATCAGGCAGTATGGAAGCTAAGGGTGAGTGTTTATTTTTTTGTCATTTCACATGAATTAACATACTGTCTGCCTTATATTGTGTTGCCTGAATTTTATGATTCATAACACTTTTCCTCATACCATCTCATAGCTACAAAATTATGCATGGTTCCAAGACAAGCACAGCAATGCTGAATCATTTCTACAAACCAGTAAGTCTCTGAAGTAGCCTACCTCACTTTAAGTATAGGGGAAAGAAAACTTGGTATTGATATTCTAATATTTGAATATTACTAACCACTATTAGGCTTCGTGTTCAGTCTTGACTGATTAACTGATGCTTATGTGAGTCATTCATCAATTCAATATTATTTTAATATGTGCTTTTTATCATTAAGTTCCTCAATTTTTTAAAAAAAGAAAAAACCATTGACTCCACAAAAATCATTGTCAACAAAGACCAATGGCACCTTAGAAATGCCATTAGTGGGAGACTCCGTAGGAATCAGCAGAATGCCAAATATTTCACTTTCCACAGTCTTTGCCCCTGCAGCTCTAACACCTCTGGCAAAAAAAACAAAAAAAACCAACCAAACAAAAAAAACTTAACCTTTTGCTTACTATTTTTTAATTAAAAAAAAAAATACAGACAATATTTAAACCCTTCTCTGTATGTGAAAACCACGCAGACACGAAGCAGTGCTGCTTAGCACTCAGTGTGTGTCTCTGGAGAAAATGCCAGCTTATCGGGAGTTTTAAGTGGCAGCCAGCATGACAATAGCAAAAGACATGAGCATCCAGGTGTGAAATCACAGAGCCTTTCCAGTAGCAGCATTTTGCTGTGTGATAGGTTGCATTCGGATTTGTGAGAATGTTTCATAAATAATTTCAGGTAAAGCTTTAATATTTGATTGGAGAGCCAGCACAAATGAAGTGCCAGCATAAAAGAAATCCAAGGGCAGTTCCTTTCTCCAGAATCTCTTTTGTGCAAAGCAACCTGAAAATCATTGTTCATAATTTAATTATGTAGCACATTTGTGCCTTTTTAGAGTTCGTATGGCATGGGGCAGAACAACCTTGAGGGTGATAGCCCACGCCTACAATGGCTTTTATTGCACTGTTTGAGGGACCACAAGAAGACTGCTGAAAGGATTCCCTACCATAAAAATGTTGGTAAAAATAACATCATCTTTCTCCAAATTTCAGCCTCCACAAATCAAATATTTTTCCAGCAAAACAAAACTGGGTGGCCTGAATTTTCCCACAAAAACACAGAATATCTGGGGATTTTCAATTTCCTGAGACTGGATCCAAATTTTTAAACTAAATCAGGCCCTTTTGTCAAGAAGCTTTGATTTGTTAGATTTCCAGCTCTCTGTCCACCCCAAACAACATTTCTAAGTGCTTGCAACAGCTGTTCAGCAGCTCCAGCCCTCGGTGCTGTGGTTCTGGTGCAGACACAAGAATCAAGACCATGATGAAGTTTTCCAGCCCAGGCTGCTGGAGGGTTTACACGGCTGGGAGGTTCCTCACCGAGCATGCCCGTGTGTGCCAGGTGTGACTGTGTTTGATGTTATAAACGGGACCACACTCCAGGTACTAAAAGTGATTTCAGCATTTATTATAATAAAAAGAAAGGCCCAAAGCAAGGGGGCCTGGGGGCTGAGCAGGAGCATTCTCCCGAGGATGCTGCAGCGCCGGCGCTGGCTCCGCTGAGCAGTGATGTGCCCGATGTTCCAGGCGGAGTGACATGGAGTCAGTGGGTCGGATGCCCCTTTTTATCTTCTTTTTTTTGTCCCTTTGGATTGGTTTCTCTTTGGATCCTTCATTTGCATGAAGGTTTAAGGCGCTTGATTGTCCCATTACAGTTCTGTCCAGGCTGACTGCGGGTGGTGCACTTTACTTGGGTGTATTATGGTACGTAGAGTACCGTGTGTGGCAAGCACATTTCTCTCCCTCTCAGGATTTTTCATAGAGGTGCACAGAGAGAAATGGAAAAGAAAACAATTTCTATTTCTGCTCCTTGTTTTTCCTATGTGGAATGTGTTTGGAGAATTGTTTACCTGGAGTGAGTGCTTGATTGGATTCTGGTGAGGATTGTTTGAGCCTGATGGCCAATCCAATCCACCTGTGTCTGGATTCAAGCGAGAGGGTCACGAGTTGTGTTAGAGATAGAGTCAGAGAAAGTGGTATGTAGTTTTAGTATCCTCCTTTTATATAGTATATTAATGTATTTTAGCATAGTTATAATAAAGAAATAATTCAGCCTTCTGAATTGAGTCAGATATCGTCATTTCTTCCCATTGGGTTCGCCTGCATTTAAAATAACTGTATTTCTTATAACGACCCTTTTCACCCCTTTTACCATAACCAAACTAACAGCACATGCTTAACAATTATCAACTGTTTTACAGCCGTTTCTAACCTATTTTTAACATTTGATCTGGGTTACAGAGTCCAGTACCAGTGATTCTGTTGCTGCCTGTGTACTCCAGCTGCAGACACCTCTGAGGTGTTCTCCCCAGCTCATCTCTGTGGTGGGGTGCAGGTGCTGGCTGCAGGGAGCCTCTGCAGCAAAAGCACTCACCACCATGGACATTTTCTCCTAGCTGGAAACTTTGTTTTCAGAGACACCCCTGGCTGAGAAACCCCAGTCATGCAATTAACTCCCAGAGGGTGCACTTCGTATTGCATCACCACTCTCGGTACAAGAAAGATGTCCCATTATTTTAAATGTCACAGCTTTTCTTTTACTTCCTCTTTTAATATTTTAATTGTTTATTTGGGTGTTTTTGTTTGTTTGATTGGCTTTTTGTATGGAATATTTTACCAATCATTATTTTATTTGTATTAGTACTTCGTCTGGTCTCTTCTGTTAGATATTTGCCTTGTAGACATCACATTTACCAGTCCATAATGGCTCCTAGCAACCTCTTTTCTTTTTCATGCTACTCCAACCACCCAGGTGCATTGCTACTGGCTATTTTCCACCCTGTGCCTGCAAGCAGCTGGGTAGTTTTAGTTATCATTGGAGAAATCAATCGGATTTATTGCACCTCAAAGGTGGTAATAAACACTTTGCAGGATCAGCTGTTAGGCTTTGGCTTCCTTACTGATGAATTTGCTGCAATGATAATTATGAAGTTTCGCTGTCTGCTGTTATAGGGAATGAAAATGAACAACCATTAAACTGTCCAAAAAATCCCTCTCTAATCTCACCAACATAAACTTTTTGCTGCTTAAGTTCTTTAAGTCATTTGGCTTCACTAACAGACTATTTGGGTGCACTTGCTAATATGGTCAGGATGACACCTGACAGCAGTGACCAAGCTCTTGAGTGATGCCTACACTGACAGATGCTTTTTAACGCAGAGATTGGATAGGTGAATGAGAAGCACTTAACATGAACTCAGAGAACAATTTTCCCTATATTGATAAATAATTGCCAAGAATAATAACTATAGGCACACACCTGCATGGACTTGGCAGAGCTTACTGAAGAACTAAAAAGGGAATTATTTTTTTTTTCCTTCAGAAGACACTAATTTAAAAGGTAGAAAGTGCTGCAGCATACTTCTCATTAACAGAGGTAAAAAGAGCCACTGCAGCTTCTTATCAACAACTTTAATCATAGCATATGGTATATGCTGCTTAATCTTTGATAGCTATTGTGAATCACAAATTACCTCATACAGTCCCAAAGCAACTGAAGATGGGTCTGCAAAATCTTTTTATAGGGGTGACACTTTAAGTTATGAGAATTTGTAGTAAAAATGTTAATGAAAAGCAGAAAATTGAATGAAAACTTGAATTTAATGTGAGGTAAGCACCTGTTACAGCCACTGTGCTTTAAAACCTGTACGTTATGCAGAGAAAATGTAAAGGATAGCTCCAGAAAAAGTCATTGCAGAAGTAGTAATAATACCAATAACAGAGTATACCTGAATTTATATAGGGTTTCCTTTGTAATAACATTTTAATGTGCTCTACATAATCAGTCCTTTAAAATTCAGTCTCTTTATTAATTACTCAGGTATGATAAACTTTAAGATGCGTTTTTTCAGCTTTAAGAAAATGTTGGGTTCTAATTTTTCTATACAATGTATTTATATCCGCATTTGTAGTGAATCCATTAGCTAAAAACACCCATGCTCATTAAGGTTCTGCTTCATGTAAATGAGAACTGGCAGCCCAGCATAATGTTTTAGGCAGCTTTCTGATCTCAGCCAATAAATGTCCAAACAAAAGTAAAATTAGAACTGGTAAGGCTAAAGAGGTGTAGAAGTTCAGAACACATATCCATGCTCTAGAGGTTGTAGTGTTTGTAGCACACTACAAATCCTAAAACTCTTGAATGAGTACTAGTGAAGAGGTAGGGCTATTTGTTTATCTTTAACTGGAAATGCTGATATCTGAGGTTTTTTTTTTTTCATTTTTGAAACTGCTACTTATTGCAAGATCTTGGGCCACACACATGTAGATCATTGGCATCTGGGCTCCACTTACAAAAAAAATACAATCTAACAAATGACAGGTATCATGTATTTGTGGACATTAGGTCCTTCAGAGAACAAATATTTAGAATTCAAGTTGATCTGAAAGACTTCTACTTGACAGCTGTCATTTCAGAGCCACTGAGTGAAATTGTGTCTCTTTTGCAAGTTCCTTTGGTGTCAAAGCTTTGTGTCAGTGCAGGTAACAAGAAATTTTGATTACAGTATAACACACGGAATGCTTCCACCTGGCTTTTCCTGTGTTAAATAAAAGGGTGTATTGTGTCTGACTAGCCCTGCTGTTACACAGCACTTGGCTGCAGCTCCTGTGTGTGTGCACTGCCGAGCTGCAAACAGTGAAAGGGTCAAACCTGTCCTTCACTCCCCATGTCACACTGTCTCAACTGAGATTTCAATCAGAGAAAGAACATATCTATGTCAAAAAGACCATATGGCTTTCAACAGTGAAATCTTCATAGTGAAGATAGCAATGTTATTGAAAAGATTATTTTTGCATTTTGGTAGAAAATATTTTTTTTGCCTAGAGCTCTTTGTCAGACAAATTGAAAGAATAAAAATTTTGACCTTTCTCTTTTTCTTTTGAAACTCTGCATGTATGTGTATGTGCAACCTACATTTCCATCTTCAGCTGCTTTTTTACTTATTTTTATTGACTATATGTAAAGGGAAAAAAAAAAGGAGTTAAAAAATAATTTTTAAAAAAAGGCATAAATGTTTATCTTTCCATTATTTCACAGGGACAATGCCCAGAAAATATAAAATGAGAGAAAGCATATTTTAAAAGACATATGATATATGCTCAGCTAAATGAGAGTTGCTCTCATTATCCTGACAGAAATATAACAAATGTGTTGAAATACTTTGTAAAAAACCATGCAGGAAATTAAATTTTTTAAATTTAAAGTTGGATCTTTCATTTAGTCAACCAGATATCATTGGAAAGGAGTCAAGGGATGAACTCCCTCCCCTTTGCAACTTAAAACATCTCTCTGGCATCCCATCACAGTATTAATATGTTAACCTGGAGCACATTTGACTTCCTACTGCTTCCTCTGGCATCTGTGTGGACAGTGATCTCGATATGATATAAATATTAAAGGAGTTGCATGGCAGAAGCTGATTGTAGCAAGTGCTGCCCATCAAAGGGAAGTGAGGGGAGAGGAATTAAAGCAGATCCCCTGGCACTCCAGGTTACTGTCTCCAAAAGGTCAAGGCTTTTACCAGATGTGTAGGAGAATTAAAGAGTCTCAGGAGATAGTCTGGCTTTATTTCACCTTGACAATTCACTAGAGCAATGAAAAGAGACATGTCCCTGGATTTACCTTTTGCCCAGGTTTTTCCTTCTGTAGAGCAGTGTGTTTGTAATTCTAGGCTAATTCTGCTCCAGACGCACAGACGTTCACGACCTCTGTCCCCTTCTTTCCTTACTGTAACTGATACCCTTTTCATTCCCAGTGTGCTGTTGGCTGGGAATGGCCAGATGTCTTTTAAATGACATAATGGGAACAAAACTCGTTCCTAGGTCTCCTAATTCTGTAAGAAGTCATCACCTTTGTTTCCCACTTGCACTTTTGGAGGGGCGTTTTTTAACCCTTTTTATCAATTTCTCAAAACGGTGCAGGATTTTCCTCAAGCAGCCATGCCTGTTGTCCATGTGCAATCCACCTGGTATGTAATAAACACTTTCAGTAGTTTGGACTCTTTAGAGTGTGGATGGCTCAAATCATGATCCACAGCCTGGCTAAACAATATTGTGAAGACAAGGGCCAGTTGTCCAACTGTGAACTCTGCTCCCAAACAGAGCTCTCCTTGCTTCCTCTTTAGAGGGTTGCATTTATGACTGAGGTAGGGGTGAGTAAGAGATCTATAAATGGGTTCTGGTGAGGAGTAAACATCATGTGGTCGTTCACTTTGGAAGCTTGTTGAGTGGGAGGCATTTACTGAACCTTGGTGCACTTGCTATAATCACTGATCTTTGAAGTGCTAATGTCTGTTTTCTCCTGTGTAGAGTTACTTCTTATAAAAGAGGATGCCTTAACAGAATTTTGGGGTTAAATGTATAGGGCTGGGAACTATTGAAATAAAGAAAAAAAAGTATTTAGTACCCAAGTAATTCATGCCTGGTCTTTAATTATATAATATTAACATATTAGCAAATGCATATATGGAGATACAGCCAAAATCTGGATGGATTTCATGTTTCTTCTTTCAGCTAGCATGCTCTCTAAGAACAGAAAACACTGACAACTGGAATTACTAGTGGTTTTTTAAGAATAAGTATTTTGTGTGCTTGCTGTTAATTAGTTGTCTGTTTTCAGAGAATAAAAGGGAGATACAGAATTAAAACTGTAATTTTGAAAAAGGAAAAAATGAGATTTTACAATTAATTAATTTATTTTAATTTATTTTTGAAGCTGCATCTGTGTTGTATAGCACAAACATGAAATAATTTCTTATATAAAAATAGCTACTGCTTTTTTTCTGGGGTCAGAAACCTCAGGGATCCAGTTGTTTTTATTCCAGAAGCTGACACTGGCATGCAACCTACTGCAATCATAGCCTTGCAGATTCTCAGTCAGGGAATGGAGAAGGTCTTCAGGGCTGAAAACTCCTCTAATTCCATGATTCAAAGTGCTCCTAAGCATGTGCTTATGTCCACCCTTAATCAGGACAACATTTAAGCATTTGCTCTGAAGTATATTATTTTTTTAAATGGCTGAGGGCTGTTTGGCGCAAGGTTGATTGGAGCAGTGAGGGAGTCTGGTGATAACCTGCAGCAGCTGAAAGAATCACCAGAGAACATAACTGTGAGCATTACTAATGTACCACAAGCAACCTATTTTTGAGTTTACAGGCTCCCATGGATCTCTGGAGGAGTTTGTGCTCTAAAAATAACATGCCTTTGGGAGCTGGGACAGGGAGAATTGGAGCTGGCCAGTGGGAGGTCTGAGTGGATTAGAGCATCACAGGGAGATAATAGAGAGTCCACTGACTGCAAAGGGAGATCAGGTGGTAATTACAAGCAATCAGAGAGCAGAGAGTACACCTGAGAGAAAGGTGATACAGTTACCGGGTGTTAAAATAGCACCACTTGCAAGCAGCATGCTTTAGACAAAATCTGAGAGAAGTGGGCTTGATTTTCCTCAGCACCTGAGCCCCATGGAAATATTTATCATCATGGAAATTTGGTTTTTGCTTCTTTTGGGGGGCAAGTAGCAGGGTTCCTGGGAGCTATAGTTTTTGGCTTTTATTGCTCCTCCCTGCAGGCACATGGTCTCCTAGAAGGCTGAGTTTCCTTTGGTTAGAGCTGCTGTGTCCCAGTTGTGACTGGAAGAACTGGACAGAAGATTTTTTGGTGGTCCACTGCCTAGTGAGAGACCTGTGTCATGGAAGGAGGGAAGGAGAGAGGTGCTTGCTTGGCTGGATGGGATACAATGCCAGTTTGGACCTTGCAGCCCTGAGGTCATGAAGGTATTAAGGTATTAATTTCAATGGGAGCTGGAGGTCAAAGGTATGGGAGCTATGAGGAAACAAAGAAAGGACAAAGAAGTTATTGAAATAATTGAACATGTGACCAAAATTAATCCCATCAACCAAATTACTTGTTTTATTAGCAACACAGTAATATAGTTTGTAACACCTTGCTGTTTTAGCTTGTAATCTCACTGATGGCTCCACAGCTAGGCAGGGGCAAGAACGACCTTGCACATGGCCCATGAATCCACCTTGGCCCTCATGAGTAGAAGACAGCTTCCCCTGGGACAAGCAAAGCCTCTGCCAGACTTACAGACTGCGTGACCCCCAAGACCACCTCAGGAAAACATCCAGTCCAATGTCCTGCTCAGGTCATTGCTCAGGGCCATGTCCAGTCAGGGCTTGAATATCTCCAAGAATGGAGCCTCCACAACCTTCCTGGGCAACCTGGACTAGTGTTTGACCACCCTGATGGGAAAAGAAGTTTTATTTCCTCTTTAGATGAAATTCCCTGTATTTCAATTTGTACCTGTTGTTTCATTTCCTGTCACTCAGCACAGTGAAGAAAGTCTGTCTCCATTCTTTCTGTACCCTAAGGCTTTGTACCCACCTTCTTTGTGTCACCACATTCTTGGGGGCTTGATGTACCCAGCACAGGATGGCTGCCATTAGGAACTCAGGAAGTAATGAAAGATTAAACAACTTAAAGAAGATCAGCATGTAGATCCCATGCAAGGCAGATGTGTCCTCCAGGGTGACACCTGTCGCTGTTGGACACAAAATGAGCACAGAGAAGCTTGGTGAGTCCAGGAGAGAAAAGACTCAATTTTATTTCTGACCTCACAATATATAAAATTCTAAAAGTGACAGTGGATTGGAGGATGAAGTTGCCACCTCTCCAACTACACTGCTCAAACCAACCCTTTATTAATTCTCTTCTCTCACAAAAAAGAATGTAAAACAACCATTATTTACATAAATAGTGTGTGAGAACTTCAGTAGAAATATGTAAACATTATCAGAAGGCTAAAAAATTTTATAAGAACTTTAAAACATTCAAAAGAACTATAAAAGCAAACACTTTTAAAAATCAAGGCAACAGACACCTGCAGAAAACACAGCCTTAAATCTCAGATGCTGAATCTGCTAGAAAGACAAAAAAAAAAATAATGTAATCCTAAAACTCAGAATGCTAAATTACAGCTATCCATCATGCCACAATCTGCCCACGATGTGTTTGGAGGCAGAAGCTGTCACTGGCCTCTGTGAGCAGAAGGATCAACAAACACTTGTGATGCCGAGGACCACACTGTGCTCAGGTTTGCCTGGTGTACCCTGCACACTATTTCTCCTGATCCCAGGCTTGAGCCCTTGAGTTCAGTCATAGCCAGCAATGTTTTATTCACATACCACTTGAAAACAACCACCCTGTGATACTCAGGAACAGGCACAGAAGAGTTTGAAAGAGAAAGGAGGATAATGCTGAAGCACATGGAGAGTGTGTGTAGGCAGGAGGTAATTACATAGGACAGGATTACTTGTGTGTGTGTGTATCCCAGGGAGCCATCAAATACAGCCCTAAAGCTGGATTTTGTTTTTGAGAGCAGAAGGAGAAATACCTTAAATTACCTGACTGGAAGGAAATTTCAGCTGAAACAGAACAGTGCATTGCCTTACTGAGCCCAGCTATGAGATGGCTGCACTGTTTGATTGCTAGTGGCCACAGAGTGTCGTTGGTAGCACTACACAAGGTGTTATGGCCACCTCACTGTAGGCAATGACACCCTCTCACTTTATTTCAAGACAAGTTAATTAATATTTCATTTCTTTATTTAAAGGTTGCCATTACTTTCAAGCAGTCAGTGTAAGTTGTGCAGGGTTTCTCTTAATAGCACCTCTCTTCTCCAGGGAAGAGTTTCTTCTGAAAGCAGAGAATCCCAGCCTTTTGAATGTCCCTCTGCTGTTTGCTCAAATGTGCACAGCCTGCATGTGTTCAGGAGCACAGCAAAAACTCCCACCATGTAACACATTGTGAATATAGAAGGTTGTAATTTTTTGTTCTGTTTTGTGACTTTTTCTCTTGTTTTCTAAGTATTTGTTAAAGGTTCATGATTCAATAAAATTTACCAAAAGTAGACATATTCCTCCACCTAAAATACCTTATACTTATACCAAAGTGTATCAAATACCCAAATACTTATATCTTAGCTGATTGAACATATATGCTGAGAAAGTTAGTGTCTTGACCTTTTGAGAGTTAATTGTAAAACCTGTTTTCAGGTTTTCAATATTGAGCTGTTTAGAACCACTGTTATCAATAGCAACCTTGGTATTTCTTAATTTCAAATAGAACAGAAATAGGCCCTATGCTGGGCTTCAAATTAGCGGTGATTTTGCAGAAAGAGTCTGTAGATGGGTCAAAGGAAACTGCTCATCACTCGCCAGACAGAAGCTAAGTAGCCCCCCAACCTTGCTTTAGATAAATAAGTAAGTGGGATTTATGAAAAGAACACAGAAGGTACTTTGCTACTGTTTCTAGAATACTGTCCTTAGTGCTGGTCAGTCATGAGAATTAAAGCAGAAATAGGGAAGAAGTGAAGCTGTGACAAAAGTAGTTACAGGAAGATAGACACTACCAAAAAAAGAGAGGCTGAAAATTCCCCAGGGTTATTCCATTTAGATAGAGTCTCACCAGTGAAGAGTCTAACAGGCAGAACAGAAAAGGCAAGAGAACCAAAAGAAGTAAAAAAAAGCAGCTTTTAACCAAAGCAGTTTTTAAAAATAAAAATGCACAGACATATATATGTATGTATCAGTAAGTAGGTAGTATTTAATGGTAAAATGAAATACCATTTTGATTTTTATGAATTGATGCATCCCTACTCCCTACAACACAGCCACACTGCTGAGCCACATGTCAGGATTTGCCTCCTGTGCCTGCTGAAGCAGTGGCAGGGCTTTCCTGGGGCTGAGTCCCACTCAGGGTCCGTGTGGGGCTGGACCTGCCCAGCCCCACACTCTGCAGGATGCTGGGGATGAGATGGGCATTGGGGTGGGCAGAGCCGCAGCGCCCTGTGCCAAGGGCAAAACTCAAGGCTTTAAAGGCCTGAAGTCTTGACAGAATCACGAAATTTCATCAGACAGAGATCTGGAGAGTAGGTGAGAAAAGCTAGTGGATCACAAGGATTTGTATTCCCTGAGCTTGGCTGTAAACAAGTGCTGTCAGCAAAGGAAAAATTGCAGGTGTGGAGAGTGTCCGCCCCCTTACAGCTTTTCTGCATGATCTGAAAATACCTGTGAGTGCACTGATAATGATTAATTTCTGGTCTTGTATTTGTTGCCCAGGTCTGACAAGTGAAATTGAATGGATTCCAATGAATGGAGAAAATTTCAAATATTTTATATATTTGTATGAAGACTATGAACTTCCCAACTCTTCAATACCCCATAAGAAGCATCTTATTTTTACATTTTTATCAATGCTTTCTCATTGTTCATCTTGTTTAACATAGGAAAGTAGTGCTGAAATAAAACGGAACAAAGCAACTGGCGATGAATATGTGTATGTATGATTTTGGGCTGAGAATGGGGAGTAGTGTAATTTGAAGTTTGAGCAAAAGTAAAAAAAAAAAACCTTTAAAGATTACATTATTATTTTCAATTAATTTGGTTTCTTTCTTTTTGAAAAACATCAATGTGTACAAAGGAGTTTTTAAATTCACAAAATACAGAGTAAATGAGGGATGTAACATGTTCTGTTGTGAGTTCCTATTTATAGAAGAGGTATCATGTATAATGTGTAATAAAGGAAATTAAAATATTAAAAGCAGTGGTCTTTCTGGTGAATTGAGCTAATTTCTTCTTTTGTTGTAGAGACAAAGGGTTTCTTTCCCTCCCAAATCTAAAATGCACTGCAGTTCTGATACTTATGCATCACATTTATGCAATGAATATACAAGATGTGAGGTAGCTGACAGAAAACCTGCAACCATTATTCAAATAAACAGTCATCCAGCCTTGATGGAATATGTTCATGAATATAGCTTGAAGGATCATTATCTTCAAAAGCTCAAATCAAAAGGGGACACTGGAATATGGATGCTGGGCTAAAGTAATATATGATCACAGCACCTCTTCTACAGGGTGATTAATCCTTGATGCTTGCTTTATATGGACTCTACATAAAAGGACACTGATGCATAGTCCATTTTTGGAAATGAGATCTTATTGTAAGAGAAATTTAATACACTATGTCTCCATGGTCTCTTTTATGTTACTTACTGTAAAGGGATATGAGGAGCTGTTTTTAATAATATTCTTCTAATGTTGACTGAAACTATTCTACATACTCTGAAACTCTCTGCCTGGCTCTTGTTTATTCAAATAAAATAAAGATAATTATTCTGGTAAGAAAACAGATTTCAAGTTGAATATTACTTACAATGACATCCATCTAATTCTTGTTTGCTCCATCAGATAATGCAAGAGCTAACTGAAATGATTTTTGAATTTTAAGTTTCCATATATTTGCATTACTTTGTACAGGAAATTAGAAAGGAGCTGTACTCTCTGCAGCTCAATTAAAATGACATTCTTGTATTTTTTGCTTTGAATATGCAATATCAACATTGCTTACTGTCCTGCTTCGTCCTTACATACTCTGATTTCCCTTAATGCATTTCTTGGAGGTGAACATCCCTGAAGGACGGGTTGAAATGGAAATGTCAAGAGATGGAATGTATCAGGAGCAGCTTTCATTTACATCACAAAGAGATTAACATGTCTGTTCAATCGAAAATGGACAGTTTTCCCCAACACTGCATTATCAGTCACTGATATTGGACTGCATTGTTCCTACCAGTCTGGAAATGATAAAAAGGAGAAAACATGTAATCCCTCAGTCTGAAAGCATACTGAAGGTGAGATGAGTCAGGGCCTTGGCTTTTGTTTTGTTTTCTCAAAAATACTAATTTCAGAGAACTGGGGAAAGGTAAAGCCTCATTTCCCTCCTCTTATAGTTAGGGAATTCACAGTGGAAATTCCAGGGGATGGAGAGAGTTGGGACCACATTCCAGTCTTCATACCTGAATGTGTAGGTGAAAGAAAAAAACCTCATCCCTTGTTTCCAAATAGAGGGGTACCACTAGGAGCCACTGAAACACCTTCAGAGTCGGGAGGGACCAATCAGAGGCAAAGAATACTTTTTCTGAGCATTGTCATTATTTTAGATGAAAATTTTTACGCTCCCTTGAGACTGGCACCTAATGGGAAGTGGAAATCAGTGAGAACCCTGAGTTAAGTCTAGGGACTGCAAGAAAGCCTTAATAAAACATGAAATTATCCACCAAGTACTAGGAAAAAGAAGGCTGTGAAGAATCTCTGTCACAGCTAGCAAACTTTACAACTGGACTGAAGCATCCTGTGGTAGTGAGGTTATTTTTCATCTAAGCTTTATGGAAGGTTCTGGCTGTAGGGCACACACAGGCCAGTGAAAGATGTCCCAGGCAACTCTGCAACCTAGTACTTCTGGCACGGGAAATCCTATCCCCCAGATGTTAGAGTCTGGCATAAATAAAGGATTGAGCTCTTACAATGAAGACTGAGCACTGAAATACATAATAACAGATCATGCTAAAATCATGGCCATTTCCTGTGGTCACAAGCGAGTCTTTGTGGGTGTGAGCCAAGCTCACTGACAGGTGTGTATGAACACCTCCCTAATGACCACCCCTAGAGAGTGGAGTCAGAGGAGTGGCTGCTCCAAAGCAAACACTTACAGCTGAGCCAGAGCGACAAGCTCCCCTCCACCCCTGTCCCTGACCCTTTCAGCAGGGGACCATGACATAAAGCAAAATATCTGAATTTCAGTGTTGTCTCTGTGCCCTGGTCTCTGTGTGGTGCTGGTGTGAAATCCAGCCTCTGTTCTGCCTCTGTGTCACCAAGCGCTGAGCATGAAAGGTGGGGGAGAGTTTCCTTTGTTAACTCTCAACCCAGTGCTCTGCATTGCATTTTTTTTTTTGTCCTAATGCCAAAAAAGATACTTTATTAACCTAAGAGAAATTGCTCAATGATGTTGTGGCAACATGTTCTGTTAGAAAAAACAGAAATAGGTGTCATGCAGTACCCACAGCAAAGGGTTTAGTCTAATGAGACAGCAAGACCCCAACACATCTGGGAAGAGAGTTTTAATCACTGGCTAGTGAACAAAACCACACTTGAATGATTTTTCTGGTATCTGTACAGAAAAATCCAAACACATTTAGCTTAGAGGTAAAGATAAAGATAGAAGTAAAACAATAATTATGGTTACTTGAAAATTTTGGGGAGTTTGAATTTATCTCCATTGGTTACTCTGGTTTAATCACTTTCAGTTAAAAGATTATATTGCTTCTGCATTTCTGAGGCAAATAGTGTTATTTGTCTTAAAACTCTGGAGGCTTGGATTCATGCATTAATTTGAATTATAGAATTAAACTGGCAGTTTTGTCTTTTCTGTGATGGTGTAAGCTAGTAGTAAAAGCAAGTAGTTAAAAAAAAAAAGCAGTACTTCCCCACTGTACTGCTTTACGTACTGTATCAGTAAAACATCTGTAGTTACATGCAACTGTGTTTATGGGGCTGAGTTCCCCAAACCAAAGTCTGGAGGCACAGTTCATGAGTTCAGTGGCATCTCACCAGCACCATGCTCAGTGTACTCACAAGGGTGATAAAGAAGGTCCTTTTATTTATCTCTTGTTTTATGCAGTCTGTAAATTATTTATGAGAAGGCATTTAAAAATCTGGCACTTTGGCCATTTTTTATTATAAAAAATTGATTTCGAGAGAAGAGAATCACGGAAGAGGATCCAAGAAAAATAGTTGTATCTTTTCTTTAGCTTTAGGGGCAAAATATTGAAACAATTTTCTTTTGCCCTTGTGACTAAGTCCCAGTTTCTCTAATGTGTGCATATTTAATTTGAATGAGTTTTTGCAGATTAAATAATGTGCTTGGAAAAAAGATCCTAATTTTGGTATGTAGGCTGCCTAGTACTACTGGTGTGTAAATAATTACAAAGAAAACTTCCCCTAAAGCCAGTTTTTCAGTCCTCAAAAAACACTGCATCCCCAAGATAAAATATTCTGTAGAGACAAAAAAATTGAGTGTTGGATATAAGATCAGTGAAACCTGGTAAAATCCAGTTTTCCTCTGTCTTTGGAAGACATTTCAAGCCATTTATAAAATAAGCACACCAATCCATATGTTCTATTTACTTCCCACTACATTACTTTGCAGCAATCTGTGAGGTGGATGCTTTTAAAGGCATCCTGCAGAAGACTGGTGGCTGACTGCAAGTGAAGTCAGAGTTCTCTGACCCTGATACCTACCGGAGGTTTCTTAAGCACTAGTGGATGTTAAATCTTGTCTGGTAACTAATTAAATTTGATTCTGTCTGGATGTCATACTGTGAAAACTGATTTAATCCTTTGCTGTGAAACTGGAATTATATTTGTCTTTCTTACAGATGTTGCATCCACAGTGAATGTTTTTTACAGGTGCTGCAATAGTTTCTGTTGAGAATAATATTAATCTGATAAAGCAGTTCTTCATTTCCATCTAATATTTTCCTAGATGAACAATTGCAGGGTTTTAGTTGTCCATAACACATTTCCCTTCCAACAGGCAGCTGATATTCCAAGCCCTGGATCTTCTGTCCTTAACACATGGCTGTCAACCATGTGAGGCACGTTTGGACACAAGGGGCAGGATTCACACGTTTTTTTGAGCACGAGGAGGATCCATATGAGTAGATGTTATGGGTTGACACTGCAGCTGCCAGGCACCCACCAAAGCAGCTCACTCACTGTCCTCTGCAGATGGACAGAGGAGAGATAATACAATGAAGAGTTCATGAGTTGAGGTAAGGACTGGGAGAGCTCACTCATCAAATACCACCAAGGGAAAACAGGCTCGACTTAGAGATATGAAGAGAATTTATTGCTAGATCAGAGTGGGATAATGAGAAGTAAAGTAAACCCTTAAAAAAACCTTCCCCCTACCCCTCCTTCCTTTCAGCTCCACCTCCTTCTCCAGCAGTGCAGGGAGACAGGGAATGGGGGCTGTGATCTGTTCATCTCCCGTGGCTTCTCCCGCTGCTTAGGGAGAGGAGTTGTTCCCCTCCTGCACCCTGGGGTCCCTCCCATGGCAGACAGTTCTCCATGACCTTCTCCAGCATGAATCCATCTCAGAGACAATAGTCTCCCTCAAACTGCTGCGGTGTGGGTCACACTTCCATGGGGTGTAGTCCTCCAAGGACAGGCTGCTCCTGCCTGGGAGCAGGGCCCCTCTCTCCACAGGTCTCCCAGAGGATCACAGCCTCCTCTCAGGCATCTACCTGCTCTGGTGTGGGGCTTCTCCATGGGCTGCAGGTGGATCTCTGCATCCCTGTGGATCCCCATGGGCTGCAGGGCCACAGCTGCTTCACCATGGGCTGTACCAGGGGCTGCAGGGGAATCTCTTTCCATCACTTTGGAGCACCTCCTGCCCCTCCTTCTTCACTGACCTTGGTGTCTGCAGAGTTGTTACTCTCACATGTTCTTACTCTGCTCTTCTCTGGCCAAAAATTACTACTGTGCCACAACTTTTGTTTTGATTTCTTAAATATTTTATCACAGAGATGTTCCCACCATCTCTAATTGGCTCAGCCTTGGCCAGCAGCCCGTCCATCTTTGGACCCACCAGGGACTGGCTCTGCCAGACACAGTAGAAGCTTCCAGTAGATTCTCACAGTCATTTTTGTGGCCTTTCTGCTACCAAAAGCCAGGCCAATGCAAACCCAATACAGTAGATCAACTCATCAGTGCAGGAGGATAGTGCAAGTGGGAACTCATAGAAAATGAGATGGGGAAGGTGGGGCTGAGAGCCTAGGTGTAGGTTTCTGCTTTGAGAAACAGGACAGGGAGAAGATTTATTTCAGGTAAGGCAGATTAAATATTCTGTAAGGCAGATGAGATATTCTTATAAGCAGCTGGGAGAAGTCTCACAATCACTGGCCCTTTTCTCATGGGAGCCTTCAACTTTCCAATTGTCTGCTGAAAATACACTCCACAGGGAGGAAAGAGTGCAGGAGGTTCCTGGAGTGTGTGGAAGATTACCTGACACAGCTGGTGAGTGAGCTGCCCAAGAGGGGTGACCCGACATTTGTGCCCTGTTGTGTGGACAGAGGACTCATGGGTGATGTGCTGGTTGGAGGGTGTCTCAGGCAAAGCCATCATGAAACAATACAAGTTTTTGACTCTTGGAGAAATGAGGAGGGGGGTCAGCAGAACTGCCACCTTCAACTTTCAGAGGACAGCTGGTCACAACTGGTATTCCCTCAGGCTCAGTTATGGAACCAGTCCTGTTCAGCAGAATTTGCTGATGACAGCAAGCTGGGTGGGAGAGTTGATCTGCAGGAGGGCAGAAAGGCTCTGCAGAGGGATGTGGACAGGTTGGATAGATGGGCTGAGACCAGCTGTATGAGGTTCAGTAAGGGAACTGCCAGGTCCTCCACCTGGTCACAACAACCCAAGACAACACTCCAGACTTGGAGAAAAATGGATGGAAGCCTGTGAGGTGTAACCGGGTCAGCCTGGGTTGCTGGTGGACAGCGGCTGAAAATGACCCAGGTGGCCAAGAAGGCCAATGGCACCTGGCCTGGGTCAGCAATGGTGTGGCAGCAGGACCAGGGCAGGGATTGTCCCCCTGTACTCAGCACTGGTGAGGACACACCTCAAATCCTGTGTCCAGTTTTGGGCCCCTCACTACAGGAAAGACATTGAGGGGCTGGAGTGAGTCCAAAGGAGGGCAATGGACACTGTTTAGTGGTGAACTTAGCAGTGCTGGTTTAAAGAATGGACTTTGTGATCCTGTCTTTTCCAAATTAAACAATTCTATGATTCTGTGATTCTAAAATCCCTGCTGTCATACCACTTCTTTCTTCCCAGATTTTCAAACAAATAGTTCAGCAGGTTCAGCTGAGCACATCCAGCAGGTTGGGAAAGATATGTGCTGGACTGAACCATGAGAGATAAACATTTAGAAGAGGCCAAAGACTTGAGGACAAATTTTAAGGCCCTTTGGATCATTATTGTTACTGAACTTAGGAAAACCATCTTTCTCCTTGCTTCCACCCAACAGTTCTTTTGTGTGCTGAGGTGCTGATTTGGAGATGCTGGTGAGCAATGGAAGAAACAGCAAGGTTTGAATAAATGGGGCTCTACTTCTCAGTGTTGCTGGTTGCTGTCAACATTGCTGACAAGCCTGGCCCTGGCCTGATGACCTAGAATTGCAAGGGTCAGGGGAACATCCAGATTTGTGCTTTCCTACAGAAACTAGGTAAAAATTCTTAAATGTCTTATTGCACAGACAGATAGTGAATGCACACACACACACACAAAATCAAACAAAACAAAGTCCTCTGCCCTGTGAAGCACACAGTGTCCTCCCCCTCCCTCTTTACATGGCAGATCCGTGTCTCTGGAGCTGGGGTATGGTTTCCCAGCCCTCTGGCCTTCACAATGTTCTCGGCACTTCTTGTATCCTCCCTGCATGCACATCTATATGCTCATCCTCTCTTTTTATTGCTGAAGGTTATCGAGGGTAAATGTAGGCCTCCAATGCCACTTTCTATGGCCAATTTAGAGCTCTCAGATAATCTCCTGTGAGGTCACCCATCTCTTCTAAATGTCATGCACGCATGTGATCTGAAGGCCTTCACAGTCTGTTCTCATGCCTGAATGACATCCCTGTGACTCAGCCACTAACACCTCTGAATGAGGCCATCCCTTAATTCCCTGCTATGGCTGTTTCTCCCATAAAATGTTACTGAGCATCCTCACAAAAAGAGCAATCGGGTGGGGCAATGCGAGGGGCAAGAGCTCCGCGGAGATTAGGAAAATGACACTGGACGGCACCATATAGTAGAGAAAATTCATTTGACATCAAATTCATATAGTCATGACTCAAATGGGACTTGTGGGCTCTTCCCTTGCCCTTGAGAGGAGAGGAATGTGCTCTGCCTATGTCCCACATCCAGCAAGGCAGCTGAAATCAGTTGTGTTCTGACCTAAACCCAAAGGCCAGGTCAGCTGCAGGTGTAGGGGAAGCTCTGCTGCTGTGCACTATGGATTCATCAGCAGCCTCCACCTGGAGAATAACGGCAGATCAGGAGTTCTGGAGGAGCCTGATTCAGAAGGACATGAGGTGGGACCACAGCCTCCAAACCCCCTTCCTGCTGGGGTGGAGACAGGCCAGGAAAGCTCCTCTCCTTCCCTCCTCTTCCCTTCAGCAAGACCCAGGCTCTGCTAGCTCTGCTAGCCTCTGCTGGGATTGCACCCATCTAGCCTGCTTGGCTGAGGCTTCCTGCCCTGCAGGGTACTCCTCACATCTGTAGGGGAAAAGCCCAGTGCCCAGGATTTCTAGTCCTTTCCCACAAAGCTGGGACTATCTCATCCCTCTGTGAGTTTCTTTAGTGTGACTGTGATTTCCTCTGTGGAGTCATTCTGTGCTGGAGCAGCAAGTGAACCAGTACACTGGGGAAGTGATTTTGCATTGCAGGATTTCAAGATTTCAATGTGGAGGTGTAATTCTTCCAGAATTTGTCTTGTTGTGTCCCAGCAGTCTCACTGGTGTTGCATTGTCTTTACCAAGAGCAACTTCCAATTCTTCAAGGGGGTCTCTCTGCTTCACCTCCTTCAGCTTGGTATGGTACAGCATGAATCAGAATATGGCTGTGGTTAGTCTTGCTTATTGGTTTTTTTGGCTTAGTGATATCTTGCACACCTTGCTCCTTCTCCTCAAGAAAAGAGAGAAGAAAGTGACATCCAGAAATGGAAATTACTAATATACAGAACAAGAAATATTTCTCCTCTACCAATCTAAACAAGAAAATCACCTGTTTTATTCATCTTTATGACATGTAGGAGAAAAAAACAAGAAAAAAACTAGCTCTGACATCAATGATGGTGGAGTTAATTTCCACACTACTGCATTCAGTTATCAAAAATGCATTTTTTATGGATCTGTCTCAGCAGTTCTCAAGTCATGACATCTCTGGGAAGTAGCTTTATGAAGAGCAGTGATGTTGGGCATTGACCTTCCAATGGGTCTTCCTGTGAAGAGGCAGTGCTTTCAAGCAGACACTTTGCATGCCCTTTGTTCTGTAAATTTTCAGCGTACTGACATGCTTAGTAAATTTTGCAAACAGCAATTATGATGTCTCCAAAGCATCACACACCAGCATGTATCCAAGGCTTTTTCCTATTTAAAGCTTTTGTTTTTTAGTAAAGCACCTCTATTTAGAAATGCACTTGTGTGAATCACCAAAGCCTGAGGACTTTGTGACTGAACACTTATTAGAAGCAGAAGATCCTTAAGTGTAGCCCTCAGAGGGGTTCAAAATACCAACTAATCCATCTCCTTGCCTCCAGGCAGATTTGTAAGGAATATATTTTTTACAGAACACTTTAAAGATGATGCCATGCATGATGGTAACCTCACAACCTCCCTAGGCAAGTTGTCCTAACCTTTTGTTTTCTTTACTGTTAGCTAATTTAAAGCTGTTATTATTTGCCTGCAAATATATATCATATATATATCTTGATATTACATGTTATGTCTGCAGGAAACATACAACACTCAGTAGACCAATCAAATTGGAAAATTATGACAACCATTATCAATTTCCATCCCAGAGATGAGAAAGCAAACCCTGTATTTCCCAAGACATAATTGACCTACATGCAAGAGGGGACCTTGGTCTCTTGTCATTTTTCTAGGTCAGATGACAAAAATAATGAGTCTTAAAGGAAAGTGAGCTGGTTCTTGCTGAACCCAAGCAAGGAGGCTGGCACTCAGAAGAACTAGAAATGGTTCCCAGTCCTGGGAGGCTCCACCTTCTCTAATGCCACTAGAGAACAGACCAAAACCAAAAGAAGGGAAAAAAGGAAGGGGATAGGTGACTAAAGATTAAAAGTCAAACCCCAAACCGCTTCACCATGCAGAAGGTGTAGCTCAGAACACATTTTTTATCTTCACAAGCAAGGAGCCCAAATTGTTGGAACTCAAAATGTCCCTCTGACATTTTTGGAGGTTCCAGGCCCTGGTCAGAAGCATTTGAGACCCTGGCAGGCAGCTGGAAACAGCTGTGATTTTGAGTTTGAGCCATGGAATTATTTACCAACTTTGCAGGAAGAATAAGAAGTCACAAAAGTTTAGGTATTATAGTAGAAGTAATTACAAAGTAGAGGGAAGGATTTTTTAGTGCTGTACAGGGGGGTTTTAACACTTTTACAGGGTGGTTTTAGTTTTGTACACGGGGGTCAGAGGTTTTAAGATGGAGGGATTTGGGCCTGTCCTGTCCTTCCTATTTCTTCTTCCTTACCTCCATGTTTTTGGTGATGTTGGCACTCACAGATTGGTTTAGAGTAGAAAAGCACCATTTAATATAGGTAGTAGATATTGGGGAAAAACTGTAAACATGTAACACATAATGTACCATAAAAAGACAGCAGCAGCCCTGGGCGGGGGAGAGAAGAAGAAGACGCAGACAGAGAGGGTGTCAGGGGTATGTGTGCCTCTGCCTGAGCTGCTGAGCAAACTGCAGCAGCCTGAGAAGAAAATCTTTTAGATAATTTGCAATAAACTGCCTTGAGACCGAACAACAAGAGACTGCTGAGCCTTTCTTTGGAAGCACGGGTTGGAGGAGAGACTTTTCCACCACACGGAACCCCTGAACCAGGCCTGGGTTCCGTCACAAATGAGTATACAGTGATTGGTGTAATTAGAAATTATGCTTTGAAATGTAAAGAGTCAGCACAGAAAGAGTCAAGGCACAAAGTAGGATTATACCTTCCCCAGCGATTCTCCTGGTTGGAATTTTTGGTCATGATGAAATGAAAGGTCGGTATAAGAAATATTGATAGAGATCATTTCGTGTCTCAACAGCATTTGCAAGTTGAGACTAGTAGCTGAGTTAAAGCTTTTCTGGAGCTATAGCTTCCCACAGTTGTGTAGGGGATGTAGAAGAACTAAAGTTGTTTTGGAAAACCTGAACCATTTTTTATTCCTAATACAAATTTTCACCACTAATACTAATCACAAGAAAATCTTTTCTCTTCTCTCCGTCCACATTTTTTAAATGAGAAACAAACTCTAATTTCCTGGCATACTGTTAGCACCCTACACATCAAACCACCCAAAAGGATAAGCAGAATGAAGACGTCTATTTTCATCACTGAACACATAAGCTTTTAAAAATAACATGCTGAGGTGGGCCAAGGGGAGAAGAGCTTTACCCCCCCATCCTTGCACATATGTCCCATAGTGATGCCTGCTTTTATGTCAGTGCAGGCTGCCACAGGAAGCCAAGGTTAAATAGTTTAAGGTTGAATAGCCTGGCTCCCCTTGGAGCTAGCATTTGTGACCTTTAGAAGCCTGTCCAAACCAGAAGCTGGTAAATATTTGTTTCTAAGAGAAACCCAAACAATTAAGAGTAAAAGGATTTATTGACTGCAGTGACTTACAACAGTGGCCTCATGGGAGAGCAGTTTCCAGCACCTTCTGAGTGTTCCAAAAGTGCCTATTGCACACAGCACTGTCCTGAACCAATCTGACACTTTGGTGTCACCTTGATAAAAGAATCACAGAATTTTAGTAAGTAGGAAGGACATTGTCATGAAGAGCAGTGGCCATTAGGATTGCTTAGCTGCCTGATGGGACCTGGGCTTCCAACTGGTCTTTCTGCCTTTGAAAGTGACCTGATTACTTTTGTTTTCTGATAGCACCCAGCTATGCCTATTTATCCTCTTGTTTTTCTTTTCAGTTGAGCATTTCAGTACACAGGAAACCACAAATGGCCTGTAGGAACTGAAGTTCTCTGCAATACTTTTTCTTTTTTCTGGACTTATGGCAATGTGCTGCAATTCCAGAAGCTGTAGAAATGCAGTATTTTCTCCAGTGACTTTTTTCTGAAAATAAGAGGAAAATCAGGAGAATGCCTAATCTGAGTAGCGGGCGGGGGAGGGGGGGGGCGGGACGGGAAAAGAAATCAACCTTTTTGCATGAATTACTTTTATTAATAATTTAATTAAACATTTCCAGAAGTTGAAGTAGTAGGAAACAATATTGCTTCTGAAGTAAGCCAGGTGAGATCAGCACATAACACTGATGTCTGAGGACTCTGCTCCCTAAAGCATCAGTGAAGGCTGCAGAATGAGCACATCCTAGCAGAGATTATTGCTGCCCTTCCCCATCCTTGCTCACCAGGGCCTGCTCTCTCCATACAAGCCACTGACAATCTCTACACAGCAAGAGTCAGCCCATTAAAAATAAAGAGCTGTAGGTAGAAACTCACCAGTCTCTCTTCTCTAGGAGATAAGGGGCTCAGTTGTAAAGGGTCTGATCTTTAAAATTACCTTTATTCTAACAGGAGCATTGGGAGTTGATTATACCCTGCATATCAGGTGAGAAAGCTGGCATATAAGGTGGAAAAATTAAGCTGAGACAGACTCCCAAGCTCCTCTGTGCTAAGAAAGTTATGTTTCTGCTTGTTCCAGAGTTGATGGCAAAATTTCTATTGGCTTTGAAGGAGCCAAAACCAGTCTCTATTTCCATATAACTCTGTAAACTTTGGACTGAAAAGCACTTATTCAACCACAAAGTTCATTTGAAGAAAATTGCAAAATATAGCTCCCTGCAGAAGATCTGTTAGACTTCTAACAGCAATTTTATATCATCAAAGGCAAATAAACCTGTTGGGGAAAAACAGACAGGTGACTTGTATGGTGACTGCTCTCATATTCTGTTTATACTTTCAATTTACAGCCCCTAAGCCACAGTCAGGAATAGCAGAAATATCAGGGTGTGCAGTTTGTTTGCACAGACTGTTTATTTTACACGTTCAGTTGGTGTGTGTCAAAAGCGAATGGATATGGCTATTTCAAGGTATGTCCTGACTTGAGTGTTTTCTTTCCAGACACTGTAATCTTCAAACCCTGGAAATTATGTTATGGTGCTGATGATGGGAAGTATGGAAGAATTTACCTAACACAATCAATTTTTTCAATAGGTTTTGACTTAGCTGGTGTAATGAAGTGCTATACCAGCAGTGCACAGTATCTGCCTGCATAATGATGGGCTGAAAGTCTTCCTCCAGTCTAATTTGTGAAGTTAATACTTTGACTTTTCGTTTGGTGTTTTTTGTTTTTGTTTCCTTTCGTTTTGTTTTTTTTTTTTGCCAGGGCTGTAGGCATATTCATATGTTACTGTGAGCTGAATGAAGGTGAAGATAGAGAGATTATCTACTGCTCTACATATATAAGCCTATTCACCTTTTGAAATCAGGTTTCTTCTGACCACATTTGTTATTTTCACAGTACAAATTCAGGAAATTTTCTTTGTGGCAACTTGTTTGTTTGACCATGGTTCAGCAAAGAGGAAGACTGGTAGAGGATGAAGGTAGGGAAGCCATAGTTGCACCCTTTCAATATGGTCAAGTTGGCCTAAACTACTGTACTGCTGTCCCTGAATGATAGGGGAAGGTGTGTTGCTCTTAGACATTTCAAAGTTTGTGTTACTCCTCAAAGAGTTTCAGGTTCATCTGTCCCCCTCACCTGCTTTTTCTTCACTTGTCTACAGTTTCCTTTCTTGGGAGTGACAGAACTAACACAGAGCAATGATTTTCCTGCTTCAGGCAAAATGTCAAGGTCCCCTGAAAACTCTGCTATTGTAGCAGGAGGATGCTGCTGCACTGTCATGCCAGGTCACACTGCTGGGGCTCAGGGCATGAATGGTGACTCCCTTCAAGGGTCACTTATGTCAATCCTTATCCTCGACACATGAGACCAAAATCAACTTGCCAAATAGAACAGCCTTTCAAGGTGTTTTGGGCATACTGTGTTTTTTCTGTGCAGGCAAACATTTTCACTTCCATGATAGAGTCAGTATTTGTCTTGTTCCTGTCATAAGAACTCCAAATTAAAATTAATAAAAGTAAGCTCATAGCACATTAATTCTTGGAGAGTGCCTTGGAGATGAGAGATTTGGCTCACTGCTATCCACAGTTTATGTGCATGCCCAGCTGGCCTCCAGATCATACCAGGGAAAGAGGGGAGATAACTAAAATCCTGCATGGTCTGCTAAGACTCTGGCCTGGGGAAGAAAATTTGGCACATGCAATTTCTGTAACTACCCTAGGAATTTCTTTCAGGAGTGGAATTTAGACTATGTCTGGTGTGGAGGGAGTTGTCTCTCTCCCTTTTTGGTGAGCAGAGCACCAGTACCTTATGCCACTATGGATTAGCTCTGAGATCAGCCTGACAAGTGATCAGAGAGGCTTGATAATCACACACCAGTCAGTAACTCGTGAAGATTTTTTTAAGATTTTCTAAATCCTTTGGATTTTACATTCTTGTAGCAAACTTTCTCACACACTTTCTGTAAATAACTTATTGTTTTTGTATTCCTTCATAGAGGAGGAGAAATTTGCTAGACTGGTAGTTTGTCCAGTGTCATTGGAGAGGTGGCACTTTCACCCTCCATTCCACTGTCACCTTTGGAAAACTATAAATGTTAGAGTCAGAAACAAACTTCCCCGTTTTACCTTCACAAGAGCAGAGGTGTGCATCGTGTTTGCTCGTGTCCTATAGTGACAGGGGTAAATGACACACATTCCATCAATGCCTTTGTCACACTCCAGTATGGCTTTATTCAGTCAGGAGTCATTGAGGAAAAAAAGCTCTCTAGACACCTGGGGGTTTGTCATCCATCCTTCATCCTTTGGCATGTGCAATTAATTCCAGCTGCACTTCACCCATGGGTGCTCTCCCACTCTCAAACCTGAGAGCTTGTGAATAAATGAAAAAGGATCAGCATGTGCAGGGGCAATCCTTTCACTCCCAAGGATAAGCCTGAGTCTTACATGACATGGAGGGACCAAGTCCAGCTCACTAAGTGATGTGGTGGTGCTGCTGACAATGTTCACAACAATGATGACAATAGCATACAGACTTTAGGAACACTTTCAGTGATCAGCTGAGTATAGACATGAGGCTCTCATTGTCCCATGCAGTAACAGCAGCTGATTGCACTGTAACCTTTACTTTGCTCACCAACAGTCCATGTCTTGGAGAACATTTTAATGAATGTGAATTAGGAAATCAAAGAGGATAGTAGAGTTGAATCCTTAATAGCTGATGTGAAAAGCACTTGGTTTCAGAGACATGCAGATTTACTTCAACACTGTGGCTTTACTTCATCTCTGTGGTGTCCCAATACAGGAAAATATCAGTTTTCTCCTCTGTGCTCTCAGAGCACTGGTTGTGCCTTACTTCTCTATCCCTATAAAAACTCATCCTCCTCCTAATTACAAGAAAATGCATTCAAAGCCCATTGAACTGCGTCAGGCTAGTCCCCATGTCCTTATCCTTTTCTTAGGCCTGAGGTGTGTCCCAGCTGTAGGGGTTTTGTGCTGGATACAGGTATCACCATGGAGATCAGGCCAGGGTGGGCTGGGCTGTGTGCAGGGAGCTGCTGGGTGGCTGTGTCCAGCCAGGGCAGAGGGGAAAGCTCAGCTCTCCTGCCATGAGGGGTCACACAGCCCAGCTGTTGCCACTTCATCAGCCATCCCCATTACCCAAGCAAATGAGGGCTGGGAACAGAGTTCAACCAGCCCCAAGGTCTTTGGGAGGCAGAAATGCCACATGGGGGTCAGAAATGTTCCTTTTATAGCAGGAGGGCTTCCATACGTGCAGACAGAACCCCATGAGCAGAGCAGCTTCAGCCAGGGCTGTACAAACCCATGTTGTACAAAGTCAGCAGCCAGAGGTGTCTGTGAGCATCCCTGAGCTGGAGGCAGAGGGAAGATGCCCCTGGGCAGGGGTTACAGGTCCCTCTCTGCCCCAGCAACAGCACAGGCAGCACTGCTTGCCCAGGGGTGGAAGCCAGGGCTCAGTGCAGAGCATCTCTGGTGCCACCTGGCCACCACAGGAACAGATGAACCCCAAGCAGCCCTACACCCTCAGCTGTGAGATGCTGTGAAAGCTATTAGTGCATCTGCTCTGAAATGGGCTCATTAAAATACACATTCTCCTTCATTATCCCGTGGCTGCAGTGCCTGACTCATCCCACTGCAGTTACTCTGGAATGGGAACCCAAGTTTAAAATTTTCCAACTTGTTTTTATTCACCAGGGAAGCTCACTGGTGATAGCAGTGGAAGCTGGAACAGTTTCTGTCTTCATGGGAGGCAAACAAAACCTGAAAAAACAGAGAGAGAGAGAGAGGAGATAAATGAGGCACTGTCTGATTGAAAGTCTGTTATTTCATGTTGCCTTTCACAATTTGACACAGGATGCTTTCTTGCACAGCTGTAGCTGGTGCTGGAGTAACCCAGCTGGCATGTGGTCACTCTCAGCAAAGGTGTGCCAGTGGTATTTCCTCCTTTCCTCCTCTTTTTCCACAGAGCACAGAAGAGTGCCACACAGCCATGGCTTAGCAGCCTGGTCTTGCAGCAAGCTTTGGCTCTGACTCCTGGCCATGCTAAACCTCACCTCTCCCCAGGGGCAGACAGAGCCTTGCACTCACAGCTTTTGCTGCCAGCACTGTCCCCAGACACAGACCCCTCTGAGGTGGCACATGGACGGGCACAGGGGGCTGAGGGATTGCAGAACTCTCTGACAGGCTGGGGGAGGCACTGCTTTGTGCTGCCTTCCTGCTCCCCCAGCTCACAGGGACAGTGTCCTGTGGGCACCACTTGCACAGGGCTTAAAGCCACAGGCAACCCCAGCCTCCCCCTGCCAAAATGGAAGCCTCACAGCCTAAGCCCACCTCATGCAAGCTGAGAACCTTCTCTTTTGCTTTTATGCACAGACATGATCTCACCAGACATTGCTTTTAGCTGCAAGAAAATTCCTCCCTCTTACTGTTTTGGTCTTAAGAACTGCTTTCCTGGGCTAAACATGCTTTGCTTTAAATAGATGTGCTGACCCAAATACTACCATGAATGATTATTCAAGGATGAAGAACAGACTGGAGTCCAAAGATTTTTACAAGACAACTTAAATCAATATGATATTTCTGATTAGCACTTCTAGGAAACCTGTATCGCTATACTCATTACTTGGCTCATTTTGCTGTTATTTGTTAATGCAGTACATTATCAAGCATCTGAAATATTTACTCTGTTGTCCCCTGGACTGCACTGATTTCTTTTGGAACAAAATGTAGCTTGGTAATCCTCTGCTGTGGATTTTTATAACTAGTATTTTACAGTAAGCCACTTGCTAGTAATAAGCCTAGTATCACTTATACAACTCTTTTTATAATCTTTACCCTTAAAAAATAATTTGCACCATTTAAAATAATAATTCAATTGTCTATTAACCAATGGCCTACTTGCAATATTAAACTGAACATGGCATTGCAACTTGGGACATTTTTCAATTTTTTATAGCAAAAACCTCTGCAGGTGTGGAAGCCAACATTTTTCACAGCACACATCTAAATGGGTTTCTTTTATTTCAGACTGCCTACTGTAATAGAGCAGTCACTTCAACAGAAAATATGCTGAAAGCCTGAAATCTAAATCCAATTTAAAGTCTAAATGATGCACATGATTAAAAATGTATTATCTATCCCACCAAATCAGCATCATTGAAACACTGATATTTCCCTAATTTTAAGCACCATCTAGTGAGTCAAACGTTAGATCTGATCTTCCAAATTACACCCAAGGAAAATAAGATCGTGGTTTGACTGCATCCCACTTAGTGCTAGGTCTCGTGCTGAGATTTGTAAGTCAGCTGTTTAGTCACTGTCTGTTCTCTTACTAATGGACATTAAATAGTCCTCCAAAGGTGCTGGAGACCTGAGCTTCTGCATGAAGATAATTTGTTTGTTGACAAAGGAGGATCTTCGCTGAGCAGGCTCCCTAGTTAGATAAGGCTAACTGCCTGGAAGTGAAGCAGAGAAAAAACTCATTTTGATAATGATATATTTTTTTTATCACTCCAGAGCAAGGGATTGGAAAGAATGTGGTTTTATTTCAATTATAAGAAAAAAAAAAAATCTCCAGGCAAATAAACAGCTTTATAAGGATCATGATTCTTACTACTTCCATTAGCTGGCTTGCCATGAAGATGAAGTAGGTCTGAGAGAGACTAGCACAGTAAATCTGCATACAATTACAGGACCTGCTTACCTGGCACTGGTGTTAAATCAGTTCAGTTAAATCAGCACCAGGAACTGACCTGTATAAACAGCCCCCATAGATGGAATTAATTTGGAAAGCAAGTGATGCACAGTTGGTTGGGTTAACATGGAATCACTCTGGGCACAGGCAGGGACGTTCAGACTGAGCCTCGTTTGGCCTCGCTGAAATTGCAGAGCTTGTGGCTGGAGCTGTGCTGGTACTTTACACGTTCCAGCCAAACTGGTGCAAGAGCAGGCAGTGGCCTGGCCTTGCTGGGGGTGAGGAAAAGGCACATTGCCTTAGACAGGAGTGCCTCACTTGGGAGGCAGGAGCGTCATATGGGGATCAGAAATATTCCTTGGCTGCTAATGCCAATACCCTCAGTTGGCCAAGCCATACATTTGACCTCTTTCTGGTCAAATCCGGGTCCAGGGAAGTGGGTTGATTTATGTGTCCTCTGTCCCAGCTCCTCTGTGCTACCAGCACTGGCACTTCAGCAGTGCCTGGGGCTGGTGGCCCTGTCCCATAGAGGACCAGCCCAGCTCTGTGCCCGGGGTCCCTCCTGCTGCTGCAGCCCCTGCCCAGCCAGGGCTCACCTCTGCTGAGCTGTCTCTGCTTGGGAGGTAAGCAGTGAGGGAGGCTGACAGCCTGGCCTGGGCCACAGACAGCTCTCTGCTGTTCTGGTTTTGGCTTTTCCCTGTTTCTCCCTGTGCATCACCTCTGGCTGTGCCAGAGCAGTTATGGCAGCACACACTAAGGGCTGCTGGGGGACAAGAACTGTTGACTCGCTCCTCAGGCTCCCAGGGAAATTGTGATGGACAGTGCCCACCTGCTATTTCAAAACAGTGGAGGTTTATCTGCACCTCGTGTTACAGAAATCTGGTACCTGGTGGGGTTTAACTGGGGAAAGCAGCATCTCTAGTGGGAGTGGGAGCATTTAAGGCCTGGTCCCTCATCACCAGGACTCATGACTGCTGAGGGGTGATAGAGGTTCCTGGCCTTTTGTCTCTACTTCCAAAACAGGAGAAGTGTCAAAAGTGAAGCTTGGAATCAGCTTCACTAACACCTGAAATACCTTAGCATTGTCCCAACTTGGACATTGGCAAAACAGCTGGGAAAAAGAAACAAGCATCCCTTTTCTCCTTCATCCCTGCTGCCCATACACATTGTGCTGCTAGCAAAGGGAAAGATCTTTTAGCAAAAGATCCTGATTTGTGGTCTATAAATGGTCATGATGGAAAGGGGATTCTAAGCAGGAACTCAAATTTCAGAGCTATACAGCAACAAAAAAAATAATGTTTTTGGAGTCCTTCCCCACAAAAAGCAGAGCATGTGTAGGTATCAGTCTGTTTAGCAAGACAGTTTAAGCTCACTGGAACAGTCACACAGCATGCACAGTCCATATTAGGATCCAGTCATCTCCAAACACTGCTTAGCTACAGGGGTAAGACCGAATTTAATGACATCACATAAATAAATATAAATTAATACAGTAAAAAGGCTTTACCTTGGGCTTAAGCAAAAGGCGAAATTTTCCAGTCCTGTGCGATCCTTCTCTGCTCCCAAGTCTGCTGGCTCACAGTGCAGCAAAATGATCAGGCATTTATCAACCCTGGCAAGCTCTGCAAGTCCTGAGAGTGTTTGATTTGGAAAGAAAGGTGTTGGGACAAGATTCCTGAACACCTTCACCCAGAGTTATGCAGGGAAAAAAAGAAGAAATAAAAGCAAGCTTCAAGAGGTCAGAATGTGTAGCCTGCCCAGAGCTGCTGTTCCTGGTAGAAATTAGACCCTGAAGTGCTCAGGTGAAAATCAGGGATAATCCCTGTATAAGTGCTTCTAATTGGGACAAACTGAAAGTGAGGAAGTTGAAGAAGACAGCGCTGGCCCACCCCTGGGGGCTCTGGGTTGGTTCCCAGCTGGTAACTGAGAGCAGAATTATGCAAAGCCTCCTCTATAAACAGAATTTGGTTTATTATGGCCGAACTGGGGGAATCTATTTTTATCACCACTTTGTGCAAATGTGTTACCCTTGTGATATCCAGCCAGGTCATTCCAAGTCAGCTGCTTTGGCTGTGGCTGTCACTGGAAGCTCCTCTCTCTGCCCAGTCCCTGGCCCCATTTCTCAACCGCCCGGGGTTGGCTCCAAGGCGAGGGGGACGAGGGGATGAGCCTGTGGCTATTCTGGTAGCTGTGAGCTATGGAGGTGTCACGTGAAGCAAAGAGCCAGAAATGCATGTCAAATCGAACCACTGACTAATCATGGTATTTTGGTTGTCTTAGTGGCTGCCGGGGAAAGATTTATGGGCTCAGAAAAATCTTCCCATAATAATCCCTGGGTGCTGATTTGATCTTCGGCTGAGGCTTCCCAGGACCGTGCGGAAAGAGGACGGAAAGGGGGCTGCTGTCCCTGGGTGGTGACGTCTAAACTGATCGGAGTTCAACATACAAAGAAGAAGAGAAAAGTCAGCGGTCTCTTCTCATCTGTGTCTGCTCAGAGCCACGCGCTGGCAGCCAGAGAGGATCCCTTTGATCTGCCTGTGGAGCAAGAAGGGTTGGGGGCGACGGCTGAGCAGACACGAAGGGCCACTTATTGGGACTGTCATCTAGCTCCCTCATCTGTCACCTGATGGCCAGCCAAGCAAGTGCTCGGCACAGCTGTGGACTCTTCATCCTTGTGCAACTTGTGGAGGCAAGAAAAGTAAGCATCCTACAGCTGATATGACATTCGGCTATTTTTTCTATAAAGGAATGAATTGAATTCACTACAAATCTACTAACTGTCCCCCTATGCCCGGCAAGATACTGACTTGTTATTTTGGGTTGGGCTTTTCTCTAACAGCTGGAGGTCTGCTGGGCATTCAAGCAATGGCTCTTGAGTAAGGCAGCTGTTTCAATATCTAATTGCATTTTAGCTCTAATAGCTCAAGAGAAAAGCATTGCATTGTCTGCCATGAGCTACTTCCTGTCCTACTGCAAAGCACACTGCACCACCGTGCTCGCTCAATACCAGAGCCTGAGATCAGAGGGCTTTCTCTGTGACATTTTGCTGAAAGTGAAAGAAAACGAGTTTCCTGCCCACAAGTCCTTGTTGGCATGCTCCAGCGACTACTTCCGAGCCATGTTCAAAAGTTACACCCAAGAGTCTAAAGCCAGTGTCATTCACCTACAAGTTGTCTCACCCACTGGGCTCCAGCACATCCTGGATTTCATTTACACATCCTTCCTGCCCCTTTCCTTTGAAAGCCTGGAGGATACCTTGGAAGCTGCAAGCTACTTGCAAGTCACTGATGCTATCGGCTTGTGCAATCAGTACTTAGTTAACAATCTTGCCTTGGAAAACTGCTGCTACTCCGCCAATGTGGCCAGGAAGTTCTACCTGCCAGACGCCCTAGCAGCTGCAGAAAAATACATTATCAAAAATGTCTGGAAACTGCTGGACTTTGATTTGTCAGGACTTCTCGAGCTGAACTTCAGGTCTTTGCTAGCAGTGATTCAATCACCAGATCTCCCCATGGTGGAAGAACACCGCCTGCTGAATCTTGTCCTGCTGTGGTTGAAGCAGGATAAATCCAGGCTGGATCATGCAAGCAGCCTTTTAGAGCACATAAGATATGGTCTTATCCCAGTGGAAGAGCTGAGAAAAACCTACACACAGTCAGAAGTGTCCCTTTCAGCAGGTATTAAGTGCTTGATCATAAAAGCAATAAATTATCACACATCTGTATTCAAACAGCCTGTCGTGCAGGATAAGTCCACCACACTGAGGAACCAGAAAACTCGGATCATTCTGCTGGGGGGAGGCACAGCAAGCGAGGGGCTCGTCACTGATGTGGTGGCCTTTGATGTTTACAATCACAAATGGCGAACCCTCACACAGCTGCAGGACAGGGTGCAGAACCACAGCGTGTGTGTGGTGGGGAACTTTCTCTATATCTTGGGAGGAGAGATAGAAAGCGGTACCCTTGGTGATGCTAAAATTGGAAAGACCTTATCGGTTACAAATAAGGTCCATCGGTATGATCCGAGATTTAACACATGGACCCAAATCACGGGCATGCTGGAAAAGAGATGCCAGTTTTCTTGCTGTGTGCTAGGCAAGGATATCTTTGCCATTGGTGGAAGGGGTGAGGATGGACTGCTGCATTCATCTGTGGAAGTCTATGACATCAGCAGAGATAGATGGAGGAAGGCCAGGGAATTGCCATGCAGGATACATGGTCATGCCAGTGCTGTCTGCAAGAACACCATATACATCTCTGGGGGCAAGCACTCGGCCTCAGCCAGCACAAGCAATGACGTTTATTCTCTGAGCTCACCTGAAGGGCAGTGGGTGAAATGTGCCCCAATGAGCATTGCTCGGTTTGGGCATCAGATGGCAACAATCAGGGGATCCATTTTCACCTTTCTGGGACTGTATGAACCTTTCTCTGAAATAGAAAGGTATGACCCAGATCAAAACCAATGGACTCGGTTGAAGCCGCTGGTCTACGATCGATTCTCCTATGGCCTGGCAGTGGTAGAGGAAACAGCTCTTCTTATTGGGGGAAAGAAATGGCAAAACTCGCTGGAGGTCTCCACGCAAGACGTGGTTGGTTATGACATTGACAACGATGGCTGGGAAGAGATCTGCAAGGCCCCTCTGCCATGGTGTGGGCTGCAGTGTGCTGTGCTCCAGCTCTCCGAGGTGGCCGAAGAGCAGGACAGCGACAGCCAGCAGAAGAAGCTGCCCAACCGCTGAGCTCCCATGCTGAGGAACATCTGCCCCAGGAGATGAGTGAGCAGGGCAGTCCTGGGGAAGAAGAAAATTGCACTGGCACTGAACATGAAAGTGGTAGTTTTGCTTGGATAAGCCAAAAGCTTGGTGGAAACAGGCAAGAAAATCTGGCTCCAGCACAGGAAACACATCTAGGATTTATAGAGCTGGAAGCTGATCTCACTGAGCAAGGATGTAGCAAGCAGCACGCTTAGAGGCGATGAGTGAGAATTGTAATCCTTGACTTTTGGATAATACCTAGATAGCAATTAGTAGGTGTTGTAAGTGGGATTTTTCAAATATTAAAAAATATAATCCATCTTTTCTGTTTTCTTAATCAGAGGTAATTTTCCCAGCTGGTAAGTGTTATTGAGTTTTTATGCTATGGCTAAGCGAGAGCTGTATAAAGTCTAGAAAATTGATGCCTACAAGAATTAGCAGCAAGCATTGCCAAGGAAAAGGTATTATTTGATATACTACTTACTAGGCAAGAATGTCTTAGCTAACCAGCATGAAATTACTGGCAGAAAGCATGGACTTTTCACTATGTAGACTCAGCTACAGCTGAAAGTTAAAAAGTGTTTGATAGAAGCCATTTCTCTCTCAGTAGCCTTTGCTGTAGAACACCTTCCAGATGCTTAATTTGTGTCATTTTAAAGATGCGCACTGCTGGTGATGTGCAATTCTTTTGTATCCAAACCCTGTACTGGCTCAGATGGCCAGAGTTGAGTGGGTATCCTTATCCTTAGCCTCCAAGAAGTTTCTTACAGGAGTAACAAGCTGTTTCTGATGCCTTGGCATTTACCTCAGCACCATACGCCGTTTATCACACCTGTTCATAAGGCTAAAATGCTTCGTTGCTGTTGAGCTGCTACATGAGAGAACCCAGCAGTCAAAAAGGTTTACTTTCATCAAAGAGTACAAAGGGGAGGGAGGTAACTGAAGGTTTTCAGAAGTCTTTACTCAGTGTCTACTTACATACAAATCAGTAATTGTGTCACTCCCTTTTGGCCACACGTGGCAGCATTTGAAGTCGCAGTGGGGTACTTTAAGATACATGAATATGTGAAATGTAGACAAAATGGTCAGATGCCACAGAATCAGTCTGGTATGGACTAAAGGGAATCTTGAGCCATAAATGTTCATTTAAAAGCTAAATTTATTGTACTTCATTTTACAGTGTTCCCTTTCTAGGCTGAGAGTTAATACAATAAAAATATATATAGAAGAACATTTAATAGTTTTAAAAGAAGGCAGCACAATGGAGAGGACACATGTTCTTTGTCACTAGACTAGCTTAAAAAACTGTAATGTTTCATTTTTACCTTTAAAGCAACCAAGCTAACTTTACTAATGTAAAGTGCAGGCAGAATGGCTGTTGCATAGCAACAGATCTAAGTCTTCTGAACTGCCTTGGTTTTGACAAGGAATCAACTACACAATGTGCATATACATCCATCAGATATAAAGAGTTTTTCATATGAATATATTTACTTTTGGTCCAGTAAAACAATAGCAAGAGAATCTAAATGCTTGGAACAATAGCACAATCCATTTCAAGTCAAGCATTTTTTAAGAGAAATTTACAAAAACCTCACGAATTTAATATACAAGTCAGTACCCATGCAGTAAATAAATGTCCAGTTTATACAAACAATATTCTTCTAATAGTACAAATCTTACACTGGATCCAGAATTCTATACAAACGTTAATACAGGATTTGTCATCCAGACAACTTGAATATAGGATTACTGAAAATGGGCTACAGAAAGGCCACTCTTCTGTACAGTTGTGCAAAATCTGCAGAACATTTGCAATCCAAACGCAATAACAAGATAGAAAATGAGGGGTAGAAAGAGGAAAAGAAAAAAAAAAAAAGGGGAGCAAGAGAGAAAAAGGAGAGAAAGAGAGAAAGAAAGAAAGAAAGAAAAGAAAGAAAGAAAGAAAGGAGAGAGGAAAGAGAGAGGAAAGAGAGAAAGAGAGAAAGAGAGAAAGAGAGAAAGAAAGAAAGAAAGAAAGAAAGAAAGAAAGAAAGAAAGAAAGAAAGAAAGAAAGAAAGAAAGAAAGAAAAAGAAAGAAAGAAAGAAAGAAAAGAAAGAAAGAAAGAATTTCTGTCCATTCTTTCCTTCATCCCTTCATGGATATAACTGCCAGGAAATATCAGAGTTCATAAGGTTTAAAGTACATTCACTGAGCTGTACAGGCAATAGTCTCAAGTTGGTTAAGAGTACAACTCATGAAAGTATACAGGAGGCTTTTCCTTTCCACATGAGCATTATTAAATCATGTCACGAGTCCTAACTTATGCAGCAAAATACTGAAGAGCAGCAGAAATACTTTGTCATGCTCTTAACATTTTTCAAAACCAAGTTCATAAAAAGTAAATATATGATTTAAGAGTTCTCTCCCACTTTTATTTCAGGCATGTGCCTAACTCTAAGGAGCTATTTCCCCTCATATTCACTGGGTTGTCTTTAGCAGATAACAAATCTCATGGAAGTTTAAAACATTTTAATTGCCTTGTGAACGCAGCAGAACCCAGAGACATCCCTTCCCCTTCAAAAGCAAACCAGAGGCTTTTTTACTCCTTGGTTATTTTTCAGGTTCCATGCTCAATTCTGCTCTCATCAGACATAATCCCTGCATACAATACAGCCAAATTTCACAGCTGAGAAAATACATAGGAAACTACTTGAAAAATCCAATTCACTCCTTTTCTATTGTGGGAATCTTCAAAGCATCTCAGATTTGCAGCATTTCATTGCAAACCTTTTCCACTGCTGCTGTTCTGGGCTAAAGAAACGCTGCTACCAACAATGTTGAAAGTCTACATTTTCCCTTTTGCAAATCTGCACATTATACTGATACCTTCAGTGCAAAAGCATCATCAATCACAGTACCATGACTATTTTTTTTTAATCAACCTAATGTGATTAAGAGACAACACACAATTTGGTCTTTATTTAATACAAACCAGCATTCCTTTGCAGTGATGGTAAACCTTAGCAACAGGCTTTAAAAAAGCACAAGGAAATAAGACCTAACCTTTTGACACCTAAACTCACATTAGTTATTTTTTGTCTGCTGATTTTCATCATTTTATATGTTTGACAAAACTGAAATACAACCACTGCATTATACTTTTCCCCTGTTATTTAAGAAAACTCCTAGAGTTTCTCATTAAATATAAAAATTGGTTTTCTCCCACCACCAAAACAGTACCTGCACTCCAAAAATGCAATGCAATACTGGAATTATATAATATAAAATATCATTGTAAAACTGACCTTTGATAACAAAAGCTTTATAGCACGTGGAACTTCCTGCACGAAGGCCACAGTCTTCCAAAAATGCTTTTAAATACTTTTCTTCAATAGCTAAAGATCATGTTATTTTAATTCACAGAAAGTAAACACAAGCAGAGCATTGGTAGCTTATAAAATATACAAATCCTCATTAAAGAAGTGGTATTGTTGACCACTGAAAGTTTCACACAGCTGAGTAACATTAAAATATAATTTCCTAGAATCTCACATATTGATATAAAAACTACTTTATGCACTTAAGTAAAGGGCTGGGGTGTAGCAAATGGACAAAAAGAGAGACTTTCATACATGTGTTTCAATGTAAGAGTGAGTGTGTGCTAATGAGGCTATAAGTGCTTCAACCTCAGAGGAGCCATTAACAGAGTCCCTCCGGGGGCTGCTTTCATAGGTGTTCATGAAGAGATCCAGGTACATTTCTTTCCATTCTTGAAAGTCTCTAGACGTCAAGACTGGATTATCCAGAACTTTATCTATAATGGCTACTTCTCCTTCCCTGGCCTGTGAGAGAAAAGGAACAAGCAAAGAGTTAATGCAGGTGATGAGTCACTGACAAAATCAATCACATCGGTGGAAGCAGAGAATGGGGGGTAGAACTCAAGCCTCAGAGCCCCTGAAAGCACAGGGACTACCTGATCTATGAGCACTCAAACACAGGAGCCTTTCTATAGGGTGTCCCACACGCCCCTGTGGGACTTGGGCTTCCTTTGCCTTGTCCAGAACCCTCAGTAAGAATCCCTATTCCCCCACCTGCCCCCTTGTTCAGCCCCAGAAAAAGCAAGTCCTGTACTGTTTACTATTAGCTGCTGCATTTCTCAGGGTGGGTTTCACACAGCAAAGTGCCATCTGTTTGCTCTCGATCAGCATCACAAGTACTGCGTGGGTGTGTGGGATGCAGACACACACACATCCAGCCTCCTGCCCGCCAGCACAGCTACACCTCCTCACCAGGCTTGCCATGGGGCACCACCTGAGCTCTGCATTGCAAAGGCTGTGCAAGGAGACTCACAGGAACGACAGCTCATCTGCACTACAGATCTGCTGCATGCCATGGGCTGGCTGGCTGCAACCTCTTCCACCACTGACGGGGCAAAGAGAAGGCAGAAAAAGGGAAAATATAGCTGCTGGTGCCTCCTTATGCCCCATCGAGGCAGGGAAGTGACTGTCCCATAATCCCTCTCTGGTGATTGGGTCTCAGAGCTGAGTGTCACAGCAAGCCTCAGATGTACCCACAGCCACTCACGGCTGTTGCAAGTGGTGGAAGCTGGATGCCACAGCCATAATCCTTGGAAACACAGCTAACACACACCTGTGGTTCCCAGCACTGCTCTTCAGCACAGGAATGGCATGGCCACGAGCAACTCCCTCCAACCTCCCTGCAAGATGGGTTTCACACTCCTCATGGCTAACTCACATTTTCCATGTCCGTACTATGAGCAGTTAAATCCTTCTGGCTAGCATGGCAAGGGGAAATATCAAGCTGTGTATGATGGAACAGGTCAGAAGGGTCAGAGACAGAAGGGTCAGAGACATCTTTCTTAAGCAGTGCTTTCATTGCTGTGCAAACAATAGCAAATTAATACTACCTGCTAGAATATTCATTTCCAGAAAGAGAGGGCAAGCTGAGAACATGCTGTGGAAAAGAAACCATGGGAACCCCTGATCACCAGATCTCAGCTTGAGCTGCCATAACTTATTTCTCACAGATTGTGACTGGTCCCACACCTCTGCACTACCAGCCAGGCAGCTCATACCCAGTGATAGGAGAATGAATTTGTGTTGTCACAGGACACAGAGCACAGGGGTCTTTCATGAATGACTTAGAAGATAGGACACCAAGAGCCAGAATCAGTTTGGAGGACTGTCTCTGGATACTATTATGTAGGATAAAATTCAAGGAGAATTCAGAACATCAGGTCCTTGCCTAGTGCAATTGGCTGCATTCAGGAGGGAGAAATCACAGGTACTGATAAAAAGAAAGACTAATTGATTAGGTAATAGCAGTAGCTACTGCTTGATACAATTGCCAGTAGTGTGGCAGAGGTGGAGCTCTGGGCTGTAACGCAGCCAGTCACAAGTTACCATGTTGTCACTGCAAACCAAGCATGTGTCTGTCACCCTACACTGCTGCTCTCTGCAGAAAACAACAATTATCTGTCTTTGCTCCTTGTTGCCACTGCATTTTCCATTATTGGTCTTGTGTACTTAAGCATGATTTACACCAATCACAGTCCAAACAAGAGTGCTGACAGGCTTACAAAATATGGCTAATGGACAGAGAGCAAAAAAATTGTTTGCTTGGTCCAAAGGAAAGAAGTTCCAGAGAAGCACAAAACCAGGAATGTATCTCAGGTATCAATAACCACTAACAAAGAGACAATTCAGCATGGCAGCAGGCTGCTGATGCTGAACCATGGCTGTGCTGTGAGACCCCACTGTGGTGCAAACCCTCAACAACAGCGTGAACCTCCTGCCACCCCGATGTCTGTGAGAGCACTGTGATGTTGTTTCAGTTCCTCATGCTTGAAGAAGCCATGGACAGCTGTGAATGTTGCCCTTTTTTGTCAGCCTTCAACCCTACAAAGTCTTGCATGCCAAGATAATAATGCAAGTTGCCTTCAAGGAGATGCTGCAGTACAGAAAGTTAAGCACATGTAGGATTTCTTTTCAGGATGGGAGCCCCACACCATGAAAATAATATTGTCTAAATGCTTCTCTAGGTGATAGAAAACTAAATTAATTAATGTTTATAAACCCCTCTTTGATGAAAGCTGTTACAAAATGCACTGTACAATTATCTGGTGGCTTAAAATGTGGTAATTTAATATAGTTAACAGGGTCCCTGAGGAAATCCAGCACATTATTTCCTGAAATCTCTATCAGGGCATAACTGAAACTGCTGTAACAAAGAAAGGAAGCTGACAAGGAGGCTAAAAGAGCTGTAGTACATTTAAAATTACCATATAAATTTTCAAATCTATCATTAGTACTACTTATTTAATCAATCTTACTAATTAAATACCATGATCGATCCTATCAGTTTTCACAGAATGCAAGCATACAGTTTCGTCCTGGACAAGCTCATCAATTAGAAAACAGTCAAATGTTGCAAGAGATACTGTTCTCTTCTAAAGGCTGGCTTTGTTTAACTTTAGACTTTGGCAATTACAAAATGAATGTGTTTTGATAATTCAAAACGTTCAGGGATAAAACAGGGATTAAGGTTTCCTCCAGTAATTTGGTGTCAACTTCTGTTAAACTAGCTAGAGGAGGAGCAGCTGACTGAGATTAAGTACAAGAAAATAAAGAAATTGAAACTGATCCCCTCACTTTGACTGCTCTCCCAAGCACATTTTCCTCTTCTTTTCAAGCAATGCTTCCCCATGTCTCCCTTGTTTGCACACTGGGCTCAGCCTGGTCTCCAGCTGCACACAATAATCTCTGATTACAACACAGCCCGATCCAGCCCTGGGGCAGGATTTTTCCTCCCTGTTTTATCTCACCTTTAAAGTGCTTTTCAGAATTCGCAGCTGGTGCAGCTTTTCATTGACTACTGGATCGCTACATCTCTTTATAAAAGATTTCTTATACTCCAGCTTAGTAGAAATCCGGTGCTCTCCTAAAGGAGACAGGCTGGCCTGCTCCAAGGCTCTGTACAAATCTTGCAAGGAGTCTGCTGCTTTTTCCTCTACAGTTTCAACTGTAATGAGACAAAGGGGAAAACAAAAAAAGGAGGAAGAAATAGAGAAAGCAACAATGTATCATTAATGTGATTACATGAAGACCTATCAAAAACCTTTGCCAAATGTTTAACAGGTTTAACTAGACCATAAGGAGAATATTTCACACCTCCTAAATTCCAGAAAAGAGCTCAGGAACTGCTCCTTCTTGCTATTGGCCTTCACAAGAAAGGGAGAAAAACTTCCAAGAATGTAAAAACTTGACAGGCAACAAAAGAGGGGAAAAAAGAGAAATAGCTGAAGGTGCAGTAATATTACAGTGACTTACTACCAGAAATCAGATTTCTGGTACTGCAGTTACATAGTTCTGGTGACTTCGTTGTTACAAGCAGAGCACCCTGGGAGCATCCTGCTAAGGATCAGGGATCACATCTCAGACTGAAAGTGCTGATAACAGCACGCAAGAATATGTGATGGTGGTCCTGGAATGACACATCCTTTTCCTTCCTAGGAAAGTTCACTTATTTTTGCCTCTTATTTTTGATACTCAGTGGTGTGGTTCAATAGTCAGTAATGCCGTCACTTATGCCGGTCTGTTACTTTACTATTACCTCATGGTTCAGCAGCAAACTAGAGACTAAATATAAGAGCCATGACCTGGCAGCATAGCAAACCAAAACAGAGCTGTTTGCATTACAGTTTGGTTTAAAAAAAATCAGTATTTATTGTATACTGTATCAAAATACAGAAATAAGAGAAGTATTTATTTATTATAGGTTTAAAATATTTGTTCTAACTAGTACTGAAAGCATTTAAAAAGAAAAAATAAAAAAGAAAATAAAGGTTTTGCTTCTTTAAAAACAAAACCATGCAAAAGCTGGGGATGAAGTGTTACTCTGATATGAGCATCTGAAATGCTTCATTTAGAAAACATCAAACCACTTCAACCTTTCACACAATGTTTCCCCCAGAGGAAAATCTTCGGTGACTCCGTACAACCTTGCAAGCACCAGTGCAGTCAGGATTAGCAGAGTGGGGATCAGGATTAGCTGGGGCAGCCCTTGGGACAGTGTTGGCTGTGTCCATGGCTGTGTCCATGGCTGTGTCCCATGGCTGTGTCCCATGGCTGTGTCCATGGCTGTGTCCCATGGCTGTGTCCATGGCTGTGTCCCATGGTTGTGTCCATGGCTGTGTCCATGGCTGTGCCCATGGTTGTGTCCATGGCTGTGTCCATGGCTGTGTCCCATGGCTGTGTCCATGGCTGTGTCCCATGGCTGTGTCCATGGCTGTGTCCCATGGCTCTGTCCATGGCTGTGTCCATGGCTGTGTCCATGGCTGTGTCCCTGCTGTCCCTTGCACACTGACACACGTTCACACAACACCCAGACACTGCCTGTGCTCCCGGAGCCCTCGGGGAGCTCCCAGCCAGTCCTGGCTCAAGGTGCCCGTGTCTTACAGAGGTTTCCTAGAAGCTCTTGTAGGAAGGCTGCTTGGTTCCCAGTGTTTACCCTGGGACTGACCCTGCTCCAAGACAGTAATTTCTACTGGCTGAAAGTTTACCACATACAGAAGCACCCTTCAGTAAAGAACCTCAGTGTCCTCAGGTGATTAGAGGGTTTCTTATCAGTCACCAAGAGAGAAGACAGCTTGTGTTTAAAAATGACATTTTTAGTCCATCAAGAGCTACTTGAGGCCACCTCCCATTTGAACCCATACAATGCAGTAGGGCAACGACTCTTGTCAGGCTCAGGCAAGAACTCCAGAAACCCAAATCTCCTCTCCCCATCACAAAAAGTGTTTGCATTTGTACAGATATTTATACAATTCAAGAATTTTGCAATCAACAACTAATCTTGCTTTATCTCTCATATATTTATTCCTTTGGCCTTTTCGAGGGTAGATGTTTTTAAAGCACACATGTAAATTTTTTTTTTTTTTAAGAGATATGGAAGTGAAAAAAGGTTGGAGATTTTTTATAGATGGAATTATTTTGAGTCTGTATAGAGCTCATCCCATCCTGTGCTACCCTGCTTGGTGAGCTGGGTTCATCACTGTCAATGGTGGCCAGAACTGAAATAATATAGAAATGAGACTCTTTCCTCTTTCTTGTAATTTTCTTTCTTATTAAAACATCCAGTAGCTGAATAATCATAGAGTGGTTAAAATCTTTTGTGGTCTTGATTTTTATGCTCTCTTACGAAGTCTATGCAGCAATGAGGTCAGGAGTTTGGGATCTATCAGTTCCTATCAGATGAATGCTGATGTCCACCAGTCTGACAGCTGTGGAAGGGGAGTGATTTGCTAAAGGGCAAAGGGAAAACTCCCTCCTGGTCTGACACACGAGTATTTGACACCTGTTTCTCTCTCTCTCTCCCCTTCTCATCTCTTGCTATGCAAGGCAAAAGAGATCTTTCCTCAGGTGTCCCCAGAAGCACTGCCAAGGTTGGACCCTGAGGGGACAGGGCAGGGATGGCTTCCCTGCATGAAGAAGCAGGCCAGCACTTTGTTTCCACACCATCTGAATTCACTTTGCTAGAGAGATCTAGAGCCTGGATTGGCAACCAGCCACTACACCCAGGCTTGCCATCAAAAACCCATGGTTTCCTAAAACACAGAAACTCTCCACTAAGGCAAAATAAAGCATTTGAGCTCAATCCCAAGGTCAAATACAGAATGACAAGTGAATGAACCTGGATGGCAAAATGGCCCCTGCCCAAGAGTATAAACCCTGTGCCAGGGGGATTGTCCTGCCCTGCCCACATTGCTGGCCTGGGATCTGCATGGCTGGTGCTCCTCAGGGCTCATTCCCTGGGACAGGCACCCACTGCTCAACATGGGCCTCAGAGGGAGCGTGACACCAAACTTACCAAACTTCTGCCCTCCCCTGAATGGGAACAGCTCTGAGCCTGCCCAGGAAAGGCACAGGACTGTGGGGGCAGGACACAGGCTGGGTCAGTGCTCTGCCTGTCAGCAGAACACTGACAGGAGGTCTCTGGAAGGCAGCAGCACCTCCACACGGCTGGGGCTGCATCCCCCACACCCTGTCACTGACTCGGTGATGTCACTATGAGCAGCATGTCAAAAAGGGGACAGGATTTCCTAAAAAGGAAAGAGGAGGAAATAAAAACAAGTCCCTTAAATGCCTTGCTGCTGCTAAAGCTGGGAAAGCTCTAAAGAGGGCAAGATGCCTTGTTCACCCATGGTGGGGGAGAGGGCAGTGGGTGGCACGAAAACACATCCCAAGCCCTTAATATTTTCCAGAGAAATGCTGAAGGTGGTGCTGCTGCTCTCAATGGCTCTCAGTAGGCGGGAATGAGATTACACACACATCTCCCCTCCCTCAGCCTTCTGCTAGAGGCTTTGATTGATTTCCTGTAGGTGTTGGTGAAACCCTTGGCACCATGAAGCATCTGAGGTATTCTGTTAGATATAGAGCTGAGCTTAACACATATTTTCTTTTTTAAAATTGGTGGATTTGTATGCAAGTCATGCTTTTACAGCATGGCTGTCTTGTTAAAGAAGAATAAGACATCTGGTAATGTTTTGTTTAAGTAGAAAATTAGGTCTAAGAGGATTTGCAGGTGACCTCAGACCAGCAGCCAACACAACGAATTGTTTTTCTCACTCATTTGGCTGCTGAGTTGGGGGTTGCATCTTTCCTGTTTCTCTGAAGGCACTGCCAGGTCACAGTTTCCACATACTGATGAAAAGCAGTGTCTTCTCTGAAGCTGTAATTTTGACCCCTGCCCCTCACAAGCCTGAACAACTCTGTAACTCAGGAGCAGAAATAAAGCTGCACAAACTGCAACACATGGGATCTAAATCTATTAGAACCCTATCTTCCAAATGCAAGAATACACAGGTACTGAATTTTGTAACAAAGAAACTTCTGCTGTCTTCAAGTGAATGCAAAGTTATTTGCATTTAATTCTGGAGATAATGAATACATCTCTCTAGTAAACATCGTATTTATTATTATAATTTACTATTCTGCTTTATATAGGAAAAGTTTCTGAACTTTTTGTACTTTGCCCTTAAAATGCAGTAAATATTTGTAACTACTTTTACATTTTCTCAGGGGAGAGAGAGAGATGAAGATTATGGTTGAGTAGGTGAAACTCCAACAAGTCAGGAACTGTTTGGGTTCTCAGCGTTCAGGAAAAAGCTATTGGGATTTCTCATACTGTGTTGTCACTTGCTGTTGAAAAGAACATGCACCAAGCTCTGTGATGTACAAAGTGTCATCATCTCCTGGCTCTATTAGGCAATTCATCTTTCCATTATTTTCCTCTTATAAACCAAGATCATAACAGCATAAGGTACTGTCGCTGTCAAGGCAGGATGGGAATGAAGAGACTGATCAGAAGGCTGCTGAGAGGAAAACTCCGGTTTATTCAAAATACACCGCTCTTTTATACAGAGCTTTGTGAGGATCAACTCCATTGGTCCTGAAGTGAAAACAACCCACAGCATTGGTGCAAAGTGCTTGACGCACAGTGATAGAACTTAACTATAAACAATGTGAAAGACAAGAGAGATAGAGAATTATTTACATTCTTTTCCAGCTCTTTCCCAGGCTTCTGCCTGGCTAGAAACTCCCGTTTCTCTCTTTGACTGAATCTGAGACCCACAAGGTACTTCTGTGAAAAGTGACCAGAGAGAAAGTTACCATTGGTATTTACATGGATCAAGAGATGATTGGTCCGTGTAAACTGATGATTCAGGAAGAAGGTACTGAATTAGAACCCTGTAGAAGGTCACCACTGCAGCCCAGCTGGCTAACACACTGCTCTCTGGACACAGAGAATCTCTAGGCACACACTTCTCATAAATCTGCTCTAAATATATGAAACTCCAGCAGTTTTCAGTAGAGGTCCCTGCACTTCTGTTCACTTTTCTGCTAAGCTCAAGCCACCAAAATCTTGCATGGTTTTTGTCTTTCAGTGAGTTACCAGAGGAGCCGTGATTTCATGTGGGGCTGAGTGAACAGAAGTGCCTGTGTAAGGATGGTTAATAAATTTTGTCACTACCCTACTAACAAGGTCATATTTCAAGGATCAAAACTCTTCACTGGGGCCCCTCTGGTCTTTGCCAGTGCCTCTAGACACCACCTACGCTCAACCCCATTGCCTTCAGACTTCTCATCCTGACTGAAGGACACCGCTGCCACCCTGATGGAATTCTCCATTTTCCCACTATCCTCTTTTCTGTTTGCTCCCTTTTCTGCTCAGTGACGCACTTTCCTTCGCTGTGCGACTCCTCTCACACACGCCCACTCCTCTCCTTGCAGTCAGCCCTGCATTTACCAACCTCTGCAAATCCCCAGAAAGCCAAGCTGCTGTGAAGTCTGTGACAGAAGTGAATAAGGCACAGTCAGACTGAAATCTCCAGGCTCCACTGAAATTTAAACTTCCATTTTCACTCCTTTTGGTGAGCTCACTCCCTCTGGCAGAGGAACCAGGTAACCTCAGCTTTCTCAGGATATTAAGGAGGCAATTTTGTTAGAATACATCACTAATTACATTATTAAACAGCTGCCATGTTATTTCTCCCTCCAAATCCTAAAGATTTGCTTCCAATTTGACAGCTACACCTTTTTGCTTTACCTTTTGTGTAGGGGAGGCATTTACCTCAAGTGTCCCAGAGACCTGTGAGTGAGTAAATGCAGTAAATACTCCCCCAAAACAAGAAGCATCCCAGGCCTCTGGGAAGTGGTCTCAAGTTAGATAAAACAGCCTTGGGTGTACAAACCTCTGGGTGTTTTTTTTTCCTTTTTCTTCTTGACCCTGATGTGTCCATGTTTGGAACAGACACCCTGGTCTGCCACAAGCTAACAACTGATATAATTCCAGCAGTAAGAAAGCTTTTGCAACCCTCCTGTGCCACAGCAGGTTCTCTCTGCCATGTCTAACAACAGGGACTATCAAACCTGCCAGTGGTTTCACTGCCAGGCAGGCAGAGCAGCACACAGAGCCCTGCTGACCCCTTGGGAAGGGGCAGCCTCCTGCAGCAGCTCTGCAGCCCCAGCTCCATCTGTGCCAAAAGGCAGGCAAGGGCTGTGGCCACAGTGTGCAACAGCCTGGCTGGGCTTCTAAACCCCAGGGAACACTTAGCAGAGACTGAAGGGATCTCCCCAGGTACTAGATACAAGGTGAAAAAGAAGAAGGATGAAAGGAGAGTGGATGTGGATTTTAGCACTGTTGCAGCGGAGGGGAGAAAAGAAATTTCTGAAGAAGCAGTTGGTTTCTCAGTGCAAGGCCCAAATCCATATTTGCTGCTGTTTAGGTTAATCATTAAGAGTCCAAATTGTCCAAGAGTGAGACATACCCAAATGCTTCTAATACAAAGATTCAGGAATTAATAATTTTTAACACTATTTAGATGGCTGGCTGGCAGACTAAGCTATGTATTTCCTTACCCCACCCCCGACCCAGGCTAAAAGGAACAAAGTGGTGAAATCAATGTAAGGCTCAAAGGAGATGGTGTCTGCACAGCAGTGGCTGTCCATGATGTCACTCCTGCACAGGTATGGGGGGAGCTACAATGACTGGTAGCTCCTGGTAGCTGACTGCTACAAGCTCCTGGTAGGAAAATGTTACGGTCACATCCCTTATTACTGAGAAAAGGAAGAAGTAACACAGGATTTAAGCCTGGCATGGTACAGCAGGCAGGAGGTGCAATAAGATGCAGGTCTACATGGAAACAGTAGCTAAACATCTGCTCTGGGTTAAATAGAGCAGATTTCCCTGTTGAAGTACAAAGACACCTATGCTATGTCCTATGCCACATCCTATGCGACTTTAAAATCAAGGCTGGACTGGATATGTGATTACACCTGTAAACACACACACACACACACACACACACACACACACACACACACACACACACACACACATACACACCCCTTTATATATATATATATATATGCCTACACATACATGAGCATATTAATGTTTTCTATAAGTGAAGAAAACTTAAAGTAAGCTGAGTTAAAACTAAATTAAAAGCAAAACGAGTTCTTCTTCAGCAGTACCCAGTCTTTGCAACCCTTCCCTCTGGTATTGCTTCCCTTTCCCTGCTTTCTTCTGATTCACGTAATCTTCTGTCCTTTCTGCCCCTGTGTATGCGAAAGTGCAGGATTTTCCCTAAAGTCTTGAATCAAGGAAGAGAGGAGCATTGTTTAAAAACAAGCTTTGATCCATGTGTTTGGTGAAATTTTAGTAGCTGGAGGCTACTAAAATAAAATTATTACATTTTATATTTGTTGTATTTATGATTTTGTCTTTATTCAATGAAGGTATTAAATCTGGATTTTATACCATCATTTCCTCTAAAGTGGAAGTACTTTTGGGTTACTGGAAGAATTGTACAGAGTTTCTATTCTCTCCCATTACATAAACCTTCAGACAAAAAAAGCTACTCCCTAGGGAGGGTGCTCACTGAAAGCACCAACACAAGAGTCCTGCACTTGCTGGAGTTTTACACCCAATGGTATCAGCCTGTTTCTCCTCTCACGTGCATGAGCATAAATTGGGTTTCTTGAAATAAAGTGAACTGTGCAAGAAAGTGGAAAATTCTTATCTCAAACGATAGATATCTGAAGGTACTTCAGGCATTTTCTGCTACAGCAAAGTTCAATACCAGAATCAGGCAGGTACCATCTATTAAAAGATCTAGCCCTAGCCTCGCTAAGGCCTGACAGATGCCAAGCCTTTTCTGTGGCACCGAAGGTCTAATTCTTATTGTGAACTACTTCTGGCAGTAGCAGTTTTCCTTCTGGGTCAGTAGATCCCTGAGAATCTCTTTTCCACTGGAGACACCTTTCTGGGGACGTCTGAAGGATGAGCCAGGGCCCCACAGGCCTCCCGTGCCCTGCTGGCTGCAGTGTGGGCTGGAGCGTGTTCAGTGTTCAGCCTCCAGCCTCCATGGGACACGTGGGCTGCTCTTGCTCTGGGTCTCACACCCACCTCGGCCACATCTCTTCAGCCTTTCACACAGCCGGAATTGTTTGCAAAACACAGCTGACACTAAACTGAGCATAAGGAAAAACCCTCGATGTGTCTCCCTGCAGATCTGCGTTGCTGAGCTGAAAGCAGCATTCCGCCACTTCTGACATGCACTTAGCAGTGAAGTACAGGTGCCAGATAATGGGTTACTGTGTTAGTGAGAAGGGGACACACAGAGGGAATAATTAGCTTTTTCTGCTCATGCTGCCTCTTCACAGCTCTTGCATGCCTCACATGAGCATCTGTAGCTCCCTCTTTGCTCGCAGTCCTGCTGTTTCATGAGGTTATATTGGTGGGCTGTGATTTCAGAGAGGACAGAAGAATGAAGTCACTCCAAAGCTTCCCAAAGTAATGGAATTCTGATCAGTGGCAGAACTTTTCTGCAGTAGGGTTATAGTTGCATCCTTCCTTAGTTTTGGATATGATACTCCAGTCATTAAGCTGCCTATGAAGGCACCAGTTTAAACTTCATCTTCTGATTTTAGTGACTCTCTGGGAGAATTTTACACAATGAAATAGGATATCCTGACATTTTTCTGTGCCACACACTGATGTAAGTGCTGTTTAATTTTACCACAAGCTATCAATGCTGAAGTGAAATAAACAGACCAATCACACTTTGATGGTACACTTCCCCTTAGGCTCTGCAGTTCAAAAACAACAGAAAACTTCTATTTATGAGGAAAGCCAGGAGCTGGGGCAAACTGGGCAAAACTGCTAGACATGTGGGGATTCTGTAACTTTGGAACAGGATGAGGAGTTCCCTACAAATATTAATTCACAGTATATAGAAGCAATTACTCCTTGAGGAAAATACTGGTATTACAAACCTAACCTAAGGCTGCAGCACTCAAAGCTGTGAAAGGTTAAGTGACAAACGATACGGACCCAGTGACATTACTCACCAGTCAGATCAAGCCACAGTCACGCTCGCACAACGGCAGTGCCTGTCAAGGCTTATGGGATTGATACCTGAAAGCAAGCCTGAACAGATGGGGGACACGTTCCTGGTGAGCAACACCCACCTGGAAAATGAACTCTACTTCAGGCAACATCCCAAGTTGCTTCTTTGTATGAAAATGTAGCACCGCGACTGGAGTTTTCCAAAACGCATCACTAAGGAATTGCAATTCTAAGTTCAACATGGGAGAAACTTTAGTGTGGGCAGGGGCCAGGTTAATTGAATGTCTGCCTCAGTTACCCCTGTAACCCACGGTGGTCTGCTGGGGAAGCCCCTCCCCAGGCGTTTCTGAAAGGGACCTGAAATACTTCCCAAAATGTTATCCCAGAAGATGTTATATTTATTCAGATATTCAGATTTATTAATGGATTTATAACTGTACATTATGATAGCTGCACTGATCAGATTCCAACCTAATTAAGCTGCACTCTGATTTACATCTTAATTATGCAGGGCACAACACTGCCAAATATTAGGCACCCCCCATCAGCTGCTGAATGCCCATCACACCCCCATGGTCTGTAAGCACCACACAGAGTTCAAGGTACCTTTCAGGACAGAAGCTATTGCTGTGACAAGAGAAATGCAATAATTCCATGTGGCTTTTCTAGACATCACTCATGTCATCAGATGTCAAAATGAACTTGTGAACATGTATAAACCTTAGCATAAAGTGCTCTCAAAACTGGCATGAGAGTGGTCACAGCAGAAAGGTCCATTCCCCACCCATTGGGCAGAATGTGTTTGCCACAAAAGGAACAAGAGAAAGGAACTGAACGTCAGCCCTGACACACGATGATTATGCAAAAGCAAGACAGAAAATTTGCTGGCTTATTTCCTTTATTAAGCCCAAAATAACACCTTTAAAAAATCCTGACTTCATGAATAAATCAAATGCCTTCATTAAAGAAACATTTACTGCCATTTTCTATACTTTATTTTAAGGCATACAGAAAAATATTTAACAAATGTGTATGCAATTAAATGCCAGGGACTGCTAATTACAGCCCTTCTGAATGCCTCTGCAAAACAAAGATACTCAATACAATATGTTAGAAAGGGTGGGGAAAAGAAAGAGAGGAAGCTGAAGACAATCTAATAGGCATTAGTGCAGATATATGCTGGCCTTTGGCTACAAGCAGCAAATAAGCCATCAGTGTTACCCTAAATGGCAGCCAAAGGACATTTTAGAGTCACATCCTTGCTTCTGCTTCTCTAATTCATTTCCAAAACATTTCACCTCTAACTAATTATGGAATTTAATGACAGAATGTAAAGGACTGGCTGGGGTTGCAGGCCATTCCAAGACTTTAATCACACATCCTTCAGGTTGCAGAATCTTTATGTACTTAGCAGTGATTTATCATTCCTGGCAGAGGCAGGTACTTCAAAGGCAACCTTATATAAAAAATAAATTCTGCCTTTGCCAAGCATTGGAAAGAGCACTAAATTAAATTTTAAAATCAATTCCTACAGACAAACTCAGTGGGTTTGTCTATCTGGCCAACAGGCAAAAATATATGACAGTACAGTTTTGTAATCAATAATAGCAATACAGTGCATGTTTCTGATTAGAAAAAATTAAAAGATGCCAAAACAACATTGCTAAATATTTAGGCTGTTTTGCGACAGTCCCATTGAGCAGAAACATAAAACATGCATTTTGATGAATTTCCAACTAATTTATGTAATACTATAGTTTTTATTTTTCAAATAAAAGAATATTAAAACTATTATAAGCTTTGTCACCTGCTGTAAGGCAGAATGAGTTAATTTTATTCACTGCACATTTCCTGTTTGTGAGGCAAAAAAGCATAATTTACTTCTTTATAAAAGGGAAATATATATATAACTATATATATATATAATTTTATTGGTATTAACATAATGCAATACCATACATTGAGCAAACAGAAAGAAAACATTTCAAAATACATTTTTTAAAAGTATCTCCCCGAAAGATAGTATGAAATATCAAGTAATTAGCATTAACATTATTACAATACACCCTTAGCCAAATATATCAAGGAAAATCCACATTCTAATCACAGAGATAGAGGCAAACATCAACCCATAGGGGACTCAGAACATAATGATAAATACAATATCTGAATCTACTTTGAGTGACATCCAGACAAATACTGGCCCCAAAACAGCCCTCTGGAGTCTGGGTGTTATACAGAGAATACTTTGTGCCTGCTTGGCCAGGCAGCATCACTCACATGTTTTAGTCCTAGAAGATAAAGAGGAACCAAAGAGTTTAACTGCAGAGTCTAATAAATCTCAGCGTGAGGTATCTTCTCCGTCACCATCTGAACGAGTGCCAGCGTACCCTCTGGGAATTCAGTACAAACCATTGGATAAATGGAAGTCTCTGAAAGGTCTGTACATACCTCCACTTGACAGAATACACTTAGTTTAGCATGACACAGTAAGGAAACTTCCTTCACTAATGTGAAGCATGCTTAAATGACACGACTCTGTCTGGTTGGCCTGAATGGGTTCACTGGAGTTCAGTACAAGCAATGGGAAATTACAGTTACCATGGCTGAATCCCTCTTTAATTCCTCGAGGTGTGCAGAACAAAACTGAGTGACATCAAAGCCCTTCCCCTGCCAAGACCCTCTTCCCCTTCCGTTCTCCCGTGCGGGGGGCAGTATTTTCTGCAAATGTGCTCCATGTAGACTGGATCTGACTTTGTGCCTAGTCCCATTGTGGAAAGGGTGCATTCTTCAAAAGACTGGCCATGCCCTTTGACACCTTCCTGGAGGCCTCATATTCAGGCATGCGGTTGTCTATGCTTTAACAGGTTCTCTGTTATAAACATCAAAGTTATTCAAGAAGAACTGACTTTCTGAACGGAGGCCATTAGGTTGCTTGCAAGAGGCTGAAGTTGAGTCTCCGTCGTGCCAATTCTCTAATGATAAGTTTATCAACCTTTGAGTCCAATCCGTTCAGTGCCAAGAGATGTGGTTCCCATTTGACATGGAGAGGTGCTATCAACTCTCGCAGTGTATTAGCCTAATATGATAAAGCAGTGATACAATATGTTGAAAGATCGGTGATGTGCCATTATTTCCATATCATATTAGTAAATTAGAAATACTATCATGCAAACAAGAGCAAATAGCAAATCTGGCATACAGCAGCAGCACTACAGAGCCTTTCTAATCTGCATGCAGCGATGCTCGTGAGGACAGAGACATGGCACTGTTCTGCTATTACACCTCACCCCATTAAAATATCCATACCTGATGCAAAAGAGGTATTTAGGGCAGAAAGTTTTATATTCTCTTTTTGTAGATATGTTTTTAAAAAGAACAGAACAAAGACCAATTAAAAAAAACCCCAAACAACCCACAAATAAAACAAGAGAACAATACACATCCTAACCAACTTGGTTGGTTGGTTTTCTCCATGTTGAAGACACATTAGCTCATTTGGAAGCACTGGGAAAGAGTCACATGAATGAGGAGAATGGAAGCAAAGAATGTGCCCCAAATCCACCAAACGTGCTACAAACACAGAAAAATAATCCTGGTGGCAACTTATGCGTGAACTAGAAAAAGAGGTGGCACAACACAATCTGGCTCCTTTCGTTCTCCTAGCTGACAGTCCAGCGTTGTGCAATGTTGGGTGAAGGATAAGATACAGAGCTAGGAGATCGTGTGATTTTGCAACCACACTGACATTACACACTTCCATAAGCTAGGGCTTGAGAACTCGAGAATCTTTGTGGACCTGTGTTAGCAAAGAAAAGAGAAAGAGAGAGGTGGAATAAACAGCATACAGCTAAATTGTTTACTTAGAGTTTCTGTGGATATGCAGTCTCTGCACAGGCAGTTTCAAAAGCCTGGCTGCTCTCAGTGCATTCCCTATTCTATTGCCTACTACACTAAATTGTAAAAAAAATGAAACTCCATGGATCTTAATATCCATTGTCATTTTGAATCCCAGATATGAAAAGCTGGGGGATATTTTGTTGTTAAAAAAAAACCACTATGGGAAAGAATTCAACTGTGCATAATGTAAAGATGTATAAACTCATTTCAATTTAACTGGTGAAATTTGTTTAACCCCTGTTAAAGAGATTTTTTTTTTTTTTTTTCTCCAAAAGACAGGATGGAAAGGAAGGAAAATATCAAGCACTGCCATTTTTATTCTTGAGCATATCACAAAAGGTCTGGAAAGCAGACAAAGAATATTTTCTCAGGGACAGAAAATGCAAGGTAGAAAGAATCCCAGATGGAAACATTGGTGACATTTACTCCACACATGGCAGCAATTGGAAAATGAGTTTCAGAAAGGCAGAGGGTGAGCAATGCTACACAGAACTCAAACCCAGTTCAGCCTCTTCTCTATTACTGATATTTCCTGGGACTCTGTGTGTCAACAAGGAGAGGAGGAAGAAGTGTGAGGAAAACAGTTTATATAACTAAATTCTAAGTATAGCAGTCAAGAGAAACTTTTATATAACCTATTGTTTAAAATAAAAAAACCTCATTTGATTCCACAATCAAAATGAAAAAAAACCCAATCCCAACCCCCAAAACCAAATCCCAAACCCCTGACAAACAAAAGGCCAAACCAGCACATTTCAGGACTCATGGGGTTAAGGAAAGGGAGACTTTGTAGAGTACAAAAGGGAATGTTTTTCATATTTCATCCTGTTCTATACTACGAACAGTTGTAGCATTGAAAATAAGAGTCTTGTATTTATTTGGAAAAAGGCACTAAGTGAAAGAGGATACTGCTGCCTCATAGGTATCACTTCTGCAGCTTCAGGAGATCCTGTCATCTTACAGCTGTTGTTCATACAACCTAATCACTAAGAATTCAGAAAGGATGTTTCAAAGGCCAGGCTTTGGCAAAAGAAACCTCCCTTTTTGTGAAACAAGGTGGCTGTGAAATAAAGGAGGGTTACTGAAGTTAAGGCAAGGGCATTATCTATCTAACAGATGTCTATACCCAACTCTTGCTCATGTCCAGCTGAGTCTGGCTGGAACACATCCTCTGTCTGTGGAAGAACTGCTACCTTCAACACATGGTGGGACAGGACTTGTGTTATGTACAAAAAATTCAACTAAATTTTGCACTAGAAAACTATTTTTGAAAAAAACTTGCTAGTATGACATACTTTTGTAAAGACTATTACATAAGATTGCTAAGGTTTGATTATTATATAAATTATATAAATTCTCAAACAGTAGTAATTTTTCACTTTTCCAGTTTGGATTATTCACTGTGCATGAACAGCCTTCCATTAACCTCTTAAGATAAGTGGTAGCATATTCTGTCCTATTCATCTTAATGTGAATATAATTATCAGACCCTAGGGGGCTTTACGAAATTGATTTTCAATATCACTTACTGATAGCAACTAAGAGTTTAGAAAATCTGCTTTTTAGTAGTAAAAATTAATTTTCCTTATCCTTACAAACCCCACTTTTTTTTTTCCGTATCACTAACATTAGCAAAATTATTTATGTAAAAAATCTCTAGCATATGGTTTTGTTTCTAGATGAGGGTTTTAAAATTTGTTTTAAAGGAGAACAAATACAAATAACAAAGAACGAGTAACGTGCTTTTGGATGGATACTTATTGACACTACAACTTATGAAACTCATGAGACTTGCAAACATTTTGAAAAAGAAACCAACTGCCATTCACATACAAAAATGAATGTGACCCTGTGAATACAGCGAAGTGAACTTACTGCATTTATCAAGCAAATTATGTGTGCATTATGAGAAGAGTTTTATGGCAAATGACTTCCCCAGAGTGGTTACAGACACAAAACTGTCTGCTGTAAATCTCTGCCTGTTTGTTCAGCTAACATGGTCATGTAGGATGTGAGGAATTTTATATCTGAACAAACCTGCAGCAGTAGGAGGGACTTTACCCATCTAAAGTGGTGAGACAGAAAGCACCTGGGCTGGGATCAACCCACCAAGCAGGAGCAAGGGAATGCTCTCCATGCCTTTCCAAGTGTCAAAAGTCAATAAAATGTAATCAAAGGGAAGCAGAAAGTTCTCATGAGAGAAATATTTGAGAGTCACAATCCATAAGGTCTCAAAATGGCTCTCACACAAGAAATCCTACCTAAGGAAAGGGGCACAGAAGGTGATACAACTCCTTCTCTTACTGATCTATAAATAAATTTTTAAGGAACACCAGCAGTCACTAATGAGAAGGTTAGGGTTTTCACTTTGATGTGTTTTTTGATAATAAAAAGCACAAGATTTTACCACTGCCACTTAAGAGTACACTTTCTTATCAATATTCACATTATATATTTTGCCTGAACAGACTACAAGATACCTTTTCATTAAATGGTATGTTTATGACAACTTTTATTTTCAAAGAAGGGTTAGGTTGAAGAATAGCAGGTTAATAAACTTACTTTTTAAATACATATTGAAGATTTAGAAGATTTCAGATTTCCCATCTATAGTAACCATTAGTAAACCTGTATCTGCCTTTTGAAGATTTACCCTTTCCTTAGTTTTTATCCTATTTTGTGTACCTATTTCTACATATGTCTACATATTCAGGAGAGAAGAACTTTGACTGGAAGCCCTTACCTACTGTCTAGTCCAATAATGAGGCATATCTCGTTATGCATTTTCCCCTAAAGGTAAACATTTTGCATGAGTGATCAGGCTCCCAACAAAAATGAATGTAAAGTACAACAGGGAAGAGAAAACCTTCCCCATGTGCCACAAACTGTGACCTGGCTGCTTCTGCTGCAAGTCCACTGGCAGATACATCTACCTCCTTACTGGAAATGGCTCAAAGCTCTTTGACACAGAGTCCTGGGGAGGAACACTGGCAGATCTGCAAACTGTCTGCAGCTCAATGGTGGGAAGCTCCCACCACCTCCAGGTGTCAGACGGATGCCATGCAGAGACAAAAAGGAGCTGGTGGAGAGCCTGGCAGTGAGACTGCCTGAGGAAGGAGGGTTTTGGTGACACATCTGGTGCAGATCCCCAACACCATACTCCAAAACAGCACCTCCCCTAATTATCCTGTGGGAATCCAGTTAGGTATGGAAGCAATAGCAGGAGTCACTCAGCACTGCTCTGGAGACTTCAGTAAAGGGCACTAAATCAAACAATTATAGTACAGAAGTATGCTATCTGCAAATAGCAGGTTTAAGCTTTTACAACATCACAAAATATGCTTTAGTGTCCCCCATGTTCTCACTGAGGAACACCAAGAGGACAAATATTCCATGGGAAGCACCACGGTGAGGAACAGGCACAGGGAGGACAGATGGTGGTGTCAGCCCACGTACAGCCTCCAGTGCCTGTCCTCTGCAGGTGCTACATTGGTCCCATGAGAACAAGGCAGTGGAAATTACAGGGCTCTGATCAGCAGCCACTTTTCATCCCACTTAGTACATTATTTCTAAATTGCAAATGTAACCCAGCTCTCTAATGCACTTCATGTACTACAGCTACTGCTAAATAACCCTCTGTCTGCCCAGTACTGAAGAACTAAATAAACCAAAATGTAGCACATTAAATTGCCAAATTACTAACTCTTACTATATTATTATACTGCATTATATTATATTATTTCTAATTCTGTCCTTATTTTGTCCCTCCATATTAAGATATATCTAATGGTTTTTCTTATGCTGTTTAGGTATCTCTCTAATATCTGCAAAACTCTGTCCTTCAGCTCATTACCAGGATCTTACTGAAGTGACAGTCCACAGTTTCAAGATGGAGCAGTTTGAGTGTGGTTATGTCAGAAAACAAGGTTATTTTTCCAGAGTAGTTAATTTTGTAACCATTGCAAAGCAATACAAAGAGCTGCTCCCAGAAAAGGAAGCCCCCTAATTTGGGACATAACCAGTAAGACACAGGTGAATAACCATATTCAGGAAAAAAAAAGAAAGGGCAGCTGGCTGAACTCATAATTTTATATAGATTTAGAAGGCATAGGATGTAATCACAACTTTAGCATCCCATTAGGCAGTTTATGAATTCTGATAATGATATTAAAACTTCTGCATACTGGCACTCTAATTGCTGGATTACACAGAGACTTAAGTTACATAAGCCTATGGGACATGCCTCACCCAGGACAAGTCTATGTTACATCCCAAAGACAAGCACATAAGGCATATGTCTAATGGTGAGATTCCTTTCAATGCAATTTTTAGTACTATTGTAAGCTAAAATCAGCCAGGCTATGATTGCAATGGCATATAAAGCTCAATTTAATCTACCAAACCTCCTGCATTGTTTATTTTGAGAACTGCTTGAAAAGCCATGTCCTTGTTTCCTGATCATAAAGCAGGAACTGTAGTTCCAGTCTATCACAACACAAAGATGAGAATTCTGTTTCCTGACTAATGATTTGGACATCAATCCTGAAAAAAAACCCAATGTACTAATTTTTGAATTGGTATCAATGATTTTCTTAATAAGTATTTAAGCAGAATTGGTCTTATTGTTGTGACAAATTATTCTGTGTATTACTTTTTAAATTACTTTTTCAAGGAGTGTATTTCTGGAATTTTTTTTACATTAACTTGCTAAGGGCTTTAAAAGAAGACAGACACATATGGAATTAATTATAGCATAACAAATTTAAATTTACACAAATAAACTTTTAACTTCAACCAGTACAAGCCCCTTTGGTCAGAGGAGACTTTAACAGCCCATCATCAAGTAACATGATTGCATTTTTCTGGTGTGCTTTCCATACTGATAACAAAAACACCAATACACTGACAAAATCCCTGGTGTGACTAAATAACACCCAGCCAGACTGTCATGTTCCCACAGCCAGGCTACATCCAAGGGCAGAGGATGGAGATGCTGACCCTGCCACAACTGCTGACAGCTGGACAACCTGCCAACCTGGCCTGGGTCAGTGAAAGAGCCACAGATCACCTGAACACTGTAAGTTACTGATAGCACACCTTGTGGTAAGGTAAAATGACCAGACTGAGAAAAAAGTGTTATCTTGTTTGTGTCATATTTGGCTGAGGTTTTTCAGCAGCTTTTGCTAAAGCCTCCAATGGCAATGGTGTCAAAATCTACTCAGGGAAAATTGGGGGAGGAAACTATAATTATTTTTATACTAACATTCATCATGTTGAAATACTTTAATTTAATTTAGAGCTCACTGGAGGGGCACACACACAAAACATGGACTCTACTATTACTGCTCTGGCAAGGCCAACAAGTGAACCGCTGGCACCACTCCTGGCTGTTGTGCTGTGTTTAACAAAGGTACTCCCTTCTCCTCTCCTCATGTTCTAGCACGTGTTGGATCTGTCAATCCAACTTGCCTTGACTGTTCCCAGGCAAGTATTATCGTTCTGTTCTACTCTATTTTTGACTCAGTCAGGTGTCTTTCAGATTTGAGAAGGACCGTATTTAGCAACAAAAATGTTATCAGACCTGAAGCCCTCCCTCCTATCAACAACCTGAAATATACTGCATAAAATTAGCATATAAAGAAACTGCTTTTAGAAGTCTTGCTTTTAATTAGTTTGGTTCCCATAAAAATAAGACAGGAATTACCGTTCTTTTTCTAAACCAATGATTGATCTGTTTTCTTGGCTATCTCTGGTGTCTTGAAAGCCCATCAGACCAACACAGAAATGACCTCCTTGTTTGCCTGGAGGAAATTCCTTACCTACTTTATAGTATAAAATTAAGAATTACTGATTAAATGTTTCACACGTTTTGGCGGCTGAAGATTTGTACTTTCATCTGGTAAATTTAAATTATTTTTATGAGAATAATTATCTCTATATAAAAAGCCTGCACTGGAAGGTTTTATGCAAGGTACTCTTCTGAGAGGCCAAACATTGCTATGTTATTTGTTAAGAATTGCTTGCATATTTTTAAAGTGTAAGAGCTGTTTTCAGAGGGGATCCAATTTTTTTCATAAGAAGTGCATCTTAAGCCTTTCATATTCCAAAGAATTCTATCACTAGAGAAAATCAGGGCTTCAGAGGGATTTCATTACACTAAGGATTCCTGCTGCAGGAGTGAAATGCTGAAAACATCTGAAGCTCCTGACTGTATTTTAACTTTAAAGATAGCAATAAATAGCAAATTTAAAATTATTTCAAATCCCTGAACATGCTAGACTGGATGAGATATAGATGGATAGTATCTCCTGAAGCCTGCTAAGACAGTATTTCTGTATGCCCTTTTTAGGAGGGGAAAAACCAGCAAACTAATCCAGGGAGTATTCTGTCATATCATCTTATGTGTTCAAGCTCCTCATTTATTACTCTTTCTGATAACCCCAAGGCTGCCATTCATGAAAATGGATGGCAAAAGGGATTTGTCAGACTGGCCAGGAACCTAGACAAAGCTGAAGGATGCCATGCCAGGGTTTCATGATACTGATGCCCAGCCATGCAGGAGTTCTTAGCCTTCCTCCCCAGCCTTTTCTGAAATACAGGCACCCACCAAAAACCCTCCTGGTAAGAGAACACGGTGCACACAGTGGTTTTCAAGGAAAGATCCTGGTAAAATTCTTGGTGAACTGGTGACAGCCACTAAGGAAGTATATCTACACTCCCATCAATTCCTACTCTTCCACCAATTCCTCCACCAGTTCAGGAGGCTTTTACCCTCAATGACCTTTGCACAAAGGTGCAAAGACATCGGAATGAAAATTGCTTCTCTTTGGCCTCTGTCTCAATTCATCCCCAAGCATCTCCAAAACTGCCACAGTTACACCTCCACACACTGAACATATTACAGCACCAATATGTGATTCAGGCCCTGGTTCTCTTCTCCTGCACAGCTGATCCCTTCCCAGTGTGGAAGGGCAGAGCCTGGGGGAGACCTGCTGTTCCCCTGGAGTGATGGAGCAGTGCACTGTGCCCACCTGGTACCAATCTCATCATTCCTAAGGTATGCCAAACTCCTCTACTGGCAGAAACACCAAAATTGTGTCAGAGATGGGCACTTCTCAAAACCTCTTGAGTTGTTAGAAGTGGTGCTCTTTTTCGTGAAATTGAAAAAATTATCTCTGCAGCTTTCAACTGGAGATGAGAGTGCCATCATCTTAGAATATGCATGACTACTTTCTAGCTTCTGCTACCTCATCCAGGTCTTTTGATCACAACAAGGGAAAAACACTTTTAGTTTACTCAAAGTTAACAATAGCCAGGAAAAGAAGTCTTATTAAAGTGAGGGCAGCTGCTCCCTAAAGGGCTGCCCCAGCTCTTTGAGCAGCTGGGCACAGGGGACGGCTGGGCACGGTGGCTGATCAGGCTGACATGAGGAAGAGGAGCTGGAGAAAGGCAGGTGCAGGGTGGGAGGGAGCACCACTGCAGCCCACCACTGACACCTGACACTGGCATCGCTGTAGCAATCTGCTGGGAGGTGGGGACACATTTTAAATGTAATTTAAATGTAATTTAAAGTTTTACAAGAAACCTCTTGATCTGAGTGAGGATGTGGAGGGCCCCGTCTGCTCCCCTGGCAGCCTCCAGCAGTGCCAGGCCCCAGAGTCACTGTGGGCTCAGCCCTTGGTCCTGCCAACAGTGGCAGAAAGGGCATCGAGGGACTCGAGGAGAAAATCCCTTATTGTCACCACAACCAGTGATTGTTGTATGCAAGGGAATCCAAATGGACCAAAACACCCTGAGGTGCTGGAGGAAGGGTTACCTGCAAGAACAGCCACCTTTTGAAAATGACAGGGAAGAGTGCCCTTCCCTCAGGGGATGGTAATCCAAAGGAGGGGTTCCTGCTGTCCACACCAGTCACACACACGAGCAAGGTTTCCCTGGACAAGCTGTAGCAAGACCCAGAGCTGTTATCAGAGATATATTCCCAGCAATTTGCTACACACTCTGGCTTTGGTTTGCTTAAGTGCCTTTCACTAAAATATCACCACTAAACAAAGAAAAATATTATCATCTCTACAGCCTGAAAAGCACTAAGTATCCTGTAGCTGAGCTGTTATCCCATAACAGCAACCTCTTTCCTATGCATTTCTCAAGCTGCTCAGTTAGCTATTGTCCTCAGAAGCTACATTGTCTTTTTTACTTTCTTCTTCTCTGCAGTCTTGTACATGAATAAGCATTACATGTCTCTTTTCATGCCTCACCAACATCAAAACCAAACCTTTTTCTTTTTTCCCTATCAGGCAAAAACATCTTATACCAAACAGCTCCATTTAGTTCTCTTCTTGGATTGCACTTGTTAAAAATGTCAAATAAGCTTTTACAAAAACAGAGGACTAGGGAGGTTTGGCTTCTACCTACATATAAATACAGGAAGTAGTGTAGATAAAGCAGAAACAAAAAAACCCCAAACATATACTGGTATATGGTATACATTATCAGAGCACACTCAACTGAAGATGTTTGAAACAACCCCTTAGAAGGTGTGTACAGAAACTTGGGGGATTTCAGAACTGGAAATCCACAGTTAAAGTCTAAGTGCAGAGAACAATCTCCCTGCTCAACCTGGAACTACCACAATCATTTGCCTTGGAAGGAGGAAATTAGTAAAACCCAGGAGGACCAGAGATGAAGATTTGGCTGTATATTTCTGGTCATTAATAACACTGCTAAAGATGAGCAACACCAGAGTAGAGAAATGCAAAACATATGAGGGCAAAATAAAGAAACAGCCTCATGCATCTATCTTTAAAAAAATTTACTCTATTTCCATACAGTACAACTGAGAAAATAATCTGAAGAAAAAGTCTCAGCTAGTACTTTCAGCAGACAAGAGCTAAGGGGCCAAAAATAACTGTTGCTGCAACTAATTATAGACATTGATATTACAGGGTTTTCAACTTAATAATGAGGTTATGCCAGAGTCTCCTCCTTGGAAGACAACTTGCACTGAGAAATATTTCAATGCACTGGCATGATCAATGCACAGAACATGGCTTCAGCATAAAATCCATCCACGTGGTTCACCTTGGCTCAAAATGCTAAACTGCATAAATCTTTGAAATAAAGCCTAAAGCAGCACAGATGCCTTTACAGTAGGTTATGCTGTAAGAGAAATGTGACACTGTAGAAACAAAATACTTTTAAAACAGTTTTTCTAACTGGGGAAAGATTTATAATACCATCATCCTTATTTGTGGCACAAAGAATTAGAGGCTGATGGGATTTTGATTTCAAAAACTAATCACAACTTAATTAAACTTGTTCCATAGCTTATCCTCACCATTACAGATTTATGCCCTATTTCTAGTCTTCTACTTTCTGCTTCCATCTCACCCTACTCAATTTTGCAGTCTCCTCCCCAGCTACCCTGATGTTTCCAATTCCCAAGTAATACAGATCAGACTGCATAAACGGTTTATTTTATTTTTTAAGAAAAGGGGTAAATTAAACCTCCACCACCTTGGGAGTGTGCTTTCCTTTGTTCATTGGGTTACTCTCAGCAACCTCCTACTCCCCATCATTCCAAGGAACAGTGGTACTGAAAATGCACAGAGCTTTCTGACAGCCTTGGCAGCAAAGCCAAACCCATGTAGAATATAAAATTTCACCCCCCCATGCCTGTTTTCCTCCAAGTATAAACTAAGGTGCCACAGGTACTGGCTGCTCATGGCCATCCACCCATGCCCTCATCCTTCCACATTCAACTCCCACTAAATTTCAGGAGTAATGAAATCCATAAAGATCTAAGTTCTGTTCTCAAAACTGAAAAGTCTAATTTTTACTTCAAGTGACTTTTATACACTCCTATAAGTCCCATAGTCTTATTTAGCCACAACATACTCAAGCTTAGGAAAACTGTCTTTTGGGATGGGACAGGCCAAGAAGAAGGTGGTAGTTCTGAGTTGCATAACTGTAAAAGCCATTTCCAAACCGTGAGTCTTCAAGGAAATATTTTTTTAACTTTATGAAAACACTCACACTTCCTTCCACCTTCTTACAATAGTTCAGAAATAATTGTACCAAAAATTTCAGCCATGCTTTAAACAAGCATTCCCAGGAAAGCTAACACACATCTTTTTTTTCCCTCTTCTTTTACTACAAAGACATTTTACAGATATTTTACCAATTGTGCAAGGTTTTCATAAAAAGAATTTTCTCAACTTCTTAGAATTTGCATAGATACAGAGTAGCCTGTTTATGCTGTAAGATTCATGACAGCCACTATAAGATGTCCTTATCTGCTAGCAGAATTTGTGAACTCAAGGTTAAAGCACAAAGTGAGCAGAGAACTTGGAAACTATTGATTTATTAATCCATAATGCAGTAATGTCTAAAGTGCATTTGTGTTTGTTGGGTCATTTTTATTAATTTTATTTTTATTCCATAGTCTCACCATTTCATAAACCCTGTTAAACTTTCAGTGTCTTGGTATAAAAAATTTTTGGTGAAATTAGTCTAGTTAATTAATGGCAAAATTAGTCTAGTTCATTAATAAGTATTTCTAGCCCCTAAAATGTGATTACATGAAACTCTGAGGATACATTAAGAAACAGGACATTAAATATTTAGATGATACAGTGACACTGGAGAAGGTAAGCAGAGCAATATAAAAAAAATAGTAATTCAGTCTTGGATAATTTTAGTTTGGAATCTAAAGCTTAAATGGAATTTTCCCCGGACTCTTCACATGGCTGGAACTAAATAAATAAAAATTCTCTCTTCTGCTTCTAAAGAAACAGAAGCCGGCAAATCCAGTTGTCTTTAGAGTCATTACAATAAAGTTAGAAATATAAATGTTTTGCTGTAAAATTATGTACATGTACTTAGCTAAATTAAAATTTAAAAAAAAGAAGAAAATGTCTTGAGAATATTTTTTTTTAATTAGAAGTTTAAAATAAATGGCAGGACACATTCTAGCAGGGAGGAAAGAAACAACTCTCAGAATAATCAGCTTCAAGCCTTTTATAGATTTAGCATGATTTTTAGATTGGCTTTCAAGTATGCACATTAGTACAGCAAAAAAATCTCATTTTATTGCCAAGTGTGGAAGCAACTGAAATACTGTTATGCGAATTCTAAACCAGATTTTACCAGTTTTACTACAGGAAAATACCCTCCAATTGTGTCTCATATTCACCATCTCTCAAGTATTCCATAAAGACCACTTTGCACAAGTAGGAAACCCCACTAACAGGGGATTCTGGCATTGCCAGGAGCTGCTCCTGAAGCCTCCCCAAGCCACCCCTCCTCACTAAAAATCTGAGCTTCTTTTAACCTGGAACTAAAAGCACGAGGATCTCAGTTGAGTTTTCTTACTTCTCTTATGAGTCTGCTGGTAAAGTGATGAGGGTAAATTTCCTGCCCTTGCCACTGCCCGATCTCTGTCCATCCCTGAATTTACAATCAGCAGAAATCTCCTAAGTGAGGCTTCCTTAATTCTGCTTCCTCCTTGAGGCCTGTAAATAATCTTATGATTAAATGAACGTTTCAAAAACTGGTTGAAAGATGGTTTAAATTGAAGTTTTTTGACAGCCTCTCTTCCCTCTCTCTGATTGTGATAACAACTCAAATACTTTTAAAGAAATCAGTGGTGATATTTTATATTCCAAAAGCCTGAAGTTTATCCCTCTGGAATCCAGAAGAGAAGAGATAATTAGCTGGTATTATTTTGTGCCAGCATTACTCAAAATGTGAAGCCAGAAAGCAAAAATCCTACTTAAAATGCAGCCATTTTCTTAATATAAATACACTAAGATCCTGCAGAGAACTTCTTGTATGCTTTGTTCATATAATAATGGTATTTAATAGCACCACACTAGTACAAGGATGCTGGACTGTTAACCATCCAACAAATTTTAAAATTCGCAAATTTGGTGCACAAAAGGAGACATAAAATATTTATCTTCTTCTTTTTGAACTACATGTTTTTAAAACAAAGGTAAGAACCTATTTTATTAAGAATGAATGAGAACTGCAAAATTGCCTGATTACAGGGTTTTTTTTGTTTGTTTGTTTAATAATACTGTATTATCACATTTGTTTCTAAAGAACTGGAAATTCTTCTTAATTCTTAACAGAAGATCTTACAAATTAAACACACATGGCTGCTATAAACTATGACCATTAAACACTTTTGAGGGAGGGATGGAATCCTAAGTGACAAAAGAAAGAGACTTCTGCTCCCAACTTGTCTCCAGGTAACATCTCTGGCTATTTAGATGCAGAAGGTCTGTGACACAGGGAACCCTCTTTTCCTTCTAGAAGTTCAGCTCTCAGAAGTAAACAATATTAGTCACCTTCCCTATCCAAGGTGTCCTCTGATAGCAAAGCCAAGCCCAGCTGCAGGAGACATCAGAGGTCCCTTTAAAGGGAGAGGCTGCCCTATAAGGGGTTCCCCTGAGGCTGCTCTGCATCCAGGAACAGTTCCACATGGGATCAATAGCCTGAATAGTGCAAGAGAATAAACTTATTAAAATCCACAGGCACCAACGTGTGAGGAAACATCTCCTAGGACTGCTGGAGGACAGCCTCAGAGCTGGAATGGTCTGGAGGGATGAAATCCCTTGCCAAGTTTTATATTAACAATATGGTAAATGCTGTGCTAACAGACACAGAGCCTGGCAAACACCAGGTTAGTCTGCAAGGCTTTTTTTTTTTTTTAAACCTAGTCAGGCTGTTAGTTTTACAAAATGTCATATATATTTCTTGGTTGGTTTTAGCCCAATTAATTTGACATTTTAATTCAGCTGAGGCTTTTATTAACATGAGATACTAAATGTAGATAGGTAAGAGGCCCAGGAAAAAAACAGAACAACTACAATTAGAAAAACAACCATTAAGCAGAAAACCATCTGGGACACTGTAGAGCCTCAGGTGAAATATGAAGTACAGTATGGCTGCCAAACAGACACTAATCACAGTATAGAGCATAAAAGAGCCAGGGCAGAGCAAGCTCCCTGGTCTCAACCAGATGTGCTGCAGCCAGCTCAGACTCTGCCATGGCAGGAGTGGGATCAGCCTGGGAAACCCAGGGAAGCTCAGCAAGAGGAGTCAGAGGCCTATCAAACACTAAGTATGGGAAAAGCTAATCCAACCTTCACAGCAACCTTTCAGCTTGGAAGAAGGGCTGCTGTAATGGAGCAGTCTGTTTCCTGTGCCATAAAGAATGGAAATGCTGGGCTTAAATTGCAGAGAGAACAATTCAATATCCATTAGCAGGAAAAAAAAAATATTCCTTCCCAAAACAGCAAAGAGGAAAAGCACTGTCTGGAGGGAATTAAGAATGCCCACCACCAGGAGTGTTTAAGATTTGGAAGGTATAGCAGCTCCAGATTTAGATGGCAGAACTACAATGGATAATCTTCCAAATAATTTCCAGCTCCCTGGCTCCGAGGCAAGCACATCACACTTACAGCTTTGCCAGGGTCTTTGCAGTGACCAAGATTTTAACCTATATACACTGCTCTCCTGCACTGGAAAGGTTTAGAAAACCAGTAAGGATAAAAAGATGCCAAAAACCAAGCATCTAGTGCCATTTTAGCTGTCCAGGGGTATCCAAGCCTAGGGCTGCCAGGTTAGAAGAAAGATCTGTGACCCTCTGGAGCAGCAGCTAGTGACTGCAAGAAAAGGCAGCCAGAAGGCCAGGCTAGCATGATAGGACAATTCACAAAAAATTATCCTACAACATTGATAGCATAGACCTCCATGAAAATATTCATCTTAAACCCAAAAATTCTGAGGACTTCTTTTTCAAAATAGTTTAAACTGAACTGCTTTGTAACAAATCTGCCTTTATTCTAGAGTCCAGCAAAAAAAAATTTTGGCAGGATGCTGACTGTTTCCACTAAAGTCTTCAATATCCTATCCTGCTTCCCATGATGAACATTAATTAAACAAGAATGCACGTTTACATGGTGACCCTCCAGACATCCAGCATGGTAGTAGTTTAATAAAACTGTATCCCTCCCATGTCCTTCCAAGCACTACTGACTCAAGTTCATTCTTGTTGCAATGATTGCCTTGAAATAACAGGAGAGCCACACAAAACAGATGGTACCACCTGGAGATGTAATGAATACATTCTGGAAAGCCTTTAGTACTCCTCTGTTTCCCTAGTCCTACTGGTACTATGACACCATCTTCTGACTTAATTGCCTTTGATTATAGAAAAAGTTTCATCTTTTTTTAGCTTTAACAGTTTAAAATTATACATTTCTAAATAACCTTCTCATGTAAATAATAAGTAGCTAACTTTTTTTATTGTAGATTTCTGTTTCCTTTGCATTTAGAAACCTTCAGATTAGGCCAAGTCTCTGCTCTATCTCAAAGAAGAACTATGCCAGTTCTGCAAAATTTCCAGTGAGAAATGGCCCTGTCATGGAAAAAATTGCAATCAAATTGCAGTAGTCAAACCTAAGAATGTCTTTATAACTATTTTCAGAAGCTTTAAGTGAGAATTTTAATATAAATTATTTAAAAACTGCATGTTTTTCATGTTTGAAACCAAGACGAATGCAAATTTATATTTTAGGACAGGAAAACTCCATTTTCAATGGAAAATTATGGGTTAATGAAAAAATAAAGTTGGATTTTCCTTTTCATTCAAAAAATAATGTAAAAAAATCTACATATCTTCCCTTAGTAAATTTGACTATAACTTCAGAATTGAAAGCACATTAAGAATTGAGGGAGTGGAAGCAGCAAGCACAAAAAAGGGCATTTTTAATAATGCTAACAAAGTTTTTCAGGGCAACAAACTGGGAAGGAACAGCAGTGGGGTAAACTGAGAGCCCTAGAGGACTTGGACTGTCTTGCCTCTGTTGCTTGTGAAGTGTTTTACAATTTATGAGTGACTTTTCCCAAGGAGAGCATCTCTGCATCCAGACACAGACAGGGCAGCAGCAGAGACAGAGCTTGCTGACACTATGAAGTGGAAAAATTAAATGTAAAATAGATTGGTTACATATCACCTGGCAAGAGAATTAATGCAGAACATAAAAAAAACCCCACCAGAAATATATTCTTGCATGTATATATTCCTTATTTCAAGGGGGTCTCTGGTAGGGAGTAGCATAGCTCCATTCATAGTACTCAACTTAGAAATTAAATTGAGGAAACTTAGCAAGAAAAGCAATTTGGAAGAATGTCCATGTAAGAAATTATATTGTGAACTTCTTTTGCATATAAAAAGACTATTTAATCCATATATTTCAGGCAAAAGCATATGACCTTTATTGGCAATGAGACCCAAAGCTATTAAAACCAAAAGAAAAGTAGGAATTAATCTCTCCTTTGTATTTTTAGCAGCATGGGCAATAGAAATCAAATAAAATTTTAAATGTGGCAACAAAATATTTGTGGGCAAAATGCATCTATATGTATAAACACTAACAAGCATAAAATTAAAACTATTCTTATTTTTGTTGACAGCCCATATTGCTTTCTGAACTGCTACTCAGTAAATGATTCAATACTTGGATTTCAAACACTGCAGGCAATTTTTTCCCCTTGAACTGAAATTTTAAATCAGGATATAGAGGTTTTGTATCCCAACATTTTTGTTTAGAATACAAACTCACTTCTGAAGTGGAGTTGCTTTTGCATATAAGAATTGAAAAATCATTATTTTATATATTTTACATTTTAATTAAAGAACATGCCAGATATGAACATATCTACTCCCAGTTGTTTATCTAAGGTGGTCATATTTTTGTACATAATCAGGCAGCATTTTTAGGTAAGCTCAATCTGAGATAACAGCAAAAACAGTGCATTGGAGATAATGGGAAAAGTAGAGAAGGCACAAAATGCTGGTGGCCTTCAGCCCACAGGAGTGCAAATGCCCAGTCAGATACCACTGGAAGGCTCAAATGGGAATTAGGAATGAAAAATCAGATCACAAAAACAAAGCTCAGAAAAAGCAGACATTTCATTAGCCTACTCCAGTGTCTGAGCATGCATGGGCTGTGTTGCCCAGAAGGATGTCAGGCAAAAAAACAAACAACCCCGACTTAGCAAATGCTCTTGGTTGTACAGGACCAATAGTGGATGCATAAGAGAATAACACCCTCCTTAGTGTCCCAGAAGGGGCTGCACTTTGTGCTGTTCACCAGTTTCATATGGAATACTTCCTAATGTGAAACATTACCTCAATTTCTCATAGCTCTGCTTATTTCAGACACCCCTGGGCATCAATTCCAGAGGGGAAGATACAGTATCTTAATGCTTCCTCCCCTGTCTCTCGGTGAGGATAAAACTGGGTGGTCAGACAACAGGACACCACTAATGATGTCCTCTCTAAAATGGAAAGAGGCTGTCAGAAAAGCAAACTGCCCTATTAATTTCAGCCACACATCCTCATCAACTCCAGTGTGTGCAATCCAGGCTTTATGTGTTATTCATCCTGACTCACACATTTCACCGTTGCCTAAAACCTGCCAAAGTGAAGACACTCTACCTAAAATGCAGAGAAGCAAGACTTAGAAGTGTACACAGGGTACCACTTCATAACACAGTGTTTAATTAACAAACATTGATCCTTCTGAGACATACCTACATGCATTACAGCCCCCTCATTAAAAAGAGGGAAGTCTCCATAGACCTGTATTTTAGAATTTGAAATACCTGGCCTTATTCAGAGTATATTTTTTACTGGTACTAACTCCTTCTTGAAAGAAAATGTTGCTATGTCCCATGGATACACCTTCTCGGGCACAGTGCATGATTCTTGCTGCTAGTCATGGGAGTCCTTAGCTGCTCTGTCCTATTTTGTGAAAGCACTGCCACCTTCAATTTAATTCTGCAACTGGGAAGTTGCAACATGGGAGAAATTTTCCTCAGTTTCTCTTATTCTCTGGCTAGTTTGTAGTTCTTTACTGGGAAATAAAAGAAGAAAACCTCAGCACAGTCATTTGATACCTCTTTCAGTGACCAGCCCTCCCTGACATAAAGGTGAGCCTTCCTGAAACCCTTCACAGGGACTGGACATCTCTCAGAGCTGCAAAATGCCAACGTTAGCTCCTGCTCTGGCCTTTGACAAGTGTTTTCAGTAGTTTAGGGTCAAAAGGCAAATATTAGAGACTGGAGCATGAGGTTATTGTGTTCCTCTGAGGTAGCATTCACAAGACTGTGTGGACTAAGCACGGGATGACAGGAGATGTTGCAAACCTGCACAAGAGCTTGTGGTGATGGAGCAAAATGCCAGGGAATACCTGTGAGTTTGCCCAGCCCTCAGAGTAAAATCTTTCCAAGGTGACAGAAGTCACATGAGGAAGATTGTAGCATCTTGTAAACACTCTGGAGAGTGAAACCAGTGCAGCAAACAAGCAGCTCTCAGCATTAATTGCCCCAGAAGGGCAGCCAGTAATTTATTAGAATTTATATAAGACTTTGTTACAGTTGTCCATGCTATATAGGAGGTATTACCCGAAATTATGATGATGGGGTAGCAACAAAAAAGTCCTTCAACACGTGTCAGGAAGAATGATTGCATTAAGAGTGCAGAAAAAGAACTGAAAACTTGCAGAACAAAGAGGCAAGAAACAACACAGAAGGAAATGGAGTTTAACACTGCGAAGACAATCTAAGTGATTTCTTCCTGCTGCAAACACCTTTTCAAACTCCAACACAGACACCAGTGCTTTTCTATCCATGTTCCCTGAATAAATTTTTATGGAGCCAGCATAGAATAAATTTTTATACATCCAGCATAGTGGAAAACTGCCTTGCACACTGTTGCAGGTCCCAGGTGTGAGTTCCCTGGAAAGTGTGCCAGTATTACCCCAGCCAGTGCTGCAGCACATGGAGCCAGCAGCAGAGCTCCTGGCCCAGCAGTCCCTGGGCAGATGACAGCACCTGGGACACCCCCAGACACGGCTGTTCTACAAAGACTTTTTCAGGGAATATGCAAAAAAGGTTTTTCTGCAACTAAGTTGACAGGATCAACAGCCACATACACCCTGCAGAGAGCTAGTTATGTACTTCTTTTAGATGCTGACATTAGTAATGCACAAATGAAGGAACTACCACCAATGATAATTTTAAAAAATAAAGCAAAAAATGAAACAAGCTTTCCTGGGACAAAACCGGGAAGTAGTCTCTGTAGAAGTGTTCTTTGCAGTAAGTGGCAGAATCCGTCAAAACACAGAGTGCAGACAGAGGTGGGGCCAGAGGGGAAGAGGGTGACAGTGTCATGATATGCTGCTGTCTCCTTCTACTACCTCCCACTAGCAGAAAACAAACCTGAGAAGGCCCAACCTTCATTCACAACTGAATCACAGAAATGCAAACACTGCCACAGTCTCCAACCTCTCTCTGTGCTCAGGCTGCCTCTGAACAGCACAGCAAGGGGCATGTTTGGTGCTGCAGGTCTGAACGTGGTTTGCCATTTGCATAGTCAGGAGCAAACACATGGAAAAGCTCAAATATCCCACAAGAGAATCCTCTTCAATTACAGAGCAAGAGACCATTACAAGATGGTGTCAGTATGGAACATCGACATGATTTACACAAAAGTCATTTGGGAAATAAAACATCCATTAAGGATTAGCAGTGCAATGTTAATGTGATATAACAGGACAAAAATAAGCACCTGAACACACAACAAAGGTAGGTCCTGACAGATAAACACAGGAAAGGACAACCCATATTTTCAATCTGCCATATATATCTAGGCATTGTAGCAGAGTTGATACACAGAACTATTTTCAGGGTCAGTAAAGCCATGAAATATCTATTTAAGACATAAAATGGTGACTGACTGAGAGAAGATGTTTAATTGTTGCAAATCAGTGTAACTGTAGTACAAAGTCAACAGAACTATGTTAAATTATAGCAGCTAGGGACAGTATCTGAAAAAAGTGTGGAGCTCCTAGTTCGTGTTGCAGTTATTTGAAAACAATTCTGCAAGGGAAGTTGGAAGAAACAGGACTGCATTTTACTATTTAATTTAAATTCATGTGACTCTAAAAGTGAGAATGTAAAACCAGAAAGCTGAGAAAACAAACTTTTGGCAATGACATCTGACAACAGCAAAGGAGCTGCATTCTTGTCTCGCACACAAAGCAATAGGCATGATTAAGCTTTAAAACTCACACAAATACACACAAGAACACAAATAATCATCCACGAGCCCAGAACTGTGTCAGGATCACAAACGTGTAAGGCAAATAAATATATTTAAAAGATTCTGATACCACATGAGGGAACATTCAACGTGAGGTTAAAACATTTCTGAAAGAGAGGCTTTCCTTTCTCCAGCCAGTTGCAATGTTTCGTTTTCCCAGAGCAATGGAAGTGAAGGAGGCAGTGAGGTAGCACATACAAGGTCACCCATCACATTAGTGACTTAGCAGATGTAAGCAAATCTCTCAACTCAGAAACTGCATTTTGCACTTAAGAATACCACTTGCAGGAAATCCTCCTGCCTTTTACTGGTAAGGGCACTGGAAAAAGTCAGTGTTGCAAACAGAACATTGCAGTCATAGCAACAAGCAATTCAACACTTAAACTTTTCAACAGACAAGACAGTATTTTACTTCTGGTTTTATAATTTCAAGGTCAACAACTCATTGATAGCACTTAACCTGTCTAGCTGGTCATCAATGTCTCAAAAATCATCTCCTGTTAAAGCCTCAGCCAAGGAAACCTCCTCATTCAAATAAAAAAATATAAGTATATGTATACAGGGAGAGCACTTCAAAAATGACCTCTTTGTTCTCCTTTTCTGGAAATTAGAATAGAAGGATGGAGAAAAGCCCAAGTCCATTAAATCAAGTGCTAGCCTTTCACTAGTAATTAGCAGGCTATAAAATGCTACAATCAGGTACACAAAGGCATTGAAATTGAGATTTAAAACACCTAAAATAAACCTTAGACCTTGCAAAGGGTATCTGTAAGTAGTGCCCAAACAGCATAGCAAAGCCAGTAAGAGCCAGGAAAGTCTCTGTAACCCTTTCCATTTTCAGTAATGACTTTTAAAAAAATATTTTTACATTTCTATCAGTAAAAACCCATTTGAAAACCAAATCTGAAGGCTAAAAATAGGACAAAATGTACTGCATGGTTGATGAAATTTAACCCTGTTAATTAGACACCTTCATTTCACAGTCAGTAAGAATCTAATACTACCCTAATAAATGTATCAGTTTTTTTGCAAAGTGTCATGCACAAACACAATTGAAATAGTGCCTTTTTAAACTTTTAACGACATCAAATTTAATTTCTGCAGAAGAAACCACTGTTTTCTCAAAACAGTAGAAGGAAGTATAGAATTTGAGATGTTTAGAAGGTAATGCCTAAAGCATAAGGACAACTTTTGATGTCTCCCAAGTGTACTAAATAACATCCACATTAATTTTAATGCTCAACAAAGGTGCTAACTTTAATGAATCAAGTTAGGTAGGTAGTTAATCATACAAAGCTTTCATTACCCTTTCCTCTCTCTTAACCATTTTTGTACTTCTTTACTGCAGTGAAAAAGCTGAATTTGAAGGAACAGATAGCAGAGACCCTTGGAGAGCTTCAAGGGCTATCCTGCCTTCTTTGCCACTTCTGATAACTTAATTGCAGCACAACCCCACAAATCGTGAGTGCAGGTTTCACTGACTGACCCTATAACCTGGGTGTGGACTCAACCTTGCTAGCAGCACATGCTGAGAAGCTCCACAAATGACAGCGAAGGACAGAGCATGAAACAGACACAAAAATGTGTTTACATGTTCAGGAATGGCAGGGACCTTCTCTAATTCCTGGTTATTTGGATTATGTTTGATAAGTAGCACTAATATCTGTGGAGTTTATGTGCCATGTCACTGACAGTTACTCAGCAGTATGATTTTTTAAGCCTCACTGGTCACAGTTGTTCTCTATAATTTTTTTTGTTTGTTTGAAATGCTTTTTGAATTTCTTTCTTTATAAATCACAGTAAGAAACTGGGTAAAATACTGTGTAAAATACCTTCTCTTTTTCAACTTCTTACAGATTTTGGGATGTCTTGTAACCTGCCTGCCTGGATACTGCACAATCACAGCCTGACTCTGCACTCCAGGATTTACCAAGAGGTTTTCACAGCTCAGATGGGGTTGGCTGGAAATCTTACCAAGTATGTCCCTTGAACACAAATGTGTCAGCGGAGGAGGACACCGTGCAAGTGTAAAAGTGAAGAAAGCATGGAAGCAAAATCCATTTATTCTAAGGATTGCTAGTAGGTGATTGGTGACCAGCCTACACGGAAATGTTTGGTGATCATGAGAGGTCATGCAGCACTCTGGTTATTAGGCCTCATACATAAGGCAGACCAAAGAGGTGTGCAACAAGGGGGACCTGGTAAAACATGGGGGATGCTGAAAGACTGTTGGGGATTTTTGATAGGAAAAAGGAAAAACAACCTCCACATTACAGAAACAGGACACTTGAAAAGCCACAGAAATATTCCATACTTACTTTTATCTTCCTGGTTTTCTTCTGCCGCTTTGCCTTCCTCTTCCTCCTCCTCCTCCTCCTCCTTCTGCTGTGTTTCTTCGTGGTGGTCGGCAGCGCCGACTGAGAGGCTCTGGCAGCAGTGGTTGAAGCCGCTGTCCCGGGGCAGAGTGAAACTTCGGGGCTTTCCCCCATTCCCGTTCAGCACTTGCATCCGCTCGCCCTCCACCAGGGGGAAGGGGCCGTAGTGGTCTTGCAGGTGGCACTTCTGGGTGGGCAAGGTGGACTGCCGCCGGTGCTCGGGGGACACCACGGCCACCTCGGAGAACACGGAGTCCTCCAGCGGCAGCGTCTGCAGGTAGTGCAGTCCCGAGCTCGTCAGCGGCGTCTCGATGAGGTCCTGCCAGGAGCGCCGCTGGCTCGCCGTCTTGCGCACCGGGGACTCGGTGGCACTCCCCGCCACCTCCGGGCGGAACTCCTCGTGCGACGACTGCGACTGCGACGTCTCCGTGGACGAGAGGCGGCTGTGCTTGGGCTCCACGTAGGGGCTGGTGCAGCTCATCTGCAACGTCAACAACGCGCAACCTTCGGATCAATGCGCACCGAGACCTGCCGCTAGTCATAACCTGCCACTGTCAGCCACCGCACCCGGCTCATTAATAAGTTGCAAACTTACCTAATTAACCTGTCCTGATCCTAATTTCAATGCATACCCATGTCTGTATGTCACACCTGTTGGCCTGTATGAATAACTATCAGTATATTCATAGTAAGTATCTTTACTATGTCACTTAGTCCATAAAATAAGCCACGAAAATTTGCAGAAATGTTGCAAAATATGGCACTATGGAAGACATAGAAAAGATGTATCTCATTCAAAATCTTAAAAATGCTATCCAAATGCCGGTTATCCTATTTTGCTTTTCTTTGGAATCATGCTTGCAGTGCTTCAGTACTGTCATTCAAAGATCTATAATTCTGTAAGATAAAGTGCTCCCTTTAAATTAAACATCATGAATGTTCTCTTTCCTCTGAATTTCCCCATTGTTCATTCCAAAACTCATATTGAAGTAAGATGTATTAGTTAACATTGAGTATGCAGAGATGAAAGTTAAAATTTCCAGTGGAGAGTAAGTTAGAGGTCTGTAATAAGGTTTTATATCAACAACTGCTTCAAGAAAAAAGAAAAAACAAACCTCCCCTTTTTTCTAATTTATATTTTTCTATATGAGAAACCTACTTTTTCACAATAAGAGAACAGCTGGTGTTGCTGTTTCCAATACATGACAGAACATTTTTATGCTGGCATTTTCTCTGGAAATTCAAGTGTAATTTGTTACTGTATGCTTCACAGCACAACTGCTGGAGCCTTATAGAAGAGTCTGTGTTGTTCCTGAGGTAATAACATTTTCTCAGAAAGTTGATAAGGGGGTGGTGAAGGATTGCATGGATGAGTAGCTGTCCATCATGAATGAAGAACAAGAAGAATGACTTCTGTAACTTACTCTATTTTGTACAGCAAGTGGGATTATAAATCCCTGCTCTCTACAAACCAGTGGAAAGAGCAATGATGGCCATTGGTGTTGCTTAACCAATGCCTTAAGTCAAGCACCGACTAAAGAACACGTTTGAGCGGCACTGTGGGTGCATGCGTGCGCTCCTGGGCAGGAGAGCAGGCAGAGGTGGCACTTTGGGCATGCGTTCCTAGGGACAGCTGCAGGGGACTCACCGAAGGTGGCCGTGGGTACGTGTCGTACGGAGGCGGGGGGCTGTCCTGCTTCGGTGTTGATGGAGTGTCAGCCTCCTCCTTGTCACTCTCACTCCAGTAATCTACAAGTTACACAAGGATCAGGTCAAAAACTGCCACCACATTTTGATGCAGTTTTGTATCCGAGATTTGCTTTCGCAAAAGCAACATGAAATTCCTTCTTTAGTATTACTGGCAGTGAAACACCAGAATGCTGATGCTGTCAGTGTTAGCTGCTGCATCTTGGAATTGTCTTAATCTTAAGAGGGAAAATTCTAAATATTGTGGAGTATACTAAACCTAATGTCCCATTATAGAGCTATTGGACTACAACCTGAAAATGAGCCACAAATTTTACTCTTGTGCACAACTTATAAATGCCAGAGGCATATAGAATACTCTTAACACATGTATCAGACTTTCAAATATTTATACAATAGCCACAAAAATAATTATGACTGGGCATGTATTGGCTGAAAAATACTGAAATATTTTTGAACAGAAATGATTAAAAACATAGCTTTGCTAAAGTCTTGTTGACTGCAAATAACATCAACAAATGTATTTAATCAACTGTCAAATCAAACAGGTAAGAGTCATTGCACCCATGAATAATCAGTGCTATTTTTCTACCCATTTTCTCCATTATATTCTACCATTTAGCATGTTTTTCATTCAATTTTTAATAACAAACAGCTGTATTTGAGGCAAGACAGAAAAACTTTATATCATGTATCTGCATCATAAAACGGCTGCTGTCCTATTGTCCATGCAAAACCATAAAGGTGATATAGTAAGGAAAAATATGACAATGACATTTAAGAACACAGATCAAAAAGAAGGATGAGAAAATATAAAGGACACAGATTTTGTGGGTTAAATTAAATGGGCCACAGCATTTCATTTTTTCAGGTAATCAAGTCTTGGCCAAGCTTATTTCAAAAGAGAAAACACCTAGAAGAATATACTACAAGGGAATTTATTATTTTACAAAAATTTTTTGAAGGAGAACAGCATCTAACTAAAAGGACACTGAACCTTAATATTCTCTGAAATAAAATCCCCTAGTTAACTGTTAACTCGGCTCAAGACAGACAACTCTTAACATTTTTGCACATTGTAAGACTTACACAAACATTTCTGTTGTCACTTTGTTTCTGACTGTATTACCTTCCAGTACTTGGGTAAATCATTGTACAACAGGACACTACAGCTCAGACTGCCTACAGATTATTCACAGGCAATTTTCACTTCACCTCAAGAGTTCAACAAAGTGCATAATTTACTACTATCCCATCCCTTTGATAGATAAGGAGAAAATGATTGATTGCTGCTTCACAAATGATCTAAACTAAAAATCCGAGCTGGCACAACATGTAATTTTGTCTTTAATGATTTTTTCTTAGAACTACTGTATGCTACAATCAACGATCCACCATATTTAATCTTATTCAAGACTTAAAACATAAACTTACCTTTAAATGACAGAATCTTGAAACAGGAATCTCTATAGTTTTGTATTTTTTTAGATTTTAGTATTGGTGGGGACAGCCTTACTTATCTATTCAATTTTTCCACACAATAGCAATTCTGTTTTTACTCGAAGCCTTCTCATTTGCTTCCTGCAAGCTTATAGCTGAGACATTCTCTTTAAACAGTATAATAAATAAGTTGCATAAATAAAGTTTTCATGACTACAAAATAAAAGAATCTTAACAGTTATGTCTCTAGACATCTGTAAATAATTATTTTCTGGTGAATGAAAGACTAAATCAGTGAAAATTATTTTTCTAAATAAATCCTAGTTTTACAAAAACTTGTTTCCAGCAACTTAAAACAGTTGAAAATTTTGGAATATAGGCATGTTTGCTCCTATTGCAGCAAAGCTTAATGGTGTGCTGTGTAGTGAGAGACCTGTCAGAACTGCATTGTTCAGTGACATTTCTGCAGACTTGGAGCTCAACTGTTTATTCCAAAAGCAAAATTTAGCAGTCTTAGTGCAGGTTCCAATTTTGGTTAAAAATACGAAGGTGTTCTTGCTGTCAAATCCACATACAAGAGAACGCTGTAGGGTGATGCTTTTGCACACCTTATCTCAGACAGAGAATTCTGTTGGCAGCCTATAGCTTGTCTTGAAAATTTCTGCAGTAACAGGGGTCAATTTTCAGATAAAATATATGAAAATGGTCTCCCACCAATTTTTATAAATGCTCTGCTTTTGGCAACTGACTCATTATAGTCCATCTAAAACATGCATGATGCTATGAAACAGCTGCTGTACTTCTCTCTGTAGATTTGCCCAATTCAGTGATAGACAAGCTCTATGCATCAGGCATATCTTGAAAGTTTTCTCAATGACTAACAGACTGAATATATTATACACAAACCAACACTGACCTGCCATTTCCTGAATAAATATACTCTATTTATATAAACTAGGGATCTTTCCCCTCTGATTTATGTGACTGGAAAGTATATAACTCCTCCATCCAAGGACGTCCCTTGATGTATTGCTAACATGCATTGTATTTCAGATGAAAAGTTGAAGGTATTTTTGTAAAACTGTTCTGTACAGAATGTAACATTTTATTCAGCAGTACACCCACAATTCGATGATTCGTGCATCTCTGAAGCTCTTGAAATATATTTATGAACTTTAGATTCAGAACCATTCAACTCTTAATTGAGACAGATTTGACAACTCCTGTTGGATTGTTTCAGAGGTATTAAAAAGCTTTGCTGCAAAGGGCTGAACCACAGAGAAATAAAAGAGCTTTTGTCAAATCAAATATGGAGATGACAATTGGTACAGTCACTGAATATGGAAAATTCCAGCTTCACAGTTTCTATAATTGCAAAAATGCTTCAAGTGATAGAGAGGTTTTACTTTGCTAACTTGATGCCTCTGCTAATTAGGGATACTATTGAGCTGTGTAACAGCCCTTGTGCTGGGAGCCAAGGAAAATCACCAGAGGCATTAAAACAGTGTAGAGCAGAGAGGGGAGGATCTGCCTCCCACATGAAACACAACTAAGCAACACAAAGAGGGCACAGTTCTACCTACCTGCCTACAACAAATCAACATGAGTGAATGGTGTTAGAGTGGTAATAACGAACTCTGTCAGTGCCTGGGATATAATTTGCATAGTCAGTGGGGTTTCACTGATTATCTTCAATAGGGAGACATTTTAATAATAAGCTACATGAGGCCTGAATGCACATCATCTCATGTCTATCTGGATCATCTGCTATTTTATTACTCAGTGATTTCGTAGTAGTAAAAATATTTCTCCACGTCCATCTGGATTTTGAAAGGTGAATCATGTGCGTAATTGTGCACTTGGACAGCATTAGCATAACATACACCTTTTCACTTACTGCCCCACATGGCATTGTAATTCTAGTGCCAACCTGCTGTCAATAAAAATTGTAATTTGGCTTTGAATGCCAAAACAGAGGATTTCCTTGAAGACTCTGAGATTCAGTTTGTTCACAGCCTCTTCAAGCAGTGACAACAGATGGTACACAGGTTCTTTCAAACAGGTTACTGTAGTGCTGCTTAGGAAATATGGATTTCCAAACTTATTTCCACGTCTGATGAGGCACTGAGAACATGACTGAAGAACAGTGAGCACGGTGCTGCTGGGCACCCCAGGATGTGTAAATGCAGAAGGCCTGAAATTACATGAGTTTTTTGGCCCAAACCCCAAAATCTTTCTGATGAAGGTTTCAGAGTCACAGAATTAAAAACTGAGGTTTTAACTGAGCAAAAAGGCATCTGGATAAGCTCTGGATCATCATGACCACAGCAATTTTCTGGTGCCTGCTGCTGGGTACATATGTTAAAAAGAGCATGAATTCAAAAGCTATCTGCTTGTCAAAGCAGATACTTGGATAGGAACCCTTCTGTGCATCCATGTCACTGGCAATTCTAAGAAACAACCTCCATAACACAAATGGACTGACCCTTTTTTTTTCTGTGTGCAAACAGAATTTCTGCTGCAACAGTTCAAAGAAAATCGACACATTATTTTATATATGCTGCTCTTTTAACTCATTAAATATCAGGCATAAAAAATAAACACATAAAATGTAAGCCTACAACTCCACATGAAATGCTAACAGGGCTGTAGCACACACTACAATACAGTAAAACCAGTAGGACTCATGAAATTTAAGTAGCTTTAAAATTAAAGTCCTTAGAGTAAATCCAATTATCTCAACAGGCTTTAGAAAAGTGGTGTTGTTCCCAAGAACAATTCCATGCACTCCTACCCTCTGTGAATTCAAACACAAATGCAATGTTTAATTTTTTTTTTTTTTTTAGCCTCCAGATTCTTAACTTTCTTCTGATAAGGGACACAGATTCCTTTATACTATATAGTGGAGCTTACTGGCAGTATATCTGCTTTTTTAGCTATCTTTTGCAACCTTCTCAGAAATAATCTCAGAAGTGTCTGCAGATCAGAGTCTGAAGGAATTAGTCAGAACTCTTGACAGAGAAGGAATTCTCTAAAGCAATAACAGCAATACCCATATGTGATTTGTTTTCAGATGACAAGAATGAGGCCTGATACACAGCAGGGGAAAGAGAATAGATGAACCTGTGATAAGAGCTGACAGAAGAAACCAAAATAACAACACATTACCTTGCTCTTGTTTGATCCTCTCTCTTTCTGCATAGCCAGCAGCAAGCATGTTAATTCTGTTGAGCCATCTGAAATAATATTAAAAAAAGCAGTGATACTGATCCAGCCTCTTAATTTTGTGTGCATTTCTAGCAAAAACAAAGCTAGAAGCCTCTGAAGGAGATTAAGGACAATGTTATTTTTCATATCAGACAGCTGTTCTCTTTGATACTCTTATTCAGGGAGTCTCCAAAGATCTATGATTTTGCTGTTGAACAAACTGTTTTCACAGCAAGGATTTTATTTCAAATGGAAAACCATGTATGATGTCAAACATCTGTAAAATAAAGGATTTAGAGATAATCAAAGAGCTGTTAAGTCTGCTGCTCACAGATATGCCATCACACAAATACTCCTGCTGTTCTGATTTCTTAAGAATAAATACCACTTTTCAGAGATTTAAGCAATATTTTAAGGCCTGAATTGGCAGCTTAGCAGAGGAACAGAGCAGAAAACAGCAGTAAAAAGAACAGGTTCACTCCCAAACAGACATTGAGGTTTAATTATGCCATTATATTTTAGAGCTTACCTACAGTGGTTTGTACAAAGAGAAGGAGGCATATCAGAATTCACTTTTGTGTTTGTGTCAGGGAAATGCAGGGAAAAAGACAGTTGCTTCAGTGCAATTCACATCTAAGGCTTTAATTTCAATTTAGCTTTGAAAAAAGTGCTTTCATAAACTGCACAAATTAAAAAAAAAAACCCAAACAAAACCATATAAAAAACCCCAGCACCCAAATACACAACAAAACAAAACCAAAAACCCAAACCAAAAAGCAAATGAGCTATTGCTGCTCTCTTCTAGTAGGGCTGTCATTGCCAAGCATACACTGAACTGTCTGTAGCAGGGCAGCTTCAACCTGTGCTCTTCCTCCATGGGGCTCTCAGTGTATTCATCAGCCAAATGCTTACACTGAATCAGGTCCTTCATCAACGAGGCTTTAAACCACCATGGGAATCTCCCGTGTTGTCCATTCCATGGTAAACCTGGAATTACTTGCTCCAGTCATCCCATAGTCAGAATTTGACAGGCCTGGTTTGCCAACCTACTGGCTTGCAATTTAACTGCTAGGGTATACAGAAAGACAGCTCCAGTCAGGTTTGAGTTTTCTTCAAGAATGGGAAACCCCCATTTCAGAAACCTGTGCCTGATGGGTTTTGTTTGCATACATGCACAGAAACAGGATGTTTGTCTGGCAGAGGACATACCTTTGTAATGTCTCCTGCATGCCTGTCTTCAACTATTGCAGTGCAGGGCAAGCATCAAATCATAAAATACAGCTGCTTTCCCAGAAATTAACTCCTGTCATCATGGAGTCAGAAAACTACAGAATGCTTTAGGCTGGAAGGATCTCAACAATCTTGTAGTTACAAATCCTGCTGGCACGGGCAGGGACATTTTCCACTCACTGTCACTGTCTTTGCACAAACAGTGACCACATCTTTGATCTGTAAACCATGCTAATGTTAATCATTATACATTGGGAATAAAATTAGGGATTTGCTCCTTAAGTGATTGTAGAATACTTCATGTTACCACACAATCAAGATTTCTGACAGAAGAATAGGGAAGCTGAAGAGGACACTAGAATTTGACTTGTAGTGGTTAGGAAGTGCCACACAGCTGTAAAAATAAGCAGCACACAGGAACAGAAATCCAGCAAACCTTATCTCAGACAATGATGTCCAACCTTCAAAGCCAAAAGATGATCCACTACAAAGCCATATTTTAGGCTCACATTCTTGATATGTGAAGACCTGCTTTGGGGAATAAAGTTCAGCTGCCAGCTGAGCCAGCTCTGCCAGCTCAAATCAGAGGCACAGAGGCAGGGATCTCACCCAAAACGCTCCAGCCCCGTGCTGCAGAGGGACCTACAAAGGCCACAGACTTGTCTGTGCCCAAAGGGTAAAGCAGCACAAGATGACAAGCATCTGCTCTGTCAAGTGGCACGGCAGAAACTGGGGATGGTGCTTTGCTTGCCTCTCACCTATTCAGGGTTTCACATTCCCAGTTCAACTCCCGGTTTACCACCCTCACCTGCACTGCCAGAAGGGAACAGCCACCTATGATCCCCACTGGGTAGGGCTGCTGACCACAAAGCATTAGAAAATTGAGTTATAAGGGCTCTCCTGTCCTTAATTCTGTCATTAACATGAGATAGCATTTCCTGGTAAGTTTGCTTATTATTGAGGTAACCAATTAAATTAATGAACACTCAACTGACAGCCAATTGATGCTGCTTACAGAGATGACAGATGATGGTTTCCAGAAAAGCATTATTTCCTGAAAAGTAAAATCTAATGAGACCCCAGGAAATGTGTAGCATTCTCTCACTCTCTAGAGAGAGAGCAGGCTTACTTCACCTTTAATGAATTTCTGCAGGTCATGATCTGTGCTGAGGTTTGGACTATGACCTGCAGTGCCCGTGGGGTGAAGCAGAAGGTGGCTGTAACCACTGATGTGGTTGTACACTGTGAACAACCACAGCTTCTGAGTAGTTTGCCAGTCTGGAAACTAAAGGAATGGTATTGACTTCTGCATATTTTATGATATGTGGCTGCTAAAGCTTCTTCAATAGGGTTGGGAATTAGTATCATTTTAATAAAGCACGGCCAGAGTTCTGGTTTGCTCAAGTTAGAATTGTAGGAGAAATCCAACACACTGGACTTGTATCAAAGAGGAAACGTACAGAATTCCTGCAGAATGGAAGAGGAGTAATACATGCCTGGGTTACAATGCACTGGGGACAAAAGTTCCAATCATACAGCTACACAAATATTTCTTAATATGCATATTAATAGATACAAAGCCCTAGCACATGGGAAGATTTCTATATTTCTTCCCTTCAGTTTGTGTGTCCTGGTAGGCACTGTAACATTTGGAGGGCAAGAGGCCAAGAAAATACTGCTTCTTTAGAGCTAATGCAGCTTCATGCACAATTTTTTTGTGACAATTCTAAAATCTGTTTTCTAGGTATAACAATAAATACAATGTCACTGGTAACTGCAGTAGTCATTTAGGCTTCCTTTTTTTTTTTTAAATTTTTGAGAACAGCACATTCATTTCTTGTCAGTATTTAATTAAAACAGTTTTATGACACATAGAACAGGATTAAAACCCCCGACTTTCTGAATACCAGTAATTTCTGCAAGGAAGGATGTACAGTACTCTCACAGACTAGTAGGAAACATTTCTCTACCTTATCTCACCTTCAGGAGATGCAATACTTTTAGTCAAAGCAGGGTGTCAAATTATCCTTAATCATGAAACTCAAGGCTATAGGATGAACTTGATGTATGGGAATTTGGATACCTTAGAGTGTCTATGAATACCTGAATGCAGTTTAACCAGAGTGAAGCAAATAATAATGAATTTCCAAGCAACATGTTTCCATGACCACACATTTATACTAGAAAAAAAGTACTTTGCATCTATAAAGGATGTTCTGTCCTTCTCCTCACATCGAAAAAGCATGCTAATAGGTAAAAAAACCATTTTTCATTACACCTCCCCAGACTCCTTACCAGCACCATGGTGTGTGTGTGGCACAGTCATAAAAGTAGTAAGAAAATTTGAATAGTGACAGAATTAGCTGAGATTAAAATACCCATTTTATGTGAGTAGATACACACAAACAAAAACTTCATAGCTGGCAAACATTTTAAAAATATAAACAACTGAATCATTTTATACAAGGGATGAAGGAATTGAACTATTTTGAACTTTCAGACATTCTATGTATTAACAGTTTTCTACTGCTGTTTCTTCTGCTTCAAATATAAACAAAACTGATAACTAGAATTTATGTCAGAAACTTGACAAAAAAACCCATAAAATCATCAAAAGATAATTAATTTAACTTCATAATTTCATTCCGTGTTTTACTTCATCTAGGCCTCAGAATACTTTTATACAGGAAGCATTTTACTATCCCTGCACTTGAAAGACTATTTTTCAGTCACTTTTTTCCCATCTATTGAGTTAACTTAATATTTGAGAAAGCAAACTAATTTTTCTAAAACATTAAACAAAGAGAAAAAATAAAATTATTTGGTGAGACTCTGATGGCAACTCAAATATAAGAATTTCAAGTAATTCCACAGACCCTGACAGAGTTTGAATTCACATGTGTGTAACTCAGATCCAAACTCTGTCAAGCTCATTCTAAAGGAATTAATAAGCGCTAATTTCAAAATATGATACAAAGACTATATGTGGTGGGAAGATAAAAATATTTTTATTTCTGGGTTTTATACTGCGCAATATATTTTTACAATATTGCTACACATTTGCTGCTGCTTTCTGTTTACTGAAAAAATATATAAATTTCTATCCTTAAAAAGAAGGTGCCTCGTCATACTGAGGACCTGATGACAGAAATGATTCAGGTACTGCTGTTGTTCAGGATACGTTGAATATTGACCAAGACATTATTGTGTTTGTTGTGGAACAAACTGCATTTTGAGTGACTGGCTTGACAGAATTATCAAGGAAAGGCAAGCCTAAAACTTCACAAACAAATAAAAAGGTTTAAAGTTTTCTAAGTGTGAAGAGACTTTTGAAATGAGCCTCAGTCATGCATAAACTTCTGAAAAAATGTTAACAGACAGCTATTTCTAAAGGAAAGCAGGCACAGTATCGTATCAGCATGCCTTTCCACCCAAATATTATCAGCAATGAACTGGCAGTATCCTGAAGGTGCTCTGCCAGGTAGTTGAATCTAGTACTCACAGGAGAAATTAAACCATGTTAAGTTTTATTGATTCAGTTTTATTTCCTTTTTCCTCTCTTTCGAAAAAAAGCTCTGGTCAGCAAGGATATCAACAGACATTATCCAAGACAGAACAATTCTCAGGTTGCAATAACAGATTTTTGTTTGTGTCCTCTGTCATTTGATGAAAATGGCATAATATTTTGAACTGAATTAATGTCAGTTTACATTGTGAAATAAATGAAATAACCCCCCTAATATCGGAATAAACATGGAGTCATGTTCTAATTTACCATTCAAATGAATTAAGAGGAGTTGTGTTTATTTTGTGCTGAAGTCTCAATCATTTTTCTGAAAAATTTCACAAGTGGCCAAGAAGAGATACAGTAAAATTTAATACTCAAAGAACTAAGACTTTAGTACTTGGTTTTTTTTTTTTTTTTTTTAATGCTGACATTTTCCCCATCAAATTCAACACAACCAAAATTTGACTTCCAAGTTCATGGAAGCAGAGAGAATCTGCAAAATTCATTACTTGGAACCTCCACCCCTTTTTCAAGACTGGCATAAGAAAACCAGTGACTGCTTTAAATCTTTCTCCAACTTCTTACTCCCTTCAGGACAAGAAACAGAAGGACTCCCAGAGGAAGCCTCACGTGTTTGGGAGTATGTAAGGAAGCAGTTGGAGATACCTCACCTTTGCAGGTGCCACACAGCCAAAACCAGAAATCTGGAATTCTGAAATTGTGTTTGGATGTTGCTTCACACACGGTATTTATTTCTTTTTAGAAACATGGAATCATGTTTCTAACAATTTCCAACCTTTGTATCAAAAAAGAGGTAACTCTTTTGAATTAAATAATTAACATAATGAAGCCAGTCAGGAACAATGTTTCTCTGCACGTATTTTCTCAGCAATTAAACTTATGTTTTTAGATTAAGAAGTAATTTATTATACCCGTGTTATTAGTAGCTTCAAGAAGTGTCACATTTATGGAATGGGTCCTTGAACTTTGCTAGATATCCTTACCTGTTCATATCATCTAGATGTTCAGCAGCAAAATAAAAACTTTTGATCTTAGGATGGCAGGCTTTGAATGCACTGTAGAGGAAAAACACAATTAAAAAATGTAATGGCACAACTCTTTTTTTTTTTTCTGAACAAAAGTAAGATCACGTGGTCATCAAGGAATGAGATGAATTCATATTTCTGCATGCTCCCAAACAGTGTATGAAGATACAACTTTTAGGATTGTGCCAGGTTTCACCAACTGAAGTGCTCTTCAACTACCCTTCTAAATAATCCTTGATTCATATGTGCATAAATAATTGTTCAACCATCACCTGCAATGTACTGTATGTGGATAAAGTTCATCAGTTAAGGATATAATTTTATGTATTGGGTAATTTTGCTGATGTACATATAGCTGTCATTTTTTTCTGAACAGAAAACTACACTAAACAATTAATTCAATACAACAGTAAAATTCTCAGCCCTAGTGATTTCTCATATCCCATTGACTTTGACATTACCTTTAGCTCTAATGACTGCATTTCGAGCAGGAAATTGTGATGTGCTGATTGACTTCTGAAAAGCTGTCATAAATCAACAGTATGTTCATGAGGTCATCCTAAGCAATGGGCAATTACATCTCATCTTTCCTTTCCACCAAAGTAATCAACATGACTGGGTTGAGAGAATTACTGCATTTCATACATAATATGAAATAAATTACTAGAAAGAATCTTTTAACTATGTTGGATAAAGATTTATGGTGAAGTACCTGAAGCCCCAGCAAATGCATTTGAAATAATGAATAATTTACAGTAGAGAATAATCATTTTGAGAATAACCTGAAAGTGTCTCTTAACAACAAAAAATGTAACAGTCCCCCCCAAAAAATACGGAAAACTGCAAACATGATACATGATGAGCATCATCACCATTTTTCTGAGACATAATGGATTTTATATATATATATGTATATATACACACACACATATGTAATGTAATAATGTAATTCTCACTCTAATCAATTGTGCCTCAGAAAAATGGCAATGACATTCTTCATGCTTATCATGCTTGCAATTTTTAATGTAGATTTCTGTGTGCACACAGATGTACACACATCTATGTTTTGGAAATCAGGCAAATGAAATTGATAACAGGAAAGTTACTGCTAGAGAAGGTAACATAACATTGAGACTAAACAGATTCCTCTGACATGACAGCAAACAGTGTTATGCAAGTCAAAGCAGATGTACAGCAACATCTGCTCAGTTTAAAAAGACATCATCAACTCACTGAAACCTAAAACTGGACTTCTTAAAACTGTTACAGCATCTGTCATCTGGATTCTTAGAAGGTTTTTTCCTTTTATCTTCCACCCAAGCAAAGAATCTTAATAACCACATTTTATCTGCTGCTATTCAATAGACATTAAATCAAGTAAAACCAAACCAAAACAATTTAAGCAGGGTGCAATTCTGAAAAATGAGTTGACTTTATGCTGCTGTGCCAACAAAAAAGAAACAATGAAGCACTTTAGCCATGTGGCCCAAGGACAAAGGACAATAGGTTCAAGTCAATGTATCCTGTTTTTTTTTTTTAATCAATTTTTATCTTCTACCCTTTAAGACCACCTTGAAGCGTAGAGCTCATTCTAAAGAGAGATATAGATCAACTTATACAAGGTTGGTGCCTTCTGTAGAACTGTAGGTAGTACAAATCATACAATTTTACATTTGAAAATTATGTTTTGCATGAATTTCAGCAATTCCAGCCTTTTTTAAAAAACTGTGCAAATCATTAGAAGGCAAAGCAAAAAATTTTGAACCATAATGACTCTGAAAATATCTCTGTAGCAGCATGCACCTGTCACATTGCTACACATGCCTGAATTTATGTAAATAATAAATGGATTTGTGCAATGGCACAAATCTGGATAGCAGCATAAACAGGTGAGAAGAAACATCCTTTGAGACCTTTAGGTCATATAACAAAAATACAACAAATCACTGTCATCCTCTTTTTCTTTTTATTCTGCCTCAGGACTGAAATAATGTCTCAGCAAACTTTTAGATTATGCTAACTAATTTGGAGTTACATTAAATATGAATGCCTGACCATGAACTTGGGGACTTTCATATTTGAATGGTCTCTGTATTATGCTTAAAGCTGTTCATTGAGTATAAAGCACACAAAGACACTCCAACCCTCAACAAACGAACAAAAATAACAGCAACCCCTAACAGAAGGAAAAAAATGGAAAGTAAAACTAGGAAAATAAAGGGACAGAAGCAGCCAAGCAGCCTTCTTGCTCATAATTAATTTTGGTCTAGTCAAGCACTGTGGTTCACAATGAAGTGAAAAAATAGCCTTCTTCAGGCAAGATGGCACTCCAAATAGAAAAAAATAATTTGCTCTTTTTATATGAGCTTATTCTGTGATACAACCTCATGGCAATTGCAACAAAGCCCATTATATCCCTGTTTTAAGGGAAAACCTTGTCTTTTGTTTGCACTTAATTTATTGTATCATTGCATTATTTTGAGTATGCTTACTATTTCTTGCGGCATTCACTGGCTCTGTCAATTTTAAATTCAGGTAGACTGATGAATCCTTCTGCTTTTTCATCCTGCAAAGATAGTTCCAGATATTACTGTAGCTAAAGTGTAAGGAAAAAAACCCAGCATGCTGAAAACTTACAAATATTTTCACTTGCCTGCTTCTTACAAAAGGAATACTACTGTCTGCTCTGCTCTGGCAAACCTCCCACAGAAGTCACTGGGACTTCTGCTGAAGTAGCAAGACAAGTCCTTGGTGAAAAGTACAATTTTAAATACCCAGGTTTCTGAAACAATTTCACAGCTGAACCAACATTTGAAAATATATAAAATGACCAAATGTATTCAGTCAATTAGTTATTTTAATTAGTTGATTTTTGGAGAAAATGGACTAATTAGTGTAGAAATGCAGCCTAGTGGAAGAAACAGAAAAAAAGCAATTTCAATGGGTGTTGTTCATCATTTATATGCATCACAGCTAAGAGGCATGATATCTCTTTAGCTACTTTCATCTCTCTACAACATTCAGAATATATCTGACCTTCCTCCCCTCTCCTCTGAAGATTTTACAGATTTTATTTTATCAGCTATGCAATTTCCCTTGACTTTTCACAGTTTGAAAGCATTATTTATATTAAGCTACTATTATATCAATAACACAAGAGTCAGTATTTAACTGCTCATAACTTTGCATGCAAAATTAATACAAGATCATAGAAATGAAGCTGGAAAACACACAAACATATGTGAAGGAATTCCACGAATATACATCTTTTCCTAAGAGTTTAAATGGTTATTTACACTACATATGCAGTCCATATGAATATATGCCTTCCTAAAAACCAGTGAAAGGAAAAAATCAGCATGTAAAACTAGAGATGGAGTTATTATGTGGAAGGTACAGGGTTGTAACTGGTTCTGCATTAGCAGGTATTTTAAAATCAAAAAGACACTGCTTAGAATAATCTCGCTCTTTCTTTTTTGAATGGCTGCCTAGAGAAACAGATTTTTGGCAAGAGCAGTATTTGCTTGTCTGTCCACCTGCCACTGAGGCACCCCCTACCAGCCTTTGACTCTACTGGTGATGACAGACACTGTGCTGAGGGAGCTGAGGTCTCAAAAATAACCAAAACTCAGAAAACTCAGGGAAGGCTGGGATAAGGTGGGAGACGGAGGTGTTGAGAGCACTGCCCTCCACACGGGAAGCATGGCACAGCTCAGAGCTGCTCCTGGACCTGGGACTGACCACTGCTCTTGTAGGCATCAATTACTGCCCTGACGAAAACCTCGCAGTAGCCAAGGGAGGGAGAATGGAGAGGAGTGAGCCAGAGTTCCTGATCTGAAGCTGGGATCAAGGCACAATTGGAATGAGTCTGAGAAAACAGCCTTCAAGAGCTCTGGCCATGGAACAACTTGCTTTCTGTTTACTCAGGGGAAGAAAAGTTGGGGATTACTTTGAAAAAGTTATGTACAAATGCTTGCTGTGATTAAAAGAACAAGTCCAGGACAGTGCATACAGATGTTAACAATGGTTTTACCTCAGCAAATTTACTAATGAGTTCAATAGGATTAAAAATCAAGGAATCATAACACTGGCAAAAAGCTTTGCAGCTAAAGTTGATATAATAAATGTGTACCAATCCAGAAAATGTTGCATAATCAAAGCTGTACACAATTCAGCTGGGATGCTCCTGTGTTTTAAGTTCAGCATTTATGAGCACTGAAATCATATCAAAAGCTACAAAGAAGAAACAACAGAAGAACAGAACTGAGAAAACAGAACTATCTTCCTTAATTGCCTAGCAGAGACAAACAAGAAACACCAGGCAGCACAACATTAAAGTTTACACTTCCATGACTAAGCTTGAATGACAGGATTAAGTAATTACCTTTTCACTTTCAAGGGTTTGAGGATAAATTTATTCTGAACTGATGTCATGAGGACACAGAAAACAGTTATTTCTCCATGTAGTAAAAGGTGAATTGAAAGGAACAGGTAATTCAAAACCTTCATGGTAAGTTTTCAGACAGTTAATATTAATTTCAGCATGATTATTTGGATTAATAAAGTTATTAACATACATAAACACTGAAAGCATTGTTTTCACACTAAATCCTGACTACAGCACTACAGAAAGTATTTCTTGAGACCATGAGTACAGATGTTTACCTCTTCATTGATATACCAATATAGAGATGTGTCCTTCAAGACAAACCAGTACTTCTTCCATTTTTGGGAGAAATAACTCTTGGCATCTTTCTTTTTCCAAAGCCAACCTTCACAGTCCCCTCGACCAAGATCTTTACATGAGATCCGTCTTTTGCTTTTACCAGGAATAGGAGCTGAAAGTGACAACAAGGTGATGTGAAAGCATTTGATTTGTCCACTAAATCAACAAAACACCTATATAGTCACCTGTATAGTCAGAAAGCACTATATATCTGTTTAAGAAAATTAATTAAAAATTTCAACCTCAAATTGCCATGAAAAATTATTACAAGCATTCTATTTCAACCACAAAGCTTATGCACACCACCATAATTTAAAGGCCAAAGCAAATCAAACCAAACCATGTTCAGCATCTCAGAGCTCATATCCTATGGATAAGACAAAAAAAAAAAAAGAAAAGAAAAAAAAGCAACACAGAAAGAGAAGAAAGAGAAGACAGAAGACGCTATAGAGAAAAGAAAGGCAAGATATTTAAAAATAAGAAAAATGCTTATTTGTAATTTTCAACACATTTCCCATTAGAATAAAGTGCACAACATATAAATTTATGTACTTCCCACTTGGTTACCAAACACAACTATTTAAGTACTTCACAGGTGTTCACAAACCTCTCTTTGCAGCTCTCTTTGAAACTAAACAGTTCCTAAGGCCTTTGTACTTTAAAATCAAAGGAGGAAAATTTACTATGATATAAATTACCTGAGTGTGTAGGTAATGAGCAAGGGCTGCAGTGAGGCATTACCTGAACACAGCTGGAAAAACCAACCCTGGCCCCAAAGAGGCTAGAGTCTAAGTATTCAAAGAAAAAGATAAAAGCAGATACATGAAGGCAGAGGAAGATTAGGAAAGTATGAGACATCAGAAATGGACTAATACATTCTCAACATGATCAACTGAACTGAGCATTCTATTTGAGCTAATAAGTTAGAGTTCCTCCCATACTGCAATACCATAAAATTAATCTTGGTAATTCCCTTCCTACCCATATATGAAAACAAATTTACTTTTTACCTTTGTTCTTCTTTTTACTTTTCTGCTGTAGAGAAGACTGCTGAAATGTCTACAAGCAAATAAAAATGGAAGAAGTTAAAATACAATGTTTATATTCAACCACATACCTATAATAAAAGAAATATTATGTTAAGGCCTAAGAAAAAAGGTGATTTTAGTTCACCTGTTCGTAAGGTTGTAAAGCAAAAACACACTGTCAAACACCTCCAAACAGATTACCAGTTAGGTTGCCAAACCAACTGTAGTTTCTATGCAAAATGGTCACTCTCCTCTTGTTCTGTTAATAAAGAAGGAATATCTCTCTTTGTTTACTACAATAATGAAGCTACACAGCCCATGTATTTCTAATGTAGGCACTAAATTAAGTATTCTTGACATCTATATGTAAATATGCAAAATAACACACTGCCTAATGCAGGTGTGGAAGTATTCATACAATGGTCATTAGACCATCAGACAATTTTCTCAGATCCAGGCCTAGTATTCTGAAAGACATCAGTAAATTCTGCTTAATCACAACTGGGAAAAAGTCTCCCAAATAAAAAGACTGAACTAGAACTTTGTTTTTTCGCCAGGTTTTTAAGTGGAAGTATTTCCCTTCAGCTGATTCACTCCCACAAACTAACCCACTCCCTTGACAATGAGGCAGGATGGAAATTGCTCCTTTATTTAAGACCTTAGCTTATTAATAAAATCAGTAAGTATTAACGCATTTTATAACCATTTCTGTTTAAAAACTATGACTCAGAAAAGCACAATTCCCAGTGAACTAAAAAAAAAAAAAAAATCTGTAACGAATCAGCCAAAATTTAAAGACGTGATTTGACGTGTTTTGAACTTTAGTTTTCTAGAAAGGCAGACAAACGTTATCAGTGTTAAAACTACAAAAAAGGCTACATTAGAGTGTCTGCTTATTAAAACGTCCTATTTCAGCTAGCCAGGAATCGATACAGAAATCAATACTTTTGTGCCACTTGGTAAAAATGAATCAAAGCAAAAGCACTGACAGCTCTGCAATTCCAAATCCTGTTCCTAGTAGTAAGACAAACTCTCACCCTAATTTAACCTAGGTTCAATTCAAAGAGCAGCTTTGGCTTTGCACATGGCACTCAGTGCTATGGCTTAATTGACATGATATTTGGTCAAATGTTGGATCATGGAGTTCTTTTCTAACCTTCATGACTCCGTTCTAATTTTCTCCTCCCTGCTTCCCACACCCCACAGCTCATGTGCAGCAGCCTCAGCTTCAAAGGATCTCTTGCCTCACCGCTGAGAGATTTTCATGCAGCAAAAACTAACATGCCAATGGGGAAAAATTATTAGCAAGACAATAAGTAAGTGCAATTTAAAAATTATTCTGACTTATAAGATATGCTGATCCCTTGGAGACCATATCTGGGTGTACTCCACTACATTGCTACCTCAGTGGGTCAAAGTGGGCCTCCACTGGGAGGTAAAAAAAGGATCCCATTAATTTGAATTTCCTGGCTCATGTCCTTTTTTTTCTGCTACTGGTACCAATTAAATCAGCACCAATTCTCAACAAACCAAGACAGCAACACCCATCCCACTTATATCACACAAAATATTTCAACCTGCGAAGGACTAGAAGAGATCTTAATGACCCAGGAATAACAGAGTGGCTGAGCAGAATTGTGTAACTCCCTCTGAAAATCTTACTTAATTCAAAGTGAATGAAAAAATACACACACATACAAATCCAAAACTTTAGCCCTTCTCAGTTCACAACTCAGGCAATTTCATTCTGCTGTTTGACTTCTCTGCACTATTATTTTCACAGTGTCAAAACAGAAAATCTCTGCTCCATTTTCTCACAAGTAATTCTGAGAGCAGGTGAGAACATATGAAAAGCCTTCTCTTTAGATGTTTTGTCTGTAAATTGAACCTGCAAACCTCAGTTCACACCTTTTTACTTTTGAGCCAGTTTTTGGGAAGAAAGGGTAATGAAGGGGTATCAGTTTTTAACAGGAAGAAAGCATGTAATTTACATGTCTAACCATTTTTCCATACATTATGTTATATTGCAAAATAGAAAGGTTTTATTAAATTCAGTTATTATTCTAAATTAGCTCATTGAATTAAATCATAATTAAGGGCAAATTCTACAAGTGAGAGAAGTTCCTGGGAACTATTTAAACTGCAGTGATTTTAACTAACACTTTAGATTATTTTACATAGACCTCAGGCTTCAAGTTAGTTGACCCTTTGCAAAAAACAGCACCATCTTTTTACTTTAGAAAATGTATATGTAATATAAAATATGTAATTAGAGAACAACAACAACAAAACCAAAAAAGTGAGGATGAAATCTAAAAATGTTTCTTCTTTTGTTGCTTTTTTAGGAACTCACTGAGCGCAATCTACAGCCTGTGCAGTTGGAAGATAATGCTTAAAGCCGTTTTCTCAGCAGTTTCAGGAGATCATGTCCTTCCTCCTGATCAGAGCAAGGCTTGTTTTGAAGCCAGTACTGGATCCTGTTCTGAGTCATCTCTAGCCTATATAAACCATCTCCAAAGAGCTTCTTTAAGCAACTGTTGGCCACCATAATGTTTCCCCTTTTGCAGCCTAGTTCTGTGATGTGGCAAATATGGAAATAATGCAACTACTACTTCTGAATTCCATGAACCATAAATCTATGGATTTACACCAAAGCAAGAAATTTAGTTGTATTAATACAAACTTGCTGTAAGACACTGTTTAATCACCTGCCCTCAAAGCCAGATTCAATGTATGTTCACTGCATAGATTCTGATACACCTTGAGCTTTGAGTAACTGCTTTCATAAATATCTTTTCCCAGTTTCCAAGAATCCATCTCTTCTACTAATTCTGGGGGCAAGCATGAAATGAAATAGAAAGCAGCATTCCATATTAAAGAAAGTAGTTATTAACTCAAAATAATGAGTAAAATGGAAACAGGACGGACACTAAAAAGATGAAATAGATGAGTACCTTAGGACAAGTTGGCACTCCTGGAAATTGGCACTCCTGAAGAAAATTTTAAACTGTTTAATAATATTCTGAATTATATGCTTTCTAGTCTCCAAAATACAACTAGAATAACTTTCCATTACCCAAAAGCAAGGTGTCAATTGATGTTTAACATACATCAAAACCCCCCTGAATACACTGAGACTCGGTGAGTTTTTTAGACATAATGATTTTCTCCTGTAATATGTGATCTTTGAGCTTTCTCTATTTAATAATATATCTAGATTAAACCCTTGGACAAGTGCATCTCTGAGAAGAATATAAAAGAAACATTTAACATATATATAAAGCCTGCCTTTCCTATTAGCAGCCTCAAAGAACAAGTATTTTAAGAGCCCATTTATTAAAGGGTTTTTTCTGTTTCTGGTTTGGTGTTTTGGTTTTTGGGTGAAGTTTTTTGTTTGGTTTTTGTCTGTTTGGTTTTTCTTACAAATGTTCTAGCATGCCTCTAGCCCTACCTAGCTGCAAATTCCAATTGCCAATGGAGATTAATTGGGCAGGGAAGAGCCTTATCAGTCCCTCTCTTCCTGCAAGTGTTCATTACCAGACTTGCTGTGTGGGTTGTATTTACTCTAACAGTCTTCAAAATGATTGACAGAGTTCCAAAAGGCCAGCAGACTGCACACCTGTAAAGAGCAACCTGCCCCAGGGCAAGCCTTTTAGGACTACAGCACAGCAATGCAGCTGCATTGTAAAAAACTTGCAGGTGGAGGCTCATACTAACCAAAGAGATCACCACTGGCCTGTAATTGTACTTGCTCTTTAGCAAGAAAATAATCCTGTACAGGTGGCCTAATCAATACTATCTGCATGCACACAATCACACATCAGCATCTTTGCATGTGTAACACAACATTTTCAAGAAATGAGACAATCATTTCTGTCTCATTCTGAGATGTTCAGGTCTCTCTTCTGGGAGAAAGTATTTATTATTGGTTAGTCCTGTGACTGCTCTGTATTTGCTCAGAAGGGAAACAAGATTGAAAGTTAGTCACTAATGTCCAGAGGCCTGAAAATTTATTTGATATTAGCTTATTTTGTAGTAATTTCATAGTTCTCTATTTGGAAAAAAATGTATTTAAATGAAAGTGTGAAATTATTTAAGTTTTAATGAATTTGTTTCATGCCAAATAGGAAACTTAATAAACTGATCTTTCAATACTAATATTAAATTGGAGTGAAACTGCTATCAGAATAGGAGAATGTTTACTAAAACTGTTATGATGAAAGTTAGAAAACTTATATTCCAGTTGATAGCTCAAATAAAAGTGGAAAAAAAGTAGACTGGTTATCAAAATGATAAATTTGAGAAGATTAGTTATTTTGACAAACTTCAAGAGTCTGAGGAAGAGGTCTAAAGATTTGAGGTTAAGCTGCTCCTTAGAGCTTCCCTAATATCTAATATAAATTAGATAGGTGTGATCAACAGAATGCTACATCCATGCCCAAAAAATAAATATATTCTAATAGTTATATAAACTTCTTTATGGTTACAAAATTTGTACCAAAAAAAGACCACAACTGAAGATTCTCTGAAGAATGATCATAGCAACAAGTACTATATTGGACAGCACCTAAAATTCTCATTCAAGAGTTTTTTTGTTTCTCCACTATTCTTCAGAGATTTTTCACTCACTCATTTTAAAAAAGCTGGAAGAGAGAACCAGGTAATGGAAAAAATAATATCCAATCCTTCTACCCAAATCTGAGCTCAGTCTGATTGGAATGAAAAATGGTACATATCCTTATAGCTTTATTTAGAGCTTGGGTCAAATCCAATTTTTCTCAAGGAGCAAGTTTAGACACTAAGGAACTGTTTACAGGCAGGCACTTCCCTCTGTCACTGTAAAATAGCTTTCTCTAGTTTCAGCAGGGTAGCTTGAAACACATCTGATTACTGGAACTTTCTGCTGCAGTTGGAAAAGCCAGTGTCTAGGAAAAAATGAAAGCTGGTTTTGCCAATCGTATCATTGATCTCCCACTTTGAGAGATTGTTCTCAATGCTTTCAGAACATTGGCAATGTTCTATTTTCACTGTTTTCATATACCACATACACATTTCTCATCATTTGGTGTGTTGAGATCCAAAATTTCAAAGCTAAAAGGGGGACAATGCAAACCTATTTAGATACAATGCCACATTTTTCATCAGTATTAACGTCTCATGCTTAAGGATACTTACAACACAGGATTTTTCCAAAATATTTTTTGTTTACCATCTTGTTTAGTCTCCATTAAGAGCCTGTAGCAGACAGTTCTAATTATTTTAATGAATATTTGTGGAAAATAAAGTTTCCAAGGACTGTGTTAGAAAGACATGATGAGGGAAGACCTCTGTCAGATTAGAAAGTTTGAAACCTCCTGCAATCAGCAGCTAATATCCATTCTTGCGTTTTGTTAATGACCACAAGGAGAAAGATATGGTATGTATGTGCCTTAAGAGTCTTTTACTGCAAAAAAAAAGGTAGGCTGAGATCTTGAAGCTGCCAACTTTTTATGTGCCTCTGAGGTGAGCAATGACTATATGAGCTGTGCAGAATGGTCCCCTTATTACATAGTCTATACGGGTTGATAATATAAAATATGTGTATTTTCATACAACTGGTCCTATTTCTGCTTATCCAAGAAGAATAGGCCAACTAAGGGCAGAACTACGATTGTCTGAAATGTGATAGTAAGCACAGCTTTTCTGCCCAGGGATTCTTATTCATTCTCCCATTTCTAAATGTTTTCTTATCATTTGGCGGGGGGAAGGGCTCTGGCAAACATTACAGTCACTGGATACAACTCAGGAGTTGCAGAAGCTAGTGCAAATATTTTGAACAAAGTTGTCAGAATAATGAATGCAAAAATAAAATTATTTTTTAAATCTTCAGGCTATTTGGAAAAATAATATACAGTGGTGCTGCTTTCCACCACCAGGAAAGACTTTCCTTCTTAGCCATTAAGCCACAGGTCTCTTTAACTGAAATACCAAAGCCGTAAAACTCCTGGACAACACTAACTTTAAATGAGAGTTCTCATATTCCCCAAGTCTTTTTCACTGACATAACAGGACTGCAGCAGTGTCACAGCTGCCTGAAGCAAATGAGAATAAAAAGTTAAACTAAACAAGTGTTGCTCATTAGAATAATTTATTCTTCAATCATTCTTCTGCTCTACATCTACTTTAAAACATGCAATTTTGGTACCTCCCACACTACTTTCTATTGACAGTAAGAAATCTAGGAGGGAAAGGGAGGATTCAAAAACTGTATGTATCCTTTAATGGCAAAAGTCCAAGATGCATCAGTTACTCCATCATTGTGTGTTTCAAGTGCACCAATTTAAGAAGGAAAATGGAAACTAAACTACCACCTGTTACAGAACAGTATTTAACCCTTTATTTGGATTTCTACTCCCCAACAGTTCCCAGTTTAACCTCTTACTGAGGAGAATTGACCAGTCAGAAAAACCACAAAAGAACTGAGGCAGGAAATTAGCCCTGGAGATCATTTCATCCAGCCTTCTTGCTCAAAGCAGACAAGGTTGTTCAAGGCTGTGGCCAGACGTGTTTTTAGTATCTCCAAGATGGATACTCCACAAACTCCACAGACAACCTGCTCCAGTTAAACCATCTTCACAGTAAAAGTACTTTTTTCTTCTGTTTATATGGAATTTCCTGTATTTGAATTTTTGTCCATTGCCTTTTGTCCTTTCACAGTGTGTCTGAGACGAGTCACCCCAAAGACCTTGTGGATACTTGTGCCCTGCTGCTATGCCCCTCCAGTAGACACCAAACTTTGCAATTTCCTCCAGGAAAAATCTTGTTTTGCTTGGAAAATTTCTGTGTTATTCATAGGGAAGGTAGATTTTACCTGTATGTTTATTTAAACATTAAAACTAGCAAGACTAGCAAAACTAGTAAGACTATCCAAGCAGATTTAAGAAACTTATTATTGAGCTATTATTGGATTAGAGAGGTGGTCTGTGGCACAACATGGAGCCAATCTTGGACCTTCTCAGAAGAAAACAAACTGCTGTAAAACACAAGTCACCCCTGGGGCATTAACAACGTCTTCCACCAAGCCCACGGTCTTTGCAGAGGAAAAATCATTAGCTTAGAGTCCCATGCCCCCTTACAACACCTTGGTGCACGCTTATGGTGACAAACACACCTCCTTCTGTAGGAGTGAGCAACACTTCTGACTGTACCCCTCAGCATGATCTCTTTCATACTCTTTCTGATTGTGTGACAGAAAAAAGTGCAGAGGATGTAGGTGGTCTGAGAAAACAGATTTCTGCTTTAAGGAAGATACACTATTGAAAGTTATTCTCTGTTAGCACTTGGACATAATATGCTTCGGGGAAAGAAACTGAAAATTCCTTCTGGATTTCAACAGAGGGGAAGTTTTCAGGGGGAAAAGAAGGAAAGAGTTTCTGTACATCAGGATTTATACATTCTATTAAAATTCATACCAACCACTTCCATTGCCCCTATGAATTAAGGCAGAAAAAGAACCCAGTTCATTGCAGGATAAAAGTCTCATTACTTGCTGTAATTCAGTAAAATTTCCTTTAAGCATAAGATGAAGCAGACATTTGCAGAAGGTTGGGAAAGATAACATTAGGTTTTTTTTTTTTAATTCTGAGCTGGCCGTGGTGAACTTATGGGTACAAACCAGCTAAAAGAAGTTTTATACATCATTCTAAAGCCAGAATTCTGTAGTGTTGGAAATGCTATCTACTTGGGTTAATCTGAAAGCAAAGGGATATACTTGAGAAGTGGACAAAAGCAGTTATTGCTTTATGAAAAATACCAGGTTGCTTTTTCCTCCACAGCACAGTAGCAGAGATGGATTGGCTGACTCAGGGATCAGGCGCTAAGCAACAAGCACTTCTCTCCAGTAAAACAGAAACACCCGATAAAACAGCTTCAGTTCAGGAGCTGCAGTGCTGCAAAGAGCCACTTTCCTCCCAGGTGGAACCATACAATCTCCCATATTGTGTGTTAGCAGCAGGCTCAAGGGACCACCACTGTGTAAGGGGGGCAGAGGAATGGGGCAGAGACTCCTGTGGAGTCAAAACCACTACTTGGAAAAAATCCCTTGTTCAGAAACAATGGAGCTCTTTGTCAAAGCATTTTGATAAAATGGCACTCTGAAACAGGCATATGTGCTCCATTAAATTCAAATAACATTTCCACCACTCAGTACAAGTTTTTTAGTATGCCAAATTGCATGACTCATGCCAGCCATTGTCCTTGGTTAAACGCTTCCATAGTCCTGGTATCTCCCTTGTGCAGAAAGGAGAACAGAGTAGAGCCAGTAGAGAAGCCAGGCCCTGGATTGAAGCTCCCCTGGATCTGACAATCCCCAGCATAGTGCAGTGGTAACTCATGCTGAGTCCCCTCTGTGCAATACCTGATACACGCTTCTCTGCCACAGTGTGCTGAACTTCATCTCTTCTTTATCAAAGCAGAATAACCAAGGGACTAAATCACTTATTTGACATTAATAAAATATAAAACTGTGCTACTATGATTGTTATACCAGCTACAGGTAATGTAGCTAACTGCTGTACAAACAATGCTAATACCTAAAAAGGCAATGGTTCTCTATCAGGTAATAAAAGCAGGATACAATCAGGAATGATTCTATGAAATAGATAACAGAAAAAAATACAGAATGGGGATGTGAAAGGAAATTAGGAAATGTTCTGAGCTGAGAGATTTATTAGTGTATAGATCTACATCTCTGGACCATATAAAATTACATTTTCAGACCATTATATTCTATGCAATAAGAAATAAATCTAGACTAGCAGAGCTGGACTAGATGACCTTTAAAGTAACTCTCTCATTTTTAAAGAATTCCCCAGCTTTGTCATGGAAAGAAATTACAACATGCTAATTTTCCCCCTTATGGTCACAATACAAAAGAAGGTAATAGAGAAAGTTTAAACAAAAATTTTCTACAAAAGACTCCCACTGTGCTTCATGATGCCCATAAACCGATCTTACCTCATCTCTAGGGGATTTTGCTTTTTAGCAATAATTAACTCTGGATTGTAGGAATGATCAGAAAGTATATAGAATTAGATGTAAAATCTCCCATATTCAATACCTTCAAATTTCATTTGGACAACCACTTCCCCAATAAGAGCAAATTAATGGTATTAACTATTTCTTTCAAAGAGAAATAATGCAGATGTGAAAATATTCTCTAATCTGTGACAGGAATAATATACCTCAAGAACAATGCAGACATTATTCCATATAATTAAAAGAACTTAGCACTCCCTCCCAACGAGACTAAGTATTACTGTTTCACAATACATGCTTAAACAGAACTCAAATATAAAAGCTGCATATGCACATCTACTCTCTTCAGTCTTGAGTCCAAAGGACTGAGAGTCTAGAACTGGGAAAACAGATGTGAGATAAATGAGGCACATTCCCAAGACGATTTTAGCTAAGCAACAATGAAACAACAGAAACTATCCCTTAAATCTGAGCAAGTTGCTATACTCTCAGCTATTGCCAAAACACCTGTTTTGCTGTTCATCTCCAACTTTTCTGCCATGGGGCAGACAAGCAGTGCTGCAGGTTGGCCAGGAGTTCATTCAGTCTCCATCTCAGGGATGCTCAACACCCAGCTGGCAAAACCCTGAGAAGCCTCGTCTGACCTCAGAGCTTGCCTTGCTTTGAGCCAAAGACCAGAGCACAGAACCTCTTGAGGTTGCTCCCAGACTAAATTATCCTATCATCCTATGCCATTTATGCTGGTTTCTGAGGCACTTGGGTTTTGTTTTCTTGCAGCAAATTCATTAGATGAGTTTCTCTCACTGACATCTTTCCTCCCCTCTGTCCAACATTTTACTTGGAATTATGACAACTGGCTACCCATTCACCCAGTCTATCACCTTTATCATTATTAACAGGTCCCATCATTAGTAACAGGCAATTCATACCCTATTTGAATGTGGAATTTAATACAGATCTGAACAGGATTATGTGAAACAGATTAACTGTAATAGCAGAGGACTAGACCCGGAGGCCCCTCTATTACTCTCTGTTGGTTGTACTTTAGTCTAAGAAGAATATAAAGCCATCTTCCATTAGCAAGGAATTTATATGCTGTTTCTCTCTTGCTTTTTTTCTCAGAAACGTAGATTTATTTTGAACCAAATTATTACCAAACTCAGATGGAATAGCAAAAATTACCTTTGACCACAACAATTTAATGGCTATGCCAATCATTTTCCAGTCACAAGAAAGGCATATTTTGCTTATTGGTTAACTGTTTCACTGTATTATTTGTTTTATATGCTACACAGTTCACTTACGACCTAGATGGCATTTCTACACAGATTTCAACAACATGAATACCATTTTTATCACTTATTTTGTGTCCGTTACATTTGTGAAGTGCTGCATTCAAATAAAAGGATACATACAATATTGTTTATATGGCTTCTTTTGGGCATGTAGAAGCTGGCCAAGTCCTGGAACCACTATTCCAACTTGAGAATGTGAGTGAGACATGCTGCTCTTCAGTCTGAATCAAATATACAAACCCACAAGTATCCAACTGAAAGAAACTCCACATGTGCCCATGGGTAGGCATTCAAAGCTGCCCACGGCCAATGTGGCTGTGGGACATGATGGTGTTACCCATGGCCTCATGAAGGCAACAGATAAAAATTTCCTATTATGTTTCTTTCCCTTTTCCTTCTTTTCCCTTAATTTCTTCAGCATTGTTCTTACTAAATGTCCCTCAGAGCAAATCTATACCTGAACCACAGATTAGGCTGATGAGAAATGGCAGAAGCTCATGATGCCTTCATAGCACAACTAAATTTGCTTCTCTGCATTGCATTATATGAAACATTTTACTAGCACTTTTGCCTTTGAATAGACTTTGAGGCTTTTAAAGTAACTTCAAATCAGATTATTCTGTAACTTCATAAGCCTTTTCAGCTCAGTTTCTACTGCAATGCAGAGTTCCTTCCATTTCCAGACATGTGGACCTGGCTACCATCACAGCCTTATTTCCTCATTACATGCTCACTGATGGAAAAGGGAGCAAGGAGCTGAAGTCCTAGAACAAGACAAACAATCCCCTAAGGCTATAAAAACAAAGCTGAGATGTGACCAGTATAACCCAGGGTAGAAATATGTAAATGTGTTAAATGCTCCAGTCACCTCCAGAGAGGATATCCAGGTGTTTTTAGCTTTTCTCAGCCAAGCTCTGCTGGAGCTTCATGAACATGAAGTACTTGAGGAGAAACTCGGGCACCACAGCAGCTCAGAGTGTTGGACTCTCCTGCTGAGGCGCCCAGGAACCTCCTGGCAGTCCGGGCTGAGCCAGCTGTCTTTCAAATGTCTGGACATCATGAGAAATTACAGTTTTTTCACTTGTGAAATTTTAACAGTGCATGTACTTCTGCATTGTTAACAACTCCATCTGTTGTTAACAGTGCAATGACATTCAAAATTTCAGACACCTACCTAAAATCTGTGCAACTGATTTTTAATTTGTTCTCTACAAATTTTTTGTTTATTTACAAATGTCCATTACAAAAAATTAACTGAACAGAAATTCTTTAAATACTGTGATATTTACAATTATAGGAAACTGCTAGTTTTTCAGTGGGGTAGTTTTGTTACGGCTTTTTTTATAGTAAATCATTCCACACTATTAAATGTTTTTTAGATGCCATTTTTATAAAGAAGACTTTTGCAGTAAGTTGATGGGTGTTTTGTGCATAAGCTTATTAGGAAACTGTATGCACACGTTCTGCACTTTTAAAAATGCTAGTTATTGGGTACTACGATTAAAGGTTCTATAAATACATGCACATTTGATTCAAGAATTTTCATCAACATCTATGTAGTTTAAGTACCTTTACTTTTTACTTCCTTTCAGCCTTTCTGCAGAGAGGAACAGGAGAAGTAAGGGAAAATCAACCACTTAAGTAGAGTTAGACCTGAAGTTTTCCAAATCATAAGTTTTTTGGTGAATTCTTCTCTGTATTGACAACACCTAAATATATGCATTTTGAATTCAACTTTTATAAAGCATTTTCCTGTATTTTTTCTGGAAGGGTCTGTAGGAGGCAAGAAACACCCGGAAATACGCATGATTTAAGAAGAAGTTATTTTGGCTAAAAGTTACTGTCTCCTTTCCAATTTATATTATTAGGCAAAGACCAACTTTTGGAATAGGTCCCTAACCAAATCTTCACTTGAAGTATTCTCAGCAAGATCACTGCTGCAGCCAGCTGAGCCTTGCCTGGCCAGGCGGATGCTGCCCCAGCAGCTCTGCAGAGAGAACCAAGGAGGAGCTGACCTGGCCCAGGTCCTTGGGAGGACTGGAGGGAGCAACAGCTCAGCCTGAGCCCTGCTCACACCCTGGTCCTTGCTGCCTCACTGGCAGAGGAGGAAGGAGACTGCCTGGCTCTCTGTGGGTGCTCACTGCAGCCAATAGTGCTGTTAATTACGTGATTAAGAGTCACCAGGCTGCATTTCAACCACATGGATGGTTAGACATTGCTAAAGAGAAAAAAAAAGAATTTTGCCAAACTTGCACCAACTTAATTCAATTTGCAGCACAACTCCAGCTGATAGCTTTTATTTTATTTCTCCCTTATTAAAACTAGAACTGGAACATTAAAGATAGTGCATGTGTACACATCTATACATGTAAATTTAGCGAAATCCCAGTGGTACAAAACATAGATTAATCCCCTCAACCCATTACTATTGACCTGTTCCAAATGTATGAACTTCAAGTGGCACATTTTGCTATTAAACTTCCCTTATTTTCAAATGCAAATAAAATAACTAAGAAAACTCCACTATTAATTAAAGAATTTAAAATAGTCTGGTGATCACAGCATAGTGAGAAGCTGTTATTTTTCTGTCACTTTTCCTACAACAAGCGAGTCACTATGTATTGGTAAGAAGACATGAACAAATGAGCATACATGCACTGGAAAAGGCAGAGGAATAATGGGAGGCAGGAAGGGAGAAGAAACAAGGTCAATAATAAAGTTTATCTGTGTAGGTTACAACCTATTGTATATAGCAGGGAGTTATGCAAGGAAAAGCAATCTTGGTTACTATCACAAAAAATAGCCTGTAAGCTTTTCTTCACATTGCAATGCTGCTTCTAGGCTAAGAGACAGTTATATTGATCCAGTTACAAAGTTATTATTATTATTATTAACTGATTATTATTAACCTGACATTGAACTTCTTTTGATCCATGACTCTATCTCCCTCCTAAATAACACATTATTTTCCTTCAATAAAAACAAAGCACAACATACCAAGAAAATTCCTTTACATAAAACATAACGGACTTGAGAAACTACAATATGGCAGAGTTTTCATCTCTTGTGCCCCAAAAGTTCAAGACAAAATGCACTGTTTTCTACCTACAGAAATAAATCACATTGAACATCTGCTTGCACATCAGATTAGCAACAGCTCAAACAGTTTGCCTCAGCTTAATAAAAATATTAAAACTCTGTGTTGGTTTATTTTACAATACTGAGGAAGCAAAATAGAATGCAAGAACAGAAACTTGTCTAGAAATCAACAAAACACTGAAAACAATTCCTAGGACAGAAAAAAAACCCCAAGCAGGGCAGAAAATTTATATATGAGGATTCAGAAACACCAGAAGAGGATACAAGAGATGTTCAGTTCACAGGCACAACATAAATTAGTTTTTGCTTTGCTGTAGTATCAGCTATCACACTGGTTGCATTCAGTCAATGCAAGCAAACCCTGTTCACTTTCCAAGGCTTCAACCGCTATGTACCCTTGACCACACAGTTTTGGTTGCAATGGCAGGTCAATAATACAAACAAAACTTTTGAAACCAGTGATTTTATGCAAGTTTAGTATCCTGACAGAAAATGCTAGACTGCCACAATCTTGTGATCACTTTAGAATATAACAATTTGAATCTGCTGGCATTTTACAGAATAGCTTTTAGCAAATAATAAACAGACACTTCTACATTACCATGGTAATTTTTTAACACCATTCACTTTGTTTACAGCATAAAAAATAATACCATTTCTGCTGTGGTAATTTAATTACGCAGTGTAGTTTTTTGACCAAAGATTTTTCTTTTCTGTAAAGCCATACATAAAAGCACCAGAAGGAGCTGAAGTCAGCATAATTGTAAAAGCTGCATTTCTTTAGAAAAGCTTCACAGTAAAAAGGAAATCAACCTGCTCACATCAACAGCTGCAAAATCCAAAAGGAAAGAGACCTGGAATTGTAAAGGGAATTCATCATTAACTAGTGGGATGCATTTTAGTCCAAAATTATTTAACATTTATATCAATAGAGTCAAAAAAGAATGAAAGCATCATTGAATAAAGGTAAAACAGAATCAAAGACCAGTGAATGACACAAAACCTGACTGCTGAGCGAGCAGCATGGCTTTTACTCCAGGGAATTCAGTAAAAGGGAAAAGAAAATAGAAGAAAAAAGAGAATAAATTAAACGTGCATGCTTTCTATTTCACAGAATACACACATTAAAAATATAATTTCAGAACAAGGAGACCCTACACCAGACCCCAGATTCCTGGAGCTTCAACACTCTTTTGTTATGGATTTGGGAATTATGGGGGCCCAGTTTGAGGGTCCAGAGTCCTTACTCTCACATATTTCATACTTAGGGTTGCTTCAGAGACATGGATTATTCATGTTTCCAAATGACCCACTATATAAAAGGTAATTTTATTTTAGAACAAAGGATGCAAGATAATAGCTTTTAGATTGGGAATATCAGTCTTGCAGATAAGTGATTTGAAATAATATCGTAGCAGAAAAAAGTAAAACTAAAACCAAGTAACAAACATACTCTCATTTCAAGGCTATGCTTAAAATCAGTAATCAGTCCTTTAAGCATTTAAATAGGTAAGCAGTGAACAGGAATGGTTGTGTAATCTTTCCATGCAGCTTCTGGAAATTTATGTACTCTGCTGGCATACATACTTTAGGAAGGATGCTTAAGATAGTTGAGGATTAGATATGAAGATATGAAAGAATTTTGAAAATGAGAAAAGGATGTGAAAATACAATCTTTGAAGAAAAACATAAGAAGCTCATTATAACTCTTGCAAGCAAGCAAGAGGAGTCTACAAAATTATTTGATTATAACCTTTAAAATCCTATATTGAGGGATAAATTTGGTTACAAAAGATGTTTAAATCGAGAGGATAATGGTACATTTAAAACTATGGTTGGACATAGAAGACAGGTAAACACAGGCTAACAGATGAATACTCTTAACAACAAGAGCAATGAGGAATGGGAGCTACTTAACAAGCCTGGTGGAGTGTTCTTTAGCACTGGGACCCTGTGCAAACAATTGAGGCACTACAGGTTCAAATTCAGCTAAAACCACATGGTAGAGTCTGCTCTTTACTTTAGGAAAATCTACTGGCTTGTGGTATACACAGCACAGAGTCACAGTATTCTCTCTTCCCCTGATATTCTAGCAAGATGGAAACATTGACTTCTGAAAAAAAAAAACCCAGATCAAACCAAACAAAAACTTCCAGCTCTTCCACTACTATCAGGGTAGCTCTTTTACACTCGACTCATGCGTATCTGGAGAATTCCATTTACAAATAATCTGAAATCTTTGGGAAAAACTAGGTAGCTGCTGATTGTAAAAAAAAAATGTAATAGGACAGCCATTCTTCTAGTGATCTTTAAGATGCAATTTGAGCATAAAGTATGTTTTCATTGTCTTATTTGTTATCTATAGCTTAATAAAATTTTACTGCAAACAAATACAAGTTCCTTGTGTGTTAACCGTGCTACCCCCATTCTTTGTCTGCTCACTGCACTGTTTATTTAAGATTGGAAGAAAAGTTCTGCCCAATTTATTACAAAATCTTTGACTCTGCTATGTGGCAAAAGATGTATGCACCAGAATACTTGGGTGTCGCTACCATTAAATAGAAACTCTGGAACTGCATGTTAGCAGCCAGCTTCCAGAGGCAGCATCAGCAATTTTCAGCTGAGAGTGCTGTAAATGCTTTGTGAAGGGCTCCTTTCCATTTCCCATTTCTTGGACAAATCAATAGTCCAAGATTCCTTTTTCTGTTTACTTCATGCATTTTAATCCATAGCCAGTTAGCAGATCAATACTGATTTGTATTCTAAAGAATGGAAAATCTTTATTTTTATAAAGGAATAAGCTCCAACTAAACTTTCGAATAGATGCTGATGATTTAATGGCATATCAGAGAGAGGTCCTTTAATAGTAATGATGCACAAGAAAGATTAGCTGATACTGCTGGAATTTGGGTTGGTAACATTTCAAGTGTTTTGTGGATGGATATCCAAAGTAAATGAAAAATGCTTGTTGTCAATTCTTCGCTTGTTGCTGCTCATTAATTTCCAAACCAGAGCTCTGAGAATCTGCCAGTTCCTGTGTACATCATTAATTTTTGTACAGAATTTGGAAACTAGACTTACTATGTGATAGAGGGAACCAAAGAAAAATAACAAGATGGTACCTTAAAATAAAATATTTTGTTACTGCATAGTGTCAGGAATTTAACATACTGAGAAACAAATGTCATTGAGAGATGAGTATTCTCTTGATATATGGAAAGTGCTATGAGGTGAATGTCTTATCACATCTAAAATATGTTGTGCTCTTCTAACTCCATTTTTTGGACACACTTGAAAAGAAGCAAGTTACTGCAATTTTCCTTTTGTATCCCATTCAGCAGAACCACTACCTTCACATTTATACCTGCATTCCTGAGGGCTGTATGTTAAAAACAGTTATATGCAGTAGAGCTCCTCTTACCTCAAAGGAAAACAAACACCTCCCACAAGTTTTCCTGCCATTATCAGGCCTTCCAAGTAAAGGGCTTGTCTGACAACACTTAGCATATTGCAGTGATGGAGATGCTGGGAAGAAGGTTCCTAGCCAGTCAGGAAACTGCTGCTGCTTCCCTTTCCACCAGCAGCAAGTCAGTCAAGGCAGAGATACCACATTGCATTTCCAAGTGCTATTTTCTAATTCAGGAAGTAAAACAATGCTGTCCACCCTTCAAGAATTCTAAAATATTTCTTTGAGACCTAGTTATTGTCTGAAGAATATAAAACAGTGCAACAGCATTAGTCCAGAGAAGGTTTGAAGAACACTATTAAACCAAGACTGTCTCTTATCACAAGCACAGAGCAATGACTTTTGTTAATGTTATTTTTACTCACATGGTACAAAGCAGTTTCTGGTCCAGGTGTGCCCATGACTTCTTGTCTCAATGACTCCATTTGTAAACTAGGCAACAGTGAGTAATGACTTGGACTACTACTCTTGTCTCCCTTCTTTTTGGACTTTTTCCCAGTATCCTTTTTGCTATTCCTTTGAAACATGTAGTCTTCTTGACCTATTTTCTCATTGCTCATATAGCGAAGCAATGAATTTTCTGTTGAAAGGAAGGTAATGCAAAACACCATTGTGAACTGTTACAGGCAAGTAAATCCTGCTTCCAGAACATGCAATATTCTTGCTAAGATCTACTGCCAATTTGAACTCTTTGGGACTATTTCATTAACAAAACCCATATGCTTCTTTGGTTCAGATATAGTAAGAAAGCAAACTTTTGGTAGGGAAAATTTATGACTCTTACAGTTTTCTGGTATATTTTAAATAAGGGAACAAAATATAAAAGAAGATGCACATCAATAACTTTTGTCTTGGAGTTTTAAAAAAATGAGCAGTGATAGACTCATGATAATTTTTGGGGTTTTGCTACTTTTTTACCAGGAGTCATAATTAATACAAAAGTTAGTGGCACCACACATTTTAAAGTAATTTGCTCTGAACATTCATTGGAGATCATTCACCATATCATAAATACTTTCCCTGAATACTCTTCCAGCACTTGGCAATTTGTAGCTGACCCAGAAGCAATGTCTGTCAATTTAGAAACCTCAGATTTCTTTTTCACAAAATTGTCTATCTTTCCTTGCATTAATGTGAACTTCTAGTACCCACTACCTCCTGTGGCAAGAGGTTCTTTAGCTTGAACATGAACTGCACCAGCTCATTTTCTTTTTATCCAGCAACTGACAGAGATATTTGATCTCTCTGCTCTTGTTTCAGAGCAAACACTGACAAATCTATTTCCTTACTTCACTCCACACAAGCTTTTATAAATGTTTATTACGTCCTGTTTAAGTTCCCCACACTGATAAAGGCCAGCCTGTGTAACTGACCCCAGTTTAGGAATCAATGCAGGCATCTGATTAATTTTTGTTGTCTCCTAAACCTTCTCGAATTCAACTGTATTTTTCTTAAGAGATTAGGAGACTGGAATTGCACACACATGGCATGAGCAACAACTGACATGGCAGTAAGAATGCTTCTAAATTTGGTCTTGTATTCTTTTCCTAATAATTCCTAAGTGTTTCCTTTTTTGATCCCTACTGAATATTTAGTTAACATTTTTGCAGAAATAGCTATCATTACTGTAACATCTTGTTCCTGGCTAATAACAGCAATCTCAGAGGTCATAATTTTGTACATGTAGTTATGCATCCAAGCCTCATAATCCAAAAGAATCTTATCCTCTTTGATTTTGAAGTAAATCTCATTCTGCTCTAGTTGCAACCAACTTCCTCAATCCTAAAATAGACTCTGCAAAAAATTAAGCATATATAATAAAGAAAATACCAAGACAGGTTCACAAACATACATAGTTAAGCAAGCAGCAAAATGATGTTGAAATACATAGCTTAAAGTAAGACAAAATCTATAATGCCTTGTATAAGATATGGGTTCAGATTACTTACCTCTCCTAGTATCTCTTTTAATTTTATTGGGGTCTTCATAATCTCCCACCCAGTTGTATTCTACTGGCATAGAAATAGGCCTCAGCTTCCCTGGAAACAGAGGAAAAAGTTGAGATCATGCACCATAAGGCAGCATTAACTCAAGGTTATTTAGAAGAAAGAACAAATTATGTGCTAAGCTGCTATTCTACAGGGTTGCTTATGAAAGAGGATCCAGCGTTGCCACTGAACAAGAGGTCAAGACAGGAGTTCTGTTTTCTTTAACAGAAAAGAAGCAGCTAAGTATTTAATGGATTTTTTTTTTTAAGTTTAGAAAATAAATCCAGTGCCCTACCAAATCATCAGTGGAGTGACGTCTGACACTGACAAACGCATTCAAATTACTTCAGTTTCCACTGAGCAGTATCTATTTCTTATTCTGGAAGCCCCTGGCACACACATGAGAGAACTGTTTTAAAGCACATGGGAATTGTTGGTAACAGAAACTTGTGCATATCACTAAAGTACCTTCACAAATAGCCTATTTGCTGGTGGGCTTGCAAGATCCATCAGTGACTAAGTGAGAAAGGAAGTAGAAAACCTCTACATGTAATTTCTTCTGTAGCACTTCATCCACAGAAAGCAAAGTACATTATTATTGCTAAATTCACTTTGACTTCAGATAGCAATAAAAAGAATAGCTGAAGACTATCCTATCTTTTCAATTTTGATTAGAAGATGCTGAATTGATTTTAAAAAATGCTGTAAACTATGATTTCTGTTTAAGGATTGCACATATATAGCTGAAAATAAGTGTGCTATGGAACTTAGTGGGGCCACTTAAGAGTGGTCTGAATTCTTTAGCAAGTTAAATAGTGCATTGAAATAAAGCATGGGCAAATAATGTATTGAAACAAAACACAGAGAAGCAAAGCACATGGCATATTATCTAACAGACTGAAAACAAAATGTTTTCCCAACAAGATCAGCCCTTGCTCTTTTTAAATCAATCTACCAGTCACAAATCCAAAAAGCAAGTAAATAGTTTGATTTTAAAAGTAGCAAAGCTTAAAGTAAAAACTTCAAAAGTCCTGTAAATTATTTTAGTAGAAAATCCCTATGCAAAAGTCTTACTCCACATTTTTGAGGTTAAATCTTTGATACACTGCAAAAAAGAGACATGTTTATAATGAAAACAAATATTCAAACATGTCCATTTCCCTGCTGAAGTACTGCATCCATGGAAAACACACCAACACCATGCAGGCAGCACGATGGTAAAACTTTGTATCATCTTAAAAAATAAAAAATTGACAAAAAACTTGTATGCTCTGTTCAGACCACAGAATCGGGCCACACATACTTCACTACTCAGGAAAATCACATATATTTTAAACATTTCTCTTATCATTCATTTTACTATTTAGGGACACATATTGAAGTCTGATTGAAGCTGGTGAGGTTTAGTGCACAGAGTAATTTCCTGAATGGGGATGTATTTGGCTCATGTTTACTTGATCAGAAACAGCTCTCAACAGTTTCTTCTTCTAGAAAATAAAACCTTCTTTTCTTTGTGAGGCTAAACACACAGCATCTTATTAATAGGAACTGCACACTTAAGAAAATAGAAAAACTACAAAATTGATTGTTAAAATCTGATTGTTATCAAAAGTAACAACAAATTTTCTGCAAAACTTTCAGATGTTCCAAGTTTCTGCTTTTGTACCTGGCATTAAAACTGCAATGATCACATTTGTTTCTTTCCTTAAACTCAAGTTTCATTTGCTTGTTTCCTCTCCTAACAACCTTGTTTTTATACCCCTATGGATTCCCTAATCTCTTTTCCATTGGGAGGACACTCAGGAAAATTTTTATCTTGCATGTGAACAGAAGCTTTCCAAGGCCAATTAGCAGCAACTATGGAAGACCTCAAAGCCAGTAAGAGCATGAAAGAGAAATATCTTTGTTAACATTGTCAAAAAATGTCAAAAAAATCCAATAAAGAAATTACAGAGGGCCTTATTAACCTCTTATGTAGGAGAACTGAGAAAAGTTTTGTAAAAGAGTTGACATATCAGAAAATTTATGTTAAGTACACATTGAAAAAAATTATTTCTCTAGGCCTGGGAACTCCCTTTGACCTTCTTTAATGGGTGCCCATAAGCCAGGAAAGTGTTATTGTCGTTTTCCAGATTTCTGTGAAACCCTAAGGTCATGCCTACCTACAAACCTTATGTTAATAAATGCTATGTAGGAAACCTTACAATTTAATGGTGAAATGGTAATATTTTTAGAAAATACACTTAAATGAAAATGGACTTGACAATTCATTAAAAATGGACTTGAATTCATGAAAAAACATGAGATCAAAAGACTGTAAAACAAATGTGTTAAATAATGACTGATTTTCAGTGGAGTCTTTGATCCATGTCTTTATGAATCTTTCTGCTAACAGGAAAAAAAAGGCCAAAAAAAGCTATCCTATAACAAAATAATTGATTCAGCAGTCCTTGAAGAAGAAATGTGTTCTTCACTCTCAACCACCAGTATTAAAATTAATGTCTGGAACAGTGAGTACATCTCTGTTAATGGAACTGACTGCAGCCACCAATTGTAATACTTGAAATACTGGAGTAATAAAATTGATATATCCATTTTCAAAACTTAGCAGTTATTTTGCACAGAATGGGCATGGTTAGAAAACACTTGAAAACCCTTGGAAATCAAAAAGGATACTGAAGATTTTTCAGCAGGATGGTGTAATTTTCTACTTGTGTAGAAAATTTTGTGAAAATACAACCTTTCATGTTGTGCAAGCACATTGCTCCAGGTCCTGAGGATACTTTATACAGCTCAAGTTCAATTTATATCAAGGTTCCCAGGTGATTTTGGGGCTTGGCTGCATGATGTACTAAATCTATGCTTCCTCATAATTTACATTTATTTTCTTCACAGAGGGATATGATGACAGGATTGTTACAATGACTCTAACATATAGCTTGTGCTCACTTTTAGAGTTGAAGTAACACATCAAGTAGGTTGAAAAAATATTCAAGCGTGTGCTCAGCTAATACTATAGCAGTCAAAACACCTTTTTTAAATATGAGATTTCCTCTTCATTTTCTTCTATAGCCTAACAACTGCCTATACAATAAAATTGTCTGTACAATTTTATTTTTGGCAACAGAAAACCAATTCTCCCAGTCCAAAGCTAAACAAGTTACCATAAAAGGTAAAGGAAGAGTTCCAGCAGTTTCAAGGGTAAAATAAGCTGGAGTACAAAGGTTTGAGCATCAGAACTCTTACCTGATATTTACAGAATTTACAGAAATTGTTCCTGAATTCTCATCCTAAATAAGCCAAAATCCAATATGTGGGTGTAGCACGAATACACATGCATGTTTACATGCAAAATTGCTTCTTAAACAACCTATGCTCTCAAATAATGAGGAACTGCTATATGTAAAAAGCCATCACTTGCAATATAGGAAATTTCAGGAGGTTAATAAAGTATTACCAGAAAAAGACCACTGTCATCAGTCATACTTCAATTCTGGGACTAAAGAAAAATTATAGAGTTTTAGAGAGCAGTGCAGCATGAAAGCAGCATGTCATCTCTTAGTAAATCTGAAGGAGTTTGATTGTTATTATACCTAAGAAAAATTTTTCCAAAGCTGAATTCCAAAGCGTATTCAAGGCTTACCCTTATAATGAGAGAAAATTTCCATTCTGCATTTTTAGTAAAAAAATATGAACTTCTGGTATATGCTTCTTTCAATAAAATGATACTGAAATATAGTCTGGAAAACTAAGCTGATAGCAAAATATATGTTCAGAAAACCCATCAATTTTAAACTGGACTTACCTATCATAGTATTTTTCTTTCCTATAACAGAATAAGCTCTTAGTCTGAAATTAGACTAAAGTAGTATTGAATTCTCAGCAAAATCAATGGCCACCAGAAATATTTTCATGGTTAAAAACAAAAGCAGATGCATGAAAATCCTAAAATCAACAAATGGTGATTATCTTTATGAGATCAATGCTGTACCATATGTCGGTGTGCTCTCTCTCCTTCCAGGACCACTTGGTCTTCCTTTCTCATACTCATAGCAGTACAAAACTGCATCTTCTTCAACCACATTAAAGCGTTTCCGATATTCTTGGTCCAGAAATGAGTTTGGAGATTCAGATCCTGTATGAACCGGTTTCCCCACTATATGTCTGCCAACATCGTCACAGGGGAGATTACCCTTTTCATCCCTTTAGTTAAAAAGAAAAGTTATTAATATATTTAGATAAGATTTAGACTGATTTTTTTAACACTGTGAATATTGCAAAAAATATGGGTCTATGTCAATATTTCATACACTGAAACAGATGAAATCCACCCCACATCAGGATCACACAGCATATATGCATATGTATGAATTTATATGCCAGTTACCTCACACATTTCTGTTTGTTCAGTTCTTTACTGATTTATCGATCTCATTGATTTCTCTTGAAAAAGTATTATAGAAATAAAATTGATGTGCAGTTACTCTTTTCATTTTTCTTGTTTTTTTCTGGAATCTACCTAGCACTTTGTGATGTAGGGCAGAGGAGTAATGTTGGTCTTACATTTTTGGCCTTACATTGGATATTTTTAAGACGTAGCTACATGGCAAGCATCAAAAAACTCAATCTGGTTCCTTATACTTCATCCCAGATCAAGAAGAACCAGGCACAGAAGATATACAGACACCTGACATAGTTTTGCACAATCATTTCAGGTCTAGAAGTTGTATAGGTACATCAGATTGCAGTTTCACATACAGTGTGCAGCACCTGCTTACCAGCTGCTACCCCAGGACAGTGCTAACTTTGCACTTTGTGTCAGTTCCCCATGATCTTTTTGCTTTCCTCCACCCCTGCCCCACTCTTTGAAAATGGAACTACTCGAAGGCATCAAACGAGAGCAAGCAGTGCTGGGTTAGGAGTCCTTTCTTGCACTAGATGAACCAGGACTCAACTAGTAAATGTGCTGCTACAAATGCCTGGAGATGGCTACAAAAGACTTGATCAGTCATTTCTGATCAGCAAAATAAAGGTACTCAAGGGAGAAGTAGGTATTCAAGAGGTAATCAAGAGACAAATTGGGCCATATGCACTTGTTGGAGTCCTTCAGCCCCTGTGAACTTCCATGTGAGTTCCAAGCTGGCCAGCATGCTGGCCCCAACTTCACCTGGCACCTTGAGACTCCATCTGAGGACCAAGCAAAGCCTCCTCATGGCACCCAGGCAGCCATGAAGGATGAGAAAAGGCCATCCTCTGTGACAGTGCAGCATCACAAACCCCCACTGATCTCACACTCAGTTTGGCAAGCTGCTTTTCCAGAGCAGGCATGGTGCTGGCTCAGTGAGGGAGGCTGGTGCAGCCCCAACAGGGCTGTGGGTTCTCCCCCAGGCACAGAGAGCCCTTCTGTGCTGACAGAGCTGGGGATCCCAGCAGGTGACACGATGGAGACTGACATAAACCAGCCAGATGCTAATTGATGCTGCAACCACCATCAGGGGCTGGCCCAAGGAAGGCAGTGCAGCCTGACCTAGAGGGATCTTTACTGCAAGCATGGAGTTAATACAGAGCCATCAGGCACACAACCTTTGCCACAGCCCTCTAGAGATGAGGGCTCCAGTTCCCAGCCCCAAAGGTTCTTGATGAATACGAGCAGGCACTAACATACAACCAGCACATGGAAAGTGTTGGTCCCTTTTTCTCATGCCATCAACGAGAGGCCATGTCAGCAGCTGTAGTGTCTGTGGGTATCATCACCAAAGCTTTAGGTTTACAATTTACATCAAAATACCAAGTCTTTTCCTCTATTCCAGTAACAAAAGGAGGCATGATTGTTTGCTTTTCTTCCTTTGGAATGGCAACAACAAACTGAGAAACAGATGTTGAGCAGTTTGATAATACCCAAAATACACACATGATTTAATATAGTTAATCATGAAAACCTGATGAACTGCCCAAACAAATTATTCAGAAACACTGCACCCTATGTGAGAGGTGAAATCAAGAACAGTCTATTTGGATTAAACTGATGAAAAAATTAAAATGTACCAAGCTTAATCTCTCTACAAGATTACAGCTTGTATTAACATGTACCATACGATTTAATCTGAATTGGTCCAAACTATTGCATTATCATAATGATTTAAGAGATGCTATTAAAAATAATCAAAATTCGTTTGGAAGGTCTCAATTTCTAGAGCAGAACTCAAAAACCGAAGAGTACTGAATGTTTAGCAAAAATGCTTTAAAAATGAGGATGCACTTCCTATCAAATTAAAATATTCTTGTGATGGTAAACATAATCAGTTTCAGGAGCACTAGGTTTTTACCATATGACTACTGCATTCAAAGAGAAACACACCTAAGACTACTCTTTGGTTGGGTTTTTCTTCCTCCCAGCTTTTTTTATGTTAATGGATTAGAATTAAATACTTGGTTCTTTTCTGAAAACCATGTCCTTAAAATATTTGTGTGAGCATAACAAAGAATTCTTATCAGGGAGGTAAAATATGTATTAGATTACTGTGCACAATTCAAGTGTCATGACTAAAGAATATTCTCATTTAATTTAAAGAAAATAATAGTTATAAAAAACTACAGTATGTGTTAGTTCAACTGGGTTATACATGCCACACTTGAAATAATTATTTTTTTTCTCTGAGAAATAGAAACCAAGCCTGGTACAGATGAGGCAAGGATAAGGAAGGAACATAGGACACAGCTTAAGGCTTCACAAAAGGCTTCTGACATCCTCATGAAGTCAAAATCACACTTGTGCCCTGCAAGTTTTTTCATCTCTCTGAAGAATAAGAATTTATAATAGAATCTCAACTTCTCCTCTCCAGTAGGCAATTTAACTTGCCATATACCTCATTCTTGGGCAAGACCCAAAGCAAAGGCCCTGGAAAGTCCTGTCAGTATCAGGTCAAACATCTTATTAACTGGCTAGAGGAGTTGCTGATAACAAAGTGTAAGAAAAACTCAGCTACAAGGAACTCAGGTACGAGAAAGAACATGCTGCCCTTATAACCTTTCCAAGAAAGGTAACTAAAAGAAAAGCAAGAATTAATTTTAAAAATACATTAACTGGACATATGATAACCTGTGCCTAATATTATGGAAGCTTCAGGAATTCTGATTGCTCTTAAATACAATCCTAAACCTCTGGGCAGTCACTTTTTGCACTATTTGTAGGCCACAATTCTCTCAGAGTTTCAGGAATACAACATCTGAGTACATTATGGAAATATGCTGAATAATTTGTGGTTGTGTAAATGAATCTGCAAGGATAATCTGCTGCTCTTCTGGCTCAGCGAGTCCAGAGACCTAGGAGAGAAGAAAATGCCTGTTCCAGGTGGCAGGTCAGAGTATCAGCTATACTGACAGGGAACAGCATGGTCACTGCACAGTCTGGCAGAGTGGCCACACTAAAACACAAACCTGAAATTTGCTCTAATATTGGAAAAAGAAAATGCTATGGGAGGACTAAACAGTGCTGTTGTTAGAGCTGAAAACTTTCTTGCATTTAACCCAGACTCCCTTGCTGTATTATGATTATTGAGCAAGGGGACAAATAAGAACTCCTTTCCTAGTTACAGATTTAGGGTTTCAGTTAACTTTTGCTCTTCTGAATGAGGATGAGACGGTTACAGTCAATTGATTATCCCATATTTGAGAAAACAGGCCTTTTCTGAAGGCTGCTGTCAATTTTGCAGACAAGATACTGACAGAATATTCTGTGTCTGATTCAACACATCTACCATTAATACCCAGTTTACCTGCAAAATACAGTATTAATACAGTATTATCTACAGGGAAGACTAATAAATAGGTATGAACAGAATGGTCAGTTACTTCACAAACAGTTTTTATAACAAATTGTACTGTGAAATGGTCTTTTTTACCTTGGAACATAAGGTTCTGTTGGAGGAGGGGGTATGTAGAGATCCTGAAGGGCAGAGCTGTCTCTTTTTGTAGGTGTGCTGATAGTGCTGGATGGAGTAGCAACACTGCTTGTAGGGCTTCTAGGAATAAGAGGCTGGTTCAAAAGAGAGAGAGAAATAATCAGGATTATCTTTATATATTACACATTTTTATTTGTGAAAGCCAAAACCAGAATATAGTTCAGAAAGCTAAAGAAATAGCGTTCTAACATTCTGTATGCTTTTAAACTGACTAAAAAACCACTCATGCTAAGAGGACAGATCTACAAATGGACATGTATTGTGCTTATAAAATTGACTCCTCTGATTGCATCTTTTTCTCTGTAGCACAGCAAGTTTATTGCCAATGCCCATAAAATTAGTTATCACTAGAGCTACTGGTGAAATCGTACTGGTAAATAATATACAAAATCCAGTTAATTCCTTAAATAAACATTGTAAAGAAAAAGTCTAGTGTTTACAGCAAAAGGTGCATAAGTAGGCATTAAATTGAATGTCAAGTCCTCCCATCTGCTCTACAGATTAAGAATTAACTTTAAAAGCTTCAGCTTATGCCTGCAGATGCTGTTAAATCAGGTACTGCATCCTCAGAGCACACATGCTATGAGAGAATCAACTGGAGATTATTATTATTCTTCATTCCCCTGAGCACACTTCTTACAAAGTAACATTTACTCACAGGTAAATAAACTGTACCCTCCCTGCAAAATAATCATGCATTCTAGCTATAATTCTAATCCAGATAGGATCCTTCCTCTTAATCACATTTTTCACAAGATTTTCTAAGTCTCTACACAGATGCAGAAAAATCAAATGAGAAGAAAACTTTATTTTTTGGTCTACTTAATAACATGGCTGTTTAAAAACAAAAACCTTGTGTGGCTTGGTTTGTGTGATAACTAAACTCGGGCAGAAGAAAAAGAAAAAGCAGAACAGCAAGTGTAAGAGTATCTTCATAGACCCAAGAAAGAATCTAATATTAAAATATGTGGAGTTTTGCTTCAAAAGAGTTTTTTCTCCTCCATCTTTTTGGAAGTTTCCTTGAATAAAGAAGTGCTAGGAATTGAAGAGAGTCCACTATACCTAAAATTTCTGACCTTAGTAACGACTTAAAGACACAAACATTTCACATTGTATTGATGGCAGAGAAGCTCTAAATGTGGACTGAATGAGTGCATAGAAAGATCCTTCTCCCAGCACTACTACCCATACTTTATGACAGACCAAAAAGGTATTTCTGTGCAGAATAGTAAGTTCTTATTTTCTAGATATTAATCCTGACACTGTAGCAGAAAACCCAAAAAGTTTAAAGCAGGATCATTGCCAGAATGTTGGACCCTCATCAGCTGGTGATAAGTGATACAAATCTATACCTATCAAGCCAAGGTCCCACCACTGTGTTACTTTTTTACAATCTGTATGTAGGAACAATGAATATCACTTAGGAAATCTCATTCTGCCTAGTTTTTGGAACAAAGCTGTGTAAGGTGCTATGTAGCTCTAACATAATAAAATGCATACTTAAAATTTGCTTGTTAAAACTTTGCAAGTCCACCTTTAGAGTAACAGCTATAAACTGACACAAGTTTCCTGGTTTTGAATGCCCAAAATCTGTCTCCTATAAACAGTGATACTGCTTAACTCTTCCATTGCTCATTGGATTTAATGTGAGTATCCTACAGCCAGGCCAAAGAAAGAGTGTCAGTATTTACAGGAAAAAAGGGAGAGAGAAAGACACACACAAAAAACCAGACAGGTAAAAGACTTTACAACCACTAAAAACAAGACAAGTCTGCAAAAATAAGAATAAATTTGGCAGCCAAAACAGGTCAAAAAACCCAAAACAACTCAAAACAATAAAAAACACCCCAAACACCCCCCCTCTCTCTTTCAGAGAAACAAAAATTTTATCCTTTACATTTTTATCTGTGACATTGTAGCCATAGATGTTTTTGAACCACTAATACAACAGTGTTTGTTACCTTTCCGATACTCTGCATTTCTATTACAAGAACACTTCGTGGCTTGCTGAGTAGCTTGTTGAATTAATTTTCATCATAAGCCGAGAGGATTTTGTGACCTAGATCCTGTTTACACTTGTTAAGCCCAAGCTGTTTGCTCATGGCTCATACCAGCAGAAGCACTGAGAGGAAGACAAACTGTGTAGATGGGTTTGCTCTTCTCCATTTAGAGGAAGAAGACAAGCCTTTACTTTACCTACATGAAGAGGGAGGTAAGAGGAGAGGGGGTCTTGGAGACTGGAACTGTGGCAGTCAACATAAGCTTATGGTTTATCTCATGTAGCATTATTTTCATAGCACTGTTTTCAGTGCTCAAGCATAAAAGTGTTCTGGACTTAAAAGAGATTGAGGTGCCTGTGGTGATCCTGACAAGCCGCTGGAGGGCTAGAGGACACAGGGAAAGAATTTCCCTTGTGTTACAACCTAGGATACCTGGCTGCAACTATATAAATTCTAATTATATTGCCCTAACTTCTGGAAAAAATTAAAAAAAAAAAGTTGAGGTCTGAGGAATTGTTTTGGTATAACAGCTCAGACATATAAGTCAGTTTGTCCCCCGGGCAATTTGCTGGTTGATCCTGGAAATCAGTTTGGGTTTGACATCTCTGACAAATGCGTATTTTGGTTCAACTTTCAGCACAGGAAGGTGATTGAAACAGTGAGTGCAACAGGAAGAAATGGTGCTCAGTCTAACACAGAGAGCCTGTCCAAGCTATCCAGCTTACTGAAGGCCACTGGTTCCGTGTCAGCCACTGTGAGAGAACAAGACAGTGGAACTGTATGAATGACTGTGGTACCTCACAGGACGGCGAAGTGAATTCACCATCCCAGGGCACCTGGAGCTCCCACAGGGACAGAAATCATAATCCAATCCAATCTCTGTGGAGGCACAATCCTGTAGGATTGTCTAAAAACATACTAGATGTCTCATATATTTTCTATATTTCTTTTGGAAATATTACCAAATATTTTGGAAATATTACCAAACTCAACTCTCTGCTTATTTCCAAAGAAACAGAAACCTTGTCCAACTAGGAAAAAAGGGAAATCCTAATTTAAAAATAGGTCACTCTTTTTAAAAAAAAACAAACCAGTATTTATCATGACTACACCAGTAAATCAGTTGCTTGCTAAGAATTTTTACATGGTAAAAACATTTATATGGTCTCTCCTGGTAGTAGCTCAGCACACTGAGAGCCTTGCTGTAACTACCACTTTGTGCTGTAGCTGTTCAGCTTTCTTTTTTTTATGTACAGAATGAAAGAGTCTTCAGGCCCCTCTGGTTGAAAAGAAAACCTTCAGAACATGGCCTAGATGTATGGTACATCTAGATAGCATTCTGATTTGAAATTCAGAGACCTCAATTGTTCAAGTCAATCTGGTCATGTGCAAGCAACCAGCTCATGTAGCTCTCTGCTTCAAAGGCAGCCACTCAGAGGGCCACATGCAGGCTCCTTGGACACAAAACCACACGCAACTGCAGTCAAGTATTTCCCAACTGGATGCCTTGGATATCAGTGGTATCACTAATTTAATTCTCTTCCAAAGATTAGAGATTCTCCTGCTGCAGTTCCTTCTGGCAGGCTGGCCAGAACAAGTGAGATTGCTGAAACAGCAATAAAACTAAAACATTTTCAGGTATAAAGAGTTGAATATTTGGCCCATGGGAAAAGCCTGACAGAGGAAGTTTGGAAGTTACATATTAAAACTGGAACGACCTAAAAAAAATTCCCACAAATGACCCTGCATCAATCTTAATCCACAATGACAGACACAAAATCTGTAATTCAATATATTTTGGAGTACTATTTCTCAAACATTTGGAATGCACCACCCTCCCTGACGTTCATTAGTCTTTACAGAGCCTTCCTTCAACTGTTGCTTGGCTGCAGAACAGGAAGCCAGCCACCTTTACTCACAGCAGCTGGCAAAAAGGAAATCCCAGTCAGCACTGACTGACAGAACACAGTCCCCTCTCTCCAGTAGCTGTTCTGTCCCTGGTTGGCTCTGCCCTGTGGCTCCCACCTCCCTCTTGATAACAGAACCCATTGGTGCTTTTTGCACCCCTGGTCCTGAAGAAACTGAGTGTCCCAGTGAGTCAGCATATTCTTTTTGATTTTTCTATCTAAACAATGAATGTAATAAATATTTAATATCTACTATCTGAAATAATTTGAAATGTTTTTTAAAACTCTTTGAACCTTTCATTAACACCCTTGGAAGCTGTAATATAAGTTTGAGAAACACTGCTCCAAAAACGTCATACAATTTTTCAAACTATAAGCAAAGCTAATACAAAATTTTAAATTACATTATCTTTATACAGTATTTGCATCAATAAGCAGATTTTACTGCCAATGTATTTTTCATATTGGATCAAAATTACAACAATACATCGAACAAAATGTTTCCAATAAAATAAACTTTTCATAAGAACAATCATCACATGAAATAACGAAATACTGTAACTAATTCAGAGTTCATTTTAACAGTGCTACAAAGAATGCCCAGTTCCCATGCAGTTCAAAGACAACTAAGCAATTTAAAAGCAAACAAGTGAGTATTTTATTCAAATTTAATAATTAAAAAGGGTAGGGTCATTAGTTCTAGTCATAAATGATGAAAACAGTATTGTGTCTAGATGAATGAAGGAGGCAATATAATCAAATAGGAAAATATACTGAATAAAAATAATAAAAGCAGCATTTTCTTTCAAAGGACTTCTTATTGTTGCCTTTGCTTCCTAGGAAAATGAAAAGCTTAATATACAACATTGGAAATACAATGTACATCTAATCCAAAACAAGTTCTGTTAAAAAACTACAGATACTGAGCTGCTGGTGCTTTACAACAGTACAATTTAATCAAATACAAAACAGTACAGCAAACTATAAAGACATATAAAAGGTGATGTTTAAAAAGGCTTGGTGAAGGAGGGGTCAGAGGTTTTTTTCCAAGTCAACACACCAGATGTGGCTGGCAGCTGGACCTGCCCCATCCTCACTGCCATGAGGAAGAGCCTTCTCACTGACACCAGCATTCCAAATTAACCGAAGCATGGCACATGTTGCTCTAGCACTCTTCTTCTGTATTGAAAAAAAATTAGATGAAGAGTCTTCCACACTGTAATGAAGTCCATTTTATTTTGAGTAATTAGCAAAGCATTTTCCAGAAGACAAAGGAGGACTTTGCAGCTAGGTTTTTGCTAGTGTGCTGACAGCAACTTACACAAAATTTCATATGCTCTGAGAAATTTTATTGAGCTTTTCACCCTTATTCCAACAGCGCTTGAAGAGGCCTTCCTTTGAAACCTCCTCCAGAATAACACAAAGTGGAAAGGAGAAATAAAACAGACAATCTAGAGTAGAGGAAATTTATTTCGGTTAGGTTTTGAACCAGACAAAAATTTGGAGAGTTCAAAGATAAAATCACCTCTGTGTCAAACAAGGAAAATAAAAAAAATAAGGGTTAAAGTTAACTGGTTTGTTCACCATATTCAGTAGCAGTCAGAAATACAAGTATCGCAAAATGCAATATCATTCTAGGTTCTCACACAATGAATCAGCCTATCAAAAAAGGTAACTGAAAGGCAAATTTAGTAAGGTTTATAACATTTTAACATTTATGGTATAATACCATATTAATAATTACTTTCAATTTTTCAAAAGGCAACCACTAAATTCCCCAAGGCCACAGCTGCCTAATTCAACTGTTGAAAAAGCAGTAACAAAAAACACAGGCTGAAAAATCCTTTGACTTCACAAATTTGGACATGATTCTAAAATGCATCATGGGAGAACCTTGATTACCAGTAAGAGGTTGGATACTGATGGATATTAGAACAGACAATCAACTCACTGAAAACACACACACAAAAAAAAAATCCCCAATCAACCAAACAGCACTTTCTTTAATCAGGACACATGGGAAAAAAAGAGAGTTTTTTTATTTCTGTACTGATTGACCTTAGAGCTGGAATTAGTGCACTTGTAAATACAAACTCATTATGTAATGGTGCATGGTATAGCCAAAGGCTAATTGTATTATTTTACTGTACATCAAACCATTCAGTTTCAGGATGGCTACACCAGATGCATAATTCTTCTTCTTCTTTCTCTCCCCTAACCTTTCATATTTATTCTAAGGACAAGAATATTTATGAAAAGAATAAATGTCAGTGTTTCTGCTAAAAAGGAAAAAAAACCTCAGAAATTATTAAGAATTAATCAATAATTATGTATTCTGCATTTAACTCCTAATTCATGGCAAGACTGCAATGCGAACGCAGAGCTGTTCGAAGTAAACATCTGAAAATTCTAAGAAGCATTTATGCCAATTAAATAGAGTTAACATCTAAATGATCTAAAAGCATTTTCCACACTTGGAGACTGTGAATGTTTGGCTGGCATATGGCTAACCTAGGTCACTAACAGTGGGCAGAAAGCTCTTAAATATGTCACTCTCAGTTTACAATTTAACTCCTAGGACACCCTGTCACCCACACACAAACCAGCTCGATACATTGGTGGTACCTGCACACTGCCTGAGCTGGGACACTCATCGAGCACTTTCCCAGCTCACAGGCACATTTATTATCTCTCCATTCAGCCTAGTTTGTAATGTAGCTGCAAATGACAAACTTCATGTTCTTAAACACAACTGCAGACTGAACAACCCGAATGTCATTTGCCAATAATGCCTTCGCATTATTCACTTAAAGCTAAAATTAAGTTTCAAAGGTTCTCGATTTAAACATAACAATGTAAATTTTAATGTAAGTGAGTCTTCTAATTTAATACACTGAAATATTTACCTTCTACACCTATGACATCAGCTGTTAAACATATTGATTGGTGGGATATATACAAAAATCTCAAGTCTGATTTTGTCTCATCCTCTCTACATTAGGACAAACTTCCACCTTCCCACCTCATTCATCACAATATGATTAGGTTGTGACACATTTTTCCTGTGTTCAATCCATTTGCGGAAACAAAAAGACCACAGCAGTCTTTTTGCTAATCCTATTTCTCATTTTATCAGAATTTCATCCCCATATCTCACTCTATAATCTTTTGAATATTTTACACTTCAACAGAATTATTACTGAGTAACAATTTCCTTATAGCTTGTATCCACTGAATAATACATATAGTTCAATTAACTTAACTCTGGGATGACAGCACATTTATAACCTTCTCAAATCTTTCAAGACATCCTGATATGGGAAAACAAGTTAGCATAACTTCCCCTGCTTGCAAAGTTAGTATTAAGCACTACTTTCCTTTATGTTTTTTGGTATTTGATACCACTTTCCTTCCTCTCCTCTCACATTACATCCCAAGCTTTATTGAAGAATAGCCCCTTTATGTAAATCAGGAATGTAAGAAATTTCAGAACAGCCACAGCATCAAATTGCAATTGTTACACTTAAGAGTTTTTCTGAAGATTTTTTTCAGAAAATTAGTTAAATAAACATAATTTCTTCATATTTTAACAGCTATAAAATTACACTGCACTCAAACTTCTTTTGATACTTATTATTGATAAAATATACAGTACTGATTTCACACTTAGGCTGCATTTAAACTTCAACATCAGCTGACTTTAACATCTGTTCAACTCTGATCTGCATAAACCAACAACAGAAATTTCCACATTATGCATCTTCTGAAGTTTGCACTTCACCCTGGAGCTTTGTCCACACTCCGCCTACTTAAGAAAACTGTTGTTTCTCACACTAAAATTATAAATTACAACAGACACACATATGCCCACTGCACACATAAGCGCTGAATGAGGTTCTGGCCTTTTCCTGGTGTCGTGTTTGATAAAATCAGAGTAATATCATCATGACACCAGAATTATATCTGCAGTGTTTAACAGTATCTCTATTTGTGCTCATATTAGCCTTGAAAATATTCATATTTTTCATGCTAACAGCAAGAACTGATCTTCTCACCCCCAATACTCCCATTGCTCCCCATTCCCCAAATCTGTAAGATTACAGAAAATCACTATCTAGGGTCAATGCCATCCAGTACAGATAATCTACATTCAAAGCAGCTGTCCAGATTCCCTTTATCATCAAATGCAGAGAAAGATGCATGTGCAGGGGCAAATTCACTGTATCCTAAAGGCAGATCAGTAGAAAACAGACCAAGATAAATGAATCAGTAATTACTAATGCATGTCTGCTGGCCAAAGGGAGTTTAAATGAGAAACCTGAATGACACGTAGATATTTACATAGCAGATCTAAAGTTAGATCAGTTAAGTAAGACCCAAGTACCTGTCAGAAACTTTTGATGTGGGGTATGGAGCATAATTATTCTGGTAATAAATGATAAAGTGAAGCAAAATGGAGTATTTAGGAGCCTGGCCCAATTCACCTGAGGAAATTCCAAACTCACCCCAAGCATGGCATTTAGTCTGAAAGCATCTGACCCCATTTAAAGCAATGACATGTATTTTACATTTGTATTTATATTCTCACTAAAGCTATGGAAAAAGTGCAGCCTTCAAGTATAAACATTCATACACTCATTTCATGCATCCCGATTTGCAATTTTATCTTCAGATACTAATTTCTGGTTGAAAGTTTTTGTCACATGTGTATTCAGCTCTTTATATGTGAAAAGCCAAAACATCTCAATCATTTAAAATCTTAGTTTCAAAGACTATAATGCATTTCACCATTATAGAAATATTTATACACACACACACACACACACATATATATATACACACACACATATGAAAGAAGTTCTTCATGGCATTAGCTTTTTATGTATCTCCTAATATGTCAAATGGCATAAGACCACAGATAATGGCAGTGGCACTTCCATATCCCATTTTCCTTTTGTCCAAACTTTGCAGAATTCTTTTCTTTTTCATATGTGCTTAATTTTTAATTAGAACTTTTAGTGTGCTGATAAAAAAGTCTCAAAGAATGCACTCTTTATGCAAACAAAATACATTTCTAAATAGTATTCTGTTTGAACTGAATGGAAAAATGGATTATTGTTGGTTTCATCAGTTACATGCCTTCATCAGTCTGAACATAACTTTTATTTCCTAAAGTAATCCATCACAGTGACATTTTATCCTAGAGTTAAATGATAGCTTTAATGAAACCATTCCATGGCTTCCAGCAGGCTGCAGGTTTACTAAAATTAAGTGCCCAGCCAGACATCCTGTGCTTTGCCTCCTTAGGTGCAAGCCTTCAGTCTCAAAGACAACTTTGACACAAGTACAGCTTTGTTTACATGAGGAAATTTTGATGGTCAAGTGGTTTATTGAATACAATTACCTTATAAATTTTCCTATAACTCTATGAGTGATCACACCGAGAACTCAAACATTTTTATCCCCTCTTTTTTGAGGTTATACTGTACTGAGATCTCCACAAGAAATCAAACTAAAATGTATCGTTTTGTGAAGTATATTTGTCTCTCCTTAGCTAGAAAAAAATTATCTGAGGCTATTTTTCTGCATTGTAGAACACTGGGATGATTACTTCTTAACTTTGAAAAGTTCTAAAGTTCTAAGGTTTAATTTCAATTAAGTCTATGAGAACAAATCGCAGAGAAATAATTTCAGAAACAATTTTTCAAAGTATACAAGAGTAAATCTATATGCTGCTGAGGATGAAGCACAATAAAGCATCATTGAGATAATCTGTAATTAAAATGATGGTGTATGACTTATGATTAAGCTTTATTACCTGCAGAGCAAGGGGCTTCCATCTCATATTTTTCAGTAAAGCTGGTGCTGAGGTAAGCATGCTCTGAGGTCGCTTTTTCAAAGTTAAGATAACACCACTCGGATCCTCTCGTAGTGCATTCACCAAATTTTTCAACTGCCACCCCACCTGGTAACCAGTAAAATCATTACAATAAAATTGAGGTACATTATTCAATATGTAATGTTCCCTTTTTAAATAAGATTAGTAAATAACATAAAGGAGTGTATATATATCATAAAGGAGATTAACTCTAGAAATGTCGAAACTTAACCACCGCATAAAAATCACATAAACTAAAATAGTTATTATAATGCATTGAGATGTATATGCATCATTTCAGGTTTTAGAATTAATAAACTATTGTTATTTCACTGAAAATGCACAATTAAACCTCAAGATGTTTTCAAACTTAGTTCTGGTACATAGACTTTAGAGACTAATAAGTTAAAAAGCCCTGGCTTTTGCATTGACAGTTCATTTCAAAACTGAGCATTTTGTACTTTGTGGTTACTATTCAAAGTCCACTAACCACATGTAGTCCTACACTACTACTCCTAGCAGCTTAGGCTAACACAAACCAGCTCAGGAAAACCTACTCTTCCCACTGCTATAAAAATGAAGTCAGAATCACAAGGCCTTTTTTAAAATAGTGCTTCTTTCATAATGATTTCAGAAACAAATACAGTAAATCAATGACAGAAATGTAGTCCAGTCACTATGTATTAGCCCAAAATAAAATTTTCCTAATTTAAATATAGCATTTTGAAATATCTTAAAATTAAAACCTTGATTAAAATGGAAAGCAACAAGTTTCTATTTATAAATGCAAGGAATTTCAATAATTTATTTTGCATTTTTGGAAAAAGTACTTCAAATACTAAAACATTTTAAGTTGTGACAATGGTTTTAAGTCTGAATATGGCCTGATTACAAGGTATGTATTGCAAAATGCTTTAGGATAGTAAAAGTATGCTTTTTCAAGTTTGGTATCTAGACTGACAATACACAGAATCATACATCCCTTCAAAATCTTGGCCTGTAGACTCAGAAGGTGATTATTTCTGTAAATTTGACAGCTTTTCTACCTCTTTTTGCTCTGTCCCCCACCCTTGCCCCGCTAAACAAACAAGTAAATTTTCCTAATTTGTAAATGATCACAGTTATGGATATTTTCCTTCTTTCACAATTTGTACAAGCACACTGTCAAGAAGAAAATTATCCAGCTGAGAAGAGGAAAAACAAAAATCTAGAACTTTGAAGTGATAAGATTATTTTACATTTGAATAATATATTTTAAAAATCAAATTGGCAGTGTGAACAAAGAGCACAGATGTTCCTTATCACTGGTATGGTGCAACATGACACAAACATATGTTACCTATGCTTAAGCAAGATCTTCATGTGTAGGTTGTTGCTACTTATTTTTGTACCATGTTCCCTATTACAACAAGCCTCACTTTGGTTAGTATCATTTATTTTAAGAACTGCTTCTCCCAAATAAGCACCCCACTTGAGCCAACACTGATTTTACCAACAACCCTGAATCACAGACGTGACTCAAATCCCATCACTCTTTCTTCAGCTCCTGTGGACCTACCTGTCTCGCTTCCACCACAGCAAAGCCCAATACATCCAGGATGCACTTCTACAGTAAGGTTATTGTATGCAAAGAAAAAGGGTATTGATAACATGCAGCATCTTTATAGAATATTTTTCAGCTTTCACAGAAAACTTCCAAGCATGCTGAAATCCTTAATTTTAGTCCCATGTACTAGGCATATGGCTATTATATTTCAAAAAAAGTGAAGCATTAAATTAACCAACACCATCTCAATTCTCACATCCCACTGAAGTTTCCATTGTGTTTCAACAACACTTAAACAAAATATCTTCAAGCCCAAGCTTTGTGTGTAAAGACACTGCAATCTTATAAAAAAATACCTTGCTATTTACAATACTGTTTTCTTATTTTAGAGACTTCCACCACTCCTCAGCAGCAATATAGTCCCCTCAGTTACATAATGTCACTGTGGGCATATGTGAGGTTTCACTTGCTGTCCAAAAGAAGGAATTATTGGCCAACAGTTCATGTAAGCTATCTCTGTACCTAAGGTACTGCACACTGTAATTTCCTAATGCAACAACTTTAGAGCAATTTGTGGAGCAGAATCCTTCTGCTGAACAAAGCAGCACAGGGAGCCTTGAGGAGAACAGGATCTGACCTCAGTTATGGAGTCAGGATGTAAAGTTCTTCCCAATTAAGTTGGTAGGACACTGCATGTAAAAACTGTACTTTAAAGCCATCTGTTTCTCACTGAAATAGCCAGAGGAATATAAATAAAACTGGGGCTTTTGGGTTATGCTAGCATTTTAAAAATTATTTTAAATACACTTTCATACTTTGCAGAGATAAACTGTCTTGTGTATTTGAAATATGCATTACATTACAATAAATGGGAGATTATCTAGTCTCTTCTTAAGAGTTCAGGGGATTAAAGAAAAAAATACCTTCAAAGCACTAAATCTGATCTATTTAATTTAGAAGCTCATGAATAAAAACAATTTATCTTAATTTTTCACAGTGGAATTCTGAGTTTACTATAAATTTCAAATTAAGTTCATCCTCTGCTTTTCTTTGGTTCCTGACAGAAGTTTTCTGGCTGTTCAGACAGGCCTTGATGGCTTCTCTTAATCTGAACTACATTGCCCTAAGAGGAACAAGTCACATAAAAGACAGTCAACAATCAATTGAAGGAAATAGGTGTCCACATAGGAGGCCTGTTTTTCAGTTACAACATAGCTCAGATCCTCTCAAAATTCATACTGACACAGGCAAAACAATTTTTTTTCTTTTGAGGAGGTCAGGTTGGAAAGCAGAAAAAGCAGGTACTATATCTGGAACTGAAAACTCTTTTTCAGAAATTCACTCCAGTGACACGTAACTTACCCTTTAACTACAATTTGGCTTTATTCTCTCTAACATCTCCTTTCTCATTACCACAGTTAAAAATTTGCAACTTCTAATCACCGCATTTTTTTGGGGCAGAATTTTTTAAGTTCTTATCATATCCTTTCCTATCACATCCTTGTCCATGTACTGCAAAAAAAGGACAGTAACAAGAAAGTTTCAACACTGGTTTGAAAATTCAATATATATGTAAGAGGACTGAATTAGCAGACAACTTTACTTACAGTAAAATAACCTGAGCAATTAATTTTGAAAACAGTGCACTATGCTGACCAAGTGGCCATTTTTAAGGGCCAAGGAAGTTATTGTTAAAATAAATTTACATTGTTAAACTAGTTGCACCTAGAAGCAGCAGTCAGGAGAGGTGTCTTTGATGGCAGCCCAAGCCCAGTGATGGCTTTTGCTGCCCGTGCCTGAATCTCTGTGCAGCTCAGGGCCAGGAGCAGGGATGGAGTCATGGTGAGATGGTTTTGCCAACATTACAGCAACTCTGCTGGAGAGTCTGCCAGGGAAGGGAGGGACAGAAGGGGCGACCCACACCTGAGGAGCAGTGGCCTGAGGCCAGATCCACAGCGCTGCTGGGGTGGCAGGGGCAGCACGCTCCCAAACAGAGACACAGCCTGCACACAGGGTGCCTACAGCACCAGCATCAGCCACATCCACATTCTCACCCATCCCATCCCACCTGCCCAAGCACTGGGACCAGCCTCACCAGAGTGCTCCAGAGACACCCAGGACACCCAGGTTGTTCAGCAGGGCAAGACTGGCACCCAGGAGGGAGCCCTGCACAGCCCTGACACATCCTCCTCATCTCCCTGCCAAGCACCCACCTACTCAAATCACAGGAAGCTTTAGCAAAGGGTGCTTTTAGAGGTCCCCATCCACCACCTGGGAAAAAGCATGCTTCTGTGCAAGTTGGGACATATTTTAAAATATCTCTATGTTTCTTTGGCCTTCAGCAAGCACATCTGGATAACATTATTACAACAGTCTGAAATTAAACTTTTATTTTGAATTTCTATTCTAAATCCTCAATAATTTCACTTTTAAATAATTAAAAGTTGCTCTTAAATAGGTTTTCCCCACCCCAAATGAAACTGTTGCCCCTCTTATATAAGACTATCTTAGAAGATTGGAAATAATCTTGCTTTTTCTGAAAGTAAGCATGACCATTAATTGAATCTTTTTTTCACACAGTTGCACTCATGACAGTATTCCCATATTCCTGTGCTCATTCATGAGTACTGCTGTATGTTATGATCCAGAAAGGAGATCTGTAAAGTATTAACATGCAGGCAGCTCAAATAAAATTGGATGGCCATACACCAACTATTTTTAGGATGCTATGAAATAACCTACAGTCTGAAAAATCTAGGATTTGTCTCCCCAGAGAACAGCTACATCATTTAAAAGCAGTATGCAAACCCAGTACACAGTGAAACTACATCATCAAGAGGGTGGAATAACAGCCAAATGGTAAACAGAAGAGAGTTAATATTTTTACAGGCATAATTCTATTCTAAGGGTGACCACAGTGAAAGTTAATGAAAGCTTTCTGTATCCATGAAAAGAAAATAATTACTTTAATTATTTCCTGATTTGTAGATTTTGAAAAGGTAAAAGTAATCATATATTTAAACTTTTGAAGAAAAAATAATACCTTGCTGCTAAATATAATCTGCTAAGCCATTTCCTATTTTCTAACTACGCAAATATGCACAATCCACTCTAGTGTCTAAATTTAAAAAGTTGGTGGACTGGGAAGATAACCAAAATTATTTTTCTTTTAATGTTGCCTGTAATGAGTTGCATGCACCCAGAGTACTCTGACTTAACATTTCAGGCTTCAAGCTTTTACTCAATTTTCAGCTAAAAAACCTAAACAACTTCTAGGAGGAAAAAATGTATTCACCTTAAGAAATAGGGGTTTTTTTTAAGACTTCCATATCAAACACCATCTTGCATTTCATGAAAAAAAAAACAGAGCATAAGAAAAAAAATCCCCAACACTGCACATTGCCCTTCAAATAACAAATACCAAACATAGCATGTTGTAAACAACTCAGAATTTGACAAGAAATTCAGCAGTGTCATGCTGCTAAATGACCAGACTGATTTCCATGACCACTGGCCAGAAACAAGGACAGTCAGCTGCTAGCCCTATGAAAAAATGTTAGTAGCAAGTATCTTCTTCCCTTCCTTTCACTGCAGATGCCTGAAAAGGCAAAAAATTAATGGAAAGCCTTCTGTCTCCAGAAAATGTAACTGGTGAGGAAGGATGTTTACAGCATGGACTACCACAGAGATGAAAGCTGTATCTGTATGCAGTAGGGGAAGCAGTGTCAGGAGAGCAGTAAATGTCTTTTCAGGGATTTATCCAGGTTCTTAAGCTAGCATGATAATAGCATCTGCACTTGCATAATGGTTTTCTTCAAAAGAGGAGAGGTTAATAATATTGTGATTGCAGAGGCTGCAATTCTAATTAAAGAGTATCTTGGTTATATTATTTAAATCAATGCAATTTTAATTCAATGTTAAAAGTAGTTCTGTACATCCTCAGAATGTCACTGATCATACTGCACTGTATCATTGCCCAAAGTCACAATAATACAGTTTGTATGTAAAGTGCATTGAAAAAAAATCATATCTTTCACTTGAATAATTCCTGATATTTCACAAAAAATTTTGCTTACTACCACCAAACCATGAAATAAGTGAATCTTAAATTCATTTTTGTCTATGTACAGTAAAGATCACAATTAAGAGACTTTCCCAAGAATAAACCAAGTTAGGATCCAAACTGAGAGCTGAGTGCAGAAATCACTACCTCTCATTAAGCTGCCCTAAACAAATTTCCTTGTCACATGTATCTGATCCAGAGCTTAACTTCTGCAAAGTACAGCAAAGTACCACCATAATTCAACAAACTTGAAAATATTAGTACCATGACTACAGAGCACCTCAGTATAGGAGCCAGCCATTTGTATTATCCACAAGGGAACTAAAAAATTGATTTATCCAGAAACAGAGAATCAGTTCTGTACTGAAGCTTGGATGCTGTTTAATAGCAATGCTTACCTTTCATTTTGTACTGATACAATCAACCTTCAGCTCAGAGATACCCCATTGTTTTGCTTTTGAGTCATTGCTAGTACAACAGCCTAGAACAAATAAATGAGCATATTTGATGGAAGACTCCAACTTTATGGGTTTGGTTATATATTTTACAGACATAAAGGTCAGTTACTAGGCACAATTTCTGAGGAAGAAGGGTCTTATTTCCCCATTGTAGGGTATGGCTCTAAAAAAACGGGGTCGATTCCAGTTCAGATTTTGTGTACCTCTGAAATGTGAAGCATTTCCTTTCATATGTGTACCTGCAGTGACTGGCTGTCTGCAGTGTGGCAATTATAAGGCATCTGTCTCTTCAACCAGGAGTACAGATAACCAGAAAAGTCAGCTACTGGCAAATTGGAATGTTTTCACTCAATCCTCCATCTGGTTTCAGAACATGGATCTCAGCATTATTTATCCTCAGAGGGACTAAACTCAGTCCTTACGAAGGTGTCTCAAGCACCAAGACACGCATAACTTCATGGGAGCAAAGTACTGTGTGATGGGACTATGCAAACACAAACCTCAATCACACAACAGGCAAGAAACCATTAGCTCCTTGCACTGGGATATGGGAAATGAGGGTTCTGGTCCCAATTCCCAGATACCACGTTTTTGTGTAATATAAATGCAACACACTGCAGAGAACAGGGTCTGGAAACCCTGTTGTGATGAGCAGGCCCTACCCCTTTCTTCAGCAAGGACACAGAAATCAAACTGTTATGAACAAAGGTGCTGCCACCAGAGTCCTTGCTTGGCCCCATTTTCAAGAGCTTCTAGGGAATATATGGAGAGCCCAGGTGCCTATCCATTTCAGCAGGGCTTCTGGCAAAGGACAGTATCTCCCAGCCTAAGAAGAGGCATTTCAGCATCCCTGGGTGGCCTTGGGCGAGTGCTAAGAAAACTCAAGTGCTGATAAATATCTTAACAGGCACAAAGAGCTGGTGGCAGGAGCTGGAGGCTCCGGCAGGATTTAGGCAGACTGTGCTACACTCTGCTTTCTCACAGATTAAGGATGTGGATGACTTCCCCCTTCCTTAGGGGAAAGGAGGAGCTGAGTTCTCCACATTTCATGTGGCATAAGGAATGTGCTCTTCAGGAGTGACCCTGCAGTTTTAACTCCCAGCCACATTTGCCTTACAGGAACTCATTTTTGTGGCCCTGTGCTTCATCTCATAATGGAAATTTGACTTATGTGTGTGTGCATTGCACAGTCTCATCACCAAATGCTTGTCTTGGAATTAAAACAATAAACATATGTAAACATACATGCATACACATATATCATTTCTTCCAGATTAGATTTACATTATCAAAACTTAATATTTTAGAATTATTCCAATGAGTCAGTAATTCCAATAGTCTTTGACCCCCCCCAGATTTTCAGTGTATAAATAAACTACTTGAGATTCCCAAATAAAGAGTGCTGTTACCCTTGAAGCAGATGTTTCTTGAGACTGAATTCATATAGTGAAAATAAATTAAGACATGTACAAAGAAATTGTAAAAAAAGAAAAAAATACTTAAGATCGCTAATGACCAAGCAAACAAAAAATTATCTAAATCCAAAATAAGCCTGTAAGTGAGCTGCAAACTTATGCAGCATCACTTAGCTAAAGGAAGGACAGGTATATGGAGTTAAAAGAAATTGTCTTAAAAAAGCAGTAATTATGTAGTCATGAGAAAGCTTTTCTTTTTTTTACATTTTACTTCTATTAAAATAATCAGCCATAGACTATGTACTGTGTTCAAGCCACTGAGTTGTTTTAATTCAGTACTGAGTTTTTAAAATAAAATGTATATGTTCACAGTACATCTCCTCAAATCATGGTATTTCCCTTGCTTTAATTATTCCTCCCATGGGACACAGCATGGATTTGCTTTTCTTACTGTTTTGATCTATTTTTACAACAGCTATCACTGTCTTACACTTCCTCACAGTTACCTCCTATATTCACTGGAGTAAGACAACAGATTATGCAACAGAAGATCAGGCTGGAACCTGAAGACCAGCTGTGTCATGTACACAGCTGCTACCTGCACAAAGCACACAAATACTCAAATTTATTCCATCCTAACTCATATGTGGTCCAGGCTGTGCACAACTGTAATGTCAGTTGTGTTAACATGCACAACATTTAAGACATCCCTCCTTATGCTTTCATCATCTTTTCTATAGTGTACTTCAGTTTTCAGCAACCTCAGTTAAAAGGAAATTATTAGCAGCAGAATAATACCTGCCTTCCTTTCCAAATACACATACCTGAACATTCACTTACAAGAAGCCTTTTTAACCTCTTCTTATGAGGCAAAAAGAGTAATATAATCTGTATTCTGTTCTACAGGCATCAAAAATGTTAATAATAGAAAACCCTAATTCTACTTAATATCTGCTACCTGGCATAAAAAATACTCTAACTATATATTCTGAAATAACCATTTTAACAGCAGATTTTACAGTATTCTCACTGTAGAGAACATACTGTTTTAAACTGCCTGAAAATACAAATTGTACCAAGATTTGTAGCCAGTAGCAACTACTGAGAATATGAAAATGATTTGTATCAGGAATATATGCAAAAAAAATTTTGGCAGTATATTGTCTTTCAATATTTATGTTGCAAATATTAATACCATTTACAGCACCACTTAGAGGATTTTTTTCCCTATGGAAAAGCTACCATGTGGGGAAAAAAGGCAAAATAGAAAAAAACCCTCTAAAACAAAACCATTAAAATACATAATCTTCCAGTGTATCTGTGCAGAAAGATGAATTTATCAATTAGGCCACAAAAATACTCCACAGAATACTGCAGCAGTTTTTAGCAGACACATCCTCATGAGTACAGTCCTAAGAATACCTTGTATAAAAATACTAGACTTGGATCTGAACTCAGAAACGTGGCTATGGCCAGTGGTGACATTATTAAGGCCCACCAGTGACACTCACAGAAAAAGTCCACTGGTGTCTGCAGCAGATTTCTCACTAAAATTACACTGCTTTCAAAAGATACTTTGGTGCCTAAAAGTCAGCCCAGGTTTGTATTCCCAAACAGTAGCTGTACAGAGCAGTCTATGTCCTCAATTACAAAAGAAATTTTTTCCCCAAAGAAAAATAATTTAAGAACTCAATGTGAATGTTGTCTGTTGAATGTTGTCCCTGTATCTTCATATAATCACACAAGTAAAGTACCAGGGCTCAATAGCAGTAGAGTTGTCCATTCTGGGGTACAGCCAGGACAGAATAAAAGAAATCTGGTTTTGAGTGAGCTGTAGCTCATAGCAAATTTAGTGAGCAAGACCACAATCAGCTGGCAGGGAATACTTCTAGAAATACAGTGTATGGGTACTGCAGCCATGTCCCAGTCATATGAGATGATGAGCATCTCTTGTTGCAGCAACTTCTTCTTGAAAGAACTTCCAGAAAGGACTTGTACAGCAATGCCAACCTTTCAGGGCCTGACTGTCCACAGCTCCATCAGTTCCACACCAATCCCACAGATGAGGCTTACCATGCCCAGCACATGTTCTAGTGCACTGAGCTGCAGCAGAGGGTCAGGATCAGGTGCTCTGGAGCACAGAACCAAGAGCACACTGGACATGGGATGCCAGTGCTCAGGCTACAGGACCAAATGTGCCACTCACAAAGCCAGAGGCAGTAAGGAGCCCGTTCCATAACTATTTGTGATTTACTAATGACACTGACAGCGTTCCCTTTCCATTCTTGGGCACAGTTAACCAGGTTTAATGCTTTCAGCCAAGACAATCGGGTTGACTTTAAATTAAAGTAGAAAAACTGACATAGTTCAGTTCTGTCATCATCCAGGAGGAAGGCAGCTGCTGAATGGCAGCAGCTTTCTGCTGCAAGTGAAATTCCACTGGAACATGACAGAGGTGTGCTTAAGTGTGAAAATTTAATAAGAAGAAATATTTAAAGTTTGGCAGAAACGTGAAGCAGCATGGGCTGGTCAAAGCTTACACTGGTCTAACAGATGTGACAAGGACTTGTTTGTTGGCTGTTCTGTCCTGCCAGAGACAGAGTGCAACTGCATGCCCACACTGGCACAACACCCTATCTACATAAGAATGAGCCTGTGCTCATCGAAGTGGTGTGTGTTCCACACATCAACTCCAAACAACCCCCAGGGATCAACAGGAAAGAAATTGCATGGACAAGAGCTTCCAGCATTGTTCCCATGGGGAAAAGAAAGATCATGTTCTCTCACACATTTCACTTCTGCAATACTACGCTTCCCTGACATATGCAATATAAAATAATGTATTTGTGAGTAACTGCTCATCCATGTAAAAAAGGTAACATAAATAACATCATCGAGTCTCAAGACAAATTCCATGGTAAAGGGAATTTGACAAAAATTTTTTTTCTTTTGAAGGGATCATGACAATTTAGTTCCTTTCTCAGTACTACACAATACCTGTGGAGATTGTAAAAACAGGATAGGGAATTATACTGAAATTTTGAGAGGGTGGATGAAAGACAGACTACAATTGCCAGAAAGAATGGACCCCTTATCCTGCCAAATGACAGAGTTTAGGACAGAGCCCTACAGAATTAGGTTACTTCCATAAAGACTTCCATGAACATTTCTAGATTAAAAAAAAAAAAAAAGCTTTTAAATGTAAATCCCATCCACCTTTAAAACTGAATATTTGTGTTAACTTTTATCAAGCATCAAACATCTATAAACAGAGAAAGCCCAAGAATTCAGACAGAATTAAAAGTATGACATGGGAGCTGCTCCTCTCTCTCCTCCTCCATAACAGCACATGCATGACAGCAACTGAAGGAAACTGAATAAAAAGCTTATTTCCCTTGAACTTTTATAATTTTGCTGCACTGTTTTTTTGTTCAAGTCAAGGACCATAAGAAAATAAAAGTACTGTTTTAAATGAAGATGTTGTGAATGAAAGTTGTATAAGGTGTCAAACATCCTATGTTAAAAGCTTGGACAGTCTCAGCCATCCCCTTCCTTGTACTATTGATGCCTTAAGTTTTAGCTTTCATATTTTCCAGCTTCTGTACTGCATTAGTACATAACTCTGAACTTCATATGAAGTGTTAGCAAGTTCTCATCGCAGTTCAGTCAAACAAAACAATCCTTTTCCAGCCTGACAACCAAGGACACCGTTGCAGCTTCAGGCCCATAAGGTACAAACAACAGCAAATTGAGGAGAGCAAACTTGGAGGATGAGACTTCATAACCTTAAAGCTGTAATTGGAGAATTAACAAAATATGTAAATTGACCAAAACTTATGAAAGTTTGAAAACTTGTGACCCATCATCCATCTTGGGTACAGCCTCGGCCGGGCTCTTGTTCTGCCCAAGGTGTATCCTTTGAAGGCCTTTTCATAGATACCTACTTACAGGTGTTTGTTTGGTTGTCCCCCCAAAATAAGAAGACATCTACTGCAAACTCTGTTTTGGTTGCATACACTCCAGAGATTCACATGCACCCCAAGTTCAGTATTTCCTATGAGCTGGAATTTACCATCTCCCAAAAAATGCTAAGACATTCTGTAGAAGTTGAACTTTCCTCACTAATTGTACAGTAAAACTTAAAAATCTGTTCTTTCATTTTCCTAAAGAAAGATTTTATTTAGGATGTGTACCTAGAAAGGCATCCTATTCCTAAGTCTATACCCTTCCAACAAAGAAAAGTGTGATCTTATAAATGTATCCATCATGTTTCAGAGGAATTTTAGCAAGTTTTTGTACTGTAAATATAAAAAGAGTTCCTGTAAGTCAATTATGTGGACTTGGTTTGGCACACCGGAGTTTCCACAGCAAATCTGCAGCATAAGAGCTAACTGTTATCTACTATAAGATGACAAAAAAAACCAATTCCAACTTATAGGTGTTAAATACATTAAACCTACCATCTTCTACATGCAACAGATTGATAATTGACCATAGTCACCTATTTTTTCCCATATTCATCAATATTTACTTAATTCCAAATGAGTTTTAGTCAACGAACACAAATTTTTGGAATCCACAAGTCTATCATGTCATATCAAATGTGTACTCAATCCATAAGTCATATCATACTTGTATTCACAGTATATGCAATGTGCCAAATATGCTTCCAAAATAAAGAAACTATTACACAGGAACAGACTGTTAATCAAGAATCCTATACCATCCTGAGTCTGTACATCCCTGTTTTCTGCTTGGAGTATTTTTTCTACTGTTTTGTCACTGATACAACCAGAAACAATACTGTAGAGAGTACTAATTAATTTAAACAATAATATAGTGTCCTGCACTTTTAGTTGGTTAAAGAAAGGACTATCTTGAGCCAAAATAGGCTCTTGAATTATATAGGGGCAGAAACATGAGTACTACAGTGAATGAATTTGTAGTGCAAATTCTCAGAAATCCAAATGAGGAAAATGTTTTTGCTTGTTTGTTTATATTGGAAATATTTTAGACACATCAGCTTTTAGAGAAGATTAAGGATGGCATTTGCAGGGAAGTTTAGAAGACATTGTTTAAATTCTTTGAATCTTAATAGAAGAGCCTTAGAATCACAGAATCATTTGGATTGGAAGGGACCTTAAAGATCACCTATTGTCAAACCCTCTGCCATGGGCAGAGGCATCCCCACAAAGCCCTCTCCAGCCTGGCCCTGAATGTTTCCAGGAATGGGGCATCTACAGCTTCTCTGGGTAACTTTTTCCAGTCCTTTACAAGCCTCCCAGCAAATAATTTCTTCCTAACACCTAATATAAACTTGCCATCTTTCAGTTAAAAGCTACTCCCCTTGGACTATCAATAAAGGGCCTGATAAAAAGTTCCCTCTCAAACTCTCTTGCAGCCCCTTTAATTACTGGAAGGTGCTACAAAATCTCCCCAAACCGCTTCCTTCTCTAGGCTGAACAACCCAAGCTCTCTCAGCCTGTTCTCATAGGAGAGGTGTTCCAGCCCTGGGATCATCTTTGTGATGTCCTCTGGACTTGATCCAACAGGTCCATGACTTTCTCACATTGGAGGGAGTGATGACCCTTATTTACAGAACTATTGAAGAATACATCTGTCCTGTAAGGCAAAACTGGCACAGAAGATTCACATATCTATTTAAACTCAATAAACCACTGTTTAAAGGACAATTTTCTGAATGTTAACTTTTCAATGACTTTAGGCCTAATCATTTTTTTTTTTTAATTTTGAAGCTTCCAACAGCCCAAACATCCTGCCAGCAACAAGTGGAATAATCCTGTTATGCATGTTTTATATTGAATAGCAGACAATCAAAATAATCACTTGAAATTCTTTGATTTCACTGCCAAATGAAATACTACAAAGATTAAGCATCACTACAAGCAGAGGATGCCAACAGACAACTTAAAACTATTTGACACCCAGTGTTAGGACATGCATAATGAAAATCAGTGTAAATCACTTAACCATTCTCCTACTCTGTCATGCTGTTTATTTGAAAGTCAGTGGACTTCCTGACAAACCAGCCTTTTCGTACTTATTACAATGTGACTCTTGCAAAAAGTATTATCGAACAAGTCGGATATTTAAACCAGTTGTTTAAATTTGGAACTTTGGAACTGCTCTTCTTCCTATTTATATTTACTCTCTGAAATATAAAGTACAAAAGACAGACATTAACTTCAATTTGATAGATAAATACACTGAAATAACTGAAGAAAAAAAAATTTAAAAGGGCTTTAACTCTAAATGAAATTAAAGATTATTATTTTTTTTTATATTTTGAGTCTTCATTTACAAGACATGACCTTAATAACAGGTACATGTGAATAACACTTGCCTACAGCTTTAGAATTAGATATTTTTTAAAATCAGATATTTAAAAAATTTAGTCAGTTATTTCTATGGTCAATACTAGCGATATAAGTATGATGAGTTACATATGGTATGTATGATATGTACATATGATATGTATGATAAGTTACAGTTGTCCTGTATCTGCTGCTGGTGAGTAGTATATCAAATGTGAGGAAAAAAAAATCAATAAACAGTAAAAACAAAATGTAGTATCTTCAGAATTATTTATCTCCTAAGCAAGAGTCAGTGTAAAGAATAATACCCCTTCCAAGAAAAACAGATTCCTAGAACTGGACAGTAAATTCCCCATGACAGGAGTTAGAGTACAAAAGGATTTACTCAAGATTCTTATCCAATTCTGCAGAATATATAGAAAAAATGAAATATTTCGGCTTAATAAAATTGAAGAGTGAATGTAGTGTACTTTTGCAAAGGTAACATGGGAGGTACTACCATTTCTAAGAAAATCCTAGTTGACTTTCATTGTAGAAAGTTAACTCTAGAACAGAAGAAAATTATTCATATACATTGTATGCAATATCGATGATGACAACTATTTCAATTATATTGTTGATACAACAAAGAAAAGCATAAGTAAATGTGTGGTTTAGTCTATTACTATATATATTCACCATTTAAACTACGTTTGTCTTAGCTCCCTATGGTCTTTTTCCATAGAAATACAATTACTTTTCTCTGTGCCTCTGAAAATACTTCGCTTATGCAAAAGCCAAGACACCCAAATCCTACATTAAATATTCCATCCATGTAGGTAAGAAAGCTCACTCTAAAGCTAGACAAAACATTACTGGTGAGGTTAGGGTTAAGAATCTGATCTTTCCATCAAATAAATGCAGTGTAGATGTGCTAAGAAAACTAGAATAAATACCTAGACAACTGGAAATTTTCAAGTTGACAAGGCAAATTTACAGTACCATCAGAAATTTTTGAGAAAAATAGCTAGCTAGTACTGAATGTTTAATGATGTGCTTTAATAGTCAAAATAATAATGCTCTAAAGTGTTTTCCAAATTAAATTGATGTCATAAGCTCCCTTAGTGCAGAAAACCAGAGAAATTAATCATCAACTGTACATGAAAAGTAATCATGGGATACAACACTTATAAGGAAGCTGTATGGCCAAAACAGTATTAAAATCCACCCTGACCTGCTCAGATTTATCAAATTATATTGCATAGCTCCAATGATAGTTTCTCATCTGTTAAGGTCCACATATGTACAGTATATTTGATTTCAAACTTAACTGAAAGGTATATTGAAGTATTATCCTAATCTGTGCAGAGGAGCTGACATGATATACAGTGGCCTAAAGCTGGAAGTGGAGCCCCATGTGGAATGACAAAACACAACTTCTAAGAAATGTCAGAAGTTCTAAACTTCTAACACAACACAAACTTCAAAACACAACTTCTAACAAATGGCTACTGTACTAATACCATATATTGACTTTCACTACTCTCAAGAAACGTCATACTTTGGAAAAATAATAGCTGCTTTCTATACTGTAAGTCTGCCTTTTCTCTTAGAAAACCTTACCTTAGAAAAGGTAAATTCATTTTTAACAGTTCACAAATCCTAAAAAAAAATCACCAGGCACTAACAAGTATCTGTTCCCACAAATGGCAATTTACATGGTATTAGTTTTCTTGAGACTACCATATCTGAAAGGTTTGTTTAATTTTAAGTTTCCAAGTTTAAAACCTGTCTTTAAATTAAGTCAACCACTCCATGTACCCCTATGGGACTTTCACACGCTTGTCTTCTCAAAAACCACACTCTACACTTTCTGGTAAGTTTGGAAAGTAGTAAGTTTTCCAGTGCCCAGGAAGCATTCTTGATGTGAAACCCACACAAGCACAATATTTCCATCTCCCTGCATCCCTTCAACCCAAAATTTCCATTACATTTAAACCAATTTGTGCATGTGCAAGCAGAAAACAGCCTAACAGATCTCCCAAGCCATAGATATTTAGCCTAACTTGATATCTCCTGTAATAATCAGATGATCAGGATTTAGCTCAAGACTTAAGAACTATGTGGTTTCAAAAGATAAAAGGAAAATTTAGATGTTAGAAGAAATAGTGATTTATAAAAACACATTTTTCTACACAATTCTTCTGTACACATGCTAATGTGCCCCGACACCTCTATCTCCAATTGACACAGAACATAGTTATACATACCACAGTTTGGTGGTTAACTTGAATCACTTCATCCCCAGCATGGATTTTCTTGCACCGATCTGCAGGTGACTGAATTTAAAATAAAAGAGATGATCAAGAATACAGGTCTTACTGGTCATCATCTCTCTTTCAGCAGTATGATTGCTAAGCTATGTAAATCAGGTTAGATTGATAGACATTCTACTGTGAAATAAAGAATGAAAGAAATATTTAATAAATCAGTTTGTTCTTGTTGAAAAAAAATTATATGCACTATTCTACACAATAAAATCACATGTTTAGAAAGGTATGAATATAAATGGTTACTGAGTCCTAAGGATTTCTTTTGAATTTCATCCTGACAAAAGGATGCTTTAACCTGCCGGACATATCTTAAGTCTCAAAACCCAATCTCTGGCTGCCTTTTGAACCTATCAAGACTAGCTGACAATTCTTCATTAAAAATTTCATAAAATTGTCTTTTTATTTTACAACATTTCAATATGGTGCAGAGAGTTTTAGTAAACTACTGTTCTGCCAAGAGCACACAAGAGAAGATTGGGTAAAATACAACCTAGGAAGAGCAAGTAAGTTAATGGTAACTGTGGTTTTGGAACACTATTAGAGTGAAAGAAATGCAACCACCATCAGAAATCTACAGTGATCACACTTGCAAAAAGGCGAAGTAGTTTTGTACTTTGCTTTTGCCTCAAAAAAATCCTCAGTGTGAACAACAAGAAAAACCAACTAAAAATAAAAACGACAACAAAACCCGCCTTTTTTATTAAAGTGAAAGCCCCACGAACTTTCCCTTCTCTCTTTACAGTAGACCAATTGTCTTCTGAGGGGAATAGCTCTAAGTTCAAAGGAAAATAAATTCTTTCAGTTTTTCAGAGTCACACTAATTTTTCTCACAATACTGTGGGGCTGCCAGAAGGCACTTAATTGACTCCACAGTAGAAGGTGAGACTGACATTTTAAAAAAAGAACCCAAAGGAAACATGTTGCTCAGGAGCAAATTTCAAAAAAAAACTGCTACAAATTTTATGTTAAGGAGTAAAATTAATTTAATTTTCAGGTGGGATAGCAGTTCATCTAAAGAAAATGCTCCAGGCCTGAAATGTGGACTTTTTGCAATAACCTATGTAGTACATCCCCATTCAAGACACATGTCCCACAGACAAGCCCTGACTTTTTAGTTGAATTGCACATAATTCATGGCCTAAGTTAAAGACAGTGTACAAATGAAAGATATCCAAGAGACATGAGAGACTGAAAGAAGGGTCACTCATGACTCATTTCTAGCAGACATTGCACAGAACGTCCTAAATCAAACAGGGCTGGTAATATCATTTTAATTTATATAAAGAACACCAACCTCGATATTTTGGCACTATTTAAGCAATAAAGGTACTGGCTGAGTGACCTGGGGGAAAATTTTAACACTGGTGATTATGTCCTAATAATCTGTCTTCTGTCTGCCATTTCACTACTCACACTTACTCATTCATACCTCTAAAATCTTTATAATCCTCCTATGTAATACAGCTCTTCTAGATCAGATGTAGTTACACCTAAGACTTTTAAAATGCAAATGCAAGTGAATTCTGTGTCATTACCCTTGAACTCTTCAGGACTTTATTACGATACATCCTTTGCTTTACAGTGTCTTCAGCATTTGCACCTTAAATCTTGACAAAACAGGTGACGTTTGCCAAGACATTAAAACGTAGTCTGAGAATCTTCAAACTGGAAAAGTCTATGTTAAAAAATGCCTCATTGCAATTATGCCTCAAACACAAGGTGAGGTAAAAAAAACGTGGAAAGATATCAAGGCTGTGGTCTTATCAAGGGGGTGTAACTCCTATTCCTTATTGCTTTTTCCTCTCCAGTAAAAAAAAGACATTGTTTATAAAACAGTATCTTTTATCATGGCTATTTAAGGAAAACAGAGGAGAATCGATAAGCTCTTTCTTTTTTAGATGCATATGCTGATCATTAAGCACAGGATCCACTCATGAAGCACTGCTAGGAGGAACAAAGTGTGCCACACCACAACTGTATCCTCATTAGCTGGTAATTCGGTTCAACAGGGAGTTGAAGAGATGGAAGCACCTGTCACTGAGGCTCACACATCAATACCTAAAAGCTATCCAGAATCTCCTTAGATTTATGCTTTAGAATAGATTTAGTTTTGTCCTTTAGGCTAAATGTCTTTTTCCTATTCCCCTGGTACACCCACACTGTCTGAAAGTTCAGTTTAGAGCCCCTGGAGCACAATTGCTGCATGCCCACAGTGGAGATTTTGGTAGTATTTCTTCTGAAAATCTCTCTTCCCTGTGATCTAAGGGCACCATGCAAAGCAAACCAGACCACAGTAAGTGGTGACACTGGGAGATCCTCCTCCAAAGCCACATACCTGCTGGAGATGCACTGCATGCTATTACTTTAGAAAAATGCTGGTTTTTATTGGAAAACCAAAGGACAAAATGGTCTTATTTGAAGAACACATTCAGTTTGTGAATTAAAAGAATTTCTCCAACATGGTCTAGATGGGCTACTCAACAAGGAACCTAAAATGTTTTTTTTGGACCAACACACCCTTTTAGATTGTTACTTCCAAACAAAAGACAGAAGACACGAACTGGAAAGCTGAGCTTGCTCTAATGCTACAAGGCCACCAGAGAGAAGCCCTTACAGGGCAGTGACCTGTAAGGAACACTGCTCTCTCTCAGTCCAAGCTTCAGAGCTCAGCTGCTTTGATCTGCAGGGCTAATGTGTTGGGGGAGATGACTCCTAATGCCAGACAGCAAGATCCAAACTCTAATGGGCTTTGCAGCTGGACATCAAACACCTCAAAGGCCAGACAGAAAAAGCAGAACTGTCATTACAAAACTACTCTCTCACATTAATGTGGAGAGCACTACCATGATACTGTGTTTAAAAAGACATATGTTCTTCTCCAGGATCATTCAGACAGAAAATTCTGTCACTGTCTCACTTGGAAGAGAAGACTTGGAAATTAAAAGGACACAATTTTTTGTTGAAATGGAGGATAATTTGAATTCTTGTTTCCTAGAAGTTAAGCTGTACTGCAAAGAGTAAACATGTTAAGGCCAGCAGGTCAGATCACACGTGTGCCACTGTGATCTTATTCTAGACATGCTGCTTAGATTTTTCTCCTCCTATCTACCAAAATCAAAGCTGTGTGTGCGTGTGTGTGTGTGTGTTAAAGAAAGCAGCTAGAAACTGTGTCTTTAAAAGCAGCAGACACCCTTCTTTCGCTAAAGCACTGCTCATTTTCACAATTGCTTTAACACACAGCAGCTTTTTCCCTTGATAACAGAGTGCAGTTTCTTGGTCTGCCATGAGCACCTCCAGGTTGTCACAGCGAGTGAAAGAGCCCATAAAACAGCAGAAGAGTCATCATGACTGAAGCTTCCTGACATAGCTTTAAATTATATTCATGAATCACAACAGATAAGGGTTTTGAGGGAATGCATTAGGATTTTATTTTTATCTTTGCCCCTGGGAAATTAAATCCATTAGCAAGGAAAGAAATTGTTCCTTCTTTAATTTGAGAGATTCAACTGTAAAAATTGTTCTCTTTATTTCATATATTTTCTAGATTAACTTCAACTGTAGTTCTGTTTGGCTTGTTTAGTTTTTCTAATTTCACTAATGATGTCTGTAGCTGTAGGCCTGATTCTCTAGAATTTTTATTTTCCTTGAAATTCCTTACTTTTCTTTATTCCAAGGCAGGTTGCATTCACACAAATTCTACAATAGGTATTATCTATTGGTTATGACCCATGAATATTCTGCCCACAGCAGAAAACAGAAAGGAAAAAGGCTATCAGATTGCAGCTCCTATGAAAGGATGAAAATAATATTCCTATTTTATTGAGATGTTAACAGAACCTCACTGTAGATCAGCTGCAGCAGCTGTAAATATCATGTAGGTAGTTTGCACTTCCCACAGGATGACACAGTAGCATGATAAAACAAGTATTTCTGACAGCTTCATTTTAAGAAAATGCCATCAAAATCTTTCAAAGGAATTGCCTAAACCAGTATGGAATAGTTCAATGTTGTTAGTGATTGCTCCACATTAATTGAAGACCATGGATAGAAGCCTTTTCCCCCAAAATTATAATTTTGCTTGACTCGTAACAGACAGCCAGTTCCCTAAATATAGTGTACAAGGGAAGGAGGTTTTATTTCAAAGGCTTTTGAAACGTAGTCTTGTTATGTTTTAATTGCTCTTTAATGCCTTCAGTGAGAATTAGTACACTGGTAATAAGTGTTCCTTTCCATAGGCATTACTCAGAAGTTCATGCAGAAATACATGGTTATTTGTCAATGTGAAAGGATGTCCATTTCCATGCACTCATTTATTAAAAGATGAAGCTTGATAGATGGAAAATATAAAAGCTGTTTGCCTAATACTGCAGCAAACTTCAGCACAACAGCCTAAATATAATACAGACATTTATCTTTTATTCACAGAGCAAAGTAACTCCAAGACAGCTGCTTCCTGTCTGGATCAACTAGAGTATTTCAGGTGTCTTGCAAGAACAAATCAAGACTGATTCTCTTGGTCCTTAAATGGGAACAACTCTTTCAATTCTGAGGTAAACAAGCACAAGCATTCTGCTGTCCAACATGCCATTGGTCCTTAACAGCCAACCAGCACAAGTTTGCAAGCAAAATGTAGTTTATAGCAAAGGGAAAGCATTAACTACAGGTAAGGTCAGAAAGGCTTCCAGGTCTGAACATACAGTATTAACAATACTTACATTTTCTGTTGTTCCAGTAATTACATGAAGACCATCATATGTTGACTTAATGTACATACCCTAAGAAAAAGACATTATGGGAAAGAATTTTTAAAGTGTTTCACAAACCATCACCATCCAAACAAAACTTGCATATTGCTTAAAGAATCACTCTTTTCTTTTTGCTTTCTTTAAGATATGTGGACTTTAACACATGCCATAAGGAATCTGTCTCTGCATAACATAGTGCTTTTTTATACTCTTCAAGAACAACCCAAATAATTTTGGCCCTAATTAGCAATAGAAAACTGTTTATCACAGTTATGTCCATAAATACTCCCCATTTTTTAAATACAGTTCTTCAACTACAAATAGAACAATGCCTTCCAAAAAGCCCCAGAAATACAAAATGCCTTAGTATGATTGCTTTGAAAATTACATTGAGTTTTAAACTATCTGGAGTCTTCAGTAGGCAATGCTGCAAACACAACTTTCAAACAGCTAACCAGTGCTTGGAATTGTGCCTGCAAAATGGTTGTAAGACCTTCTTAATAGCCTCACTCATCCCAATGAACACTTCAGCTATAAAACTCGATGAAAAAATCAACATCAACTTTGTTAGCTACCCCACTTCTTAAAAAAAAAAAAAAGAAAAAGCAGGGATAGCTTGTGAAGAAGAACTTCCTGCATGGGTCGTCCAAAACAGTGTCGCAAATATGCCTTTCCACCAAGTCTCAATTCAAACATTTTAACAACATCCACTATGACACTGAGAGAAGGAAAAAGGAGAGATAATTGGCATATACTGAGCATTCAATAACTTCTGAGGAATCTCCCTCAACAACTTTACAGAAAGCAAGTAAACATTGAGCACCCGAGTAAACATCCTCTCCATAACCTACTTTTTCTTGTTTTAATCCAAGTGCCAGTGAGAAGTCTGCCCCTAGCTGAGGAATCCAGCACACTCACTGGGGAGCAGGTATGGCAAAGAGGCAGACGTATTGAGTTGGACTAATCTACATTGGGACCAGAACTGGCACACATTTTGGTAGCAGATATGAGGACATACACCGAAATTAACAAAGTGAATAATATCTCCAGTAAAACAAGCCAGGGACTTCCCGAGTTTCTCTGGATAGGGGCTCAAAAGTTAACTCCTCTTCTGTTCTGCAAAATTACATAGTGTTAATCACATCAACCCCAGTTATCATGTTCAGCTGCCACAGCTAGAAGGTAAAAAAATCTAGAACCTACTAATCAATACATGGTCAGAAACCCCCTGACATCATCCTTCAATTTCCAGCTCCTCTATGTACCTTCAGCAATTTGTCCATTGATTGGCTCCATCACACAGCTTTTGCTTAACTCAAATATAGAATGGCTTTTTCATACATTTATCCTCACAACACCCCTGTGAGGTAGGGAAACACTAATAATACACACACATCTTAACACTCATATACAGATATCTTACAGGAAGCATAATGAGTCACACAAGAGGCTGAAATATGTTGGTATCTGTTCCTTGGTAGACACGCCTACCCTCAATCCACCACTAACGGGGACCTCAGTCCCTCTCAGGATCCCCATCTAAGTCACTGGGCCACACACCCTGCAACATGGCAAGAGCTAAATTCACAGTGACCATGGTGACTGGAACTTTGAGTCAGGTCCCCAAACAGAGCAATTTCTGAAGAAAGCCACATCTTTATTTTTATGCACAGTGAGTTACTGCTTTTAGCCTTAAACATCAGGTGAAAGCCAAGGGAAAAGTCTCACGCAATGGTTACATGGTGGTTCAGTTTTGTGCAAAGCATTGTTCCAAAGGATAGTAAGTTCATCCAAGTGTGCTACCATTCCAGAGGACAATTCACATCCAACCTAGTCTTTCCAAAAAATTTAAAAGACTTTGAAAATGCACAAGAGGAGAAAGAACTTTGACAGAATGTTCTTAAAAGGACAGGATCAAGATTTTGCACACATTAAGAAAGAGAGGGAAGAAGGAAGCTGAAAATACCTACCCTAGATTGTATTTATTCCACATTAATGCAAAATTAATAAATGTTATATTAGTACCATGTCACATTAATTTGACAAGTGCCAACATAATTCTTAATATAAAGCAGCTTTTAAATGAGGAGAGGTAACATTTTGCAACACAAAAATAAGCCCCTTTCACCCATGTTTCTTCACTCATTGTTTTAAGTGAACAACATATGGGAAATGGTACAGAGAAGAGAACATTTCTGGCTTACAATTGTTTGATCTGGAATGGAAATAAGAATACCACAGACATTTACAAGTTTTCCTCTCTCTGCCTCCTTGTGGCTGCACAGTATCAACAGTACTTTCAGCAATCAAGAACAGAGGGGAGAACAGTGTGTGCTCTGTCCATTTGCACTGAAAGAAATTGGTAGGTACAGTCTTAGGTATTCAAAGGTAAGTCCCTAAGAATTTACAAGAATTAGTTCCACCAGATAAAAGGAAAGATAATTCAGTTTATATGACTAAAATACCTATAAGATAACCAACCTAGTAATCAGGAGTAAATGTATGCCTAGATTAAAAAATTAATAACACATGCTTAATTACATGAGAGATTGTCCTGATCAGCTATGGGTAGAGCTTTAGTTTCAAACCTATCATTACAATTTATCTTGGTGATAGAAAAGAGATATTTTGTGTTTTTTTTCTTTTCATTTTTCCTCCCTTTCTTTGTTTTTGTTTATATTTTCTTCAAGAATGAAAACAGAATGTGATATATTTCTAACATATTTTATGTATATAAATATATAACGTATTTCTAGATATTTTATGCAATGCTGGATGGAAAAGAAAAGAAGATAATAATTTCATTTTATCACACATGTAACTGAATTTTTACTTTCACTCCATTTTCATGGAGTCCTCCAAAGCTGCATGTGCCTTTTTAACCCCAAACAGCTCTCAGAATGCTGCTCATAACTTTTTCCCAGCTCTTTCAGTATTTCAAACAAAAAAATTCAGGGGAAGTATCAGGAATAGTAGTACACTGGAATGTTGGAAAGGGAGTAGCCAGTACACTTTAATCAGCTGCCACACCCTGCTCTATCAATGACTTGTATTTTATGAGCAATTTTTTACACTACAAGCTTTTGTTGTGTTTGCTTCAGCAGGCAACAAGGAACCTCGAACAATCACTCTCGTATTCTGATGAATTTACCTTTGCATTTCTGAACCCTTGAGATCACATCACAGTCACTTACCTGACTGGGATGAAAATGATTATATGAACTGCAAACAACTGAAAGTCAAGATTAGTCTTTTCTACAGATCTCTGATTTTCTGTTCTATATTAAAAATAAAGTAGAAAGTGAATGTTGTAGAAAAACTAACCAAGAAAAACTTGGTTTTCTGCTTTTTGTCTAAATATACTCACTGTTTTCAGTCAAGAAGCAACATTTTTAAGTCTGTTTCATGGTAAAACATACTACCTAAGCTAGTCAATTTTGTCTCTTTGTATATCAGTAATGTAAAAACATACAAAATTAAATTCTGCTTACTGATACAGATGAAACAACTTGCAATTCCTCAAAGGAAAAAAAAAAGAAAAAAATAAAGGATTACACATGGGAGCATGTTGGTGATTGCAAAGTTGCCCATATTAATCAATTTTAAGGCTTTTTAAATAACTTTCTACCATGAATTCTTTTTCACCCTTACTGCACAGCCACTGCAGGCTATATCTCTTCCCCCAGCAGCACTCACTGGAGAACATGAATGCAGCCAGTCACAAGAGACAAGGATAGAGGGAAAACAAAAAGGGGAAAAAAACCAAACAACAAAACCAATACCAAATCCCACCCATAACACTACTTTACCCAATAGACAAGAGGTTCTCCACATCACACGCTAACAGCATTTTCTGCATGACATGTTTAGCTGTTTGAAAGGTTATTTAGTCAGAGATGTTAGCTAGTTTGAATATCTATGAGACATAGTAACTAACACATTTACTTGTTTCTTCTGCATTCAGGTATTAGTCTGAAAATGTACATTTACCTCTCACAAATACTTACTTACATTTCCACACGAAAAGACCAAACATAGTGAAGGAACTATTTGTGCTGATTAAAATATCCTGATCATGCCAATCTTCTTTAAGTTGTAAAAGCTTCAAGCACTTTCTTAATTCCATCATATATTTACCATGAGTTTAGGGAAAGAGCATTGTTTTCCAACCTTTTAATTTCCTTCTCATGTCCTTTGCTTTTTCTCTCCAAAATTTATTTTAGCTTCTTAGCTATTGAATTTGAGATGGTAGATACTCTGTTAATGAGAGGCAACAAAAAATCTTCCCAGTTAGCAGCCATCTTTATCTTTTTTCTTCTTCCTGAAGTCCTTCTGTTTTTACACATTTTTTATTTAGTGATTGGTAAAGCCAGTACAGAACTGTCATGTGGGTCAAAAATCTACAGGAAAGTTGATAATAAACCATTTTTCCACCTCCATCATTGCACAAATCCTGGAAGAAGGTCCAGAAACAAATGAGCTTCGCATTTATCCCAGCATTTCTGATGTGCAGAGAATACTCACAACTCCAAGCTCCACCATCAGTTGTTAAACCCTCAGCACTCAGTGGGGCAGGAATTAGTTTAAAAAGCAAACAGAAGCCCGAGAACCCAAAAGCACATAAATCACCAAGAAGCACATGACACAGGTGATCTGTTGGCCAGACTGGCGTGGTTCCAAAGGGAAGGGGACGATTTTCACTCTTCCAGTGCGAATCCACATCCTTGGTGCCTGCTCTGGAGAGCTCACAATCTACAGGAGAGGCACAATGCCAAGGCAACATAATAGTGGCACGCAAGCAAGGACAAGGGGGAAAAACCATGACTGTGTCAAAATGGCATTGTATCCTTCTACAGCCTGTATACTGCATTTGCTATTTAACTTTTTTAAAAAAATACAGATAATTACTTTTTATGACAATGACATCAAAACCCTGCTATATTGGTTCACAAATACATAAAAAACAAAAGCCCTGCCTTGAAGAGCTTCCAGTTTAAACAGACAAGACAGACAGAGAATGTAAAACAGAGGCACAGAGAGGGAGATTCTCTCATCAGCTACCCAGCAGGAACAGACCCATGAAACACACTCTTATTTACAAAAATACCATTCAACATTTCTCAGTCCCTAGGAGTTCATCCCAACCTACACGAAGACTTAAATGAAGGGGAAAAAAAGAAAAAAAAAACAGTCAGAAGACAAAGAAAAAAAAATCAAGTTCAGATAAAACCAGACAGCACTCATAAAAAGGTGATCAAGACAAAGAGGAAGAAGATTTTCTCATTACAATAGAAGAAAGGGTTTCAAAAGGTTGACTGCAGTCAGGTGGTGGAAGAATTAAAATCACAGGGGAAAGGGAGGGAAAGAAAGGGAGCAGAGAATCCATGAGAAGCTGAAATCCTGAAGGACAAGTTTAAAAGGGATTCAGAGATAAAAAAGAAAGCCAGAAGAGGAAGGGAAAACAAACTGCAGACTAAAACAAATGATGGGGCCATATTTACTCATCCAAGTGTTTGGGGTTTTTCTCATATTTTAATTGCAATTTTCTGAAAGAATGGAAAAGTAATTTAGTGTACAATTGCTTTAAATAACTTGGCATACCAACTTTGCCAAGAAAAACAAATCAACGCAAAACCCAGCAACAACCAATCATCCGCAAACCAAAATATTCTCTAAAACTACAACAAGCAGACAGCTTCAAAAACCTGCTGCAAAGAGTATGGCAGTCCTCCTTCAAGACTATTCAAGGATATGGAATGAGAATAAACTTGTGCAGAAGTTGCAAAAGCTATTTCTCTAGACAAAAAATTTTAACTGTATTCCAAACACCTTCTTTTCAACCTCCAAAAATCATGGGAGAAGGTATTATTAATGATGGAAAGTCAGACATCTGGAATCGTTAACAGTGTTGATTTTTTCCATGCAGCAGGTGTTGGATACTTGAGTAAACAAGAGATCAATGGTCAGCTCTTGAACAAACACAGGATAGCTGCATTAAGAGCCTTCACAAGTGCCTGATTAGGAATGAAGAATTCTTGCAGTAAAATTCGATGAGTTACTTATCAGCAGTGCTATGAAGCCCTGGAATAACTTATAAAATAGCTTTGTATCCCCGAGATACTATGAAACATTTTCCAGAATCTGACAGGTTTTGTGCATAAGCCCACGCAAACTTCTTGGTTGAGTTGATCTCAGTAATTTAAGTCCCTTCTGACTTCAAGATCCTAGAACAATCTGAACCATTTTTCAGAAGCTGGTATAAATGGCAAGAATTTCTTACTCATTTCTCCCTGTTCACTAAACTGTGCATACTTCAGTCAGCTTTAGAAAATCCCCTCCTGTTGGCCCAGCTGCATGAGAAACCAAACTAGCATGAGGAAATCAAACTGTTTTCAAACTTCAAAACAGAAAAGGCTAAAATGTCCTATTCATTTTCAAATATACAACTTATTTAAAAAACATCACTTTCTCATCCTGGATGATGGGTTTGATTAACTGCGTACTTCTTACCAGCCCTTCACTTGGCTTGATGTTTGTAAGCTGGATCACCTCAAGATGGGCAGACTGAGAAACCAGTGGATCAGAAGAGAGCGAGATAATGTGATCACAGACGCCAGAGAGAGTTTTACACTAGGAAAGAAAAAAGAAAAGAAAATATCACAATAAGCACACTGTTGCTAACTAATCGAATGTCAATATATAGCTGAAATCACCATTTTTCTCAAGTGCATACAAGGCACAGAGGGAATGCCTCAGGCAGCAATAATGATCTGTGATGACCCTGAACTAACAGTACAAGACTAGGGGAGAACAGGGGGCAAATGCTTTTGTATCTGAGCAGAGACAAAGAGGGGCTCCCACGTCCCCTCAGGGATAGATGCCCTGCTCAGGCACACAGGGAATGTGTGGTGAGCCCCAACCCACACATCCATTGCAAAGACAGTAAGTGTCTCAAAGCCCACTAATTTCCATTGACTGTGCAGCTGTTCAGCACAGATGAAAATCAGGCTCTTGATGATGACAGGTAACTCCCATTAACTCTGGAGTTGATTCTATACTAATTCTATACTATCAATCTGTGGTTCTATACTAAACATGCTAATTGTCTTTGGACTGCGTTTCTCACGTTCTACAGCTACCAAACACGATTTTCTATTGCAGACATAAAGCACCACTTCACAATGGCATAACTCTTAAAGCAGTTATTGTTGGCAGCCTCTGCAGCAAGACAGAAAAAAATTCTAAAAAGGCTCAGACTGTGAAATTGGTACTGTTTTATCTCCTGATCTGTCACTCCCTGAACAACCTCTTCTCAGAAGCAGGAAAGCTGTGAGGCTTTCCTATCATTCTCTGTAAGAAAGTGATTTTTGAGACTTTCAGTGTTTTCCAGGAAGTCCCCTTTCAGCAACTTTAAACGATTTCTCTATTCAGATTTCCAATGCATCTTTTATCAGGGATTAGGAGATTCTTCTGGTCCCAAAACCTTGAGCATCTCCAAAAGCAATTAAGAACCAGCTTAACTCCTCTGAAATTCAGAAGAGGAAATCTAACCGGTCTCCTCAAATGACTGAAACACAACTGCACACAACAGTTGCTCCAGTCAATCTTCCAAGATTCCAAAGTATAATTCTTACAGTAAAAAAAATCTGCAACAATGCTATGGAAACATTATGTAAAACTGGATATTACCTCCTGCCAAATCACCATTATAATTTCAAATTGCTAACTACAAATATCTTATGTAAAAAGGAAAAATTTTAAAAAGTGATTAAAAACAAACAGACCCACAAAAAAAAAAAAAAACAAACCCAAAAAACCCAAAACCAAACAAAAACCCCACCCCAATAAACAAAAACACAAAAAAATTCCACAAAAATAAAAAAAAAATCAAACCCAAAAAACCCCAACCAATGACAGTGACATCTTAATCCTATTACAGACCAGTACATTCTTTCTCCTCTTTTAAGTATTTAAAAACAGTTGAAAGTTTAGATTTGTATAAAAAATCGCTTATTCTATTGAGCAATAATGTTTCAGGGAGAACAAGCAAATAGAATCAAATGGAAAATATAACAAAACTTATAATACCAACATGACCTTCTTCCAGAAAAAATACTACCTCTTCAAGCATAGCCACATACACCACCCTTCTACTTTTTCATGCACTGCAGAATCATTACTGAACAAAGGACATCAACAAATATATAAAATGAGATTAAGAATGGTTTGTGCTTTACTTAAAGTACAAAAAAGTGAAAAAGAGAACTTTATTGAAATTTCGGCTTTTTTTAATGGCTTTTGGACACATGAAAATTGCTTTGAGCAGACATTTTTAAAAGGTAAAATTATATAAAATTACATAATAAAAAAGAAAGCTTAGATTTCTCTTAATTTGTGTCTTTAAATACAGTGTTGGCATGTTATTTCTATTTCCATCTTGGAACTGCACTGACAATTATTGAAAAATTGCTTCAAAAACTACAGAGCACTCAGCTATTTGTGCAAAGTGAAGAGACCCACATTATAAATTATTTTCTGCAGATGAAAATGGAGCTTTTCATATCTGTTTAGACTTGTATTCATCCACCTATTCTTCCTATTAATCTCCTCCAAACTCATTAAATGTATGGAGTTCTTAGCAATTTCAGAGAAATTTCTGTTTATAGTGAATTAATTTTTTTCTCTAATATTCAACTGTTGAATTGCAGAGAGATGCCAAAACACAAAAAAGGAGTGTTCCTACCCCCTAAGACAAGGTATGGCATTTCACAGATGTGGCTCCTCATTAAAAACCACGTTCCCAGCTGCCTTGACAGATGATGGGGAAAGGAGAGGAGGTGGGCAGGTCCAGGATGTGGCATGGAGCAGAAGCCTGAGCTGAGATGCATTAAATACCCCCTCGGAGCAGCTGCACCTCTGCCCCCCATGAGAGGGGTACAGACAGTCTATACAGTAATGCCTATGGTGATCAGCATTCCAGTACAGCTAATTGGTTGCAATCCTAAAACAAGGTGGTGTGAATATTCCTCAAGAGGACCTCTGGGAATATTGGGTGCCAAAATCACCAAGTTGCTAGGATAAAAAAATCTGCCATATGCTTAAATGCCTTTCTAAAAGAGTATGGTCTTTTGGGTCTCACAGCTTTCTTATATATTCTCACTGGAATCCAACATTAATTATAGGAATAATGCACCACATTATCCCTATAAACTTTTATATATTTGAATATTTTCCTTAAATATTCCTTGGTTAAAGAGCTGAACTCTAAGTAGGATCAGGTATCTATTTGGTGCATGCTTAAGATAAATCTTCATTAACTCTGAACTTGTCCAGAGAGAGCCAGGACAGCAAGGAGCACACACTTACACAGCAGATATTCTCTGCCCACTGCAAAGGCAGGGTACCTAGACCCTCGCTGGAAACATGTATAAAGGCTGACACAGGCAAAATGATGCATTTTTCCTTGCCTTTGCTCCCAGGAATATCTCATTCACAGTTTGTGCTGATAACATGCTAATCAGCATGAATCAGCGTACAAACGAAACCGTCTGCTCACCAGGAAGGTGCTTCCTTCCCATTAGGCATCAGTATGGAAAAAGACCTTGGACCTAGTCAGTGGATCAGGGCATTCCAAGACAAAGATGTTGCACTTCTTCCGCTCATTTTGTTCCTAATGATTTCTGAACACATTATTTCTCAGCAGAATTATTCAGGACAATCTGCGTCCTTGACATGTATCTTAGTTCCACTAAAATCAGATGGTAGTCACCTTTTCTCTCAAATTGTCACTACCTTTGGAGGCCTTGTAAAACTACACTTCTGATGATGGAAACACTGTAAACGAGATCAGGATCCTTTATCCTTTGTGAGTGTTGATTGCCTGCTGCAATCCAGTATTAGTTACAGTAAGACACACAGAAAGCTGAGGATCCAATTGCTCCCACAAAAATCATCAGGCATTAAAAATCCCCAGCCTTTTTCAAGCTGTACTCAGTTCCCAGTGTGCACACAGGGAAAGGATCTGTCCAGGCCAAAAAAAAAAAAGAAAAAAAAAGCAAGTTACAAAATTACAAAAGATTCACTGAGAGAAACCAATAGATAATTACATTTTCTCCTTTTGTCACATGGGTCCTGTTCTCACTATGAGCCTCAAAGCAATGATTTCAGCTCTCTTTTGCAGTAACTCATCACTGAACTTCAGTAATAAATTCTCCTCTCTATTCAAGTGACACACCTATAATTGCAGATTGAAGCTACACCACAGTCTTTATGTGCAAAGCTAAATGATTCAAAGGAGAACAAAAAATATCACCACACAGCACCTCGCTGTTTGGTAGAAATTCAAAGGGAAACATTATTTTTCCCTCAGTAGGCAACTTCTTTATGCCTCAAAGCATGAAGAATGACAGATAATATTTAGTTTCTACCTGTATTTTTGGACTGTAATGTACCAATTTCTAGCAGCTTTTCCACAATTGCTCCTTCTTTCAGACAGGGGGATGGGGACCCAAAGGTGAGTGAATTAGATTTACATCTACTTCAATTCTCTGTGGCTGCTTCAGTTTGTGCTGGGAAGATGTCTGTGTTCTGCATCAGAGTGAAGTTCCTACGGGCACAGCCTCAGCGGCCTTTCCTCAGCCTGTCCAGCCATTGTCTGCTCAACTCAGGCAGCTCTAGGTCACCAAGCATTTCTGGTCAAGAAAAGAGACTTAGCTTTGTTCCTGTCCTTCATTTTACCCAGGCTAGTGGCCAAGTTTAAAATATATCTTGCCAAGTATTTGCAATACTGAAACATCCTGGCTTAAACATGCTCACAGGACTGAGGACTCCCTCATCAGCACCCTCACCTATGGCATCGGAGTGAGGAACAGGATACCAGTAAGACATAAGGACTTTCAAGACTAACAGTAAGAAAAAATGTCTGGGTAATATTAAGCTTAGTCTGTTAGTTTAGTTAGTAACAGCTGTCCAAGATGAATGAAGTCTAATTAATTAACTTAAGCCAAACCAAATAATTATTAACCAATTAATTTTAGTCCAAAACAATTTTTATATTGTACAGAAAACATCTTAACTCCAGCAGTTCTAAAACCAAGTGGACCTGAACATGCACTGGTGCACACATGAAGTTTAAACAGTGAACTACATCTGCTTTTGGCTGCAAAAGGAGAAGCTTCTATTAAACTGAAGCTTGTTCAGTTCAATTTACAAGGTATAGACTCTTCAAAGGCAGAAAGTGGTTACATTTTCTTTTTTTTTAAATGACTATAAAATGATACCTTTGACAATGTATTTTTAGTCCATTATGCTTCTATAACAAATATTCAAATATAGTGGGCAGGAGCAAATTATCATCACTGTGGTTTCAATAAGGCTCTTGGAAAAAGAGAACATTCTGATCCATTGCTTGTTTTCTCTTTTTCAATTTAGTAACTCTTTAAATTTACATAGCTCATTTGCTTTTGAAAAAACCTCTGAGCATTAGCTTCCCTCTGTAGATCACTTTCTACAGTGTTCCAACTCAAAAAAATTGCATTTTCTGTTTGCAGGAAATGCAGCCTAATTTTTAAAAAGGGAAACTCCTTAAGAAAACAATCTTTTTTTTTTTTTTTTTCTTATGGAATTAGACTAACAAAGTTAAAAAAAATTATTTTTTTTTTTCAGTTAAAACTTATTGTTAATCTGACTGAAGCGTGGCTTCTACTTTCTATAATTAGTTCTTCTAGCTTTGCTCTCCTTTTAATACTCTACTGCTTCACATGGATTAATCTGAACTGGGTATTTCCATCAAATACAGCCTTGAACAGCTGGATGGAATCAATGAATTACTCTTCAAGTATTTTAAATCTCCAGTCAGAATTTTGCAAGGATTAACATACAATTCCCCAAATAAGCAGATATAAACTGATAGCCTTTTAAGTTGAGCAGTTTTCTAAATACTTCATCATCTCAAGTTAAATCAATATAAAGATTCTAAATATGAACTAGCATGAGCATAGTAATCTTCAGTTTTGAAGCCAGCACCACAACTATGGCTTATTCTTCCATATTTAGGCCCTGTGTATTACTAAAACTGTGTTTCTTCAAGATATTAAAAAAATTGGGTTTTTTTACTGCCATCTACTTCTGTTAGAATTATTTTCTAGTGCTATTTAATTCCTGTTTATATCAATAAGTTATTATTAGTATTATTTAACTACATATTACATTGCTTACTTAGTAAAAGCTACCCCAGAAAAAACATATCGAGAAATGAAGCTGCAGAAATGCAAAGCATTTCTCTTTATTAATGAATATTTCCAAAATTTAATGAGCAAAACCCAACACATTAGTCCTGTGTGTTTTTATGCTTCTTATTCCACAGAAACAAATTGTTTCTGAGAATGAAGTCACAGACAAAAACCCCAAAACTTTGAGAAATGTAGTAGTCTTTAAATAATTTTTTCAACACTCCTACAATTCTAGGACAAAAAATTATAGAAAAGACATTTTTTTCCCTAGACACACTTTGAAACTCCATTTAGAAGAAATAAACAAGTTCAACTAGGCAATTTCATCTTAAAGCTTCATAATTATTCAATGAGACCTTTTTCCTTTAGATACATTTTATGTGTTTACTTGAATAACATAGATTCATTTCCTGCCTAACCCAGTACTGTAAGTGACAATCAAAATGCTTTTTTAAAGCATTTGAAACTCAAATTGCTTGGAGCAAACAAAAATATTTCTTCCTTGAATATAAACTGAAGATACAGAGTTCTGTCTCCCCAGAATAACGTTTCTTAAAAAGCAAATCCTGAAAAGCTACCATGTGAATACATTAACTGACACTGAAACATGCTGTCTGGGGACAAGGTGGTTCAGCCATCCCCACATGTACACCCACACTGTCACCTCGGAAGGAAAGAGGGCATTCATTTGCTTTTCAAAAAAAAAAAATTAGTACTGGTAGAATATGAGCACATGAACTGTTTTTTGGCCTACCTAATTAAAGCAAACCAATCAGTCATTTATTTGAGGATCTTGCCTACTTCTCCATGCTTTAGATGAAGCCATGGAGACTCAGTGATGGGTTGACTTTGGAGCTTTCCTTGTATGTAATTCACTAGCAAAGGATGGTCTCACATCCCTGCTGTGCCCATGTGTTCTCTCGCTCTTCAATTTGGCACAGGCTCACTCCAGGGGAAACAGGGCAGCATCCCCACAGGAGATCCGTGCTTACAGAGCTCCAGCCCTTGATCCACAGCATGAGTAAAAAAAAACAAAACCCTTTTCGTTCCACGGACAATGGAGATGTTCAACCCAGAACACAAAAATCTACTACTTTGATCCAGCAGTCTGCACCTAAGGTGGTAAATATCATGGTGTCCTGACAAGTAAGAGTGCACAACTGATCTTTAAGGTTTGGTTTTTTTTTTCATTTCTTTAACTCTAGTTCTATCTTACTTATATAAGAAGGATCTCTTAAAATTTGACTTCAATCTTAAGTAAGAACAACATCTTACAATAAGGATTTCCTTATGCTAATTGCATGGAATGCTAATCGATTGTTAGTAATTTCACTTTTTTGAGAATCTTGTTTCCTTGCATCATGAAGAGAAAGAGGTACATGAAATTACACAGGATGAGCCCACAGGTTTGAATTGAACCTCTTGTCTAAGCCAGCTCAGTAAACACAGTTCTATGTTTGTACCTAATCATTCAAAGGCAGCTGGATGGGATGCTGGTCAAACATCACTTCAGATGGGAAATGGACTCTGAAAATGGACTTGGAATTGTGTGATCTTGGAATTTAAAAAAAGAGAATTTCTCTCCTACAATATCTTTGCCCATGCCCTCACAATCTTTCCTATTTCTCCCAGTATTTCTTACTCAATTTCCTTCTATGCCTTTCCCACAATTTACTGCTGTTCTTTTTGTATCACAGAAACCCATTTTCACTGTTGGATTGCTCCCTTCAGATTGTCTAATGGGCTAAACCCACTACACCTTTTTCTATCTTCCAAGGAAAATGATTAGAGGGAATGGTGACTTCAATTCCAATTCTATCATCAACCTTTTCATGTGCACATGTAAAAAACTATCTTTCAAACTGAAAATATGATGAGGATCTTGCCTACTATGATCTAAAATGCCATAATTTAATTATTTAGTCACAGATTTACTTCTTTTACATTTTGGTCAGCTTTCCCCCATCAAATCCCACTGATCAGCTGATATGCACCATGGTCAGAAATGCTCCAAGTTACATGTAATCCATTTTGTCATGTTTAATCCTTGTGGGGTCATTTTTAACCCACGGCTTCACTAAGACATTCAAGGCTCTGTTTGTGCTCATGTTTCTTTTCAAGCTTGAGCAGTGATCCCAGAAGGTACACTTACACCTATGTCCACCTGTGACCTCAATGAAGTTACTGCAGACTAAAGAAATAAACCTACAAGAGCCTAAATGATGTAAGATAACTTTTGAAACCTGTCTCAATTTTGTGTACTCATGTATCCTGAATTAACCCCTCTCAGTTTCTTCAAAACTATTTGCTGATAACTGTATAAAGTGATGTTTACTCAGTCCTAAATTCTGGCAGCTTCCTTTACAATCCTTTCTCCCAATTTGTAAAAGGTATATAGTGTATATAGAAGATTTCAGAACTGTCAGCTCTTACAGCAGACAGCAAGCATGCTTTGAAAACTAGGCTATATATATAGATTTCAAACTCATAGCACTTCAACTTCTGCCAAGATTATGTAATAAAAGATTTTATTACTTAAATACTTGCAGAGGCTGACCTTGTGTAGATGACGATGTCAGCCTCACTAAATTTGCTAATTCTTTATGTATCACACCTGAAAAAATATCAGTGAAACTTAAAAATACAAGGATACTTTTTTATTCCACATCACTGTGAAACCAAAGCATCAAAAGCTTACAAGATTCAGCCTGTCAAGCATTTCATACAGGTATGCTACGAATAAAATGAATAACAGAAAAATAAGTATTTTAACATTTACTGGGAAGATCACAAAGAAAGGCAGTATTTTCTGGCTTAAGCTCTGATAACAAGAACAGTAAGATAGCAAAACCTACTTGAATGTGAAATAAATTAAACTAATTCATTACTCACCCTTAAAGAGATTATCTTCACTTCTAACTTTTAGAAACAAGCTGTGGTTAACTTAATACTCACTAAAGCTCAGCCACAACTTGAAACACAATTTAATACCCAAAATTTGGATGCAGCTCTCAGACAAAGTTTACTCAAGTTTTTGACACTCTATACACCAGCCCCTCAAACTCATCATGTTTTCTGATGCCCTGATAATTTTTATCTGCTTTATTTACCACAAATAGCACTAAAGAGTCTCAGAAGAAACTATTGTATTGCTGACAATTCAAAAGGAAACAGTGCATTAATTTTCCTATCATTAGGCTATCTCCTGACTCCTACGAGGAATAAAGATGTATAAATTAAGCACTAACACAAACATAAATTATTTCAAAGAAGCCTAGCAACCATCTCTCTCTCAAAAAACTGCTTTTTAAAAACATCACTCTTCTAAACATGGTTTACAAATAACAGATGAGTCTGAGCCAGACACAAAACCTTTCAAAGCTCCTGACCTGCTCACAAGTAGTTCCATAAATTCACTCAGTCATACACAGTCTAGTTAGTTGTCAAACTGCCATTGCATACAAAAAGCACAAAACAAACAGCTCTAAAATCCTATGTGGTCTATACAAAATCAGTTATGAGAAATCCAAATGGTACTCACCACATGAAGAATTTTGTTCTCTGTTTCATATACTGTGCAATCCTGAAAAAGGAAAGCAGAAAAAGCAGGTTAAATTGGTCCAATCATGTTCCCTTCCTTGGCTTACCCTTGAAAGAACAGAACTGAATTGAAGAGTTTTTAGGATGAAACAACATATTTCAAAGACAGAAATATTTAAACAGAATGGAAAGTTTGAAGCTACCGCTGAAAGGAAAGGAAATACTGGTAAATGCTCATAACTATTCACTAGCTCTAGTTGTTTCCTTTCTTGAGACAGACAACAGCCTCCCCAGTTTATATGCTTTTGGCAAGTACCAGTCTACCACATAAGTACCATATAAGTACCACATGTCTACCACATAAGTGCCTTCCACCAGGCGTCCCTGAGCATGGACAAAAATGACCTGCTTCTAGTGGTGCCACTGGAAAACAGAGATACCAGCAACAGTGACTGGTATTAAGTGACTGAGATGAACAATTCTTGCTGAGCTGAACTGACATTTTCGCACACTGCTGAATAAGGGAAGGAAAACCTTGGAGGAGAGGGAAGAGGAGTTTATTGATAGTTTATAACACACCCTGACAAGGGGGAGGAGAAACACTGCACACAAAGCACACACATTAAGCCTGAGGCACACACAGCCTGCTGGGACTGGGGGTACATTCTCATTACCTCATGCAGCATGTGAGGCAGCTTCCATAAGCAACACCAACAGATGTTGCTGGGACTGGGACTGCGAAAGTTTTTCTGACAGGCCATAATCTCAGTGGATATAAGGAAATAAAATTCCCAAGGCAGAGAGCACATGAAATAGAATCAATATTGGTGAAAGAACCACTGTTAAGTTCATTCAGCTGCTGTAACTTTGTGGTAATTAGTGCAAGCTCTGTTTAGAACAGATGCTTTATATCCTATCTAACAAACCACATGAAAGATGTGACTAAGTTTTCATGTTTAAAGTCTCATTTTAAAATCAATTTATCCTGCAAGAAAACCAACTTTTTTATATGAAACTGTTTCAAAACAACAGGAAAATATTTTTTAATCCATTGAACACTTCAACTGTTACTCAGGCAAGAAAAGCCAATGTGTTCTTAGGCTGTAGATAAAGCCACCTATGCAGAAGTAGCAGGTTGATCAGGAAGCAGTTTCCTAATAACAGCTGTTGGCATTCAGGAAACATTTGCCAGTAAGTATAGCCAGAAAGAAAATCTAACACATTTAATTATATGCAGACATCACTGAAGTATTTGCAATCTTAGTAGCAAAACACACATTTCATTGTTATATGTGGGAGGGCATGTAACATTTTAAATCTGGATACATCTATTTTCTGCATGGTTACTTATGAATCATTTTGCAAAAATAGCAGGAAGAGATTGCAACGTTTATATTGAAGAAAAAAAGTGCTTTTAAGCAGACCTAATAATTTCACTGGTAATAGGAAGAGTTTACTATAAGTTTAAATACTCAGTTAAAAGAGGATACTATTTAGGAAGTCTCACTACTAAGGGAAGAAGGATTTCATTTCAAACGCTGTAGGCGTTTATTACAAACAAGAAAGCAGTGAATGACAGAGAAATACTGCTATATCCTTGAACTGAAAACTCCCTCACAACCACGAAGGAAGCTAAAGCAATATGCTTTCTTCTGGCAAACCAAGACTGTATGTAAAAAAAAAAAAAAAAAAAATGAAATACTTCTGAATCCACGAAAGATAGTAAAACAAGTGGGAAACTTCTCAGTCATCCAGTCTATAAATAGATTCATCCTGAATTTCCCTCCTCAACACACAATTCCCTACAAATCCAGGGTTTGGGTAGAGGAATTGCTAAACAAGTTCATCACATAGTAACAGCAGATTGTTGATACTACATCTTTGCATTCAGGCAAGAGGAAAATTAACAGTTTAGTGAACCATAAAAGACAGAAAGACTGGAGGACAGCAGATGCAACACTTAGGTAAAAAAAAATTACAAAATACACTTTCTATACATTAATGACATCCAACTAAACATAATTCAAGCATGAACTCTGGGAAATGTGCAGGAATGTCAAGAACCATGATGGCAACCCAGAGCAGCCCTGAAGTCCAGGATTCAAAGAAACTTAGGAAAAGGTCACCAAGCTGATCCCTCCAGCTTGTTTCCACTTCCTGCAGCCATCCCTAGAGTTGAGGGCTGAGACTGCTTCTGAATGACCCCAGGTGCAAAAATCACATGCCACTTTCTGTCACAGGGAACAGTTTATTTCCCCTTTGCTGCCTTGTGCTTTGTCTTTAAGCAAGGGCTGAAGAGAACTGTGCCCACCCTCCCCAAACACCCCTTGGTGGAATGGTAGGGTTCCTGCTTATTACTGGGGGCCTCTACCATTTACAGTTATTGCTTTTTTATACCCATTTCATCTCACCGAAAAGAGCTTAAAGCACTTGAGAACTATAAAAAGTCTCTAACTATGCAATTAGAAATAATTTTTTATTCTTAGTAGCAATACCACCCACACCTGGAAAATGTCTTTTTCTTCCATACAAGCCTATATCTTACTCCTGAAAGAATTTCTTTAATATCTGTTTAACTAGAGTATCAAAATATTGCAATTAAGGTAAGAAACAGATCATATGCAAGTTTAACATCAACTTTTTTTCTGCTTTAGAAAAGCAAGAACACACACAAAAATCTGCAACCAAGTTTTACTCCTACACAAGCTAAAAATTTGCTATTCTCCTAGTTAAACCAATACAGTGATTATCCCTGAACTGAAAGGCACAGTTACAGCAAGGAGGAGATGTATTACTTCTACCTGTTTATTCTCTGAACTTTGCATATATATGCACTGCCATACTGTAAGTATAGCTAGGCTATGTGATCTTATTACCAACCAAAATAAACTTCAGCTGAAACTCTGTTAGGTTATCTTCTAATTGTGGATTATTTTCTAAAACATTAATAACACACACGTTAATGAAGCAAAAAAAAAAAAAAAAAGTCATGTTAATTTACATTTCCTGAAGATATGGTCAAATACTGGCCATTAGTAGTTTAAGGGAGAAAAATGGCAGAGTATCATCCATAAGAAAAATGAGAGATTTAAAACGGAAATACATGGAACAACTTAATGACTAATATCAGATCTTCATGGTCACTCTTTCCAGCTCTATCTCATGCACAAAAATGGCAAAAGGGACCTTTGTCATACAGCTGGAACTAGGCTAAAATCCTAAACAAAGAGAAACAAGAGCTCCAAAACTAGAAGGGAAAAAAAAAAAAAAAAAAACAAACAATAAGGGAGGAAGATAAGAGCAGCAAGAACAAACCACACAAATTAAGGAGCAGGTTCTTCTGCATTTTCAATCCAAGTACATTTTCAAAACCTAATTTTAAGACTAGCAAGACCTACACCACACTGTAGCTGAGAGGCATTGCTTATTTCTTCCAGAAATTCTGACCTTCATAACCTTCACATGGTCTCTACAAAAAAAATAAAATTAAGTTGTATCTGCACAGATCCTACCATAATGTCATAAGGAATAATTGCTGAAAACGTTTAAATTAAACCCACTGAATCAGACAGCATTGACTGGTGACAACACTGCAAAATGTACACATTTTACCCATCCTATCCCAGACATTGCTGGAACAAATCAGACATGAGATAACATGTATAAAATACAAATATCTGTGGACTTTTTTTGTTTTCAAAAGCAGTGCTTATGATACTTTATTTTTCCTTTTGTTTTTTCTTTTAACCTCAGTATTACCACTTTCTTTTTAAACATTTGTCTTATTATCTCAAAGAAGTGGGGAATGGGAAAAGCTAATTACACTAGTACTTTTCTTACTCTTTGTTTTCTTGTCACCCACATTGATTATGTCTCAATTCAAAAAGTGAAGAACTGAGATAGACAATCTGCCAACTTACCCTACTGCTCCCATGCCCCACAAATAAAAAATGTTCATGCAGTTCTCCAGTACTATAACGGTGGGATAAGTATTCTGCAGAAAACATTTCTATTTTTGCATCTATATGATCTGGTTTACAAGTCCAAGTTGGCAACCTGTCAAATTACCTATTGCAATTACCTGTCAAACATTTCTCTCAGGATATTTGCAGGCTATAATCTTAAAACTTTCCATCATTATTACCACTACTACAGCTATTAATATTATTCATGGTTTTGCCAGGTATTCCAGGCAGCTGATGCACTGCACTCTTCTTGGGAGTCTTAAGTTCCTGTCAACTCTATACTTTACTTCAAAATACAATTATGCTAGTTCAGAAAAAGAAATATACACATAGAAATATTTAATGGATTAAAAAAGGGAGAAATGCAGAAATATATGCATTAAATCTTTCACCAACATTTCAGCAGTTTTAGTAATCCTTACATCACAGTACCCAAGAGATGGCATGGACTTCTTTCATTATATTTTCTTGTTCAGCAGAATGCCTTAGTTGCTAACATATATGTAGTCATCCTAATCTATTTTTTCCTACAGGGCAAGGCAAATTCCTAGGTAGAACTGATATAAAAGCAGACTACATGACTTTCAGGAACAAACCCCAAAAGTCACAATTGTCAGGTAACATATTAACCTAAAAATGTCCTTTGTAAATTCATATGATAGTAGCATTGCCTAAAAAGGCAGGCTGTGTGATCAACTCAAGTGAAGCAACCTGTGAAGAGCAAGAGCTTGACATGAAATCATTAATTCTCTGGGTAGCTTTTATGATGCTTGTAGTGGAGCTCATTCACTTATTTCTTCATTCATTTTTCTCGGCAGTCCAACTGAATCTACAGGAAGCTAATATACATATGTATGTTTATGTATGTGAATATTGTACTATTTTTTTCAATATGTTGCAAATAAAAATGTAGGTAATTGTGTTGAGAACATTATTTTAAAAGTGGTAGTAAAATTACCTGGAAAATGCATGAGAAATCCCACTCATCTGCCATGTCTAGTTTAAAGAGGGCTAGATTTTACATACTGCTTAAAAATATGTCTGAAAGAATTGTTGTCACCATTATTATTCAAGTCATGCAAAATATTCTAATCTATGCAATTCCCGTTTTCTATTTGTAACAAAAATAATGAATTACATGATTGCTTAAAAGAGGGTTCAGACTCTCATAAATTGCCAAACCTTTGGCATAAAACCCTCTTGAGCAATGTAGCCATTGGTTGGAATTAAGCCAAACAATCCTTCATATCTCTTTGCTTCTCAAATTGATTAAAACTGTAACTGAATACTTTAATAGCAGTATAAGTAAAATGAAAGATCTGTTGGTCTTGCTACTTAGCAACAATAAAAAATAATTAACTTGAAATGCCCAGATCATAGCTTCCAGCCCCTACAGTCTCATTAGTGTAAAATAAGTTGTTCTGGCTTCAAGGTGCCTGTTTGAGTGTCCCTAGGTCCAGGGAATTTATGTCATTGGCTCTAGAAGGGCTCATTTGATTTGAATTTGCCCAATTCAGCTAAAGCAAGAGAGCCACAAGACTGGGTTTTGCTGGAGTCATCACTGAAGGTTTTCACAAAAGTTCTCAACAATAATGATGACAAAGTCTAAATCTTGGCCAATATATGAAGGTGGCAAAAGTTTTACAACCTTTAGTGTACTTTCATTCATTATCATCCTTTATCACGTCTCAGACAAAGAGACTGGTACATAGTTTCCAAACAGGTACAAGGATTAGACAGGCTGAGTTCATTTAGCATTTCACTAATTAGAAAATACATGGGAAATATATCTAATAAAGCTGATGGCAGGAATAAACAATGACAGCTTTGAAATAGTAGACTAGAATGAATGATATCCTATAATGGTTTGGGCTGGAAGGGACCTTAAAGATCATCTAGTTCCTATACCACTGCCATGAGCAGGGATGCCACCCTCTAGACCAGGTTACTCAGGGCCCCATCCAGCCTGGCCTTGAACACTGCCAGGGATGGGGTACCACAACTCCTCTGGACAACTTGTTCCAGTGCCTCACCACCCTCACACCAAAGAATTTCTTCCCAATATCTAATCTAGAACTGCCCTCTTTCAGTTTAAAGCCATTCCCCTTTATCCTGTTACTACATGCCCTTGTGAAAAGTCCCTCTCCAGCTCTTTTGTAGCCCCCTTTAGGCACTGGAAGGCTGCTTATAAGGTGTCCCTGAAGCATTCTCTTTTCCAGGCTGAACAACTCACTTGGCCTGTTTTCATAGAAGAGGCACTCCAGCCCTCTGATCATCTTTGTGGTGTCCTCTGGAGTCGTTCCAACAGATCCACATCCTTCTTACATGGGGCCCCAGAGCTGGATGCAGCCCTGCAGGTGGGGTATCTCAAGAATGGAGTAGGGTGGGGTAATCACCTCCCTTGACCTGCTTTTGAAGCAGCCCAGGATATGGCTGGCTATGACAAAACGCTGTGTTCCGTAGAGCATGATGATTAGAAAACTGATGGATAGCATGGAATCCTGCTTAGACTGTGATTTACAGGTATGTCTGGGTAATTACTGGAATAATAGAATACAAACTTGCAGATATACAGCTCCATTCAACCTCCTCCTCCAACCCTCCTTTAAAAGTAAAAGGAGCAAACAAACCTTAAATCCCCCAAAAGTAACAGTCTCCTCTAGCAACAGGCTAAGAAATAAGAGCATGACACAGTCAGTCGTTTCCTGATGTGCTTTACCACATCTTATATTTTAAGAGGTCTAGCAGGTCGTTGGATACAAAAGGTATGGGGTTTTGGACACTGAAAATTACAAATGTTGGGAACAGAGAGGAGGGAAAAGGAAATATCTTTCTTCTGTCTCTTACCTAACTAAAATGCAATAGCAAGCTCCTCCAAGCTATACAACACTCAGTGCTTGCACAGGTAACCCTTGGCTGCTGCCACACAAAATTAAATTTCAAAGTTACACAGACACTGTTAATCTACACTGTATTTCTAAGTAACAATCCCAAAATATGCTATTTCCATGATTCTCTTTCCTCTGCGCTGCTCAAAAATTCTCCCATTATGGCTGTTTCAACTGCGACAGTCCCAGGGAGCTCTATCCTCAACTCTCCCTTTTTCTGCAACCTCTTCCCTATTGCTCAGCAGCCTCCTAAAATCATGCTGCTTTAATTATCATCTCTGTATGGATGAGTCACAGATCTCTCAGCCCTTCTGTTCACATTCACAGATCAGAATCTCCTTCTGGATATTTGCCACCAGCCCTAACACAGGATGCTGAAGAGCTGAAATCACGTTTCTTCCCAAACGCTCCCTGTTCCCCCTTTCTTTCCCTATCTCTGTCAACAGCTCCACCACCTTATGTCCCACAAGCTCACAACCTGGGTGCCATTTTCAACTCCTCTTCGCTTCCCACACAAATCCTGTCGATTTCATTCCCACTGCTGTTCAGAAATATTTGCTTTCTTTCTCAATTATGCTACAGTTATTCAATTCCTGAAATTTCTTCCCACTGGGTCTATAACATCCTCATTCTATTATAGTTAATTCCCTTCCCCTCCACACTAAAGCCAGAACTCATCTGAACCTGCAGGACCCACTCTTTCCTTGCCCATTGGAGATGTGCATAAGAACTGAGAGAGGTGGGAGAAAGCAGAATGGTGAGCAGGCGTCACAGTAAAAGGAGAAGGAAAAAATCTCTATTGGGAAAATACAATGCAAGCTACTAAATAAATGCTATAAAAAAGGACATTGCTTATGCAACCTACACACATGCTTCTAGAAGTCTAGAGCCTTTCCCTGAAAATGCAATAAACCTGCAGTACTCTAAGTTCATAACCCTTGTGTACAAACTAATAGCAATTACCCAGCCTATTGAGTACAAAGAATTGCTTTAATTTTAGTTAAACAATCTGCGTGGAGTGGCACCTATCACCATAGTAACAGAATACTTCACGTAGAAATTTAATACAACTTACATAAATCACCCACAGACCAAGCAACTACTGGGGAAAATTGCTTGCTGGATTAAGAGCGATGCAATAGGTACACTAAGCTCTTTTATTATATCTTTCTGAAGTAATTTTCTATTTCCAATTATTTCTCCCTTCTGCAAAAGACATGTTGCTTTATGTTGCTTTCCTTAGGGATCTGGTCACATATTAATTCTTACTTTGCATGTACAGAGTTACACCTCTTCCTTTTTTCTAAATGAGCCAGCACACCATTCAGTCAGAAACCACAGCCAGTATTTCAGCATCAACTAAAATCACTGATACTTGCTCATATATCCTTCAGAATCCAAGTGCTTACATGGTCCTAGTCAAATTTCAGATGCTCAGATGATTTCTCTACTTGGTGACATTCTCAGAGGCAAAAAAAAATCCACTGAAACTATCAACAGATGAGAGATAGGAACTGAGGAAGAAATTGTCTATCCAAAGGAAAAAAAACAAAGTCAAAACACTTCCCACACCTCTAAATATGCTTCAAACATTCAAAACTATTTTATTATTGGCATGCAAAATAGAGCTTGTAGCACAATGTATTGAGCAATTCTTAAGTTTTCAATGTCACTTACAAGACAATTTAGAGGTAAATAACTTTTTAATTTTTCAGTTCTGCTTTTCCTCTAGTAGTGTCATGGCAAATAATCCTGGTTCTAAAAATACAACTGCAGCAAAAATATTTCATGGTTTATATTTGTCTAGGTGATTATTTTGCCAATAGAAAAAAATTAATTAACTGAACTGGAAAAAAAAGTACTAATATTTAGGTAGACCACATTCCAGGCTGGGCTACAACATCAATGTTTCATATTGGATCATCTCAAATATATGTATTTGTAATGGATTTAAGCAAACACACACATACATATTCCTGAAATAAATATAGACACTACACTAATTTATGCTTAAGGAACTTACTTGCTACTTAGCAACACATGGTTTCTGTAACTCCCTGTACTGAACTGGAATCTTGCTTCACTGTACCTGGTTACAGAGACTGCCCTGCCTCTGGGAAGGGAGATCAGTTTCCAAAGTAATAGAAATGCAGTCTCAGGCTTCACATCTACTGATATGACCACCACAATACATCACATTAATCATGAAAGTTATCATGCATAAAGAATTACACAGTAAGAGTGGCATATCCTCTGTGTGCCTCATTTAGATGGAGACTGTGATGCCACTCAGTGTGCACAGACACACTGCCCACATCAGTCTAACAAAAAAAAAAAAGCTTTTGTTTATAGGAAACATGAGATACAAAACTGTATTTTCTCTCTCGTCTACACTTTATCTCAGTTTTCACCAACTTTCTGCAACTTTCTGCATGTGGTTCCATGAATGGGTTCCATAGTCCCCGGACTCCCACTGTCACCTTGACTCAGTCAAGCTCGATTTCTTAGAAAAATTTAACAGCTGCATTGGTTTACCAACATTTCAAAAGATTTCATATCCTTTCAAAAAGAATACTCTTTTCACAAATTACTCTCCTTTGTGTTTCACTTTCCCCCCCCATGTTCAGAGACTATCAGTCATTAATCCATAAGAAAAGCAAGCAAACAAACAAACAAACAAGCCTAAAAATAACAAAACAAGCCAATATTAACTCATTTTTGCTTTCTGGTCACTATGTTTTTTACATACTAAGCAATATTGAGTAGTTTGGTGGGTTTTGGTTTTGTTCTTTCTTTTTTTTTCTCCTTCTATTCCCTAGGAAGAGAAATTACTTTTTCAGAGAATGGAAAAGAAAACAAATTCTCATTTACAGAGTGGCAGCTTCACAAGATACTTTGAAAATGTCACATCACAGACATACACAGCTTAGAAAGAAAACCCCATACCTCTTTACAGCACCTATCTCAATGACAACTAATGAGTAATCAAATTAGTTTTAGTAGAGGTTCATCCCAATAAACTATTACTGACTTTTGAATCTTTCAGTTTTTCCATACCTAATTCCATTTCAAAAAGCACTTCAAAACTTACATCAAAAGAGAATATATATACAAGTGAGCAATTTCAAGGAGAAAAAACCTGTATAATCAAATAGCAGAAACAAACTACCAGAATCAGAAAAAGGCATCAATGCTAAGTACCTTGGGCACTTTTTACATTACAGTAAATTACATCTGAAATTTTCCATAAAAGTGTGCTTTAAGAAAAATAAGCTACTTTCCTATGAAAAAAACATAGCTAAAGAGCATATATTTATACATACTTCGATATAGCTCCTTGTAAACAAACAACAGTTTCATGCTTCCCACAATCCTTTAGTTTCGATTTTTGACTATATATACATTATATGCGTTACACATTAACTTTTACAATTGAAGAGAATAACTGCACAGATCAGTAAGTATCCTGAAACACCACTACTGAGAGCTGCTTTGAAACCTATAGAACAGAAAATCTTGCATAAGAGCAGCAATTGAAGGATATAAGTGAATTCCAGTCAGCCTTACTTACAATCAGTTATAATACTCTCATATGAAGACCCTTTTGATTTCATATATATAGGCAGATATTGCCTGTGAACTGTTTTCAAGGTGAGCTATTTAATTATTACTTTCCTCCACAACTCTCTAGCTACATATTTGTACACTTACCCCTTACTTGAACACTTATCAAAAATGGGGCATTTGTATAAACAGTGTGTTATGCATATAAATAAAAAACTTCAAGAATGTGGCCTCTTTGTCATGCAGCATTTTTATCTAAAAGAGGGGGGAATGAAGTGTTTATTACCGCAGCAGGCTTACAAAGTTTTTTCTGCAAACATTTGGTAATAAAATTGAAGTGGAAAGAATCATGCTAAAAATGTAAATAAAAAACTTTAAAATGGAATATGCAACTGTCTCCAGCAAACATATGTTGCTTTGAAAATCCCGATAATCTGGAGGTGCAAAGCAGCTTTAATGATGATCCAATCACAGCTTCACACCACTAAACTATTAAAATAATTTTATTAGCTAAAGATACCTGAGGTAATTAGCAATTTGGTATGATCTGACATTTTAAAATTTTAAGCTATATTTAGTGAGTCCTTAAAGTCCTTAATAATTAGGACTTAAAAACAAAAGTGAGGAATTGTGATAGAAAATATGAGAGATAATTTGTAAGACTGGTACTCAGGATATTAATTATTCTTCTCTATTCATGAATTTGACACTGTCCTTAACTAATGAATAGAACCACTTTATATCACTGCATTTGGGTTCTGAGTCAGAGCAGGGGAGCTAGAAAGGTAAATTTCCATTTTATCCTTTTAACTGGAAAACAAGCCTCTACTTACATTTCTCAGTGAAACAACATTTGAAACATTTGAGTTTACAGCTGTGTGATTACAAAATCCACAATGCCATAAAAAATAGTGCATTTCTCAAGAAATAATTTGTGATCCTTTTCAATTTCTTTCATCTGAAAACCAGCCATGGCTAAAAGCCCAACAGAAGTATTCGCTAGGATGGGAAGTGTGTGCATTGGGCAAGAGATATACGGATGCTTTCTTTTTTATATCTTTAAATGGGAAAAAGTTCCAAAACTCTCAGTTAAACCAGTGCACTTCTGTGTGCTCTACAGCACAGCTTTCAGCTCAAAATCACAGGTGCCCATGAAGTCCAGACAGTGCATTTGTGCAGGATTATATTGGTCTCTTTGCTATCTTCCATCCTGGCTGCTACCTCCCAAATTGCATCACTCAGGTTCTCACCCTGTGTCATCCAAAATCTGAGGTTACCTCCAGAAGTTGCAGTGAGACAGCTGATGTCAGAAGTGTGCTCTGTGGCAACAATGCAAGACAGATCCAACAATGCAAGACTGCTCTCCATCTCCACTCCGCTTACACAGCATTGCTTCCACCACAGCTCTTCAAAGAGGTCTTTAGGCAGAGAATTAAATGCAGTGAAGCTTTTCTAAAGGAATATTTACAGGCCTATAGCTATGCTTCTACTGCAGCATATTCCTGAGTAAATCTCACAAGACACTAAAGCTGCAAGATAAACATCTTGTTTTAAAATTAAATAAACACCACAAACCATTGTGAAAGCTGATTAAGGAAAGTAACAAATATGTGATGAGGGCTACTAATGATCACTATTAAAGAGCAGTAAAAGAAATAGTGTGTTCAGCAGCAAAGTTTTCTTTAACTGTCTTATAACTTACAAAGTCAATAAAAAATTACTTTTCAGATATTACCAAGATTTACAGGGCTTCCATTTTAAAGAAAAAAAGCTTCTTTAGTGAAACCTTAATGAATTCCTAAGGAATAAGAGCATTGAGAATGAAAATAAAAACTATCTACAGATTGCCTAAGAAAGCAAGAAATCTTCTGTTCTCTAAAGTTATCAGCGTAGCTACTGCTACCTTTCTAAACTAAAATGAGCACACTCAAAAGAACCAGTTCTTGGTACCCTCTGAAGCTGAATAACCCAACTACCTAAGTCAACAGCAAGACTTTAATGAACACCATCAAGACATGCTCTCATGTTCTTCCTGATCCGCATCTGTGACCGGAATAATTCTGTTGACACAAATCTAAATTCATTAATGAACCAAATGGGAACAAAGCACAACCCAAAACAATCTCACACACACACAACCTGTCCACCCATAGTTCTTTAACATCTATCCCCTACCATCAAGAAACAACAGGCCATTTTAATGCGTAGCAGAGGAAACAGAAAGTGTAGATAATGCTCAGTCTTCAATTCCTACTGAGAGGCAGATATGTGTAGGAGAGAGAGTGCAAGGAAATGGTAGCAAAAATAATACTCTTGTGGATTTATTTGTTTTTTAAATTCTTTTTTTTTTTCCTCCAGTTTTTTTGCAAGGGAAGAGTTTATTATGAAAATGAACAAGAATGCAAGCCCCGAATTAGAGAAGCCATCAGCAAGGAGGACAGTATTCAGAGTCAAAACTTGCAGAAGATGTTGTGAAACAATATCTGAAAATCTAAGGGGGAGGAAAAAAAACCTAAGCCAAAATAAAGCAGCTGCACAGAAAGAGATGATACAGTGATAACTTGCAGTGCTCTGAGGGACCTGCTCTCACTGGCAAATATCCACTGCACACGGGCCTGTCAGGCCTTGGGCAATGTGCAACACACAGAGAAAACCTGAGAGTTAAAACAAAGTATGTGTCTACCCACATTTTGTGCCAAAATCTGTCTCTAACTCCAACTTTTCTAATTATTCATAATTTAAAACATAGACACTCAATAGGTTTTCTTAGACATCATCCTTATGAAAGTGATACAATACTGTCCTTTTGCTTCATTATCCATTTAGCTCTGATAATGAGGGGGACACCCAATATAATTTAATTCTATACAGAAACACAGTATTACAATTAGCTTCAAAATGTGCAAAACAATTAAAAGAAGCCACCTTAGGTTTAGTGCTTTTTATTCTTCATCTTGACTAATGAATTGGGGTTTTTTGTTTTGGTTAATAAATCTAAGCATCGGCTGTAACTTAAACAACGCAAAAATATCCTGATGGAACTCAGCTACTGAAGTTCTATTCTTAAATTTTACAAAATTCTTTAAAAAGTTAAAAGTTATTAAAAAATACCTTTAATCATTATAAGAAAATTTTCACTACTGTTAAAAAGAAAAATTGCATCCTTGCCTTCTGTAGACTTTTTACAAAAAAACCTAAGCTAGTAAGGTACTACATAATACTTTGCATAAAAAAGAAAACAAGATTCTGAGACAGAAAAAAACGCCTGATGAGGTGATATTGAAAGATTTAATTTACAGCCATAAGAAAGCACAATGAAGATTCTCAGTGTGTTCAGTGAACATATTAAAAAAACAGTAGCTAATTTTGAAATTCTACATTAGAATGCATTTAAGTACAGCTCAAACTACATGTGTTTGAGACTACTAATGGAATTTTTCATTATTGTTCTTCTGAATACAGCCCAATTCAATTTCAGTACATGCTTAAATTTAGGTACATAAATGCTCCCTTTTACTTCAAAGTATGGATTCATGAACTGCTTTCTGATTGCAGAATTATCTTGGTTTTGGAGAAGGTAAAAATGGTGTTCTCCAAAGGTATTAAATAGTAACATTTATTCTCATTCACACTGAAAAATATACTTAGAAAAATATCAACCTACACCACGGTGAATTAGCAGTATCATGGATAGGGATTAATTTTTCAGATGAATTGATACTGACCTAATTCCTGGGAAATACTGCCGTGGTTGCTACTTTACCCACATTCTCATTAATAGGGGACACATGAAAATTGATCAGGTGGCTCTTTCCCTCATCTAAAAACTATCTAAGGACAATGATGCACAGCCACTGTGGAAAATGACCAGTCTGGACAGCTGGGTCAGAAGTTTAGTTTTTCTTAGTTTGGTGTGATGCTTGTGAAAACCAGAAAGTCTCCTCAGTGCTCCTACTACCTAGCCCACTCTCTCCCTTTTTCTTCATTCTACCTTCTCAAGTACAAACAATCCCTCAAACTTCTGCTTGGCAGCAAACAGAGTTTACAGTTCACCAGAACAGCAGACACAGAGACAGCCCAAACCCTCACACAGAAGGGTGGGTGGGGAAGGTTCTCAGGTTTGCACTCCACAGTGAAGCTCATTAAGCAAGTTACTTCTCAGTAACTACTTCTGGATTTTTTGAAAGCAGGATACACAAAAATATAATCAAAATATTCTAACCACCTCATGGCAACATGTTTCAACAGGTGTCTAGATGATACAAACCTTAGGAAAGAAAGGATTACTAAAGTTCAATATAAACAGATCCTTTGAACCAGACAGGTAATTAAAATTTAAAGACAAAATGTAAGAAATTAAATATGCAAATTATCAAATAGTTATCTCAATTTGTAGTGATTATTTCATACTAGAGAACCCAAGATAAATATTATTGCTGAGATATGCAGAGCCATATACATAGCACAACACAAACTAGTACTACAAAACCAGAAAACAGAATTTTTAAAAAGCATTTACTAAATACTAGTATTCCCTTATTTTGGTTGGACAATGATACAGACAGTATTAAACAAAATTGTGGGGAAGAAAGTAATAGCCATTTACAGTTCAGGAAAAAATAAACTGCTAAGCAGACTGTCTCATACCTGTTGTACTATTGTTGTTAGCTCCAGACAGAGTTGTATGACATTATTTCGTGTTACTGAGTAATCTGTGACAGCAGCAAAAGGTGATCTAAAAATAAAAGAAAAAAAAAAGTTGAATAGCACTAGCAGATATCCACTTGCAGTTTTAAGTTCCTCTTTCAGAAATTCCATTTATAAAAACATTATTTCTAACAGTTTACTTCTGGACTACCTTTACTCCCCCAGAAGCCCAGCTGACCTTCTGCAATGGTTTGGGAATACCCTTACAAAGACAGCCAGAGGCACTACTTCCTCCTGTGATATGAACGGTGTCCAGATGTGAATGAGATCAGAGAAGCTTTTGGCTGATTCACTGGGATTCTTGGGATTTGATCTAATATCTGGTGGAAGTAGCAGAGGGACTCAGAATGGGTAGAATCTTTATCTAGAGGGGGAAACAACATTTAAAGCCAGAGATGCATCAAAGAATGCTGAGAAGTGGAAGCACAACCAAACATTCTCACACACTATGCTACAGCCAGCACTGCTTAGTGAAATGAACAGTGCAATCCAACATTCACAGACCTTACCTACGTGTGTCTTAGCCTTTAAAAACTTCACATTAGGATGTTTAAAATGCTTGTCTACCTGGAAACTTGCTTGCTTTCTAGAGGCACTGCTAAAATGCATTTTGTTAGCAAAACTGGCAGTCATCTAATTTGTGTTCTATAAGCCTCTCAAACTGTAAGCTCATATATATGACCTATATTCTTTATTCAAGAAGTAGCCAAACACTAGGCAGGACTGTTATTTTCTCTAAGAGGAGTCAAGAGCTTGACTTTATCAGTGTTTCAAATAAGGATTTTATGGGCATTATTAGCATCACAACGATAGCATTTGTTCCTAATATACCTGCGCTTCAAACATTTAAAACAAACAAAAAAAAGCTGGTGCTAGTGAGGTAGTTTTTATATTAGGATGGGCGACTAATCCCTTCCTCAACTGGCTTCTTTCATCACTTCACACACAGTTGCATATTCCTTGAGGAGTTTTACAGCACTGCTTGGTATTATGCCTTCCTTATTTAAGCCTGAAGACATTTCCAGCACAAAGAACTTTGTTATAAACAAGTCCAAGTGCTAGCTGTAAATACTCTGTTTCTACTGGTACTAACAGGTTTCTAAATTACAGTAATTCTAAACACAGAATTACTGAAATTTTAGTGCAGACAGATTTGGAATTGTCCATTAATAACTCCATGTGAACTCGCCTATCTCTGACAGTTTCATCTCATGCTCTCTTTCTTCTCTAGTGCTTGCCATCCAGCTCTGATGGTTGATAAGACAGAATTAACTCTGAGGTGCTTAATTAAGTCTACCAGCTCTAATTTTATAGAACACATCACACAAGGACATACACTTTCTGCCTTTATTTTCTAAAGAGGAAACCAGTACACGCTTTCAAAATGAAAATACAGAAGCTGGGAGCTAAGGTAAGTTCCAAAAGGGGCCTTATGAACGTTATTGGACAGAGACATACACTCACAATTCAGAGCCAAGTTTTCTGCAGTATATTACAACCATACAGTAGGTACACACTAGAGCAGGCCAACCCATGGACACACCCAAAGATTATTTCTGAAGTTCAGGAGATACATGAGCATATTAAAGGATGAAAGGTAACTGAACTGCTTGGTTATGGAACCATAACTGAGTTCAAGAAGTACTTGGACAATGCTTTCAGGCACATGGTGTCATTCTTGGGGAGTCCTGTGCAGGGCCAGGAGTTGGACTCAGTGATTGTGATCCATTCTAAATCAGGGTATTCTGTGATAATTGTGTTTAAAGAAGTACATTAGTCAAGACGTACAAAACTGCTGATTTTCCTTCCATAATAGTAAATATCAAGGTTCTGAAATCTACCTCAAACCTTGATTTTAAAAAGGTCGTGTTCATTTAGGAACTTACTTTTATTGAAGATTAATGGACTCAAACCAGCAAATGGTATTATTTTACTTTAAGTATGGGTGTTAATACAATTTGATCCTGAAATTACACAACTGGAATTTATTTGACATTTCTCAGCCTCCAGCATTTATCTAAACAAAATCACACAGTAGGTTTTGTGATTCTAATACTGCATCATCTTCCCTCATACTTTTGTAATTTAGTTAGGTTTTCAGGGTTCATGAGGAAAACAATGGTATTTTTTACCATCATTACTCTTAGTGAAGATCATTAGAAATGCCCCAAATAAACTTTGTTGACTTTAAAGAACAGCCAGTTGGACTGAGACATTGCTCATTTTAGTCACATTTAAATTACAATGAAGATTTACTGGCAACAGCATGTCAAGCAGGCAGCAAGTGTGTCTGCAGGAGGGAGAAGACTACTACAAATCAACAGCTAAGATGTTAGATTTTGAGAAGTGCTTCACAACTTAAAAAGATAAGGAGGTAGGTCTATGTTTTATATAAACTCTACTCCTGCAGAAAACCTAAACTCTTGCAGATCTCTGTAGCTCTTAAACTAACTTCCTTGCATCGATTTTTACTGATGCCTCTCTGGAGTATTGCTGCAAACTGGACCAGTAAAATTGCAATTCCCTTTCCTCCCCATCCGCAGTTCAGAGCACACCCCTGGAGGCAATCTGCATGCATGATTACACAGCCACTACTACGTAAGCAACTGGATAAATGGTAAGGGTCTCTCCAAATATTTGTCTCCAAAGGAAACGTATTTTGGTATTCCATCCCAAGCCTCAACTTCAGTAGGCAAAATGCAGCAAGACATAATGTAACAACATGCCAGCAGTTCAAATCAAAATACCAACAGAAACTTCACTGTAGGATCATCGACTGGATTTCACATGAGACAAAAAATATCTTCATTGGCAATATGCCCACTGTTTATAATTTTAATACAACACAATATTATTGACTGTGAATAGATGAATCAACTTGTATAAATGCAAATAAAGCCTACATATACTATAACTTCAGGTGGCTGCTAAAACCCTTTCCTCCTTAAGACACACACCAAGTATAAGAAATTCCCTGTTTAATTAGACAACTTCTCTCTACTAAAAAAAAAAAAAAAATCCTTCTATCACCTTGCAATTTATATGCTTTTCTTTCAAAGCCACATTTTTCACAGTCCCTAGGTCTTTCAGGTCTGAAGTACCTCATACAGCTCCAGTTAAGAAAATTCCCTGAGAAGAACTTGCAATTTTCAACACACGTGCTGTCCAATTCGGTGCTTTTAATGTTAAACAGAACTAAAAAACTACCTTGGTCTGGGGCCACATGTTGCCCCACTTCCTGCTGTAACATCAATCTCAGTGTCTCATTGTCTCACCTCTCATAGTCATTTCCAAGATACTGCCAATACACATTTCCCTCTTTGTGGAACATTTTTTACTGTTTCTTTTGCAGTTTGTTTGCTCTACTTTCAAAATTGTGATTTTCTTTGCAACACCCACATGAAAACACCTCTGTAGCTCCACAGCATGCTTACCACATGCCCCTTCCACTCATTTCCTCTTCCAAACCTCTGCTGGTTTTCCATTTTGATTATTTGTCTAACCCTTCTACACCTGATATTTTAAGGAAAATAAATTTACACAATCACATGAATGCTTTTGCAAACACATTCAGGGTATTTTTTGCCTTTAGTCTCACATTTTCTCCATCCTTCTCCTTTCCAACATTTGAAGCCATTATTCATTTTCAAACCACTTTCACAAATGAGTGGGTAATAGGTTTCAAGGATAATTAAGTTCATAGACATTTTGTGATCATGAATACAGCTGGAAAAGTGGGAACCACAAAACTTTTCCACTATGCAAACCTACATTGTGAACCTTTACCTTATGAGACACCAGGGCAAGATGAAGAGCTTTGAAACACTTCATCCACAGGGAAAAAAACACTGCCGCTTACTTTTTATTTTCTTTTTTAACACTAAAGTAAATCAACTTCAATGCACTGATCTATATAGGATGTAAGGTTTTCCTAAGACAAGGCATGAAAAAGCTACTGGCTCTTTTCACACTTTTTTAAAGCACTGTTTGACATAAATAATCTAACACCTCTGAAATGTGAATTAGTTTATATACATGTAATGTAGGCTACAACACACATCCATATGTGTATACTTTATGAATTGAGACCTAATTAGCATTTTTAGCAGTATCAGCATCTTTCAGAATGAAAATATAAGTTATATTATCAAACTTTCATTAATGAAACCACCCTGAAGGACTGGTAGAAAAAACAGTCACATTAACATAGCACAACTAATTCCATCACAGAATTAAAAAATAATACAATTCAACAGCTATTAATAGTCATAACTATTGATTGCACATGAAGAAAAATAATTTTAAAACTATTTAAAATTTGTGAAGGAGATGCATACCCTATCTCTGTATTTCCACATTATCAGCTTTTTTGTCCTCATACACTGTAGCCTCATCTGTCTTCTTCATATAGCATTAAGGGAAAATAATACAGAAGTAATAACCAAGCACAGCCAACAGGACTGTATGAAGTTTCTAATAAAGGAGACTCTAAACCAGTAACACTTTCTGTGTAAGTAAGAAGTTATGGGCTTACCAACAATGTGCCTCTTTACTAAAACTACAAAATAGTCACAACATAAACATCACCAGGGCTCATTCAGCAAAAACAACGAGACAAAGAAACACAGCTGAATACAGCTGAATACATTCTACCTACAATGGAAGGAAATGTATGCACTGAGTATGTCACCATGGTGAAAAGAAGGACATCCATTTTGGAGTGGGGAATGTTCTCCTACTACAATGCTTTACATAATGCAGACTTAAAGGGTGTGCTAAACCTGAACACCCAGAATTGTTCATAAACCAAGAGCATATACATCATTGCAGGCTGCACTTCTCTGATGCATTGAAGCATCACCCTAAAAAGCCCATGGCATAAGGCTTGGAGAGCCTGCTCTGCTGTCAGCCACTGAAGTATTCAAATGTCCTTAACTTCAGAAACAGATTTTACTCTTATTTAATAGGATTTCTGTATGGATACAACTGCTTCACAGAAGTGTAGCAATTCATGCCCGTACCAAAATAATTTGCCCACCTGAGGTCTAGAAGTTACAGGATTACACCCCACTATTCTGTGAATGACCACCTTAAAAGCAGACCTAGACTTGTCAAAAAGGCCTTTTACTGTGAAAGTTTACATTTTTTTACTTCTGTCAGCAATTTTACCATATATTTTATATAATCAATGATTTCTATCTACAGTTAGGTTTTTTTCTGCACCTTCTTTTTCCATTTTGTTCATGTACTATGTGTTCAGACAGCAGTGGTAAGTTAATCAGACTGATGCACAACTGTCAGCCTGTTAGCTTTTCTTTGGCCACAGCACTGAAAGTCTTGAATAGAAAATCTATCTCCACAAAATCTCTTTGTTTCTCCTACTTAGACTGCAGTGATATCTGCAGCAGCAGTTCAAGTTTTTTATTTTCAAAAAGGGGATAGTGCTAGTATGAAAAACAGGAGTTACAGAAGAGTTGCTGTGAAAGACATATTGAATCTCTGCCCACACAGATGGCTGAGTCAAACAGTACTCTAGAAAAATCCAGTGGTGCTTGACAAATCCTAATTCACGATCAATAAAATCTGTGACACAACAACAGACGCAAAATGTAGCAGTTATCTCATGGGAAGTTGACTGTATTTTCTTAAATTCTTAAAAGAAAAAAAAAACCTACCACATTATCTTAGTGTCTCTTTAATGAGAACTCACATAGTCCTAAAAAAACCAACCCTTCCTCACTCCTATTCACTAAGTCTGCGCTTATAGTTTATACAGGTATTAGTCCTATTGTTAATATCCAAAATATTCTACTGATGCTGCACCAGATATATGGTATAGACAGTCCTTGCTCAGATAATATGGCCCAAACACTAGACCAGACAGGAAGAACCCCAGAAGCAAAACTAAGAATTCTCTTCTTGCTTAGTGCAATCTGCAGGAAATACAGATTTCCAGGGATTTTGGTTGGCAAACAAAACTGAAGTGGGGTGAAGGAGAATGAAGAGAACATATCAAACCATGAACAATGTGGAAGACGACATCACCAGAAGTTTGTGCTGGGATTGCAAGGAGAGAAATGGGAAGAGACAGAGCTCATGAAGCTGTCATCAAGTGTCACCTCACTTCAGGTTTGCCAAGGATCCTTCCTTTTCCACAAAGAACAATACAGTTCTTCCCAGTCAAGACTACAATAATGAGCTGTACCTGTTAAATCCAGCTGTCCCATGAAAGCAAAATATATGACTTACAGTGGGACTTGAAGAGGAATAATAACATGCTCAAAGGATTTGTAAAATCTTTTTGCTCCCAAGGCCGTCTTCACTTTGCAGCAGCTTCTGACTCTTTAGGAGACAAACTCAACACTCAAAGTTGTGCCAGCTTCTGAAGAAGATACAACCTTCTGTCTGCCTGTCAGGTGGTCTGCTAAGATCTGGGAGAAAATCTATTGGATGAATGATGAGTCCTTCATTCAGGACTCGTCATGATTTCAGTACTGCAACCAATAGGTATCAGCAAATTAGTAGAAAATAAATGAGCTGGGAGTACAGTACAAGACCTGGCTGTGTCCTAATCAGAGAGGAAGCTACTTATAAGCATTAGTAAATGCTCTAAACTTGGGACTCAGAAGAATTTTCTGGGATCTCTACGGTATCATTACTTTCCAGTTGATGCTTCCCTCTAGCCAACTGAGAGGTTTTCACTGGTGTCATTGAAGATACAAGTAACATGGTAAAATCCTAACAGAATTTTGTTAAAAACAGGAAAAAGTAGCTGCAGCTCTCAAATCCTTGAAGTGTTCATGCTGCTTTTAGATCACCATGGAAAAAGCTCTGGATGGATAATGTATACATAATTCAGAAATTACAGAGACAGTGAATACCATCACATCCACACACAAAGCAACATTTTACAAAGTGTTTTTCAGGTGGATTGTAAATGCGTGGTCTAAGAATGAAATCTTAATCAGGAATGGCAGAAATAAATATGCCTAATTTCAATTCCAATTAAATGTGTAGATAGTACTGGACATACTAGTGCACAGAAAGAAATATACATTCATGAGGTTAGAAATAGCTTTATGCCAAAAAATTGCAATACATTCATAGTGCAAATCCACAGTAGTTCTAATTTAATTACACATTTTTAAATATTTCTCACTGGGATGGACTGAATCAGCCCTATAAAAGGCAGAAGAATTTCCAGGAATCTGACACATCAGACAAGAAGGAAGACAAAGAAAGGTGACATATATTACTATTCCAAAGAATACAACTTTCATGAATTACAGGAGTAAAGACTGAACAGAACCCCAGTGATTTATCTGGAAGTCTAGAAGACCTGATTGACTGTAATTCCTGAGAAGTATCACAGGAGATATTTCAACGCCAAGTTGCTTCAATCAGGTAAGCAGTTTCTTGCTATAGCCTGAAGTGTGGGTTTCTATCTGTCTAAATTATGTTAAGCGTCAAGTAGAAATGCATCACCTTTTCATAAAAGACTCATGGTTTTTCAAGATACCGATTTTGTCAAGAAACTCGCTTGGAAGAATTTTAAGATTACAGAGAAAGTATAAAACAAAAGGTTTTAAAGCTATGAAGTCTGCTGAAAGAGGAGACTTCATTCTGTGGTCTGAGAAAGTAACAGGAAGTTAAAATTAGGCTCAAATGTATCAGTGTGATAACAGTTTCCTTACAGCATGTTATTGGAGAGTTATTTCATGCTCCTCAAAATCGTCAGACAATTTATTTTGAAAATAGAATTCTCTATTAAGTTTTCCAGCTCATAAATGAAACTAAGCCAAATAACTTTTAAAGCCTGGCAATAAAAGCTACCCTAATTTTCAGTAAAACTCAATTTCTGACACACATCTGGAAGTAGGACTGCTCCAGGCAAAGACCTGAACAAAGAGTGTCCTTGGATTGGCCCTGCACAGTAGCACTGCAAAACTACAGTGAAAGTAACTCAGCAAATCACAACTCTCACACTCCTTTAGATAATTGTGCCAGACCTAACAAAGTCCTTCAAGATCTTAAATGTCCCACGGAAACATCATAAACAGAGCATTCACTACAGCAACAAGTGAAGCACAGCCTGTATGGAGTTGCCACCATTTTGTACGTGTAAAACCCACATCACTGCATGTCTAAGCAAGCTGGAGCTGCTGCTTTTCCCAGACATGACCTCAAAGCCACTGCCTAGGGGCAGCTTAGCAGGGCTGTTACAATGGGGTGACAAGCCTAACAGCCGCTTCATTCATCCTAACGGTTTGCTCTCCCCTCTCACAACCCAAGATGCAACTGGTACTAGAAAACAACAAAAAAACTAAGATTTGGGGTAGATTTGATAGTAACAGGTGTGCATAATAAAATTAAATCCATGTTCCTTACTTTTACTAATCAATTTTTAAAATCTTTCTATCTCCCCCTAGTGGCCCCAATACTTTCTTAGAAGGTATACAAGAATAATCATATTGATCTCCAGATGTTCCCACTTCCTGAGAAAAATGTAGTTATTAGCCTATTTTCATCCTCATTTGGGGTGTGCGCGAATAAGGAAGAACAAACTTTACCAATACATCCAGATGCTCATAAATCAGAAAATTCTTAAAATATTTTAGAAAACATTTCTTAGAACCAGGTGTTTAGACCTTCAAAAGGACTTTCCTGGAAATCTGAAGCTTTCTTTGGACACTCAAGACAGCATTGCTGAAAGCATGATACCACCATAATTTCCCTCATTTTTGACTTTTTGGAATTCCTGGGTCTGATCAGCTGTCATTTCATTTCAGCTAAATGAAAAAGTACATGTAATGCACAGTACTACAGCAACACACCAGTCCTCAGATACAGATGTTTTCTAGCATTAATAACTACCTTCTTCCTGAACTTCCTTTATTAAATTCATATTAAGTTGCAAAAAACCCATTGTTCTTCAATGTGTTAAATGTATGTATATATGTATATGAAATTTACTTCTGAATAACAGACTATTAAAAAAAGAACTCAAAACCCCATCAAACAAACAACCAAAGAGCTTGCACTCCAGCTTAAGAAGTGGAAAAGATTCAGGCCTCACCTAAGCCTTTCATATAGAAATCATTTATGGGAGAGAAGTTGGTTTTCCTCAGAAAAATGAAACACAAAACACACAACAGTAAAATTAAATAATTCTGTTGGATTTTAAAAGTTACACAAAGATCATACTCTGAACAAAACTTCAGCTGCTGGAAACAAAATAAGATACACCTTTAAATCAAGATAAGCATTTTATTTTCTCTGATGAAAATTCACTGTGATATATTATATAAAGACTTAAAGATAGACTAATTTCAATCACTTTAGGAATTTCAATGATCATCTTAAATGTTATTCTTGTTATAATTGGAAAAAGTCACTACAAACGTAGCAAAAGCACTTCAGTCCTGGTCCCACATACGTCAGGGTAGGCAACAGAGGTAAAAGTGTAGAGCATTACCTCTAGAAAATCAGATTATTTCACTGCTATTTAAAAAATCCTAAAACACAATATGCATGTTTGTACACACACACTGTGGAATTATATATTGACATCCATAAAATGGAAAGTATGATCAGTTTTGTGAACTTGATAGAATCAAAGCAATGAATCTGATTTATGCAGGTTAAATTGCTGCTTTACATTTAGTAAAAAAAACATATATAACCTAATGATGTCATCCTGTTGCTTATATGTGTTGCGTATATATGTGTAGGGTCACAGTGCATTTGGAGGTATTGTATTGAAAAGCTAATTTGAATTGAACGCTGACTTAACCAAAAAAAAAAAAAAAAAAAAAATTGGTACAAACATCCCCTTGTAACATGTGAATGAATTCTGCTTCCATTCAGTTTCTATTTTACATTCTGTAAAGTAGTTGGGGCTGGCTCATGTGCATGATCTGGTTACCTGTGAGACATTTGGGAGATTTTACCTGTCCAACCAAGCCAGAAGACTTTTAGCTGCTCCAATCAGATCCACTACTGATGTCAGAAAATCATTTGGTAATTTGCGACTGGTCCTTCCATCATAGTGACCACTCCTCCTCCTCCCAGTAATGAAGTTCTGCAGATTCTTGGCAGATGCATTCAGTTTGTGAGAAAGGGTTTTTAGATTTTCTGTTTCCAAACCATAGTTCTGCATTGGGAAAAAAAAAAAAAAAAGAAAAAGAAAAGAAAGTCAGCTTTATAGATGAACAGAAGAACTAAGAACAGCAAGACTGATCTTCTACTTCAAAACTTAACCATTCCTAGTAATTAAGGCAGAAATACACCCACTCAGTAGTTTTTAAATGTATAGAATGTTCTGTTTCATGCACAAAAAGAGAACAAAAAAAAGAGCAAAATTATGAGTGATCCTTTAGCTTATTCTAAGTGTACTGAGAAAAACATCTCAAACAGAAAACCTAGTCTGGAAAACTGTTTTTCAAAGCAGTGCATCACTCTCAGTAGATCATCAGAATCATAGAATGGTGTGGGTTGGAAGGGACCTTCAAGATCATCTCGTTCTAACACCCCTGCCACGTGCACAGACGCCTTTCACTAGCGCAGGCTGCTCAGAGCCCCATCCAACCTGGCCGTGACCAGAGGCTTCTCTCTGTAGACCTGATGATAAGGGATCGGTATCCCATGTCTACACTCACAATAATTCCTAAGACACACCTGGCACCAGGCCTTGCAACGAGCATAAGTATGCAGCAAGAACATGGTGTGACACTAAATTGGTTTTGTTGGCTTCAGAGATCTAAGTTAATTAGCATACTTAATTTTTCAGCAGTCAAGGACCACTACAACCACAGACCAGAGAACACACTGCCGCCCTGCTCAACCTCTCTTTCACTCGTTTAAAGTCAACTTTTAAACTTTGTTTCCATTTAACAAAGTTACATTCCTTAAATTACATTCCTTGTGCAGAAGAGACAGAAATAATTATGCAGGAATATTAACAAACAGTATTAACAAACAATAGCTGGAAATCCTTCAAAAGTACAAATGTTACCTAAACAGCACTCAAGAATGCCCTGATTTTAATGTTCAATTACAATATAATATAGTACCATCAGCAATTTGTCATTTCTGTAAAAGATTTGTTTTCCTCACACACACAAGGAGTGATAGAGTTATTACAAAAAGGACTTATTTGCCTTTGCAAAGGAATAAGCAGTTGCACAGACTTGAGTTTTGTACTCCTCTAAGAGAATTATGGAATTTTGAAGGTTCTCACTTTAGCCATGTCACAGGATGATAGCATGGGGTGCTGACAACTTGCTCAGTTGACTCGTTACAGAACATGGACCATTTCCTACCACAAATGATGAAGTAGAATGCACAAAGCCCCTCAGATGCGCACAGGAAAATCTACTTCCTAATGACACGCCGTGACCTCCCCAGCTCTCCTCCCATGCCCCTCATTTGCTTCCCCTGCTGATCTGTCCACAAGGAGAGATGGTAGAAGAGATACACTCCTCAATGCTAATTTAAGACTGCTGAAGCTTATTCACCTTAGGCTTTTTTCTATCAGAACTGGAGGGCAGGGTGTGAGATGGTGATTATTTATTTACAGCAGTTGTCATGCTCCCAATCCAAACCATCTACTAAATTAATTTAATCCTCTTTTACTACACAGGAACTGCAGGAACATTATACTGGAGCCATTCCCAGTGAGCCCCCAGCCCTCCCACAACATCCACTACTACGCCAAGGGGGGCTCATGATGTAAAAGGAGAGATTCCAGCACACAGCTCGTCTGTCACCTCCCAGCCAGCTCTGTGTGCTTGTAAACTGAGCACACCTTGTGAGGGAGCTGCTCAAGTAACAACCATCCTTCCACAGCAGAAAATGCACTTTGGAACTTGGCTGAAGGGGGCACTGACCATTACTAAGATTGCATTTCATAAACAATTACTGGAACTTCTGTGAACATCCCTATCTTGGGCAAGGAAGGCTTTGCAGGCATGTTTCTCAATGCTGTCCCCTGCCACCACAATCAATCCCAATTAGACAAATTATATGTTTGGGCAGTGGCTTTTCCACCATGTAAATATTTAAGAGCAATTATACAACAGAGAGCATTAGGTTATAAATAAAAAATTACAAGATTAAAACCATTAATTTGGATTGAAAAGAAAAATGTACTTTGTTATGCAGCTAAATGGCTCATAACTAATAACTTATTAAATCAATCCAAAGTAAAGAGATAAACATCAGATAAAAATACATCTGTTTTTTTTCTGCAGCTTTCTGTGGTCTGGCTGAGGGAGTATGATTAAGGAGTGAGGGGAGTAAGTCTGAAAAAGGTAATAGTTTGTTCTTACTTCATTCTGCTTCTTGAGCATCTAGCTCATTTTGGCAAAATTAATGGAAGAAGAAACAAATGAAAGACATTCTGATGAATGATAAATCACTAAAAATGTCTTAAAGACCAGCCACAAGCAAGCCCCAGCAACATGGCACTCACACCCCCACACAGGGTAAAACCACAGGCTGCAGGCCAGCCACGGCCTTCCCACAGGGCTGCCTTCTTTCCAATACACTGAAACGCTGGATTTCTTCATTCAGCAGGTTGTTCCTAAGGAGCTGAGTCTGATAATCCAAATATAAAACTGAGGTGGGAGAGATGGGGGGTGGGTGTGGAAGGTGCCATACAAGCGCAGGCACCTTCTTGTCACCCCAGCCATGCCCCACACAGGGCCACAGCCAGGGGAGACCACTCTGAGGCTGAGGTGGGACCCCAAAGGTCCTCAACAACCCCAGATTATTTCAACTCCCCATCTTTTGCCATCTCCTCTTTGTCTGTACCTCACCTGCTCGGACAGGCTGGTGCAGGTTCCCAGCCTGTGTAGGTGGTCCATCCCACCCCAGCGGGAGCCCTGGCAGGCAGTGTACAAACCTCCAGTACCACCATAAAGTCAAGCACCAGAAGAAAAGAAAATCTGCAATATTGAACACTGCAGACCAAGCAAAACAACACTCAAAATTTTTTGTACAACAGGAAAATAGGCTGCATATATGTATACACTTCTTTATCAGCTACAAAACCTTAGTGGCTTCCTCTTAATATCTAAGTGACGGCCACCTACAGCAACATTCTTTTTCCTTTTTTCACCATCAGTTATGAGGGAAGGAAGAGGCAGCATTAACAGATTCAAAGTCTATTTTCACACATATTCATCAAATATGTGTTTATGTGCGTGTGTGTGTGTGTGTGTGGTGTGTGTGAACATAAAACACTGCGCCAATGTGAATTCAGTCTTACATGAGGATGGCACTGACACTGGTAAAGCCTCCACCTGTAGTATCATACAGATAAAGCCAGAGATGGAAAATACAGAGATAAATTTCAGGCAAAATGTATTTCAGGGTAGCTGTGTTTATTGAAGCATTTAAGTAGAAGGATCCTAAAGCCGAAGCCCAGCAAAAAAAATCCTCACTTTGTTTATCACTAATAATTCTGGCCCACATTAAAAGCAACCAGAGCTGTGTGTTCTAATACTACAAAAAAGCTCGCTTAAATAAAAACTACCAAGTTGAATTACACTTTATATTCAATAATATACTATTAACAACACGGTTTTGTTAGAAATGCACTGTGTTTATTTTCAAGCGCTGTAAGAAGATAATTGCAGGCAAAGGACACAGTTCTTTGTTTTCCCCTAGTCTGCATTTAGCCAGCACTAATACAAGTTACACTTTTATTAGCCAAAATATATTCACAGTCACTGAAAGAGCCACAAAGAAATCTCTGCATGCCTGTAGAGATTATGAGAAGTGACACAAGTCTAGGCATCCACTTCCTCAGTGAGAGGCCACAGAGTGTCCTCAGAGATACCTTGCTCCAACAGAAACAGCTCTAATGGAGTCTATTCTGGCAATCCTAAAACAAGAACTTGTTGAAGCTGAACTACACAGAGTAGTAGCTTGTCAGCAGGTGTTTGAACTGAAGGTGGTGAGAGCTATTAATAGACATCTTAACCTGCTAATTACTTTTCTGTGGCTTCATATGACAGTGTGAGTGAGGAATTGTAGCTCTTTTCTTCACATGCTGACAAGCAGCAGCTCTAATCACCACTGATGAATTTTGCTGGGTGTTTTTGTAAGAAGAGCCAGCCTGGTCCCTCTGCAAGCCCATCCTTGCACCAGCACCCCAAGAGTAGGAAGGGAGTTCACAAACCAAATGTGAAAGTGAAGCAAAATTTTCTTTAACTATCTTGGTCAATGTTCAGTAGTGTGTTCCCTGTTCCCTAAATTTAAAAAAAAAAAAAAAAAAATTAAAATTTAGACCTCATCTCTTTCCTGTGTTAAATTCACTTGATTCTTGCTGGCAGGGAAGTGCATCTGACACTTTTAGCACAGTTGAAAAGTAAAGTGTTCCTAACTCGAACAGTGCTAACTAATCTCTGCTGGCTTAGACAGACTGTCTAGAAGATGCCAGGACTTTAGGGTATTTTTATACTGCCCATTGAAAGTGCAAGGCCTCTCAGCTACCCAAATAAGCCAAGCTCACATCTAAACACAGTACAATGTGCAACACAGACATAACCACAGTCCTATTAACAAATCCAGAAATCCCTTAGAACAGCTGTCTCGATGACAACTTTTTTGCAACCATGAATACCTCTATGTCTCCAAGCACAAATGCTGTATCAAGTTCAGTGACACTGTTTGACTCTTACACAAGACAGGGAAATGAACATATGGCCTCTCTGCCTACCACTCTAAAATACTGTGTCTTTTCTTCAGCCCAGAAAGCTGAAAACCTTGTGACACAAATGGCATGAAAACCATATTGCTGGAAACCATGTGGAGCAAGAGACATACAGAGACCAGTGTTCACGTCTGCTGAAAAGACCCAAGATGGGAACTGAAGATGCGACTATAATACTGGTGCTTGTGGGCAAGAAGAAAATAAAAGCAGTATCTTCACCAGACAGCAGAGCAGACAGGAGCACGTACACTGATTAATTTCTGCTGCTCCTCTGCAGAAGGCAACCATGACTGCACAAACTGAAGAAGGTGAAGGTTTATTTTAATTTGGTAAACACTTTTGTAACACACACAAACAATATCATTTAAAGAAGAAACAAAATGGCAACCTTTTGAAAAGACAAATTTTATAGTCCAGATAGCTATACTGAGTAATAAAGTATGTGTAAAGAAGTGAAACTTCTCAATTACATCCCATGTAACTCAGTAATAAGGATAACTATCACAAGAATGAAATAATAAGTTTTCTCTCTAATGCAATAAAAAGTCATTTTTCACTTATTCACAGGAGTTTTAAGCAAGAATAGCATATGGCTACTAAGAAATGGACTTAAAATCACTTCAGGTAAGTTTAATTGTCTTTCTCACTATCTTTCACTGCTTTCATCTTCCACACTTAATTCCTGAGTATCCTTTCTGTATGCATTACTTATTTGCTTTTAAACAAACAACCTGAAAGCAGTAAAGTTCATAGGGTCCTCCTTTCTTGAAAAGCCTGAGGAAGATTTTAAACGAATAATCAAAAGAGAATCACACAGATACCACAGCAAATGGCAGGCATTTCAAAACCACATCTGAAAATTAGTGGTGGACAGAAATTCACTACGAAATGTTCCATCGTTTCCCTCTGAAGTTGATTTTAAAAATGAAGAAAATGGATCTGAAACTCGTTCTCCAAAACATTTGGCTGAACACATCCCACAAAGTATGAGGCAGGGCTTACCAGCCCAAAGCTGCTAGCAACTGATATCACAGCTTGTCATATGGAAGGTGCCTTATGTAACTTTATACCTCATCAGATCTGCCTACAACATATATTTCTAACGGCCCTTCCTCCAGCGTCTCGAAATGTTAACACTAAGGTTATCTCTCCTTCAAATAGCACTGACACATGGGGTAATTTAGAAGTGCACAACATATGATCCTAATACATCTGTTTCATGAACACAGAATAAGTAGAAAAGGACAGAAACCCCAGATAGCTCAAATGACACTCATAAGTTACTGCAATTATTAAACACACACTGATTAAAAGGCAAACCATTTCAAAGAGCATAAATATTTGTTTTAAATGTTTATATTCAGAAACACACTGAGGTGCATGATACTTCTAACCTTGCAGAACCCAGGAAAGATTCACAGTCATCATCATTATCTCCTTTCTTGAAAAATGCCCTTCATTTCTACACCACAATCAAGGAACACATCAAAAAGCCAAGCCCGGGCCATGCTTTGTAGCACTAATAGAGCAATTATATAAACTATTCTTCTTTCTCTTATTCAATCAACAGACTCTGAAAGACCAAGTGCTCATTACTTTTCTGGGTTTTTTACTTTCTCATGTAATTTTGTCCCTAGCCTGCCAAATGCTCTTATTTTTCCATAATTTGAACTACCAGTTCCATATCCAGTTACACACATTTCCAAAAGTCTTAAACAGATAATTACCAGTTCAAAATAATTTTTTGAAAAAGGAAGTAAGTATTGTTATGAACACACTACCTTTCAAAAACATTTTACATTCTAACAGCTCTTTTTATCCAGTCTGCTTTTAACTGGGGGTTTACAACTTTTTAAATGTCCCTCCCAACCCAAGCCACACTATGACTCTATGAACTAGGGTATGTATTTCATACTTGCCCAAACCTCCAAGCAGTCCAAAGGGAAAAAAAAACCCCAAACCAAGAAAAGAAAAAGAAAGAAAGAAAAAAAAAATCTAAAAAAAAATCCACAATTAAAAAGTATCTAGGATCAATGACCAGTTCTTGAGGCTGGTGGGAAGAAGGATGTTCACCCTTTGCATGCAGACATATTTACTGCCATTGGCACACCACGGCATTTACTGCAGTTCTGCATAAAAGATTTGCTAACACATTTTCAATGTGATCTATATGAGCTATCAGAAACTCTTTATCTCCTTAGCTTTATTGATCTGGTGATGGACTTCCAGGATTTCCTGCACTGCAGTCAGATTAGCTCAGGCTGAGCTAATCATATATATATAATATATAATCATGTATATTATGATATATGATATATAAGCAGAACTTTAACTTGCAATGGGCAATAGTGAAAACGGTAAGTAATTTTTCTGCTATGAGCATTCAGAATACTAACAGTAAATTCCACCTTCAGTATACATAAATCTCCATTCTGAAATGAAGCCTTCCTCATTTAGCACCATAATGATTAAGTCTAATATTCACTGTTACTGACAAAACAGTATTAAGTTCTGACTACTGATAAGTGCAAAGGAAAGGATTTCTGTGTGAGAAATGGCAGGAAGATGAAATTAAGATAAAAGGCATAATTCTTAAGAGGAATCAAATCATTCATAGGTAAAGTAGGTCTATTTTTTATATTCATTTGCATATAAATGTTTTGTGTTAGTGGTAAGTGATAAGTAATTTCATGCTGTTAGTGCACACCAATGTTTTCTCTGCCAAATAATAATGCTATTTCATCTGCTGCAATCTCCGAGCTTTACAGATTCAAATATAGTGTGCAATAAATTCCTGTGCAGCCATAGCAGATTTAACTACATTGCATGAAACTAGTACTGAAATTAGTATGCTCTACAAAGCAAAATCTGTTTTGTTTTATTTTTTAACTAAACTCTATTCTACACAAGTGAAGATTCCCTGAAGAATTATTTTGCAAATTCACAGAAACTTCATAAAGTTCTTTGCTACTGAAAAATTTCAAAGCATCCAAAAATTATTTTTTAAGCTTTTCAAATATTCTTAGAACAACACACCTACTTTAGGATCTTGTTTAAAAATATTTGCAAAATCAAATTAAACTAATTTAATCTTCATGCAAACACAATGAACATGATATTTAGGAGAAGGGGAAAAAAAAAGAAAAAAAAGAATCTCCATCTGGCATCTCATTTATCAAGGTATTGTTTCTTAAAGATGGAAGAAGTCATGTTTGGCTGTGCAGTCTTCAGTCTTTGTGCTCTCCAGGCAGTGCGTAATGTTTTTTGGGAAAAAATGGTCCTACCCAGTTTTGTAAATGAAACTCCATCTCCTAACAAACAGATGATGGAAAAAGAATAATGTACTTCTGTACTTTCTTTGCTTTCTTCAGGCCAGTTACGTGTAGCAGGTGCTACAAAATCCCCTGATGCATTCCAAACCTGATGACTGGTATTGTGATCTGATGGCCTTATCTATATAATTTGTTCTTTATTATGCATTTCTATTTTTGTAAGCATCATCTCCTTTTCTTCTCAATTTATTTTATAGGTATTGTTCATTCACACTCAGTTTTTAAAGCCGCTATCAAAAGAAACAAGGCTTGTCACATTTTGTGACAATGAAGTCTGCTACACTGTTGTTTGTTTAACCACTAAATGAAAAGCAGTGTTAGACTAGCTTCACCCTCACACACATACTGAAAAGGATAATCTGCAGGCTAAGATCTTAATGGTAACTGTGAACAACTGTATATTTTATTACCTGTGAGTAGTGGAGAAACATGGCACTCAACTCAGTAGTTTCTCCTGTATCTCTAGAGCTGGTCATGCAATTCCTCAGTCTATAATTTTCTACCAGTTTTGAGATGTCAATTACTTTGGGCGATTCTGTTAGTAGGAATAAAAATGTCCATCCACATCAAGTAAAAATCTACCTACTGACACCACCAGTGTGATTGCATGTCCCAATTTAAACAGAAAGACAAGAAAAGGAAATTTGTCTTGCTGGAAATAAAGAAATGCTGCCAGCATATACCCATCACGGTGGCTTCTGAAGGTTTCTCACCTTGAAAACCATGTGACAAACTCTTAGCAGCAATAAAATACCATCACAGGCATTCACTGCTTATTTCTTCTAAGCACAGACAACATTTCATTCATCGTGCCCTTTCTGACATATGGATTTTGTAAAGCACAAAGCTGCACCAAGGCATGATAATCTATTGAACATGCTGCTCCCACCTCCACAGTCTGAAGGAGAGAGGGAAGAGACAAACGATGTTCCTTGGATTACCTGCCCTCTCCCAGAGCATGTTCAGCTCCAGCGAAGGTATGCAGGATGCACACGCCCACCATTACCAGCAAGCGTGACCTATAACAGCAGCAGCAGCTGGGCAAAGACTTTATTCCTCCTTCTCTGAAGCACCACAGGAAAAGAAAACCTGTGAATCTCACCCCCTGAATGCTTGCTCTGCTGTCAAGAACACAGTATGGCAGGCTGGCAGCCAAGAGAGACTCAACTAAAGATGGATAGCACAGGCCACCATTTGTCCTCCGATCAGCTCACAAACACTGGAGGATCCATTTGTTGCAAGTGCTGATGACAGGAGGCGCATTATGTGAGAGACCACAGCCAGCCACCCACCCACCTTCTGTCAAAAACCCATAAAGAACATCCTTTAAATAGTGTTATCAATTATATCTGGCTCCCAACTCTTACTGCGGCAGTTTGTGCGTTCAGCACAGTTCAACAGCCCCCGCTGGCGTGTCCCTTGCACTCTCCATACCAGCCAGACATGCTTGTTCAGGCTCTCTGCCTTACCCCAGTAAGAAAATGCAGCCCTGTGGACTACAGGCATGCAACACAGGCAGCTGCTTTGCTGCTTGCCATCTCCACAGCTGCCAAGGAACTGCAAGCAGAAGTTTACCCCCTCCAAAAAATACTGGGAAAGGGTGGCAGGAAAAAAGCACATCAGCAATCAACATTGCATAAGCTTTCCTAAGTGACAGCAACTCTGTGCTGGAAAACTCTCCACTGCAGAGTGGGAACAGAGATGAGATAAACAGTGGGAAGGGTTCTGCCCCCTCAGTTGTCCTCAATGCCACAAACTGTTTAGGTGGTCACTCAGAGAGAAATGGGGAGAAGCAGAAGCAACAATCCTTTAATTTTTAATACCTACTTTTAAATCAATCTGGGATTAAGCTTGTAAGGCATAATTAACTTTACTAGCCATAGCCTATCATACCACCCATCATCTCCAGCATCCAAAAAGATGTTAATTCATTTGGATCATTTATCTGTAACTCATGCTAAGTTCTATCATGAAACCTCTGTCAAACTACTGTGAAACAAACAAAAAAAATCAGAAAATTAAAGAAAAAAAAACTTGCATAGCCACTATCTGAATTACCAGTTATCCTATATTGGACAGTCATAGGCTTAATGTTCTTCTAAACAATACACCTAATATTAATATCAAATCAGAAGAAAAGGCAAGCCCTACCCAGGACAGACACTCACAGATGCAATAAAAAAAGAAAAGCCTGTAAGTATAGGACCAGTCCAGCCAAATGGATTGCCTCTGAATTAAATTTTCTAAGAGGTTTATCTGATTGGTAAACAATACATTCAAATTAAATCCACTAAAATCAATATAACAATAACATTTTGTATCCCCCAGGAGCCATCGGGAGCCAATTGTGAGACTGCAAAAACCTCATCTTAAATTAGAAGCTGCGATCCGAACTCATGCCACTGTGCTTTAGCAATTTTCTCTAAGACAAATTCAGAAAAGTAGACAATACTGTACGTGCAACAAGAACCAGGAAGGGAGAGACTTGCTGCATGCATTTAAGATGCAGTGTTAGTCTTTGCTAGAAATTCCTTATTTTATATTCAACTTAGTTCCATATACTTTTGCCTAAGATAAAGGAGCTACAAAGACAAGCCGTGTTTGTTTGTCTGAAGATTATATCTGTAACTACATACCAAAAAAAAAGTAATTTCAGCTAATAAACAAGGCTTTTTTTTTCCTAACATTAATTTATTTTTCAAAGATCCACAATCTCTTTCTCTGTGTGACTGGGGAAAATGGTCATTGGTGCTCCCGCTAACTTAGACAATCTCAGTTAACTGAAGTATTTACTTTTTGTTTTCTTTTGCACTGTCTGATAAGAAAAGTACTTTGTGAATAACTCTTTAAGTTCCCTTCTATATCAGTAGCATTTTTAAGATTGCAACTTCCTTATTTAAAAAACAACTTAACTTATTGCACTGGCTCACACTGCAGTGTTATTAGAAACTGTATTCTACAGAAGATAATCTGTGTTTAAAATCAAATGTTTTCTTGTATGAAAAAGCTTTCTCCTTTTTTTAACTCTTTTGGATATGTTTTATTTTTTTTCACTCTCTCCTTTTCATTACACTTCACAATACCCCAAAAATGCAACAACAGGGTATCCAGAAAAGCTGCTGCATATGGAGAACTGACAAGCCCTTCTGAAGAGCCTTTCAGCCTACCGTCTTTGATTGCCTCTCACAGGATTCAGCTTTCTTAAAAGCTCCTTCTGAGGCTTGAAGAATAGTATGTACTAAAAACCCACAAAACACCACCTTAGGCAGTGAAGTACATCTTAACAGAGCTATTCACAATCCTTTCTACAGTGGAGAATGCTTTGTACCCAATCTATCACTCATCTTTACAGACACACACTAGAAGTTCATAAGGAGGGTGAAGTCAGCACCACAGCCCCCACTGAGCAGATAATCCTAGTTATGCATGACATGACCTGACTGAAAGACCATTACCAAAATCCTTCCCTATGCCCCACCAAAAAATTATATATTATTTACACATAAGATAATGATTTCAGTATTTTATCCTTTCTAGTGAAATACAAGCAGCTCTGTTTCATCAGGCTCAAAAAATCATCTAAAACATAATTTGCATTAAAGGATGAGTGACATGAAGAATGACATGGTTAATATCAGAACGTTTTGTTTGTAAAGGGCAACCAACACTCAATTACTCCATTCACATATACAACTATTTTACATTCCAAACCAGAGTCTAGTTTTTTGTGATTTCAGATAAACTTTTATTCTATAAAGATGGATATGCAAGCCCTAAATCTCTGATACAAGTTTATAGTTTATTTAACAAACATCACTCTTATCAATAGATTTTTTTCCCTTTATCTTTCCCCAGCTTAAAATGCTAAACTGTTTACATGTTACAAATCAGGAGTTTCTTGAGCTGCTTAGATAAGTCTTTAGGACTAACAGTTTGAGCACAGAAAGTGTGAATATGTGAACACTGTTCACCCCTCCCCATTTGCCCCAAGAAATTTACCAGTGCACAGAGCAAGTCTACTGCTTCCAAGATAAGCTCCTGATGGCCAATTCGTGTGACTCCAAGATCTTCCAGTTCCTGATGAGTAATTCGTAATAGCTGGTCACCGCTAATCTTCTCTCTCTCAAAGTTCTTTATATATTGCTGCAGGCAATCATCAAGACCTGCAACAAAAGGACAGAAGGAGGGAAGACAAAGGTTAGCAAGATTTTGTATCCTAGTAGGAAATAAAACTGGCCAAAAATTGAGCCAGAAGATGATTCTTGCCGTGTCTTTAAGAGAAGTACTTTAACATTACAAAAACATTATGTTAATCAGAAACCTTAAGATTTGAAGAGCTACAGCAGTCATGGCTTTTTTACCTGTGGATGATACCAACTGCTCCTCAACCGTGAACAAACCCCTAAATTGCTGTAGTTTATTGTGCTATCAATGTCAATCTGGCAGCCCCTAGTAACAGGTATGTTAGGGATGCCTCCTTCACATCTGGAAAGGGAGAGGAGAAAACAATGGAACACACAAACACAAAGTGGCAGTGGCACACCCCAGTGTCTCTCTCACTCCAAGGTCACTCACATATTGCTGAGTCACTGAAAGTTCAGAGCTCATGCCAGCCTCTAAAACAAGCTGCAAAGAGCTCTAGAGAACAAGAACGGCAGTAGCATCGCAAATGCAAAAACTGGGCCCCAACTGCAGCAGCAGATCCAGCTCAATGTACCACAGAGACCTGCAAGGAGTGACAGTACACAAATGAGCATGGAAAGCCATTCATATCAAGAGCTGGCTGCACTTCTTAGAACACAGTAATCAGGGAGCAGAAACAGGCCCATTGTGCCAAAAAACATGGCTAAAAGTCATGCAACACATTTTCTCAGGACATGGCGGCATGCAGGATTGTACAGGTCCTGTTTTGGGGGGTATCCAAATTCTACCTTTTCAGTTTGATTATAACAATGACATACAGCTGGCCACAGGCATTCACCTGGAGCAATGAGCACTGCAGATTGTGAGAGAATCCACCATGCATCTCTTGCCCATCAATCTTTTCCCAAGAGAGCCAGCAGTACAGGGAAGCTCTGCAGCATGTGCACTCATGTGCCAAGGGGATAAGTAAGACACTGGGGTATTTGGTGGTCCATTTAACATTTCTGTCTGAATACTTTCCAATGGATCAACATGACTGCTACCAAGCAACAGGGCTTGACAAAGCTCTGAACACATCAATTTTGCTGATTCTTGAGAAATACAACCTCTCTCTGAAAAATGCCTTCAAACAATCCCTAATAGTGAAAAGACATCTGCTCATTAGACTGGAAGAAACCAAGAACATTCTTACTTGCTAATCAAAATGTCTGAAAAATCTGAAGATATGTGGAAGATAAAAGATGGAGCTGACTGGTGAGCCCCAGTTATATTATAAGAGCCTCAGTATACAACATAAAGCTTCTCTGAAACTGGTTTTGTTGCATTTTTGGTTCTCATTCGTGCCTTTCAAGGTTTAGCCACATCTCGGGAGAGACTCACATGAGGAACATGTTGGTGCTGCAGGCAGGGATGCCCCAGTAGCAGGCCAGACTTTTGTTCCTGGCTCAGCCCTTGGGCAGGAGTCACCCACAGTCTGTCCCTGCTACACCAACACAATATTCACAGGGCTTTAACCTCTAGAATTCACACACTGAAACTAAGCCACACACAAACACGCTGTAAAAGAAGCACTCCAGTCTCAAGATACAGGAGAAAGTCCCCAGTTCCAGCAGACTTCAACCATGTCCTTCCAGAGCCTGCTGTCTGACTTTCTGCCTCCAAAACACAGGTACTTAAAAGTCTAGATTAATCAAGCACTTGAAGCTATTGCCTTCATTTCACTGCCCTTTCCAATCAAAAAGTTGCTCAACCCATTCTTCAGGAAAGAAATCTTAAAAGGGCAGGAGAGGCTCCCTCCATAGGCAGCTGCTTAGATTAGCTCAGCTGGTCAGAGCATGGTGCTAACAGACACCAAAGCTGGGGGCTTGATCCTTGTACAGACCATTCTCTTAAGAGCTGGTCTCAGTGATCCTTGTGGGCCCCTTCCAACCCAGAATATTCTGTGATTCTGTGACAGGGTGAAAATTGAGCTGTCAGGGAAGAAGACCAGTCTGGCTGAACAGAGAGCTTTGACTGGAACTCAGAAAAAAAAAGAGAGTTTATGACTTTTGCAGAAGGGGCAAGAAACGCAGGAGGACTACAGGGATGTCATAAGGTTATACAGGGAGAAAATCAGAAAGACCAAAGCCCAACTAGAACTTAATTGGGCCAGTGCTATAAACGAAAAATATTAAATGTTTCAATAAATACATTAGCAACCAAAGGAGAGCCACAGAGAATCTTCTACCTTTGTTAGATGTGGAGGGAAAAACAGTAGGGAAGAATTAAGAAAAGACTAAGGTACTTTATGTCTTCTTTGCCTCAGCCTTGAGTAACAAGACCAGCTGTACTCCAGGGACCCAGCCCCCTGAGCTAGAAGACAGGGATGGGGGAGCAGAATGAAGCCTCCATAATCCAAAGGGAAATGGTCAGTGACCTATTACGTTACCTAAACACAAAAAAGTCTTTGGGCCTGGGTGAATCCACCCAAGAGTACTGAGGGAGCCGGTGCTAGTGCTCACTGAGCCACTTTTCCATCAGCAGTCCTGGCTAACTGAAGTCCCAGCTGACTTCAGGTCAGCAAATGTGATGTCCAACTCCAAGAAGTGCGGGAAGAAGGATCTGAGCAAGCACAAACCTTTCTTTCTCAACTCATGCCAGGAAAGGTCATGGAACAGCTCTTCTTGTGTGCAATTACAAAGCACATAGAGGACAACTGGGAGATCAGGCCCAGCCAGCATGGATTTAGAAAAGGCATGTTCTGTTTGACCAATCTGAGCTCCTTCTGTGACAGGGTAACTTCCTTAGAAAATGACAAAAAAGCTGTGGTATTGTCTACATAGACTTCAGAAGAATCTTTGACATCATTTGCCACAGCATTTTCCTGGAAAAACTGGCTTGGATGGGTGTACTTTTGGTTGGGTACAAAACTGGCTGGATGCCTGGGCACCAGGAGTGGTGGTGAATGGAGTTAATCCAGCTGGTCACAAGTGACGATCCTCAGGGTTGTGTTGAGGCCAGTCCTTTTTAAAATATTGATGATCTGTATGAGGGACTTAATATACTTCTGCTCTTCCTGAACTTAAGATGCATGTTGGTTACATAGACTTCTGAATGAGAATAACATTAAAATAATCAACGTCATCAGGTATCAAAAAATGAATTACCAGTTAAAACACTAGCAACACAAATCCAGAATAAGACATGACATATGCACTTAATAAACAGTTACTGACAGATAATTCTATGTAAAGGCATTACTCTTCCTCCCGCTACCTAAGTATTTTTGTCATTCAGATGTAATCTAGATGGATGCATGTAGTTCCTACAGGGTGAGAAAAAAGTTTAAGAGAACAAAAATATTACTGACAATTGTTTGACTCACCAATTCCATAAAAATTACAGCCAGGAAACAACAAAATAATTTAACTGGATGACATTTTCAGAATAGCTTGCCACAAATATGTCTCCTTATTCCCTAAACATCCTTTTAAAGTAATTTATTTCTGTAATTTTATTTCTAAATTACATAACAACTCTTGTAAACAAAACTGAGGACAGATTATGATCATGACAATAATGATGATGATAATAATAATACAAAAAGGCCAGCATTCCTTTCCCACACCTTTTGCCCCCAAAGCCACAACACATCCAGACAGCCACTGCTGCCTTCAAATCAACAGGAGGGGAGCTGCAGGGAATGAGCATTCCCAGCTGATGATGCCATTAACTTGGGACAGGACAAGATGTACCAAAAAACATCAGGTGTGTGGAGAAGAAGTAAATTAAAATAACAACTAAATAGTACTGTCTTCTAATTTCCTGCAAGTCCAAAATCCACCCAACCTCAATGTAGGTTGGGTGGATTTTGCCAAGGGCTGCTCTGCTTCTTCCCCTCTGTCATATGAGAGTATGACCTAACCCCCATACCACAGCAATTCCAGAAAATAACCCAGTTTGATGCACTACTCCCTGTTCCTGGCCACGGGTGAGATTAAGACTGTAGCGTTTCCAGCACTCCTGGATATTTCAAGAAGTGGCCTCAGTCCAAAAGCCAGGTTCATTATTATGTTCTGGATGTGTAAGGCCCTAGAGTATATAAATAACAGGTTTTGTGGTGTCAGTACACAAGTAATAGTCTTGTATTCAACAACTCTATTCGTCACTCAAAAATAACTGCAAGATTTTTGGAGTGTATGTACAGGCACAGGGATTCCAGTAGTAAGAGGGGTAAAGTATGACACTTTTAAACTTTATGGTGATAGTCCTCTTCCTTTGAAAGCTACTCTTTAAAGGAAATTATATACTATAACCTCTTTTTTCCTTGAAAGATCCCCGGTCTTGAGTTCCAGTAATAACACAGACCTCCAATGATGTTAACTACTCAAGAAGGACTGCCCTGCCCCACATGCTTTTCACCTGAGCTTATCAACCACGGAGTCTGGCAATGCCATCCAGACCCCAATACACACTCATTACCTGGTCCGTTTGATTCACACCCACAAGAGCAGTGAAGATGTTAATCCACTGCCCATCTTTGTTACCTGGTGTATACCTGAGGTGCTGTGCACACAGATGGACCTTTCTGGACATTGACAGAACAGGAACAACTCTACATTAACTCTCAAGCAAGCTCTCACTTGTGGGATTAAATACATAAAAAACAGCAAGAAAGTTAAAAAAGCTCCTCCAAAAGAAACTGTACAGAAGACTCAATGCTTTAAACACTAAACAAGAAAACTTATTTAGAAAAGTTCCTCTTGCAAGTAGAACATACTGGAGCTTGGTTTTTTTTCCCCAACTCGGTCACTGAGTTCTACCTTGCATAGGCCTATTCAGAGTTCATCAAACCATTAACAATTTTTAACAGTTCACAGATGCAAATCAGACAGATTTCTACATAATTAATTCCTTTTATTACAACAGCGTCATAGAAACTGATCAAGAAAGGTTTAATTTTGGGGTTTTTTTATTAATATGATTTTCTGGAATAAGACTGCAAGATCCAGTATGTCCCTCCAGAGAAATCTTCCATGGTCACAGTCTTCTAACTAGTAATTTCACAGTCATTCTGAGTAATTGTCTTATTTTGATGTGTGTAACAGGCCATCTTTTGAAACAAGCTAACCAACAAACTGCCCTGTAATTCACTGCCACAACATGTTATGCATATCTGTGGTAACTGAAACTCAAAAAGCCTCTCCATGAAATATATTTATGAGAGATATATATTATCTCAGTCTGCTCCTCCTCTGTAAGCAGTTCAGTCTTTTCTGCCACCTCTAAGAGACTAAAAAATATTAAAATAGGCTCTTTCTATGGCTAGATCTGAATATAATCAGCTGCTCAGATACAGTTCTAAAAACAGAGGCAACTAGGTAGAATATTCTTCCCCAAATTAGCAGTAAAATAATTTTTCTTCAAGGTTGGGAAACTACAGTGGAAATAACAGACCTTCTGTCCTTATCAGCCACCTTTTCAGTTTGGGTTAAGGAAACGATGATGAATATTACAGGTTTAATTATGATACCTGAAACTTTGACAAGGGAGTATATTTTTCTACTCCCCTAGTATATCAGAGTGAGAACACAAACTGACAACACTGACAACTTCCCTGAGCAAGTCCTTGTTCTATAAACACAGCACTTACTGAAAAGCAGTAACATACAAGCAATACATGGAATAATTGTGCATGGGAAGGAAAGGCACACAGCTTTATTAAAAAAAAAAACCCAAAAAACAAAAAAAAAAAACCACAAAAAACAAAAAATCCCAAACACCAGAAACAAAAGGAAATGTCTAGCACTTTTCTTTAAATATAAGTAAAAAAAAATTTATCTTTCAATCTGAACAGAAGGAATACCTGAACTTCATCAGCTTTCATACCTTAACAAATACAAATTCAAGCAGCACAGGCTTTACCAGGCCATGAAAAAGAAAAGCAAGCTAGAATTTAACATAAACTGGGTGTGCATATATGTAGCACTATCTCAATGCCTTTTCATATTGCAAACTATTATTTGCCATGCTTTTACCTGAACGAGAATGAAGGAAGTGACCTCTCAAAAGTTACAGTTGTTTTATCCCTGCTCACTATTAAATTTAAGCCTAGTATTCTTAAGGACTGACAAACTTTGAGACTGCACATCAGTCTACACATGTTTCAAACTTGAAAATTCAGCCAAGTTCCTGGTAAGTTAAAAATTTTTGCTATGACATATGCATTTGCACCTAGGCTTTACTAATCCAGGGCTGATAGGCTATTAGTCTAGTCCCTTTAATTGTACAAAAGTACAAACTTTAGTTATGCCAAAGAGCAAGGCAGTCAAGCAGAAAACTACTCCCTCTCTTCCACTTCCACCAAGGGAGCTGCTCCTGGGCACAGACACTGCTGGCAGGCCACAGCAGGCAATTATCCTCATTCACATTTTCTCCCCAGGACCAAAAGATGAGAGGCAGGACTAGGAAAAGCCAGTTTACCCCACAATCTGTACATGGGAGATGGGCATTTGGAAACTCTCCATGCCCCTCAGTCTTAATGTCACCACAGAAAGCAGGGGTGAGCCAAACCAGCCGCTTCCCCACCTGAGAGGCAAAGATAATTTTCCTCTGCCCACGGAAGGGATGCTCACTGCTTCAGGATTTTCAGCACCTCCTGGGCTTCATATGTGACAAACAGATGTCACAGTTATTAGTGCCAGAAGACAGTGCAAAGAACAGAATGTTTTAAGTGCCGTGGATGGCAAAAGCCTATTGTGAACAGGATAGCTGCAAAAAAAGTAATGCCCCATCCCAGAGGAGCACTGAGGAAGGATGTTCAATGAACCACCAGAAGCAGCTTTCAGTACAGACTGAAAAAACATTATGATACATTTGAAACTGGAAAAAAAAAAAGCCCAGCACATTAATTGCAGGCAGATTAAGGAATAGGTACTGGATTGATGAAAAAAAGAATTGCCAAATGCCTGGATTACAGCAGTACTTGCCAAAGAGCTGGACAATCACTTTGTGCACTGTATATCTGTAATTTCAGGTGAAAGCCCTCTAACTGCAAAACATATCTATTCTTCACTTTGTAGAATTATTCTGTCTCTCATTCCCTTCTCTCCCTCTCTATGACATAGCAGAGTAAGATAAAATTCCAAAAGCATTAAAGAGAAACATTAAAAATTACCAAGAACATCCAAATAATTATTCCTTCAAGCATAATGTATATTCATAGAATATAGTATAAGATTACATCTTTTCTATGTGCAGTTTAGTTTAAATATATTTTTACTAAGAATTTTCAAATGTTCAGTCAAAACATTAGCTGAAAGGTACTGCTAACTAAAAACTACTATTTTAGATAATAAAGAGAAACACAATTTAAAAACCCACTTTATATCCACTGGGTATATACTGCTATATCCAGAAAAGCATGTTAAGTTTGTAAAATGAAGAACGCAAAAGAGAGATGTGAACATGAAAAGCAGCAACATAATTCAAATTCAGCCTCGCTTGACTCTTTTTTTTTAAGGTCCTTGTCAGCAGAAGGACCTGTTGTTGGTCAATGGAAAGCCACAAGCAAACAAGGAGATGGCATTACACTGGGCAAGAATCTGGGAGTCAAAGAGTGTATTTGTGACAGCAATGGATCAAAACAGAAGTCTGAGATGAAGGATGTACTGTCTCAAGTCACTATGAACTACACAATTAAAAATTAAATCCTGCTCAAGGAATCCAACTCTGAAGGATCTGCTATTTCTATGCCTACAGATGCATTCTCTTTTTGGGATTGCCCTCTTATCAGACCTAGATATATTAATTGTATGACCATGTTGGCAATACATGACAATTTTGTTCATCAGAAAATTACAGAAATATCAAGACTGTGTGGATCACACATGGCTCAGCAAAAGCTCTACTTTACAAAGAACTTCACACTGACCAATTGTAAAAGTGTACTATTGAAAAAAGAAAACTAAAGAGGGAGATGAGAGAAACCAAAAATGTACATGTAGAACTAATTATAAGCATGACTCAAAGATACAGAAGACCAAATTGGCTGCTGTGTCCAATAGGGCTTATTTTAATAAAATCAGTGTAGACTACTTATAATCAGTGCTCATTGTGGCAAGCTAGACTCCTTAATTACAAGAATAATATCCACAGCATTCTGTTTAGCTGTTCATAAATGTAATCATTTGTATTTCTCTGTATACTTTCTGCTTCCATTATGCCTATCTGTATAGCAAAGCCAAATCTTTACACAACCACATACTAGTTTTGCAAAGCATTTTAAATCTTAAAACATGAATAACACTACAACCACCAGTGTCGAGCTTTATTTCTATGAAATTCAAGGATTAGTATCCCTGATTATCAATATTGTTCTCAATGTAAGGGGTTATAATTATTGTTATATTTAGGACTTTTATTATTGGATTACAATGAACACATTGTTCAACTACAGCTGTGGCCTTTGCACATGAGAATTGCTGAAGTGTGCTGAAAAGTTTGTGTAGCTGATAATGGCAGCAGAAATCTCTTTGACAGTGGAAGGGAGAGGAGCCAAACAACCCACAGCATCATTAAATATCAGGAACCCCTCAAATGAAGCAAAATCAAAGGAACACATTCAATTACTCCTGATAATCAAAATACCCAACTGCAGGGGCCCAGGACAGCCCTAATGGGGGTGGGGTGAGAAAGTGTTCATTCACTTTCACAGTAAAATGTATAAAATGACAGCTTTTTAGGTTCAGGGTTAGAAGTTCAGGCCAATAGGGGAGGCATTTTGAGACAAACTGGAAATATCTAATCCAAAACCAGAAGTTCTCCAAAAAGTTATCCAAGCATTAAGATTATAAAGGCTGAATGAAATACTCCCCTAAAATTTCAAAGAGGAAATTACATTATTTTTTCTTACTTAAGTCTATGCCCTTATGAATTTTGGAGCAGAATTGACAACGGGAATGTACCATCAACGCTTTGCAAAAGTAAGAGGCAAAAGTGACATTGGCACTTTACATGTAATAATATAATTTTATGATCCAGGCTTATGATTTTTAAGAATCCAGCCAGTCTAGTCTTATTCAGGGTCCCACAATGCTGTGAGATTGAACAAAGTAACATACAAGTAGACATGGCCCTAACCCAAGAAGCTCAATATAATTCTCTTTTCCCAAGAAATTCATGCTGGCTAGCTAATAAAGGCAAATCCCTCAACAGCTACTTTCATTTCTACTCTGTTTCACATGGCAGTTTTCATACTCTCACTATCATTCTCCCAATTTTTCACATGTACTTTAGTTGGCAGAGTACCTCAGGAAAGGGAAATCTCCTTGGGTCCAATCAATGTTTAACTTCTTCCTCGAAGTACCACGTTTCTGCTCCAATTATCACAAGTAAACCAGAATACACTGCAACTCCCTTAGCATATAGGGATTTTTCAACCACCGCTATAAAATTAGGGGTCTAAATACCATTAACTAACACCTATTTCATTTGTGTTTCATTAAATGTTAAAATTTCAAATGCTACCATTTCTCTTCTCTGCAATGATTCCTTGTACAACAGCTGTCTGCATCACTACCACTATAGGCATTTGATGCTTCCTACAAATTTGCTATCACACATCCAACTGTAAGGAGCAACTTTATTACCAATTGGATACTCATACAATACAAACCAATATATGAATGAACACAACAAAAAGTTTTTCTCAGCAGTGTCTTTCTGACTTTAGAGTTTCTGGAGGCTAGAACAAAGCAACTTTGAAAGATTAAAATACAGCTTATCCCCTAACATACAGTATTCTGGCACCAGCCCACAAAGAGGCTACAGCACTGTTTTACACTGGAAAAACAACTGACCATCTAATAACAGTGTGTGGCTTTGTTATTTCTCCAGCACATCTCTCCAGCAAGCACTGAGCACTGATGGCATTAAAATAGGCTGAAGTGAGTACCACAAGGCTCAAGCACACCACCAACATAGCAGTGCCAGAGCTGGAAAGGACCAAAGCAAACCAGCCCTCTATCTGCCCCAGCCCTGGGCTACAGCTGCACATCTCAGCACAACTGCACTAATGTGCAGCACCTGCCCCCAAACAATTTTGCGCCAAGTAACAACGACAAACTATCAAATTCCCCAATATTACTGTAAGCATTGAAATGCAACCACCATATTCCCTAAGGATAGCAGGCTTTGTCTAAATAGATGTGGTATTGGCTTCTTCAACAGTTTAGAAGGGGCTAAGTCTGAAACACACCCTCAGGACTTAAGATATGAAAGTCTTAATTTTCCATAGCTTTTCACTGTCTCCTATGATTACTTGCAGCTGTGCTTCACACCATACAACTATAGAAAGTGCAAAGCCATCAAATGTGCAAGCATGCACCAGGCAGGACAGGAGGAAAAGTTTCTTCAAACTCTGAGTGAACTCCCTCCCGTTCCTTTTTCCTTCTCACAACGCCCATGCATTTCCCAGGCTTGAAGCTCTTTAGAATGAAGTTTGCATAACTCAGCACAGTGTGAGACTTGGGATGGTTTTAGAGTTGTGGGCAGAAAAAGCTGTGCATCCCCCTGCACATGACAAAGAAACATCTGTAACTTAAAACGACTGGTCAAATACTTTGATATGTGTAGGGGTATCTTGAAGAAGAAAGGGAAAGCTATAATTCTAATATTCATCACTTCACATACAATGTCTCCGTAACCATCCCACACCCCTGGAAAATATAAATTAATCATATATTAAAGAGAATAAACAACTATAATACAGTTAGACAGTCAAAAGATGCTTATGTAAGCCAAGCAAACCCCTGACATTAGCCAAGTAAGTAAATAAGTACTGGTTGCTCTTTCAAATGCCTTCCCATGTTTGCATTTTTACAGTGCTTTGGAGCAGCCACCTGAAACACACTGTTGTTGTTACATGAAAGGGTCTCCTCTTCTTCCTCCCTCACATGGGCTAATATATGCTCTTATGCAAAATATTCAGATAACCTCCCCACAGTCTTTATTAGAGTTTTTCACCACGAAAACCAGCTTTGCTGCCAATACTTTATTATGCCAGAAGGCATCCTTTTGGCATAAGCTGGAACACTGTGTCCCCGAAGAAATAATACAACAGTTGTTAAAGCTTTCCTTTATCTCTGTACTTTACAGGCTCCCACTCACTGGAGAAATCTGCTAATGGTTCAAATAAGGCTTCAAGATTTACTTGGTGATGCCCTCACAGAGGGTCTGTTTGATATAGCCCAGTAGAATGGTTAAAAGCAAGCCAAATTATTTTGCAATGGGAGCAATTCTGTGGTTTTACTACACTTACATTGAATGTCTCTCTAGAACAACAGGGGCCAAGATGCTAAGTTTAGTTGGGGGTACTTATACAATGAATTCATCCATGCTTCAAATTACTCTTCCTCCCCTTACATTTCATTTTCCTTCTATGATCAGCAAAATCATCCAGCATTCATTGGCTCTATCTGCCTCCTCTCAGGAAGGATTTCACAATTAAGAGAGAACCCTAATGACATCAACCATAATTGGACAGAATATGTTCAAATTACTTTAAAAACAGCCCTGTAAGTACAGCTTTATTACATTCTGATATGCACAGATAGGTTAAGAAGTAAAAAAATTTTGGTTTTAAGCTTCTTGGCTAACACAATCTGCGTCAAACTATATCCAAAGCAGAGAGCTTTACGTAAGAGAATAGGCAAGGATAACTTTACATATGTGCTCTTCCCCACTCTTCCTCTTGCTCATTAGAAGTGAAGAATACTTCTCATCATGTAAAAATCTACAACATGGACTGTAAGCTTGTAAAGTGGAAATGCAAACCACACAACTGGATCATGGTAAAATATATCTGTTGAGTTTTTATTTTCTTTAGCAATATAGTTTTCAAAATAATGTTGTCAGTTTTGCCGAGGTTGTACATACATAAAAATTAAAAAAAAGATCTGTTGAAGTGATAAGCTAAACTACACTTTAGTTAGTTTCTCATTTTACATAATCACTTGCTTGTACTGTTTATCCATATGAGCAAAAAGCTGTAACTAGGAATTTGACCCTTCAAAGACTGAATTCATTTACTCCAACATTAGTCTCTTTCAAGTCTTGTCAATGTTATATCCCCAGAAAAGTGAAATGAACATTCACATGGAAAGTAACATGTGCACACACAAAAATAATAATTTATTTTTAACTATTAACTGCATAGCAGTTAATAGTATGAATCCTTAAACTTCCTTCCCGAAGACAGGATTAGGTAATTCACTAAATAATAGTATTACACACTAAATACATTTGTGCAAAATGCTGTCATTTAGTGTTACTAACATTTTATAATGAACATATATACACACACATTTACTTCACCCATTCAGAGGCCTAATGCTGGCAAATCCTATTAATAACCTGAAACTCCTGCACTTTCCACTTTTGCAGGCAACACTGACAACTGCCTGTGGGGAGGTGGAAGACGCACACCACACACCCTGCCAAGGAATTCACATAGAAAGAGGCCAGGAACATCACAGAAAACATGCTGCCACTGAGAGCTCTACTTGTACAGAGCCCTCCAAAAGGCAGCACAAGGTACAGGGATGTTCTCCTGCATTTCCCTTGGCTGTACTGACAAACAGCCCTGCCCCAAGGCACTTGGAAGGCATGGGAAACAACCAACACTGAGGTTCAACTGCAGCTCTAGTTTATTGTTGCCATAGCTTATCAGCTAAAAGGGAAAAAAACAAAAACAAAAACCAACAAGACAAAATAAAAAAGCCCAAAACAAACAAACAAGAAAAAAAAAAAAAAACAGGTGAAATTTTACCACTGACATAATTTTGAAGTTGCCTTTCCTTTCTGTGATCTTCATCCTTTATTCTGCAATAACCCTGGCTGGTAGAACTAAATACTTGTATTAGTCAGCATGGGATAAAGTGCACTGATTACCTTTATTGCTACCCATTTCCACAAGATATCAGCAGGAGGTTTATGCTAAGTGCTGTTTAGCATTTCCTGTGCTAGCTGGATATAGTCAACTGTAGTATACTTCCTGGTCTTGCTCCATTATCTCCTACCCATCTAAGCATTATTTATATTGAAAACTGATAAGACAACAGTATAAAAATCCTATGTATTTTGTTAGCACTTAATCCATACCTAATCAAAAGCCAGGAAAATTAAAAAATCAAAGAAAGACAAAAAACAAAAACAAGGTGAAAAAACCCTGAATTTTCACTCTGCTGAGTTTAATAGGACTTTTTGTATGTATTTATTTTTCTACTATATAAGACATTTCTTATTCTATATTTAACCTTTAAAACATACCTGAAACAGAAGGTTGGATATATATAATTTCAAATAGTTGTAAACCATGAACGAGTTAATAATTATTATTTTGATATTAGCTCTGGCTGACTTTGCGTGCCTCCCTACTTTTTGCTAACAACTGAAAGACGCAACTCCCAGTTACTTGTCACAAACTCCTCTGGGGCTCACTGAAAAATAACATTCTGAGTGAAATTTAGAGTGTTGTTTATTGTATTTTTTTAAAGAGAGGACATCTTTATGTCCAAGTATGAAATATATAATTTGTGTTTCTCAAAATTTTATCACCATTTCCAAATCTCAACCATGTATCAGCTGTATTCTGATCTTGCATTGCATCAAATGCATGCTAGTGTTTGTGTTTTACTTCATGCCCCATTAAGAACCAGTAATACCTGAAAACTTCCAGTTCTTTTAGAATGTCTTTCCTAACTTGAACTATTTCAGAAATAACAGGGCTTTTAATAATAAAGCATGCATGAAGTTAAGCTCTGGTAGAGAGGAAATGACAATTCTAATGCCTAAGATAAGGGTGCAATTCTCCTCATGACAGGTTCTGCTCTGATGAAGTTCCCTTCAGAGTTGGTTCTCTGCATAACAGCCAGTTTCAGAACTGTAATAGGTAGACAAGCAGAAAATTGAAAGAATATCTGACACTTTATATTAATAGCTTACTATCAAAATTTCAACAAGTTATTGGCAGAGTTTCGAAAAGAAAAATATAGGACATGCAGATTTTTGGGACAGTACTTTTTAACAAGCAAATGAAGCCCAAATGTTAGGGTGCAAGCTATGGGCAGAAGGACACTCTGGAGACTTCTGACTGGAGTGGTTTTGCAACACACTGGTCCATCACCGCAGTCAGCCCCTCCTGCAGCCAATTAATAGGACTCATCCCTGAAGAGCACTGCCTTCTAGCCAGTTGTCAAGTTCTGAGCTGAAACTGCAGCATTTTCATCTTCAGTCCTCTGCCACAAAAAAGTACTGTGGTTTCTGCACAGCAATTAGAAATTAGTTGTCAACACCTGAGCACCAGTGATGCAATCCTTAATAAATAGAAAACTGTAACACTCTTTTAACTATCTTGCCCCAATATTATGCTCATAAGACTATGTGGCCAACTTGAGGTTACCATCAGATAAGAAAATCTTAACCACATGCAAAACTTCTGCAAGAACCCTAAGTGCTATCTTCAGGAGAAGAGAACAGAGACCCTCTTTGGATTACTATTTGGAGACCCTTCTTAGCACCAAGGTAGAGGCTGCATAAAGACCAGGTAAGCTTCACCTATATCAGCATCACTCTCATTTATTCCTTTCCCAACACCATCACCAGCAAAAATTCTCCTCAGCACATCTTTTACTCTCCCAGGCCAACCCACTCCCTCTCTTCTTTAGCTCCGCCCTGTAATCTTCCCACCTAAATAGGAATGGAAAAAAACATTTTATCCAAGCATTCATTTTTCATCCTTCTCTCTTCCTGCATAGCTCCAAGATCAGCATCTCCTGCAGCATGCAGCTTTCTGAAGTGGCAGGAGCTGTACAGCAGACTGACAAGAGCCTCAAAAGATTTAGCTGCTGCATGAGAGCTGCTGGTGACATTAGCAAAGCCATCCAGAAGGGCATCACTAGCTTCACATCACTTGGAAAATCTGTGACTAGCAATAGTGGTATCAAAGACATTTTCTAAATTTCAAGCTGGCAATGTTTTGCCGCACTAGAACCAGAGAGAAAATTGTGTTTGTTCTACAGAAAAATGCAAACTGTGAGCAGCCTGTAGGTATCCTCCCTCCTTGTCAGGAGAACTGCACCTCCACCATTTGCAGACAGAATTACACAAGCCAGTCTCCGGCAGGCAGAGCAGTGCTTTGACCTCCAAGCATTCAACAGGAGATGCTGTTAGTGAAACAATTTTAACCCACATCGTTGAGGTAGGGAGTGATTTGCTAACATGTGTCTCACAAAGTCTGAGCGCCACATTACTGCTGGGACAATGTCCTCTGATACAACTTGACACTTCAGTCATATGTTAAGCTCTGAAGCATCTGTTTCATAATAAACTGTTATATGCTTGCCAAGAACTGAAGCACTGTGTTTTTGGATGAGTACTACTAAGTTGCAAGCTATAATTTAATACTCATCTGACATTGATGGTGACCCAACATTTAATGGAGCTTAATGCTCTTCTGATGCCACTGATTAAATTATTGCTCAGTAGTCCAGTTTCATAATCTACAATTTGCAAGGAAGCAAGACAGATAGATATACAGGCACTGTCTCCTCTCACATCAGTGAATCAGTTTACTGGCAGGGAAAGGTTCCCTAATTGAAGTTAAAGGTAAATACACTATAGCGCATCATTCGTCAGTCAGTACAGAATTTCGTTCAGATGCCTTAAGCCAATTAAATTATTATGAAAAAGCAAAGCATGAAGTCTTCCCAAGCACAAGGGGAAAATATGGGTAAAAGCCTTGACCCAGCATGTGCAATGACTTCATAACGTCCTGAGCACTGTCCAGGAAACTCATTCCTCTGGCCAACAGGCCTTTCTATTCATTTTCTCCCCACCAGGTTGTTTAACAGTTTGGTCACCGCTTAGGCACAGCTGTGCAAACAATCTTTCAGTGTTTGGCCTGATGCTATTGAATTCCATCCCAAAACGTCTCTCTTCTCTCTGTGCACAGGATGAGGAAGGCTAGTTTGGACCCAGAGGATTAGAGGCTTTCACAGCCCAACTTAAATCATTAGATCCTAAAGTTTCTGAGTTTTGAAAGAATTTCACCAAGTAAATTAGCAAGCTTAAATGTATATCTAAGACAGCTGGCAGCAATTGCACTTTCTAAATCCTCTCAAAGTCAATTCCCATCTTGAGGGAAAAAAACCACTCTGTGAATGCCTAAACATTTTAAAACAATTAAAAGCAATTAAACAAAACCAATGAGAGTGCAATGCTTTTAAAATGCCTTGGAGGAAAACAACTAGAAAAAGTTTGTAAGCGTACAGGCATGAAAAACAACAAATGCTTTTTTTTAGCTTCCCGGAAAGTAAACCTTTCATCCCAGATAAAACAGAAGTCCTTGCCAGTACAAAAGTAGTTTTACAGGACTATTCACTATTGCATTATTTTCACAGCTACTGGCAACCCAGAAACATACCACCCTCAATAAAGTAACTAAGAAACAACTACATGCAAAATGAATGGTAGATGCTAGCACAAATGCAGTATTAAAGCTGCAGAAATAAAAAAGTCAAAATTAGAAAATCCCAGAGTAAGCTTTTCAAGGTGTACATACCACAGCTACACTGCAGTTCTCAAATATGGGCCTCATTTCTAAGAGCATCCATGATTTTAACTCTGAGACAGCTAATACTCCTACCAAAGATCACACAGGTCACGCTAACATTTTATGTAAGTGTGAGCTTGCACATCTTCTTAGGTGATGAAGCTTTAGTTCTAGCAGAAAGTTGTGGAGCTACGCAAGTCCTAATAATTTAATTGATACTACTGAAGGAATATATATATCAGGCTAAGTATGTCCTTTACAGTCTCTCCCAGAAAATAATGACATTACCTTAGAAAACTGTGAAAATCTCAACAGCATCAGCATTTGGAAATATTTTTAAAAAGCCCTCCAATTAAACACACTTTACTGGACTAGTGTAAATTACTAGTGTAAATTATAAAATATATTCCAAAATTAATTCAGATACAATTTTATACAACCATAAGGCCTATTGACTTATTCCTTCATGTTATCTTTAATACTGGCAAAATAATTAAATTCTAACTCTTGATTAATTTAGTCTTCAAGAATTTTCCATGTTATAGAATGGGAAAACAGAATGTACTAGAATAGATGGTAGAACACAATACATATAGAATGTATTATTTTAAAAACCTGCAAGTGTTTTGAACATTAACACCTGATAATCAAACTTTAAGGATTTCGCCTCATGTCTTCAGAGAATCTCAAATCCTACCATACTGTCTACAGGAAAAAGCTCTCCAGCTTTTTTTCTCAAGCTGCACTGAAATCTCAAGAATCAGGGTCCCAGATGTCTTCTTCTGAGGTGCTTGTAACATGCTATGGTTTCTGACACCTTCAGATGCTTTGCCGAGGATAAATGCATTTTTAGGATTCTACAAGCTGTGCAGTATATACAGTCTTTCTTCCCTTATGTAAAGAAGTATTTTCTGTATTGTCAAACCACAAAAGTATTTTTAGTTCTAGTAATAACTGTCCTTTTCTTGTTTGCATCTTACTCTCCAATTTTACCATCCCCACTTTTCACAGTTGCACTTCAGCCAGACCTGGAAAGAAGTTATTTTTCCTGTCTCTGTATGAAGGAAACTAAGCTCCAGAGAGAAGGAGATGACTTTCTACTGCAAACCCAGTCCTCATGACTCAGCATCCTCTAAATGCCAGCAGAAAAATATACCCCATTGGCATGCAGGAAAAACGTAACAAGGGGCTGTTTTTCATGGTCAGTTTTCACAGAAAACTTAACCATTCAGCATTTATAGGAAAAAAATGTCTATTTTTCCTGCATCTCAGTTCTTCCCAAGACCTTTGACTGCAGCAGTCATCACCTGCAGTCCACTCATCTTTCTCCATGGCTGGGTGAGGCAAAGAGAAAAAAGAATGTCTCAGCAAGTCTCAACTCTTCAGTGCAAGCAGGAAGAGTTGAGTCTTGCACGCACAAGAGTCACATCTCTCTCACCCCCAAATTCCCTGTACAAATCCAAAGCTCTTCCTGCCCTGTCCATGCCTTGCAGAGTGGATACCTTGAGTCCCTCACTGCATCCATTCCATCTGGGGAAGACTTCAGTGTGACCATGGCATGTCTCTGCCCAACCCCCCTGATCTCTGCTCAGAGCTCCCTCAGAACCAGGGGAGAAGCTGTAGGAAGCCACAGCCCCATCTTCTCACTTTCACTCAGCCTTTCAGCTGCCCCCTCACTGCCCTTGGCATGGGATGCCACATGATGCCACAGGATGCACTGCTAGGTACAGAGCTGGCTGCATGCTCCTAAAATGCACAGCTGGCAGAAGTCATCACAGTCATCACATTCATGGTGAAGACATCTCCTGACATGGCTTGGGAAAGATCTGGGCTATTTAGAAGAGTAAAGAGAAGGACAGGGGTTGATTAGCAAAGTTCTCACTGGTATTTTCCATGGCATTCCCTTTAGAGTTCCCTGGAACATACTATTAAAAAATGGTTGCTTGTTTTTATCTTTCACATATTCTGTAGTTCTAGAACACACGTAGCTATATGAAAATGATTTTGATTAAATTCTGATTCTGTGCAAAGAAACAGATCTCAGTTTAAGAAATTGGTCCTATAATTACAGACCCCTGAATGAACTAGCTGTTTTATTTTACTGAAACCTTCTGAATATCAAGCTGAAAACATTATAAAAGACTGTGCTTCAGTATTTTGAGGATTTCTGAGGCTTACAAAATTTCCTTTAATCTATAATTAAGAGAGCTCCTTCTTAAACTTAGTCAGAAGTCTATTCCAAATAGCTTTTTTTAAGAGCTAACTAGTATTAGGGAAGAGAAAAGCAATTCAGTGAATGTGTCACTGCTACAGAAAACTGCTGCATCACACTTATATTTCATTAACTAGCAGACTTTGGAAGATGAGAAATCAGCAGTTTCAATCATGACTAAAAGTTCCACCTTTGCACCACACACTAGAAATGCCCAAACATATAGAGGCAGTAAAAGGGAATCTTCTCAGCTTCAAAATAGCATGTAGAATTATTATGCTACTATTTCAAGAGTTTAAAAACATTATTTAAGGGAGAAAATGTAGTTTCCTCAGGGCAGTAATCTCAATGACTGAAATTGCTGCATCCCAAGTAAAATTACTAAAGTAGAATTTTTTCACTTAATTACAATTTTTTTTAAAGCATTCTTCTAGTGACTACTGCCAACAAGAAAAGACATGGTGATTAAATGTTTCATGTCCTTTAAGAGCTAATCTGAAGTGCTAATGAGTGTTCAAAACATAACAGAACTGTCAGTTGTTACTGAGAGCTTCTCACTACACAGTGGAGCAATGAATAAACTCGACTCTTTTGCTTAGTTTGAGTCAGAATCAGAATATTGCAGACCTGGTGGCTTAAGCACTGGTGACACAGAGTGACTCCCCTTAGGACTGTCTTCCACCTGTCTTACCAGGTGTCTCGGCTCATGCACACCTGCTGGGAAGGCTCTCACTTCCCTCTGCTTCACACAGTACAAGGGTAGTCACCAATTTCAGCACCTAACTCGAATAAAACCACAATATTACCACCATCACCCTTCCCCTGCCTTCTACAGATAATCAAACTGAAAGAATTGTCTTTGTTAACTGTGGGACTTTATCCCCCCTTTCCTTTGCATGCAGGCCCATCCCACATGCCCAGCAATTTCCCCCGGCGAGCACATCAATAACTCAGGGATGCTGCAGGGAGGCTCAGGGCTGTGGCAAGAGATGCCCCCCTGGCCAGCACCAGAGCCACCTCCAGCAGTGACCCCGCTGCCCTCACCTTGCTCCCACATCAGCAGCTCAGTGTCCACACCAATAATGCCAAAGAGAGACCTACAAGGACCTTCTTTTAGTCCCTCTACCAAGAGTATGAAAGCATCTCCCCCTGCCCTTCCCTGTAATCCACCTTTGGCCTATGGTAAATGCCATAAGCATTTGTCGTATTTTACCATTAGAAAATAAAGCAAGAAAATCAGAGTATCCTTTATACATAACATGTTGCACTGGTAACTTTTAGTTTTCTGTAATTTCTATGTCATTATGCTTTTCCTACCAGTTTGGTATCTTAGTATCATAATTTCTTCTATGCAAACTCACAAACAGAAACAGTTTAGCCTCAAACTGTAAAATAATGTAATTTCAAATTTGCCTTGAGGAAGTCCATAAATACCCATTAAAATGTTGCTTTAAAAAACATCTCAAATACTGGTGCAAATAACAGCTAGAGCTTACCAGAATGTCAGCATTTACTATCATTACTAATAGTAAGTACTCTTGAGGACCTCAGCCGATAATTTGAGCTTCTTTTAGCACATGAACATACTGTACAGACTCACCAAAATATCTGGTACACTTACTTCTCTTCAGAGCACTTTTAAAAATCCTTGAAGTCCTATTGCAGCCCAACTCACAGCTGGTGACTTACTGGGCAGTGTGCACAGAAGCCCCACCTGCCCTTGGAATAAACAGGATGCAGATTCAGCATTCAGCCACTGCAACACCATGTACCAGTATTTTGTCACAGCTCTGATATTTCTCATAAAGCTTCAACGAACTTCTGAACTAGGTTTTGGTGGCATATTTGCTTATTTTCCATCAGCACAAATTTGTCCTCCGGTGTCTGGCTTATCAATGTAACAGTAATATGGGCTGTGCAAGATCAAAACAGACCTATCAATTATGCCAGGCAGGAATTTTATACTGAAGGAGTTCCTTATTTTCCTTAAAATAATCACATAATATATATATAATACAATAAATTTGCAGTACCTTTTTTTCTGTCTGCTCATACATTGCCTTTCTCTTTTTACATGCGACAAACTACATCTTACAGAGCCCAAGACAAGAGGCACCCATTCAGTTGGTTTCTGCTACCAGGCCTCTTACAACATAGTGGGTTATGATTTACAAACAGTCTCTTCTCTCCTACATTCAGAATAATGGTGAACTAGATGGCAAAATGTGATGGCTTCTACTGCTCAGCCAGAAGTATGAGCAATTACCACTGGGTGACCAGATCTCTTCCTCCAAATAACCTACACAATTATTTACTTCACCTTGTCTGGTGCCATTCAGGCTGCAACATCCTCTTTACTCAGGGATGAACAGAGGTGCTCACTTAAGCCCTCCCCATCCCTTACTTTTGGGCAGGTGGGGGTGGTTGGTCTTAATTTTTAAGACTTCTGTACTTACAGAAAGAATCCAACTTGTTCAGCCAACAATAAACAGAACAGAAACCTCATGTGTGAAATTTTAAGCCACTAATAATGACTTTTTTACTTTTCAGTGTGCTAAAGAATCTGCATCATCTGACCACCAAAAAACTTTATAAGGGACTGCTTAACAGCAGGGATAAAAGTAATGAGGTTGTTAATCCTCAATCCACCCCACAGCTTTTGGCAAAGGATAGGAGGAAAAGTATGGTTTGTTTAGGAGGTGGCTCAGTCTTCCCAGGTGAGTGAAGCTCCTCAGACCTCCAGCCTAAAATCAGGAGTGACAGGCAGCACAGCAGTCTTTGAGTCCCACCTGTGCATGCTCAGATTCGTGCAGAAGAAATGGGAGCTCTGCAATAAGGATACCACAGAACAAACATCCAAGGCCTCCAGTAATTTGAAAGGTATCAGCCACCACCAGCACCTGAGAAAGAATAGACAATCCTGCCTCTTCACTAAAAAAGAGCATCTTTCCTTTTAAAAAGGTTCATAGAAAAGGATTATGGCATTGTAACCATTTCTTTATTTAAAACACATTCCCAAGCTTCATGTATAAAACTAAAGGTCATTCAACTTAGTCTCAACATAAGGCAGAGGCATTCACAAAGGCAGAACAAAACATTTCTTATGAACCTAAACAAGACTGAAAATGTTTCCTGTGTTAATGATTAACAAAACTTTGTATTTGCCAGTATTTAAAACACCTTATTATTTCTAAGTTATACAAGTCTGAGACAGCAGCATCCTACAAAACTAATATCAACAACAAATGAATCTGTCAAAGTGCAAACAATTTCTGCCTAACAAAGAGGATACATGGCAAGTAATATAACAGTGGTTTTAATTAGCTGGGCATATAAAGCTGTTACAAGACAAATTTCTTTCATTAAAAAAAGCAGACAGTCAGTTAGAAATGCTTCAGTGCACCAAAACTGATGATGACATAAGACACCAAACATTCTCCCTCCTCTATAACAAGGAGGAACCACAGCAGTATGACCCAACTAGCAGGTGATGAGCAGCCCCTGCTCCTGCTACTTAAACACCGGTAACTCCCCAGAAATGCCAGCAATAAAGGGCGTCCAGCAGCACAGAGAAAAAAAATTCAACAGTAAAAAGGACCATTTCTTGTAATTTTTTTCAGACACTTGGGATAAGAGTTTCATGCAAAATTCATTGTAGGATATCCTAAGTCCCTCCAGTATTGAGTACCAATGTTTTGTGCATTGGCCAAAATGACTAAGAATATGTGTGTATGCATAGACCTTTTTTCTCCACTTCACTTAAGGGACTCTGCTTTCCACATCATACAACTGCATTCCAACATAAGGTTCCCATCTTCCCCTCCGCTTCGGGCTGGAGGAGCAACCCAAAGAAGGGCTGTGCCAGCTGCTCCTTTTCACAAAAGCACCAGGGGCAACATCAAAAACATCAGCAGAAAGCCCACTGCACATATTATTAGAGAAGACTTAGTCTGCCCAGGCCCAAGGAGAGAGACTCAGGCACTTGGAGACAGAAATTAGATGCCTGAATTTAAGATCACAGGGCATGATTGCAGGCAGTTCTGTCTGATCAAGTTAGGATGGAGACAGACACATCCTTGCCTCCAGATCCTGTTGTTGCCAATGCCACCCTGGGCACACCAGCCAGGATGCTCAAGGCATTTAAGAGCACACGGAACCTTAAGCTCCCAAGCCTTGCACTCACAATTATTACAAGATTCTGGGTAAAATAAAGAACAAAATGTAGACAGTCCTGGAAGCAAAGCTGGGAACCCAAGACACATCCTTGCAGCTAAATGGATTCACTGGATTCACTGGACAGCAGTTTCTTATTTCTAAAAGTGGTTTTGTGAACAGAGATTACAAGATATTGCATGAATGCTGGATTGCTCCCCTTCAATTCAAAAGAAGCCATTGTTCTGGGATGGGAAACTGGTTTCTGAAAAGACAAACATCTCTTCTTGCTTGTTTCATTAAAATGGTATAAGAAAATTTAATTCAAATTATGCAAACTCATATTTAAACGGCTAAACGGCTCCACTGGAGAAAAACAATTGATATTTATGTGCTGTTGCCACTTTGCACTCATTACGGGGGTAATGTTTTGCAAGACACATCTTTTAAACCTTCCTAAGCTTATTATTTACTATCTCCTGACAAGCATGACTTCATTTCATGAGCTGGCACATATCCCATTGTGAGAATGTAATCTTTAATAACATATCCTAATTAAATATGCACATTTAATGCAGAAACCAATAGCTAAAATTCAGAACAAAACAAAAAACAGTCATTTGACTAAACAAAGGAATTGGATTAGAGTGCACAGAGCAAACTCAAATATTAAGTCACATATGTCACAGCAAAAAGCCATTAAGGGAAGGGGGAAAAAAGGGTAAAAAAATCCCTAAAAACAATCAGACAGACAGTTCTTTATACCTGATTGTATCCAACCTCTCTGAATTCATAGCTAGCTTACTCTCTATCTGTCATATGATAATAACTTTGAACGAAGCATATTTAAGAACTCATCAAAAGCTCAAGCCAATTGTTCTTAGTGTGTTTGATTCCACTTAAGAAGGGCATGCTCTTCTACACAAGCAATAAGGATTTATTCTTCTCAACACTCATGGCATAATTTCACTATTAAACTATTTATTATTTTGAGTAGTTCCACAGTGACAAAAACATCCTAAAACAGTGAGCATAAAAAAAAAAAATACCAACAAAAAAACCCAAAAAAACAAAAGCAAACAAACAAAAATTTTAAAAACTACCTCTTTAGATTTAAACACCAAAATCACACCACCAAAAAGCTACTTCTAGGCCCAGTTTTGAATTACTGTAAACTGGACACCACTTTCCTTCTAGTGAGTACAGGCCTAACATTTGACATTACTGAGATACTTTGAACTCAAAAACTTTGAGTTACAAGTTTGTGACCTGCTATAACTTTCAAAGACTCTATCAAAAGAAAATTAGATAAATTTGTAACTTTATAAACAATTTTGCCATTGATTCAGACTAAACCCCAACACACATCAATCTTTGCCTTCAGAGGTTCATTGTAGTTCTTGAAGTTTGATTTAGTAAGATTTATCAAAACAGTATTCTGCAGGAAACTCCTCATAGTATTTGAGAGCATGAAGCAAGAGGGGAAAGGCTTAGAGTTTATATTTTTGGTTCTTAGGATAAACACAAGTCAATTACCTACACCACATTGCTGAACATAAAGAAATCTAGAAAATCTAATGAAATATTACAGTTTCTAGGTCTTATTTCATCCTGACTTCGTACATGCACAAATGAAGAGTTATAAGATGTTCATTTTCCCTTTGAATCTAAAACATCATCATTCCCACCACAGACTACAATATACTGTCAACTGAAAAACAAATGTTTTGTAAAGTAAATGTCTTTAAAATATTTTTTTAATAATGGAGGGGACAGCAAAGTTTGTATTCGGCTTTACCTTCTCTTGAACTAGAAAACAAACTTTTTTGGGTTTTTGAAGGGACCTGTCACATATTCAAGTTCTATTTTCAGTTATTCTATTAAACAGAGCACTCATTTCTCTAAAGAGGAATTTGCTCGGATCTGCAGAGGTGGAAAACATTCAGGACATGCTGTTCTGCAGACTCAAGCCTCTGTCCCACAGTCACAGCAGCTGGATGGCCAGGCAGTCACCTACAGCACACCACTGCAGCCCACTTTGGAAGGCAACCCATGAAACCCCTGGTAACAGAGGCGGGCATTAATTGCCCAGGCTGTTTAGGTTTAATCATTCATAGCTCATTAGCATTAGTTACCTCCAATTTATAATTGGACAGTTCAGCACAGCTTACAGTGAGCTGATCAACAACAGATAAGATGGAAGAGAGAAACTAGATGATGCCCAAATAAATAACAGGAAAGAGTTTTACTGCCCAAGACAGATCAACCGAAATACTGGTGAGCTCTTTGTAAAACTAACTCTGTAGAATTTTAGTAACTGAAAAGAAATTACCTTTAGACCTCTGCAATAGATTTAATCTTTTGTTAATCTAGCAAATACTACCTACCCAGTACATGGGATTTTCACAGAAAAGTAATTTTTGTTTTGTTGTTTCTCAAGACCTCAGACTGGTAAACGGTCAAGACCATTTTCAAATACTGACATTTCCATAAGGGAGATGGGGGCCAAGAAAATGGTGCCAGACTGCTTTCAATAGTGCCCAGCAACAGGACAAGAAGCAATGCCCATAAACTAAAACACAGAAAGTTCCACCTTAACATGAGGAAAAACTTCTTTACATTGAGGGTGGCAGAGCACTGGAACAGGGTGCCCAAGGAGGTTGTGGAATCTCCCTCTCTGGAGATATCCAAAACCCAGCTGGACACATTCTCCTGTCACCTGGTTCAGGTGACCCTGCCTTGGCAGGGGGGTTGGACAGGATTATCTCCAGAGGTCCCTGTCAATCCAAACAATTCTATGATTCTGTGAGATGGCTACCACTTCTTCATTGCCACTACTCTTCAGCTGTCTCATTCAAGCCAAGGTACATCAGGAACACCAAAACCAATTTATGAAAAAAAAAAACACAAGAACAACAAAAAACACATCCAAAAAATCCTATCAAACCAACAAGAAACATGGTAATCATAGGAAATACAGAAACTTCATTATTACATATACATCATTATACTTTCTATAGTTGCAAACAATAGCCTCACTATAACTCATTAGGTATCCAAATGCTCTCAGTAATGAAGTTTGCTAAAGCACTCATTATTAAAACAGTCCTTTAAAGACTATCCAGTTCTTTTCAAAAATTAGTTTACTTGCTCTCAAGGAGTCCTGTCATATTTTTCTAATGATAATCTGTCCTATGTCCTTCAAATGTTCAGATTGACACTTATATGGAATTTTTTTATGTGGAACGATTACACTTCCAGGCTAAACCTCTGTCAAATCCACATGCAGAGCATGACAAATTACTGACACTACACTGTGCTCTTGGACTCAGTTATCAGGACTCCAGAAATAGGATTCTGACCCCAGACTTCATTAAACAGCTAAGATCAGGGGTCAGTTTAAAATATACAATGAAATAATAACTGAAGCAACAAAAACTACATCTGCTTTTAAAGTCCAGTATCCAACAGTGAAATTACAGACTGGTGATATTTTCAAGAGGACTTGTGGGGCACAATACTCAATACTACATCCAAAAACATTAAAAGAAATTTAAGACACATTAAGCCTCCACATTCTAGGTTAAACTAGCATATACATTTTTTGAAAATACTTGAAGACTGCAACATTTGAAATAATTAACACCTCTTGAAAAGCAGTAAGGACTGCTTTTGTCATCCTGCATTTATAGAAAATTTTAGAAACAAGTAGAAGTGAACTACCAAAATAAAAACAGACTAACACATTTGGTTTGGATTCTTTTCATATTAGTTCTAATAAAATAAAGTCTACCAAAACCAGCCATTCTTGATCTCTGAAGAGAAATGGAGAAAAAGGGCACATGGTTCTATCCATGATGATAAAGCAACAATAAACAAGACAGACAGAAGTCAGCCAATGCTGAACACTCAAGAAGGTACTTCTTGGATAGCTCACAAAAAAGTCTCCAGTCACACTTCACTCAAAGTGAAGAAGAAAGAAGAGAATTGTTATTTTTTGGTGTTTAAAAGACATACATAAAGCAGGACAAGTGCAGCTTCACAACTGTTGAGGGTACACAACCCAAGATTTTTTTTATAGAGAGCAACTTCTACTTTGTGTTCAGCAGATCCCTCTACTGATATTTCTTCAAAGAGAAAAATGTGAAACAAAGCAAGGACAAGAACATCAGTGCGCCTTGCAAATCAAACTACCAACTACACAAAAGTAACCAACACAACTACAAAGCAATTAAAGTAAGGCAGGTGCATGTCAGTAATGGATATCAATGAGGGGAATCCAGTTACAAAGATTTTAATTATTAACATGGAATTTAATTAGCATGCTGCAGCTAATTCTCCCACCACTATGAAGCAAGCCTTCAGCAACCACACCTGGTCAAGATTTCAGGTTGGCATCTCACTAAAATGACTCAGTTCTCTGGTCATTCCCATGAAGGGTTTCAGTGTTGACTCAGAGGGAAGAATGCCATCTAGTGAATTATTCAGTCAACACTGGCACATCCCACCTATATTTACCTGGCCTCAATACGCAGAGGAAGGATTTCCTCACGTTCTTATTGATGTGAAGATTATCAGGAGAGAAAGGACATAAAGAAGGAAGAGAAACAAGGAAAAAAATACATATTTAAAAATACATCATTTACAGCTGTAGCTACTGGCAACTGGTGGATCTGGCCAAACTAAAAATAAATTCTATATCTTAACAAAACTCGTAATGTTATCAACTTCTTTACAGCTGACAATCATTCCCTGTGGGAGGAAAAAACCCTTTAGAGGTGAGCCTGCCAGCTGCTCAGCTCTATATATGGGTATGCTCATCCTCCCAAATACTAGAGGCCAAGGAGTGGTCCCAGCATTACCCACACTCATGAACAACCTTAGCTGCCACCCCAACACTCCTCCAGACTATTTTGGCCAGCTCACACAAGAATGTATCATTCCACCAGTGCTACAGACCAAGTGGCAAAGGCACGGCCCCATCAGCAATATCGAAGCTCTGTGAAAATGGCTCATGCAGCTCTGCTGGACCCCTCTGACCACCCATACCCCACACCAGTTAAATCTTAGCAGAGGAGTCACCAAAGCATTCACAAAGCACAACTCAACATCACCAAATATAGACCCTGTTCCACTTAAATCAATGGATGCTTGCGGCCAATGTGAGTCCTAAACCATTTATTTTAAAAGCCACTTGAACCTTCAATTCAAAGGTTCAAATAATTCTCATCAACATTTCCCCCTCTTCTTCACACAACAGTACAAAAGTACAGCAACTGACTATATTAAAATAACACACTTAAGCTGAATATCGTTTAATTAAGGCTTACTCTGGTGCACTCCAATATTAATTAATAGTTTACTTGGAAATTCCCACCATATGGTACTGTAGCAGATGTTAATCATGTAAAGCCAAACACTTTGAAATTACTGTTCTAGCCACTTCATCTGAGGTACCAAGTGCCCTAAATTTCTACTTAAAGGATAAGCTAGAAATGCCAAACATCCTACAAGATGACATCCACAGCTATTTTCTTCAAGATAATATTATGTGGCAGATAAGTAGCACAAAATGGGGTAGATTTTTAAGCCTCCAGTACTATAAAATGACTGGCTATAGACAGTGCTGGACTCCCTTTGCATAAGAAAAATTAATTTGGCATTTCTCAGGAATTTCTCAGAAAACGGCTTCTCCTTATTCCTCTGGAAAATGGTAACAAATATTACTACTTGTCTCTGGGAAACACAGTACAATCAAAAGCTACAGCAACTTAACTGAGATTAAATGGTTATCCACACTTCTGCAGATCAGACAGAAAGGCTAGACCATTTGTCAATTTGGGGTTTAGAAGATAAAATTGCCTGGGTTATTATTGTTGGAGTGCTTAAAGACAACTACTTGCAAAAATTCTAAAAATACATCTGTATATATATTTCAATCCTCTCATCTGAAAAGTGATCTGGTTTATATTGCTGCCTTGCAAAATTCTTGACACCCATTAACCAGAAAAGGCATTTGTAAATTGCTTGGTTTAATACTGCATTGTGCAAATAAATTTGAGTAAGATCAAAATACAGAGCTTTACCAAACTGTTGCAAAAAACCACTTGAGAAAACATATTGTGAGGCCATATTTAAACTAACAGATGTTCCAGAAATAGAACAATATGTTCAAACAAAATAAAGGTGTAAATGGGCAGTGCTAAAAGAGCTTCACAACTAAGCATATCACTTTCAGTAGCAACTGAAATGACCTCATCTAGGAAAGCTCCCTCCTAAAAAGATCATAAATTTAGAAATGAATTCTGATGTTATGCTTAAAATTTGGCTGCATGAATTATTTGCAGAGTGGCTGCTTATGTAACATTGCCTTTGCTATGGCAACACCCGGCTGTTAGGCTTTGACACATCCCAGTTGCAATTGCAGTTTCATTTTCTGCTGATAAACAATGGCAAGAGAGGTTTTCTAATCACAAACAAAGATGCTATAAAAGACATCATCGTGATTGATGTGGTGGCCATTGATACTGCTAAAACTCCTAATGTCAGAAGGGCAAGCAAAAAGTGAGAGATCCACAGGAAAAATAAACAACCTAGAGGGAAAGAGATCTTCCAGCACTGCTTTCAATATAGTTTTAAAGCTGAAGTCCTTTAAACTAAAGTTTGGAACAGTGCAGTCTGACTCTTGACTACTTGTCTTTGTATAAAAACTTCCTTCCCCAGAAAGTCCCCCACTTTGTCTGACTAAAATTTTTGTTACTTTCTTACAGAGTAACTATCCATAAATTAAAGAGGCTGTGCGCTCATCAAAAATAAACTCCAGCTATGGCATTATTTCATATTTTTTTGCTAGACATTACAGTAAGTCATAAATCCATTTAATAGCATCACTTCAAAGCTAATGGAGTACTACATGTACCCTCCGATACTGTAAAATTTTAGTTTGCTTTACATTGGAGAAAGAAAATAGTGGTTTAATGCGGACAAGTTGGAAAATGTCTGATCTATTCCACATATGGCACTTAGCAATGACTATTAAGTTGATGACTATTCTGACTCTCATCAGTCACCTACACACACCACACTTGACAAGGAATTGAAGTTTCAGAATCCAAGTGTTTTTCATACTCTCATCCAGCTATTTTTTTCCCTGAGACAACTCAGCCTTTTCCACATTATTTCCAATAGACACAATTTTTAAGGGCCGTGCCAAAATCAACACGAAGGGAAGTAGCATAAGAAAGAATCTTTAACTTAATAGACCACTAGAAGAAAAACTAGAAAATATGGACAAAATTGAAAGCACTAAATGAGGCACATACATGTGTGGAAGCACACCTCCTCTTTAACATAAAGTAGGTATTCACATGCCTTTGTAAGACTGTAGTCTATCCTACATTCCAGAAGAAGCTCCCCCTAAATTCAGTCTTTAGAGAAAGCTATGGCCAAAAACAAGGTTGGTCTGATAGCGACCCTGAATGCAGGATTCACCCTTACTTTTTTTAAGGCCAGAACTGATTTGCTAGATCCCAGTGCTGTGACAGAATTTGTGACCTCACTGATGAGCTTCCCTGTTGCTAACTGATGGTTCAGGAACTGCAGCAAAACCCAGGTGCTGCAAAGCAGCCCTAGGGCTCTGCACATGCACGAACAGGAGTAGGAGGATCCCCATGGAAATACTTTTTTTAAATCATCATTAAGTATTGGAGTATTTAGTGTCAGAGCATTCCCACAAACTCACATTTTCTTGATGAATAACACATAATTCCCACTACGCCAAGTGGAGCACAGTTGTTGGCAGTCCATGATGACTCTGCAAACACACGTGCCACTGAAAATGGACATGAATTTCAGCACGCAAACAGCAGACAGAAACAGTTCTCAAACCCATGCAATATTTAATCATACAGATGGGGAACTTTTGTACTCTGCTTTCACTTTGCTAGCATGTTCATATTTCTGCTTCTCTCCCCCCCAGTCCTTCTAAATATCTACATCCTTCTAAACCCTGGTAGAGTAGACTTTATAGAGGTTAAAAGCCCCTAGTCCTTAGCATTAGAAGCCTTTAAAGGCAACCCCATGCCTCAGATGTCAGCTTCTTGAGTATTACTACTGTTGCAACAGTTTAAACTGTATGAGCCTCATATAAGGCCTATGAGCTGTCATTCAGCAAGCAAAAAAATAAATATTTAAGCTTTGTTAGATACAGTAATATTGATTTTTTTTAGATGGACTGCTTTTTGGAACAGATTCTGCCATTGAGAGATTGGTATGGAATTAAAATTCAAATATTGTTAAAAGCAGCAAGCCCTTATCAAAATACAGCAATCATCAATAACCTCAGACCAAAGAAGTTAGATCAGTCAAAAACATCCTAATGTTTGTTAAGTAAGTGAGTGTCTTTTAAGTGTTCTCAGAACCTCAGAAACCTAAAATACATTTGGCATGTTCCCTCCTGAGTGAGTGAAAGCCATGACGTTTGACAACGCTTGCTTTTGTAAAGTGTCAACGTCTTGAGACTCAGCAGTGGAATCCACACATGTCCTCCAGAGGAGGTGGCTGGCACACTTTCATCTCACTGATCCATACAGCACCTTTAAAATTAGTACTAAATATATGAAAAGCACAATAATACATGGTTTGAATCAATTTAAATACTCATTTTATCCTCCTAGTACAATATGCCATCCTGTGGGAGAGATGAGCTAATCCATCTACGCTTTTTTCAGCTCTATGACAGTTACTCTTCTGGGTTCACTTTAAACACTGCAAAACTCACATGCTGACATAGGCTCCCCTCACTTTGTCCCTTTCATTTCCAAAGTTTCAACTGGTACTTTGGTCCACAACTTCTTATTGTACGCATTTTCACAGTCAAAATTTAGATAGTTATTTATTTGTATAACCAATTCCAGGTACAGCTTTGTAGCTCAGCAGCACTGGCATTAGGCCATTAAAAGGATCCACAGACAATGTGCATGTTGAGGAATTAAAAACTGAAAGGATACTGGAGAAACTGCATTTATTCCATGAATACCCAGCCTTGAGTCTGTTCCCTATACAGAAATTGGCACTTTTATCTAACCCCTTTGAGTTATACTTTCCCCACGTTAATTTCTCACATCTTGTCATTTCAGGCCCAATGCTTTTCACTACACTGAGCAAAATGCCACTGAGGTAATGGTTCTTTTGCCTAAATAAAGAATTCCAGATGAGGCCTTTTACTGCAAATGTTCAGGTCATACCAAAAAGACCATCACAAAACACTGAGAACAATAAAATCTAAAGTGTTTCATTTCCCCCTACTTTCAGATAACTGTAAACAACGTTGAACAGTAGGATTTTCCTTTTTCAGGGAAGATTTTGCTTTGAACATCAAAATCTATTTGGAAGAATTCTCTTTACAGAGCTGCTCTGCGCAGGCATATGACATAGCAGGGCACTTACTTCAAGGAAAAGGTTAAAACCAAGTTCAACATTTATAATTCTATAAAATAACCCCCAGTAAGTCAGCAAAATATTCTCACATCTTAAAGTTTAATGCAATTTATACAACCAGACTTGACTGCTGCTAATGCAAAGACCAATATTACACTCCTTTCACCCTTCTCATGACAGGCACATTCATGTTTTACTCATCAAACTTGTTTTGGGTACCTCTTAAAACACAAATAAGCTATTTTGGGAACTTTCAGAAACAGAATTTGCTGGAAACAAAGCACTTAAAGCATTAGAAGAACATTTTTTCACATGGATTTCAATACCAATGTTTGCAACACGACACATTATAAGTAAGGGAAACAAAGTTCTTGCAGCAAAGACCACCTGCCCTTATCCACTACCATCCTTCCTACAAACTCAGCAAGGTGTGACCCATCCGGCAGGAGCAAACGTGCCCCCAGCTACTGGTCATACTCCTTTCCAGGCTCAACTTTTGAAATTAGAGTGGCTCCCTAGGTGCTTTTCCTCCAAAAGTGCCAGTCACAGGCAGGTGCTTTATCTCCTTGCACCACCTAAGTGAAAGTTCCTGTGCTGCACAGAATACAAAATGAAGAAATGGAAGCATGAAGCAACATATATGCGTTTACTCCATAAAAATGAAAGTCCTCCAGAGAAACAATCAAACATTCAGGCCGGAAAAAACAGGTTAAACACTAAAAAACAGGCTTTGTATTCCAGAAAGGGGCCATGACTGCAATAACTGCCATTCTTCTTTTAAGTTTACATGATTATTTCTAAAAGATCAGCAGCTCTGAGAATTAGTCGCAGGTTTCTAACTACAAACCCTTATCCAGCAGCACAATTTCTAATGCTACCATTTAGTCTGTTCTTTTCAAATTACTGATTTTATAATAATGTAATACAAAAGCTGAGTATACAATGCACTTCACCTGTCATTTATGAACAGTAGATGATTTACTACATTTTTTAAGTGTTTTAAAAATGCATTGTCTGCAAATTCATTGTTTTCATGCATTCCCCAAATTATGGGGAAGGTATCTCAGACACTGATTAGAAAAAAAATCCTACACAATCTTTTTATTTTGAAGTTAAAATGTTGGAAGCTAAATTGCTGTAAAAAACACTTTCAAGTTTTTTATCCATATTCACTAATTTCTCAGGATATGAATTATTACATCATTCTTTTAGATTATTATTCTCTAGAGTGAGAATGCTTCCGAAACTGCAAAACTATGTATGTTACTAAATACAATTATAGCTCTCTAGCTGTAAATGCCAGTATTGAATAACTGAAAACATATGCTATATGCCTGAAATTTTAAGGATGATGAAACTGTCACATTGGTAGCACACAGCATGTTATAAAGAACTCCCACAATGTAGCAGTTGTTCAAAACTTGTACCCATCCGGTCATTCTATCTTTATAAAAAGATATATAACACTAGATGGTGATTTATTCAAAACACAGCTGCAGCTTAACTTAAAGGTAATACGAAAATACCACACACACACACACACACAAAAATCACACAACAAAATACTTTTTCACATTACAGCATTAAATCCCCGTCAGAATGGCATACACAGAGAATAAAAGAAAAGCGTTTCCAAAAGCTCCAAATTTTATTCCCATCAGAGTTTATTTGAGGGAAGGACAGGTGAGGGGGAGCGGGAGAAGCGGAGCAGCGGAACAACCGCACTCAGCCCAGAGCCCAGACTGTTCGCGCTCCCTTCAATCGCGGATCTTGAAGTGCAGCCCCGGGGAAGGGGACGGCGACCGCCTGAGGCGCGGAGCCCCCGGCCCGGCCGGAGGAGGCCCCGCCCGGCGCGGCGGCTTCCCGGCAGCGGGGGGAGCCCCGGCACCTCCGAGGGCGCGGACCGGCCCCCGGCCCCGCCGCCCGCGGGGCCCCCTCGGCCCCTCCTCGCGGGGGAGGCCGCAGCTGTGTCTCCCCCAGCCGTGTCTCCCCCAGCCGTGTCTCCCCCAGCCGGGTCTCCCCCGAGCCGGGTCTCCCCCGAGCCGGGTCTCCCCCGAGCCGGGTCTCCCCCGAGCCGGGTCTCCCCCGAGCCGGGTCTCCCCCGAGCCGGCCAGCGCCTCACGTCCGGCTGAACTTTGATTCGCAGGCGTTTCGCGCCGCACCCGCCGCGAGCAGCCGGACCCGTTCCCGCGTCCCTCGGCTGCTGGGGGGCGGCTCCATCGCCACACCGCGGTCGCCGCCCGGGAGCACCCCGGGCTCCCCCGGGCACAGCCTCGCCTCCGCCCCCGGCCCCCTCCCCGGCTCTGTGGACAGCCGGGGACCGCCAGCCGCCTTCCCCGCTCTGAGCCCGGGGCAGGGGGGCAGGGCGGCCCCCGGCCCCAGCAACGCGGCCCCGACGGCCTCCCGCCTCCCTTCCCACCCCAGCCAAAGCGTGGGGGCAGCCGGCGTTGCCAGGAGGCGGGATCCCGGCGCGGGGGAAGCCGCGGAGCTCCCCGCACCTGCGGGGCGGGGGTGGGGGGTGATGGGAGAGGGCACCGCGGGGCTCCGGCGCCGCTCCTCACCTTTCATCCAGTCGACGACCTGGCTCGGCGACCACTTACTGACGGGCTCCATGATGAGGGCCATGGGCGGCTCGGGGGCGCGGGGCTCGGGCGGCCGCCGCTCTCCGGGCGAGGGACGAGGCTGTGCGGGGCGGAGGGACCGCGCTGCCCGGAATCCCGGCGGCGGGAGCAGAGAGCCGCTATATCCCTGCTTGCCTTCGCTCCGCTCGCTCGCCGCCTCTGTGTCTCTCTGGGGATTTCAGTTCATGTTGCCGGCCCGGCGGGGAGGGGGAGGAGGAGGAGGAAGGGGGAGAAGGGGGCGGCACGCTCCGACGCCTCCCGCCCCCGCGAACCCGCGGGCAGCGGCGGCTGCCGGCGGCCCCGCCGAGAGGTCGGTCCTTGGCGGCGGCGGCGGCGAGCTCTGGCTCGGCTCTGCCCGCTCCCGTGCCCAGCGGCTCCCGCGGCTCTCCGCGGCCGCGGCTGCCGCGCCGGTGTCTTTTTCTCCTGGCGGAAATGACGAGGCGGCTCCTGCCACCCGAAAATATCTCCAAGTGAAATGGGAAGCGACACCCGACGGCCGCCCGGGGCGGGGGGATGGGAGGGAGCCGGGATGACTCGCAAGGTGCCGGCGGGAGGGGGGTCTTGGGGCGGCGGCAGCGCCGAGCACCTGCTCCCGGCGGGCCGGGCAGCGGGGGAGCGCAGCCAGCGGTACCGAGCTGCGTCTGTTGGATTCTGGGTCTCTTGGATTTTATTTTCCCTGAATTAAGCATCGCAGCGTGGGCGGGAAAAGTAAAATTTTTTTTCTCTTTTTTTTTTTTTTTTTTTTTTTTTGAGAGCGTGAAGCCCGGCTGTAAAACCGCAATGATGGACGGTGTCGCCGGGCGCCCCGAGGGAGCTGTGCCAGCAGCACCGCGACCTGCGGGCGGCCCGGGCAGGGGAGGGAGACGAGAGGAGCTGCACCTTGTTGTTTGCCCGCCTCACGCTGCGGGTGCGGCAATGGGGCAAGCTGGAGCGAAGTCAGTTAGCAGAACGGGGGTCGGACCCTGGCGACCACAGCATGGAGAGAAGAGCGCTGCAGGTGCTCTCTGTCCTCCCTGTCCTGCGGTTGCACCAGGAACGTATGGAGGCTGCAGGTGTGAAAATCTACCATCCCTGCAGCGGGTCGTCATTGCTGGAGCTGTTCGCTTTCTCCTCATTCTGTCTCCCCAGGCTGCATCATCCTGGAAGTCAGCCCAAAAAAGGCAATTCCTATGGGGCCTGTGCACAGTCTCTTGTTAGGAACCCCTCCCAAGTGCACAACGATTCCTGCTAGGATGCCCGTGGCACCCTTTTCCAGCGCCCTTCCTAGGGAGCCTCTGCTCTGAGTAGATGGCATCTCCCTCTGGAGCTCCAGGCAGAGGATAGTACTAAAGATTATTTTCCTGCTGGTAAGTTGGCCAATGTGCGGCTTTGCCTGCATTTGCATTCACCCTGCTTCTCCTGCCAAGACTGAGGCAATGACCACCGAGATGTTCCCTCTGACAGCGTTGGCCACTGAATGCCGACTGCTGATACTGACATTTAATATCTGTATGTGAGGAAAAAAGAGGATTCCCCGAGCCCTGAAGTGGTAATAGCAAAGGAATCAATTCCTTTGTGCTGTATAGGCAGTGCCAGAAGCTTTCCCACTTCGTTATGTGAGGCTGAAGTAGTAGTGATGAGGGGCAGTAAAGCAGCCATAGGGTTGGTAATGCCTCTCCCTGGAGACCCAGGAAGAGTTTCCCCACCAGGGTTAGGTAGACTTGGCTCTCACTTTAAAGGTTGTACTTATTTATCTTTGAGAAGAATCTTCTTTTTACTGAAAAGTGGGGCTTGCACACAGTAATTTTCCTCGAATTTAGCTCTAGATTCATTTCTCCTGTGTCACATTTCTGCCAGCACACTGACGAGCCGTCTGCTTCTAAAGAGGTTGTGTTACTTAAAGCCACAGAAACAATAACCTCACTTGCAAACTAAGGCTGACTTTTTTCCTTTTGAAAGGTTTGAAAGGTATGTAGGATCTTTATATACTGAGTTATTGTTGTTGAAAGAGCATGTTATAATTTTAATTAGTAACCAGTTGTTTGAAAGGTTTAAAAGTATAAATACGCAAGATCAGACTGAAGCCTGGCATGTAATTTATAGTGTCATCATGTAATTCTCACTGGGCTGAAATGTTCTTTGTAGGTGAGGACAGGGGAAGTAGGTTCTCAGTACATATCTATGTTTGTAGTCCTACAGTACATAATTATGCATGCCCTGGCTTTCCTATAGCTTGTCAGCGTAATTTGTAGCTACAGCAAGTTTTTCAGTAGAGCATCTGTGACCCAGGACTGTCCCCATGGTCAGTGTCTATTACTTTTAAAACCCCTTTTATGGAGGTTTTATCAAATTATGGGGTGGTAAAAGGGAGTTCACTCTTCCACTTCAGTAAACAGATGAAGTGCTGAGCATGGAATCTAATTACCTTGATTGTTCTTCTCACAGAATATAACCATGTCATAAATACTGGGGTAAATACCACTGTTTTACTTAGATCTAGTTTCAGTTTCACTGAAGATTGTTGGCTTGGCTATGGTAGGGAGGACTTGGCTCAGGAGTAATGATAAAATTATCCATCCATGGTATTTAACTTGGTGACCTATTACAGCAATGAATTCTATAGTCAGGACATGTGCTACATAAAAGTATTTTTTTAATTTGCTCTAAATTTATTGCTGCCTGATTTTATTATTGTTCTCTCTTTCTAGGGTAAGAAGGAGTGCTGAATGACTTTTTATGCTGACCTTCTAAAACTGAAGTGTTTCAGCCAAAATGCCTTAACCAACATCTTTTGGCTGTTTTCGTCTTTCAGTTTAGTGGCCTTCATCTTGCTATCAAACTTATATGAGTCAGGCCTTTTACATAAAGCACATGGGACAGTCTCCTGCAGAGACACTGAACTACAGAATTATGTCTTAACTCATATTTGAGAATTACTCTGATCCATAAAGTGCATAAAAATTAATATGTTTAAAAATATGTCTAAATATACATGTTCCTGTTAGGAAGGCATTTATTAGGTAGTAAATGTAAAAGAAGGTACAATAAAACTCAATATTGCAAAAAAATAAAAAGGACATGAATAAGTTTAAAATTGAACTGTAAATCTGAACTCAGAAGTATAAAAGTACATATATGCTTAGATATCTATTCTCTGAGCAGCCACAGATACTGATGGACAGCTTCAGCAGCTAAGTTTGAGTACACATACCTCATGGATCAGCGCCTCAGACTGCATGCTCACAGAAGATACTGCTTTTCTGTCATGGTATGCTATCAAAAAAACAACCTCCCTAGAGCTCAGCTGGCAATCATAGCTGCTACAGCAATACAGATTTGAAAATAATACCAGTAAATAGTTCAAGTCTGTCTAATAATGTACATTTTGTGCATATTTAATCAATAGGACAACTGAAGTAGAGCATTGCTCATCCTGAATAATGGTGGCAGCTAGATCCAGGTTTTAACAATAGTACACTGAATAGTAGTACACTGAATAGTCATTTGTTTTGTGTATATAAAGCCAGACTCTACAGTGGGTATAAGTGATGAGTTACAAGCACAATTGTGGGTTCCTCAGAAAATGCATGGACTTTTTGCTAGAGTGTCTAGAAAACATTCAAGATACTCAGAAATGACAATTTGAAATCTTGCCCTGAAGTTAAGGAAACAAATATTACTCTCAAAAGGTGTTTCTGGTGCTGGATATTAAAGCTGTTTCTTAGGTGGGAGATGAAAACAAGTGGAGGCAAATTAACAATAACTAAAGCTGAGGTCTAATAAAAACAGTTGGAGTAAAGTTTAAAAAAGCAAAAGCAAGAAAAGTGGAAGAAAAGCTAATACTTTCTCCACATTTATAAAGTTTGTTCGTTTGTTATTTTTAGGCAAATAAATTCCTGATTTTTACAAATTTGATAAGAAATGAGCTTTTCCACTGGTGCTAGCTCATGCTGCAAATATGTGTTTTGGATGTCATATCTGCATTCTAGAGAGTATTTTATTCCACAGTTTGCAGCAAGGTGTAAAGCAAGTTGCTCTTCTCCTTAAGGAGAGGGTTGCTGTCTGTCCTCTGTTCCCCAGACCCTTTTTGCCTTTGGAGTGGTGCCTGAACTGGTGCCTCAGCAGGGTGAGGATTGCTGCCCCTGCCAGGGCTGGCATCTTCTACGGGGAAGTGGGAAAGATGTTTAGGGGGAGGGAAATAACAAATAGCCTTGGTTCCAGGGGCCATGGGCAAGCAAAGGAAGAGGAGGGTTCATGATCACAGGCATAGTAAAGTAGTAAGCCTCTGAGAAGGATAGACATGGGGTAGATAAGAACATTTGGAGGAGCAAAGGGGCAGTTGAAGACCCAAGCTGAATTAGACTGGGGTCTAAATCTGGGCAATTGTCCCTGGCAGTGGAGCAATGGGGAGGGACGTGGCAAGGCATGGGGATGGGAAGGAATCCATCCCAGCTGAGAAAAGCAGGTGGCTCTCTTGCCTGTGCCTCGGGCGTCTGCATGGCCCACTGGCCCCTGGCAGCTGGCCACTGCTTGCTCCGTGGCCATGGGCAGCCTCTACCTGTACAGCAAAGGTGACAAAAAGACAATGAGCCTTCAATGACTTAGGGCCTACATTGGGATCTTGCTGTTCCCTCATTTCTTACCACTCATCTTCTTCAACCTGCTTGAAAGCAGAAGTCTTTTAAAGTGTTTCCAATGCAAATATCCTGGCCTTGAAGTATATGCCTTATGTCCCTGGTAGTTTAATTTGTCATAAATGGGGGGGATGTTGTTGGGCAATTGATACTATTTTGTATAATCAGAAATAGAAATCATAATCCCCCAAAGATGTTTAATAATTTAAAGTGTTCAGAACTCAATTAAGGCTATTAAGAGATTAGAAATTAGATTAAAGGTGGCTAAAGGGTAAATATTCAAGGACTTCAAACACCTTTTGTAATACAAAGGCTCTTAAAAAATGAAAAGGCTGAGAATTTCCCCAGGAAATTCTTATAATTTTAATTAGGTTTCTTCATTTAAAATAAAAAAAAGAAACCACACAATCTGAGTCCCACTTCCTCTCTCAAGCAGTGGACTCAATTAATTGCCTGCTGAGACTTCCTCCTTTCCCAGGTTTGGGGGGAACATTCAAGTGTTTAATAGGTTTTATACCAGAAGGGACCACCCCAACCATCTGACATGTTCGCCTGTATTGATGCCTGACAAAGAAATTCTTCCAGACTTTCCTGTGGTGGTGGGAATTATCTTTCCTCTTATCATGTTTTCTCTTGCCCAAACTGTATCCATTTCTCAACTCCTTCTATATGGAGTCAAGTCACTGGTTCCTTTTGTCACTGAAAAGAACAGGAATCCCTGGGAATGTGGAAGGCTCTTGCCTTTCTGCATCTCATGGTTTCTCCCAGGTGGTGCTGCTTCACAACAAAGATGGGAAAGAGCCATGCTGCCATGAGGAAGGTGCAAGCCAGTGGCAGAGGAGCAAGAGATATGTCCCTGCAGATGCAGAGGGTTTTCCAGGAGCATTGGCCTCTGAATTGGAGCTGCATGGGGAGCTGCCATCTCAAAAGAACAGTTTTCTGTTCCTTTGTGAAAATAAGTACACATAGGTTGTGCTACACGGGCCTTCTCATTTTCTGTTTTTCAGACACGAGCTCATGGATCCTGTTTGTTCATCAGCTCAGCTATGGCTCCACCTCTACTACTGCCACACAAATGCCCTGCCCCCAACAATGAGAAACCAAGGGAAGTGTGCTTCTGTGCTGAAATCATATAGAAAAATATTATAAAAGAAAACAGCAACTAATTATTAACATCAGGTTCCTACTCAGGTCCCCACATTATTAGCATCACAAATGTAAAATGGCTGCCAACAAGATTCAGCTTGGAAACCTCATTAGAAGGGAATGTCACAGTTTATTCCTGGTGATAAACGCTATTTTATTGCCTTTGGAATGGTTGGCTGGTTTGGCTAAATGCAATGGGTGGCTCCCCTTGAGGTATTTATTTCTACTGATGAATTCATATTGTCTGAAGAATAATAAATATCTGATAATTTTCTAAGCAATCCTGAAAATATTTAATGTTGCCAAAGAATGCAGTAGTCTAAATTGCACACTGGAGTACAGAAGAAAAAGAATAATGATATGGTAATACAAAAAGGGCAAAATCATAATGAGGAGGGACATTTGTCAGTATACTCAGAAAAGCACAATCTGTCTCCCTGGTAATTTGGTGGAGTACAGAAAGTATTACATGCCATATTACAAGTATTACATTTTATTTCTGACTTCAAGAATCGTTACCATATGTTCAAAGTCAGACATGACCTCTTAAATATAGCATGTTCTTTGTTCATGCTGTGCGGGCTTCATCCTGCTTGGAGAGTATTTATTCTGAAAAAATTGAAGAGAATATAAATTTTCCAGTGCCAGAAGACTTCATATCAGCCAGCTTTTGTGGATGAACTGGACAGCAATAATTTGGCTCCTACTGACAAGGGAAACTTGACAGGTCTGCTTTATTTATCATACCTAACAACTTTCTCTAAAAACTATTTCTATGGAAATAGTCCTGAATTTCAAGAAGCGTTTGTTGCTTTCAAACACATTTTACAGGAAAAGGAAAATAACCACCTATTTTCAAATATTCCTGGTGTGCAGCAGCCTATTGATGTTACAACTAAATGTGCCCTGATAAGGCTATGATTAGAAGTTCTTTGAGATTTAATGCATCCAGCTTTGTGTTTATAGATAGAGAAGTTTATGACCTAAGCTCCTCTACTATGAGTTGTCCTTCCTGGACTCCAAATTCTTCCTGGAGGTCTGTTTGGACTGCACATACACCTAAAGGTTTATCCATATGATGTCATATTGAAATCAAAGGGAATTTTGGGAGTCGAATGGCCAAATCAAGAAAATGCCTGCAGATGGATTTTCACCTGAGTGCATGTTAGACTTAAATACCACACAGCATTCATATATCTCATCATTACTATGGTTTGGACTTATGATACACAGGAAGCAATACACTTCAGGAAGAAATACAATAATCAGAAGAAAATATTACAAGAAACTGGGAAAACCAAGAAGCATAAGAGAAAATTAAAGTATATATAAGTATGGATCAATCTGTAGGTACAGGTAGAATTAAAGGTGGAGAGGGTTAGAAAGAGTGAGAAAGAGTGAAGTGAGAAGATATGGCAGAGTATTAAAGCTGGGAGGAAATAAATGAGAAAATGTGAATATCATCAATGTTAAGAAGTCAAAAACATGGACAGATTTTAGAAAAAAAACTCCATTTTTAAAAGGCAGGTAGATTGGACAGGGTATATTTCAAATATCCAAAGTGACTCAGTAGGAATTCAGCCAAGGATAAGTAGCAAAAACTAATAATCAGAGAAGAAAGCAAGCTCCTCCCAAAACATGCCCAACTGCTCTAACAAAGGCTTTTTGTTTTTATTTTTCTTGTTCCTTGTTTTACTAGAGCTAATGAATTGAGCTCTGCTGGATTAATAGTGCCTGAGTCATTCTCAAGCACTGGTCTCAGCTACCACAGAGTGGCTTATGTCCATAGTATTAAATAGCCTTTACTTGCAAAACCAAGTGGCTGCACGTAGCCAGCATATTTTGAATGGTTCCTGGCCATGTTAACACCCTAACAGAGCTTGGGACTTGTCTGGGAGGTGTTAGCTGTGCTGGGCAACATTTGAGCATTCTTATGCCTGGAAATATTCCAGGATCTAGATCATGCTCTGCTCTACTCTGTCTTGAAAGCAGCATCCTAGAAGGCTGGACGGTCTCCATCAGGTCTCCCAATCCCTGTACTTCGGCAACCAAAGGTCAAGGATGTCCTGGAGGTGTCATAAATCCCAAAAGAGAACTCTGGGATGCTCTGGAGGTGACCTGGGAAGGTAATCTAAACTCTTGTGTCAAAAGAGTTTAGAATCAACTGAAAGTATCACAACAGCTTCCTTTCCCACAGCCAGCCCCTCCATACCTGTGCTTGAAAAAGAGTAGGATGAGGATAAATATTCAATAGCACGCTACAAATGAAACCATTTACTGTCATGTCATAGCTCCCTTTACCCACAGAGCCTCAAAGTCCCAAGAGAAAGTTGGCTGTCCTCCTACCCAGACAGTCTGATGGTAATCATGGTGCTGCCCCAGTTCTGAGGTCTCCAGAAGCTTTTGTTTGTGTAATTGTAAAAGGATGAGCAGTGGAAGTCAGGACATAGGAATTACAGATCAAAAACTTTGGCAGAGCTCTCAACTGCAGTTTTAATAATTGCTCAGAAAAAATGCACACCATGGTCTCATTTCAGATTCCTTTAACCACCCCAATTAAAAAAAACCTCTATTAATCCCAGTGACATGCAGGTATCACGCCCATCTAATCTCATTTTCCAAGGCATTTCCATTGTGCTCCTCTCTGTAGTACCCTGAGCATTCTAGAGAATTAAATGAGCCTACCATATAACCTAATTAATATAGATTTTTGGTTCTCTTCTGCTCAACATGGGAAGGAGGAAAAGGTACATAATTCATCTATCTTTATTATTGTTATTAAAGTTATTACAGTGGGAAAGCAAAGACAGAAAAGACTCCTGCATTTTAGCCAAAGAGCATTGATAACTGTGAGGTTTCCAGGAGTGAATCCCAGAGAACACTGGGAAAACCTCCTCTTGTGATGTTGAACAACATGGAGAACACTGCACTAGCATATCCAGATTTGTTGAAATAGTCTTTCAGCAGCAGACACATAGCAGAGGTGCATATTAACATTTGCACTGCTGCAGCATATATGATTTCATACCCAAAATGAAGCTGCATCCAATTGAAGACCTGCCCTGCATCTGTGCACAGGGTTTGTATCCAAGTTTGCATAATGCATTGTGCTGATGTGAATTCCTACTGTGCAAATGTGGCCATATGGCTTTTTAGAAATAAGTCATCTTGCAAATAATCTGGAATGAGTCTGTTGGGACTGATGAAGGTCAGGTCAGAGTCTGCAGTCATCACAATGATTTATTTGCCCACTTTCATTCTCAATGCAGGTCAGCTGCTGTCCCTTGATCCAGCCTGAATTTTACATTTTCCCCTCCAGAGCTGAGGTTATTTCTCAACTGACTGGATTACATCTGTCCACTCTGGAAGTCAACAATGTTCAGAACCAAGTCAGCATATGGCAGTCTCCTACCATTACCAGATGAAAAATACTGTTCCATCAGTCTTGACTAATGGAAAACCAATAGAAATAGAAAAGCCAGAAAAGCCCATGGTGATTCCACAGCTAAAAATCCTCCCCAAAGCCTTTAAGTGAAGTCAACATTTTGCGTTCAGTCTACCTCCACGGCCACATGACCAGATCTGGTCATTTGGCATGGGTAACATGCTATGCCAGCTGGTGACACAGGGAGGGACAAAAGCTTTTGTAGTCCTTGCTTGCCCACTAAACCCTCTTGGTTTATATCTGCAGGTACTTGGACCCAGCCTGCAGCTGTAGCAGCAGGGTAGCAGTTAAAATCAAGTGTCAAACAGAAGAGAAAAGCTGCTTGTGTAATTTCACAGGCAAGGTCTATAGAAAAGGAAGTGCAACTGCTTCTCCAGCCTTCAGAGATAATTTTAGGTTGGCTTGAATGGCCATTATGGCCTAAATGACCATGATGTGTCTTTGTTTTCATAAGACTTTTGGCAGCCAGCATCAGTTATTTGCCAAGCAAGAACATGCACAACCAAAAGTGTGTCCTTTGTTCATAGGAAAGGTATTCCCTGCTGGCAATGCTAGCAATGAATCTAACATGAACTCAAAGTGGTGTATTTGAAAAATTACCAACTGCCCATTTTTTCCTTTCAGTCTAGGAGAGAGAAAGTAACAGCCCAACAGGGCAAAATGTTGAGCAGGTTTTACATCTGACACTTCCTCCTGCGCTCTACAGAAAATTGTCGTCACCATCTCCAGTAATTACAGATTAAATTCTCTACAAATATATAAAGCAACATTAATGTATCCCAATTTACATAGCACCTGTCTTATTGTTAGTGCAAGAAATCTTTCTTATAGCTGCCAATAATCATGAGAAAGTCTATGGGTTACACAGTGATCATTTACTGAAGAAGGAAATGAGTCAGTATGGGAAAAATAAAACCTTTGTGGTTAATATGCATTTATTTGAAGGATATAAAAGTCTTAGTAATTAATTTTATTTGGAATACTTTATGTGGGCTTGCATACTGTACTGTAAATGCAATTACTATGCAAATGCACTCAGTAAGCATGTAAGAAATTTAGAGTATAGCTTGTGGCACCATTCTTGGTTTGAGATCACAGAAACTATTTTGACCAACTGATCCAATGCTACTGTGAGAAGCTAGAAGTGATTCTGTATTTCAACTTGGGGACAGATTTTGAAACAACATGCAATAAAATGTATTTTCTGGATCTATTTTTTTTTTCTGCACAGATGCATGTATAATTTCAAGACATTAGATATGATTAACTAATTCTGTAAGCACTATCCCATTATCTGTAAGCATATCCCATTATGTCACCTGTGCTAACCACTTTGACAGTTCTCTTTTGTTCATCCTACATCATACACATACTTTTGTGGCGAAGAACTGAGGAGAAAATTGATTGGAACTGGAGGAGAGTAGTGCTGAGAGTGCTTCCCCACTACAGTATGTGATACAGCTGCCAATCCAAAAGAGTGGGCAAGTTCCTCTGCATCAGCCTCCTGTCTTGTTTTCTGAGAGGTCCTTTTCTGCTGCACTGTTAATCTCTGGCCAACAATGCAGGCTGGCTTCCAAAGCCTTTTGTATTAGCACTCATTCTAGTGGGTCCAATTTTCCTCTGAGTTAAACCAAATTAACTTCAGAATAACTCCATTAACTTCAAAGCACCAAGCAAGTGAGTGTTAAGTGTATGGAAGAGAATTCAGGGTATCGACTTCAACTTTGGTAGCGGTAGCGCTGCTTTCCCCTGAGCACCCTGGCATGTGATGAGAGAGCAGAAGCCTTGTTGTTCATCATTCATTGTCAAAGAGAAGAGCAATGGGGGTTTTATGTTTTCGAAACTTGTATAATAACCTATTTTTTTTTTTTCATCATGGCATTTCTGCCCACAAAAAGATATAGCATTCTAGGATAAATTGTTCTGCTCTGTCAGTCACATTAGCTCTTTTTAAAATAACAATTGCAACAGAAAAACACATATCAAAACCTGTGGAAATACAGTCATATAACCACAAGATTGCATATTATTCTCTTATTTTGTTTTCAGAAAAAAGAAAATAAAGAGAACACTTACAGTGAAAAAACACTGGAGTGTTTTGAAAGTCTTCCACTGATATTAATTCAGCGTGTGCACTGCTCATACTTTGAATAAAGCTCAAAAATATCTCAAGCTATCCTTTATATATAAAAAGTCAAGTGTGTTATGATTTGTAGTCAAGTGATTACTTAGAGAAGCTCAAAGCATCAGAGGTAACTATGTCAGACTGAAAAACAGGATTGTGTACTTTTGCACTCAGTGTAAGTCCCTAGTACACAAGAGTTAAAAATTGCATAAAATTAGAATCTTCCAATCATATATTCAATAGGAATTTGGTACTAAAATGAAGTTAATCTTTTAACATGCTACATTGGGGAAGGATTGACCAGTAGATTAATATTCCTGTACTCCATAAGCATTTTTTCACAGCTGCCTATCCAAATGTATGCACCTAATCTTTTGATGTGACATTTGAATACAAACAGCATGTAGTTTATATTTCTGCCACAGAATAGGGTAGGCAGACTCCTTTAACTGTTTCCAGTCTATATTGCTTTGTGATACTCCTACAGGCAATTCCATTTGTTTACATTAACTCTCAAGAAGTGCATGGATGTCTTGAGCAAGCTGAGTTTTTCTCTTCCTGCATGCATTCATGTGTGCATATTTGCGATTAGCCTTTTAAAAGCTTTTCCACTCTATTTGTCCTGGTGCTGGACAAAGCCACTTGTCACTGCTCTCATATTTATATGGCATTCCTCGCTCTCTCAAGCAGTATGAGTATTAAAACAAGGAAATGTGTAATATTTCCATCTGAAATATTTATATTCCTCTCTTTGTGGAGGTCAAAAATTTGGCACACAAAGGCTACACAAGCTATGGGGCTTGCACAGCTGGCAGTCTAAGAGTCCTGACTCTCAGCCTCTCAAGGCTCTTTTTCCCTTTTGAACATTTCCAAAATAAAGCCCAAAACTCCCAGAAATGTTCCCAAAAGACTGTCCCACAGCACCCTGAGATTTTTATCTCACAAGGTTTGGTACAGCAAGAAACTCCTGGTGTCCACAGGAGGATGCCCTGACATAGTGGTGGACAGAGAGGGAGGGGGAGAGGCTGCTGCCCCTGGCATGCCCAATTTATCAGTAACAATATGCAGCAAGTATACATCAATTAGCTAGTAAGTTTGTTTTTCAAATAATATTAAGTTTTTTAAGTTTTCCGGATCATCAGAAGTGTAAAGAAATCTAAAAATACCAGAGTAAGATAGGCAACACTTCTGAACTCTTTTTTAAAAAATATTTAGTATCAGCTAAATATTTTTAACTCTTGGTGCTTTGTCTCAGCTGCCTCCTCTTTTTTATATTTGCTTTTTTTTCATAAGCTCTTGGTTATAGAGTGTTCCAAATGTGTGTGCATTTTTTCTTGCATAAGTTCCCTATCTATTTGCTTCTCCTCAGAAGTTGAATTTGAGGTCACCCCAAAATTTTGGCATCATTTAAGATGTTTCATACATTCATATTAAATAAACTAAACTTACTATGAGATGGAAGGTTTGTATTAAAATTTAGGATATCATTTAGCAAAAGGTAAATCACTCTGGGATTTTATTGACATAATTCTTTTATTCTATAATTCTTGATGTAATTCTTATAGTCTAAATTTTTTCAATATAATTATAAAGCTTCCAAAAAATCAGATTTTCTCATCCAAGATCCATTTTCATAGGAAACCTGGAGTCCAGTTACAGAGTTGTGAAGATGTATATAGCAACAGTATCCATGAAGCTTAGACTTTTTCATCCAAAGAAGGTAGGTTTGGACTTTTCTCATCTAGGTTACACCAAATATGTAAAACTTCCTTTAAAAACAATGAAAATAAGGAGCTGTCTATTAACCAGAGTCATAGAGAGGTATAGGTTTTATCATTCATTTCTAAATTATTTTCTAACCTGTCACTCATAGACACACTGAAATCATTGCTGTACAATTGGGCTGCTCACATCCAAAAGAGACTGGCATCACTGGTGGTGACACTGAATATTCTCTCTACCCCTGCTGTTCACATCTTCTCTAACCACATACTCTCACAGTGGGGCATCAGCTTCACACCCACCCTTCCCACTGCCTTCATCTCTCAAGCCCTTGCACTTGTCTGCAAACAGGGTCAGCAGCGCTGGTGCCTGGGGTCCATCAGGGCAGGCAGGCAGTGATGACCTGAGCTGAGCCACAGGTGGGTGCCTGCATAAACAGCTGCTAGTAATGGCCTGTGAACAGGCTGTTTCAGGGCAATTCAAATTAGCATCCATATAGGAAGAGGGAGGTGCCTTGGCTGTGGCCTTGGAAGTGGTTTGTGTGATGCCAGGGGCGCGCCTGCCACAGGTGGGAAGCCACATCTGATGTCAGTCTGTACCAAAATAGATCAAGGCAGTATTGCCTTCATGCTCCATAGAACAAGACCTGCAATAAGTGAATTATTTAGTGGTGATGCACATCTTCTGAATATTCTTGCCCTATTTAGAGGCATACTAACAAAATAGTTGTTACGAGAATTTTCTTGTCATCCTGTACATCAAACACATGCCAGACAGTTTGGGCAGAAGTCTGGTACCTCAGCCATGAATTAGCTTGTGTTTATTGCTGATCTGATTTTCTTTATTTGTTTTTTCTTTTTACTACTTCCCATATTTTTAAATGGTAAGAAATATGATGCCATGCTAAACATTAAAGTTAAATCAGCAACAGTATATCAAGAAGTACTCGAATGGTGAAGGACATTTTGCAGGTTAAGTGCAAAACAACTTGTAGCTTGTCTTCCTGAGGAATTTGGCAGAGGTGAGGACCAGAAAGCAGCATTACTTAGGCTTGACAGCAACTTTAGTCTGCCATAGTCTTCTTGGATGTGCATTGCCTTCTGGCATCTTTTTCACATAAGATTAATAAGTGGGTCCAGTGCCCCTGGGACAAATTCTGAAAAAGTGCATAGAAAGGGGCCAGATTTCTTTAAAGATTTTCAATTAGCTCTCTTTCTGTCTCCCTTTGGGAGTTTAACTTAGAACACTTGCAAACGTGGGCAAAAGCTCCCATTAGAAGGGCCCCACACGGCTGAAGTGCAGCTGGTGCGGAGCACATTGCAGTGCCTGCTTAAACACTTCGTATGGAAGTAGGAACTTGTTTTAACAGCAAGTTTGGGAGGGGAGACTTGGGAAAGTTATGGATAATCAAGTGGTGAAGTTAACAGGCATAAGTTCAAGCACATTAAACTCCTGGGACATGTGTTTTCACTCAGAATAAAGAGGCTGGAGTTTGCAGCAATTTAAACAGAATTAAGCTACAGAAAATGAAAGCAATTTTATTCCTCTGTAAGAGCACCCATATGGCGTTTATCAACCTGCAGGTTAGGAAAACTTACATTCCACCTTTATTTGATTAACTTTCCTGCATGCCTTCATAATGGGCTTGGTCTACAATTTTTGTTAGTTCGGGAAGCCTAAATTATGCTATTTTACAAATACCATTCATTGTTTTGTGAACTAATATGGAACCCATCGCTAACTGCAATTGCACTAAAATTGCTGAATTAGTTGCTTAATAAATACGCAAGATTAGCTACTTCTATCTTGAAAGTAAAAAAACCCCAAAACCATTATACTAGGACTAGCTCTCCAATAGAAATGAGATTTGGTTTGTTGGTGAATAAGTAACATTTGGGTTTTTTTCCCAAAGAGGAATGGCTCCATCAGGTACATCTGTCCTCTCAAATAACAATTCCCCACTTCATTTCCAGGTTCTGTCCTCTAATCATCCACGTTAGTCCAGTTCCAGTCTAATTTGGCATGAACCTTCTAGATTTCCCCAAAACAAGAAGTGTGCACACTTGTGAGGATGTTTGGATCCAGGACACCCTCCAGGACAGCACTGAGGGACAGATTTGGCAGCCTCTGCCTCATACAGCGTCTGCCAGCAGTGAGGTGTCAGTAGGGGTAGGTCCAACACATTATATGCATTTTACATCTTCTTTGGACTAAATCTAACATCAGGAATGCATTAAATGTGCTCCTATATGCCAAATGCCATGCTCTCTATACCTCTCTCTCTCTCTTCTTTTTAAAATTAGAGATTGATTTCTGGTTTCATTTTTTTCTGATTGAAGATATGTCTACAGTCATCTTTCTGTCACAGCTGAAGTGAGTTTAGCAATTGTCCCAATTTACTGTACTTTGTCTTGTATGGAATTTGGATCTTTGAACCAAAAAAAAAAAAAAAAAAAAAAAAAAAAAAAAAAAAAAAGGATTATTTTACATTAGATACACCAGAAAATGCCCTCCAGCTGCAGGTGAATTTACAGCCCAGGGACCAGGCCAGAGATGATGAATGTTTGAGCTAATGAAACTCACAAATGCCTGTGTATACTTCAAGATATAAACTTTGGATTTAGTACCAGATATTGTACTTTTTATAATGCTTGACTCCCCACTACTGTCATGTCATTCTGTAGTCATGACTGGATACCAAGCAGAGCCATGTGGTCCCAAGGTGCACATGGCACTTGGATTTACAGTGTCTGAGACTGGTCACACTGAAGTCCAAGGGCTACCCCTGATTACAGTGGTTTTGAAGGACAGCAATAGCGAGGAAAGAAACAAAATGCACTTCTGGGAAGGCAAATGCAGCATTAAAAATGAGATCTGTGTGTCTGTCTGTGTTTACATGTGTATGTATGAGAGCTGGTCTAGTGGAAGGTGTCCCTTCCTATGGCAGGGGGGTTGGAACGAGATGATCCTCAAGGTTCCTTCCAACCCAGCCATTCCATGATTCTGTGATGTATCTGTGTGCATGTGCCTGCTGGGATCACCTGCTCCACCTGGAGCTGCAGCAGCACAGCCCCTGTCCCTCTGCTGCCTGGAGATCAGCCTTTCCTCTGCAGGAGGATGGGAGCCAGAACCTCCTGCAAGGCTGAGGCAATTGGTGTGGAGTGGGCAGGCTGTCCCAGGGGCAGCATCCTTCCCCTCAGGAGCAAATGTGTCATTCCTGAGATTTTCCATCTGGCAGGGAAGCAGCAGTCCCAAGGTTACTCCAGAGCTCAGCTCCCCTTTCCTGAATTACTTGATAAAATGAACTTCCCAAGCAGAGATTATGTTTTCCCTCTATGTTAAACTTAGTGTTGCATTTAAAGATGATTTTATGGCATTTAGCTTAGTGATGGATATCATCCTGTGTCTGTTGCAAGAGACTTCATAGTAAATTTTTCAAAAAGTAATGTTCTGCTAATAAAATTTTATTAGAATAACTGTTTGTGAAGGTTTGAGTCTCTTCTGTGCTTATTTTAATACAGTTAATTGGGGGGTTAGAGTATGAAAGCATTCATATGTTCATTTAAAAACAAAAAGGCATTAAAAAGTAATTAAAATAATGTTTTAAAATTTTAAGTTATCATAGGGATCTGTTTTCACTGAATGGCTGAGATGCTTGAGTGTCTTTTATATTATGCGTGAAATAGTTCTAACATAATATATACCTTATTTAGAATTTATTTTCTTATAATTATCACAGAAAAATGTTTTTAAAAATTGAAAAACTTCATAGAAAATTGGGAGTTTGTATTGAAAAATAATTTAGGCCCTGAATCCTCTATGGAAAAAAAAAGGTTTTAATTTCTGAGGTCATTATCTGACTTCAGTTTATAAAATTTAAAACTTAATAGATGCAAAATACAAAATTTTCTAATTGACAGCAATCATCAATCTTGAGTAACACATAGCACTTGATATTGTTTTATGGCACTTCAGTCAGGTACAGGCAAGAACTGACAAATATTGTGTGCCTCCACTACAGTCTCTGGGTGGGATGCATCTTGCTTAACCTTAAGTAAGCAAACTTTAGACATCTCAGTCTGAGCTGGCCCCTCCAAAGCCCAGTTAAGAGAAGCAAGCATTTCTAGAGGATAATTTGTCTTAAAGATCTTACAGGAAGAGGAATTGCCCTCTGGAAATAACCATGTCTCTCAACAGACTACAAAATGATCCACTAGGGAATAAGTCAGACCCAGACATTTAATTTCTCAAAAAACCTTAGTTTGAGTAAATGCTGCCCATACTCTGTGTGCACAAACCCAGAGGCTAATGTGACAAAGCATCAAAAGCAATGTTGGACATGTGTGTGCTTGAGCAGAAGTCTGAAGAGCACTGCATGAAGCCACTTTTTTTTTTTTTTTTTTTGGCATAAAAACCACTTATCTCAAGGACAACAGGAGAATTTTCCTTGGGTGTATGACTTGTACCCAGGTTGAAGAGGTCATCCATACACTCCCTTCAGTCTTAGGTTACAGACTTACATCTTTACATGATGTAAGTTGACTGAAATAGGCCAGCAATGTTCCTGATATATTTCAAATGGGAACTAAATTTTTGTGTTTATGGTCAACATTATAAGGTGTCCGCATATATATGTACTCAAATATACCCATTTTAACCTGAAGCTTAATTAAAAGTTACTCATGCAACCTAAAGGAAATTAGTAAGATGTATATATATGGTATACACCCATACCTAATTGATTTTTTTCTGTTGTGGTAAATCTCTTCCAGGCATTCCAGTTAGTCATAACTTTAATAATGCTGCATTTTCTTAATAACAGGTGCATGCCTCTTGTTGGCTTTTTTTTTTTCCCTTGTGGTGTTTTTGGGGGGTTTTTTGTTTTGTTTTTTTTTTTTTCCCTTGCTTTTGTTGGCTGGGGGTTTCATCTTTTGAGACAAGTTTTGGTTGGTTGGGTTTTTTTCTTTTATATTTATAACTAACATCAGTTGATCTAATGCAGCCCCATATGTCTCTGAACCACAACTGGATAATCCTACAGACAACAGGTCCAGATTACTGTGCGTTACCATAATATTTTCATGGGATGTGTCCATGCTTTCATTTCCAGCTGTGAACAAGGCATGGTAGTGATGTCCTGACATTGGACTCAAGCTTGTCTGTGATCCATTCTTATCTCCTTCCTCCTGGACTTCTTTGGGTGAAGAGTTTGCTTCTGGGTGAAATTCCCTTGGGTGAAACCTCAAGTACAAATGACTGAGTGGCAAAATTCCCACTGACTTCAGATGGAGCAAGATTTTACCCTCAGAGTAACTCTTACTATGGTGCCAGACCTCAGGTTTCCACAGAAGCCATGTGCCCCAGAAACAGAGCCTGAAATGAGGCTCCCACACAACCAAAAACCAAAACCAGTTTATGCCACCTGAAAATCTGACCTTGTGATATCCTTTCATTTTGGCAAATGCTAATGACTCTTCAGTTGATGCTGTGTTGAGTCAAATTTTTTGAGAGTGCTTAGTCTGTCATATTAAACCCCTGAGGGTTTAATACACTGATTTGCTTTCAGTGCTGCTATCAAGTAATATTTTTATGACTTAGATCTGGTGAAGCTACTTATTATGTTCAATATATTGTTTTATGGGCAAAGCAGAAACAACTTATATCTAAAGGCAGAAATTTATTGTTAGTATAATTGAGACCTTAGGAGTCTAATCCAAAAGTCATTACTACTCCATGTACAGCTATTACAAAAAGAAAAGACTATGTCTGCACTACAACACAAAACAACTCACGCACTCACTCAAGATGTAAAAGAAGGAAAAGAGGAAGTTGTATTTCTGACTTCACAATATATAGAATTCCAAAGGTGACAGTGGATTGGAGGATGAAATGCCACCTCTCCAGCTACACTGGTAAAACTAATAGTCTATTAATTTTCTCTTTTCACATAGAAGAATGTAAAGCAATCATTAGTTACATGAACAGTGCGTGAGAACTCCAGTAGAAATATGTAAACTTTAGAAGGTGTAGAAAACTTTTTAAAGAACTTTAAAACTTTTAAAAGAACAGGGTGATACTATGTCTATGCAGAAAAGATTGCAACTCTAATAGTAATAATAATACAGCTAAAACTGTGACTCTTTAGTTTCTACCCCTTCTCCTGGTGAGATGCTCCCTCTTTCCCAGGCCTTTCAGGGCTTTCAGGGTGGCTGCTTTTGCTCAGGTATTTGAGTTGGCAGGATTATGGATTGTTATTGGCATCTGGAATTCTTCACCAGGACGATTTTGGTGTTAATGTTGATAGTTTCCTTTTTCTCACTCTATGATCTATTTGGGTGCATTTTTGCAAGTCAATTAACAAGCTTTTGCATCTTTGTTCTTTCTAAAATGGTCTGAACACTACATCAGATCTAAATTTGCTAAGAACAGAGCAGAGCCTTACACATATTCTATATACTGTTTCTTTGTTCAACTTGCTGCCCTAGAATCAGTTTTGTCCAGCTCAGATCTGCATTTCTTTATTGACACTGGTGAGTTGTTTATAGCTCTGGGGTCTCCAGAGCCAAATCTGTGCCCCATCTCCTCATGTCCCAGAGCTGGTACTCCTCTACACCACGCATGGGATCTGCCATCCCAGAGGCACTGCCTCACCAAGGTGGAATTTCTCCTTCTGGACCACTCCTGTGCAGTCACAAAACCACAGCAGTACCATACAGCAATAAGCAAAACAAACCAAAATAGCCACAGGCACCTGGTCGGAAGGAAAACTGCAGTTACAGCTAAAGCAAGTTAAAGTGAAACTGAGGGCAGGTCAGGCAGAGCAAGCTGGACAGGCTTCGGTGCTGAGACTTGGCAAAACTGACACAAAACTCATGGACAGACGCTGGCCATAGCGATGCTGTGCTGCAGGTCTGTGTGGGCACACAGTTTGAGTCCTGCTCTTGAAGCAGGTTGAACTCCCCATACTGAATGAAATGCATGGAAACTAAATTTATGGAAGAAATCAATTTCCAGCACATCTTGGAAAGAAAAGATTTTAGCACTACAGAGGCAAGGAGAAAGTTCTTCAATGTCCTCATAAGTCTCAGGAGGGTGTGACATTTATATCAAATTTATGGAAAGGTGTTGAGGATATTTGTTGGAAGGATTCAATTTCTTTAAAAATAGGAGTTAAAACTTAAATATCCCCTGTAATAGCTGTTTACTAATCTTTGAAAGTTCTCATGCAGAAAGCTTCTTCAAAGTACCTTTCTGCCTGGTGCACAACAGCTATATGTTTCTATATTCTAAATACTGTAAATACAGGTGGTGTTAAAAAGAAAAACTCTGGTTTTGTGTGGCTTTTATTTTCTCAGGCTTTTTTTGCTTGCATCTTCAGACTTCTCCCTGAAGAATTACTTTGGTTATTTATGCTGCTCCGTTCACCAAGAATAAAGCATTATTTTTACACTGATCTAAAATTGACTGAGCTCATAAAATACTTCACACTGATTTGTGTTTGTGGTGGAGGCAGTTCTTCATGCTTTTTAATGTATGCCTAACAGAGGCCTTTTATATTATTTAAAATATTTAAGGAGTGTGGCAGAGTCCATTTCTTTCTCTGCTGAGGATGCTCACCTGGGGCACTCAGAGTTCATTGGGTTAGTGGGGGCTGGTGCTATTAATTGGTGTTTGGGTTTGGGCCTTTTGCTTCCTCTGAAGCTGAGGCAGAAGAGGAAGGGATTTTCAGCATAAATCTTCCAGCACTCGCTTGGGGATGAGACCCTACTCAAGGCCAGATTAAAACCCAACCCCAAAACACTTTGTGTTTTGGGTTTTGGGCTCTGACCAGAAGCACAGGGTGGCAAGGAGGTCCCCTCAGGCAGGAGCCACGTGCTCGATGATCCTGAAGGGGTTTGAGGCTGGGTGGGTGCCCCAGCTCACAGCCCTCGCCATGGAGCTGCTCTGCAGGGACAGACACAGGGACACCATCCCCTGCTTCGCCTAGGGGCTGCTCAGGAAACAGCCCAGGAGTGGGGACAGCCCAGGGGTGGGGACAGCTCAGGAGTGGGAACAGCTCAGGAGTGGGAACAGCTCAGGAGTGGGAACAACTCAGGAGTCGGAACAACCCAGTGGTGGGAACAACTCAGGAGTGGGAACAGCCCAGGAGTGGAAACAGCCTCTTCAATAAGAATATTTCAAAAAGATGGCAGTACCAGCGTTCTGTGGGGACATACCACTTCTAAAAAAAATCAGAAGGGTATTTTTATAATGCTTGACATTTTTATGTTGAAATAAAGGCAAATCCTTATGTTCCCTTATTCTCCCCACCTCACCACCCCAGATGAAAAAGGGAGTGTAAAGTAGGACTTTCTGAATAAATAAAAACAACATCTTCAAATATATTCTTTTTCTATCACTAAAAATAATATACTAAAAACCAAAAAGAGCAGCTAACTTCTCTTCTGGTGAGAAATTAACTGGAAAGGAAAAGTCTTCCTCCTCCTCCACTTTTAATTTTGATCTTTTCACTTACTCCAGTGACACAGAGGACACAGAAGTGACAAGTAAGTGGCAAGTAAGTGTGTTACTTACTCCAGTGACACAGAGGACAAGAGAAAAAGAAAAAAAAAATAAGAAAGAGATTTGTAGAATAAAACACTGACCATGCATTTTTGTTAATTTTGAAGTACAGTATTTAAAATTTTTTATTTCTTTGAACTCTCAAGTCGTTTTAACTTCTACAAGACACACTGCTTAAAGTTTTTGTATTTAAGTGTCCATGCCAGAAAATTTACTTTTCTGGAAATAGCCAGATTTTAGAGTACCCACATTTCGCAATATTTCCAGATGAAACAAAGCATATTTTTGCCACTTTTTGAATACTGACCTTTTTGAAAACTATCCTAAACTAAACACTAGCAACATTTGAATGTATTTTTTAATGTCATATTGACTAAACATGAGAGAAAGCATTTCAATAAGAGAATGAATATCTGAGCCTTTCTCATGAGGGCAAAGCACATAACACATTTTTGGTAGAAAGCACAAGAACACCCTTTTAGCTATTAAATAAAGTTACTGTAGGAACAGCCCTAAATTTTAAAATGTGGGAAACATTTTGTTAGGTTGACATTGCAAGAGGAAACTCATGTATATACCAAGCCTCACTAGGTTTAGATGTTTATTGTTTCTCCCACAGCTGTATATTTTGTCTTTACCTGCCTTTTTTCCATTCTGTTCCCACCATCCCCCAGCACCTACCCATCAGACTTCAGACTCTCACAGATACTTTCTGGGAAAGTTAAGTTGCTGCTGGTTCAGGCACACTGCTACCTTGCCTATCCATGGGTGAGGTTTACCCACTTGGGCAAAACATAAACAGATCTATGCATAGCAGGTCTGGGAAATTTGGGGTTAGCAGTGCTATTTGTGTGCTTATGGAAGGGAAACATACTCAAAGTAGTAAAATCTGTGTTTTTTCTTTAATGATCTTTTGCTTCTTGCACTGTCTAATATTCCACATACATGATTTTCTTTACTTTGGTGTATTTTGAGAGAAATCAGCTCTCATAAAACTTTTAGATGAGCATTTTTTAACCTGTTGTATTGAGCATTATTCTTCTTGTTGTCTTAAAAATAATTGTCATTATTCACATTACATACAGACAAACCACATAGGCTTTTCCCTTTTCATCTTTTACAGGTTAACTGAATGAGTAATTAGGTCACTGAAGTGAGTATTGGATAAGAGGAAGGCCAAAAAGCCACATCAGAGCCACTCAGGTCAGTTGGTTTAATGATTAACAAAGAATACAGTCTGAAAAAATATTTTATTCAACAAAGTAATTTGATTCTCATGCAAATGTGTAATTACAGAAATGACCCAGATTGTTTATCCCAGAGAACATCTGTTCTGGTTTTCTGGAGGTGTTCAATTTGGCATCTTACTATGAAAAGTAATTTGTAGCTGGTATATTGGCCTGAACAGTCTGATAATTAGGCTGAGCATTATAAATGAAGTATTTTAATACTTTATTATAAAGTTTGTACCATGTGTGCCTTGCATATTCCACCTTAAATATTCACTCATACAGCTGGATTTTTGAAAGAGACTAAGGAATTAATTTATAATTTTTTAATGAATTACCCCTTCTTGTTTACCTATTATGCATATTTCAACTCAGTGCATAATATCATAATATATAAATATAATAATGGAGCTCTACTAATAAATATATATTTACCCTATGGCCAAACTGCATTGCTGCTTCTACACTTTGAGTATTTTTCCTCTCTTTTAGACTTCCTGTCATCAAGCTCCCTCTTATTGATTACTTCACTTTGTTTTTTATTTACTCAGTCACTTGGATTAGTAAAAACTGGGAAACTGGAGAAAGATGTAAATAATATTTTGACATATTATTGGTACTTCTCCTTCAAACAAGGTCACTTTCTACTTTCTGTGGGCTATAGAAAACAATAAAAATCCTGTTTACCAAATATGCTGGCACTTGAGACAGTCTTTGCCTTAAAAACACTGAAATATGATTGACTCTTGCTAATATAAGATCACTTTTATTTATCCTAAATTAAACAGCATGACCTTTTCAGTACCTCTTTAAATGCCACAGATTTGCTAAAAAAGACTCAACAGTATGATTAATGAACCATTCCACTCACAGCAATGAAATCTCCAAAGACAGTGTCTGTCCATCCCCAGATGCCCCTGAAGAGCCAGATTTGCCTTACTGCTAGCAAATTTGGATAATGCAATCTAGAGCTTCCATTTCTTTAGTTTGGTGTGGTCCCTTCTGCAGAGCCCCCACGTGCAGTTTGCTTTAATGTGTTTCCTGGGAGAAGACAGAGGAAATAGAAACCTCAGAAGCAAACCATAGGCTGCTGCTTTGGGTGCAGCACATCCAGGGGACCCTCATGTATGCACCTCCCAAGGGGACAAAAGAATATTTTGGGCAGTTTCGCCCTGGATGGGCTCTCCTGTGTGAGGCTGCAGATGGGTGATGGTGCAGTCCCCATTGCCTGGCTCTTCTCCCCATCTCCTGCACATACAGGGGCTGCTGCACAGCTGTGGCTACAGCCCTACAAATGTAACATCAGATCCTAGGGGTGATTTGGGCCCAGAAGAAGGCAATGCTGAAACACCTGTTTTCCCTAAAAGCTGGATTTCACCCCAAGCTTCTATCTTTCCAAAGATGCAGTGCTATTGCATGGACTTGTATTAAACTGATCTGTCATGGACTGATTCCAATTCTGAGATGTCCGATTTTCATCAGTTAAATATACAAAGAACTTCAGGATTATTTATGGTGAAAGATTATGAATTGGTGCTACAGTTCAGTACGTGCCGGTCTAGATGGTTTTACCCTTTCCAAATCAATTCTCAATTCACATATCACAGAGGGGTTTCATTGCTAGGGTTTTCATGCAACACACCTGTGTTCTTCCCTCACTGCTCCTATTTAGCTTTGCATTTCATTTCCAAATTGCAGCTGCACTTTCTGTCAGCTTCAAATAACAATTTTCTCTCATTCCTCTCTGATTTAATTTGAACAATTTAATTTTTTTAACCTGCCATCTTCAGAACTTGAAAGACATGAATGTGCAACACCTGGAACAAGGCCTGTGTGGAAGCACAGGATAGGGAGCTGTAGCAACTCTCCTGCAATGGGAATGGGCAGAGGTTATGGCCCCTGTCTGGAAAAACACTTACACATGAACTTGTTGTAACCATAAAAAATATTCACATGTAGGGCTTTGAGAACACATACCTGCACTGCTGGATTGCTGCCTCTGTTTCTTAAAATGGACTGTTTACTTTACATTCTGATACTTGTCCGTCATGTAATACACTGACACTTCATCATAGAGTATATCTTTTTTGTGTAACCCAAGGATCAGAGAATGGCTTATGCTGGAAGGGACCTTAAGGACCATCCAGTTCCAGCTTCCCAGCCATGGGCAGGGACACCTTTCAATAGACCGAGCTGCTCAAAGCCACATCCTCCTGGCCACAAACACTTCCAGGGATAGGGCATCCACAACTATCCCCACAGTAAATAATTTTTCCCTCATATGTAATTTAAACCTCTTTCAGTAAGACATTCCCCCTTGTCTTATCCCTATGTTTCCTTGTGAAAAGGCCTTCTCCAGCTTTCCTGTAAACCATTATGTACTGGAAGGTGCTGTAGGGTTTCCTGGAGCCTTTTCCTTTCCAGCATGAAAAACTCCAAGCCTTGCAGCCTTTTTTTCGTAGGAGAGGTGCTCCAGCCCTCTGATAATCTTTGTGGCTTTCTCTGGACTTGTTCCAGCAGGTCCATGTCCTGATTTTGGGGGCCCCAGAGCTGGACACTCTACTCCACTGAAGGGTGGGATCTCAGGAGAGCAGAGGGGCAGAATCCCCCCCTTGCCCTGCTGCCCATGCTGCTTTTTAATGCAGCCCAAGACATATTTGGCTTTGTGGGTTGCAAGTGCACTCAATCCTACTGTCCATGTCACTGACAAAGAAGTCCCAGTACCTGGTGCTCCTCTGTTGAACACCACTTATCACTGGTCTCCACTTGGACATTGAACCATTGATCACAACACTTTGAGTGTGACCATCCAGCCAGTTCCTTATCCACTGAATGGACAATCTGTCATATCCATGTCTCTCCAACTCCACCATTCCCTGGTCACTGCAGCCCAGGCTTCCCCTGAGCCTCACATTCCTCACCCGCCCCTCATCTGTGACCACAAGGTCCAGCAGAGCACAGCACCTCTCCTCGATGGCTCCTCTGTCACTTGGAGTAGGAAGTTTTCCTCAGTGCATTCCAGGAACCTCCTGGATTGCATGTGCCCTCTGTGTTGTGCTTCCAACAGGTACTCATGTACCCCATGGGGACCAGGATTTGTGAATGGGAGGCTTTCCTACCTGTCTATTGCTGCAATTTGCTTCCCTGTCAATGAAAGCTATTCATTCTCTCAAATATCGCACAGAGATTATTTTCTGTTTCTTAAAAATCCATAGGTATAGTGTCTCATAAACAAAAATAATACCAGATTTCTTAAGGAAAAAGAAATAGCACTTTTAAGTTTAATGTCATAGAATTTTTTTAGATGTGACCATGTATTATTTCTGTATTATTTGTGTAGTTGTATTATTTTGTATTATAGATGTATTATTTTTACAAAGAAAAAAAATTGAGACTAGTTTGAAACAACAGTTTGATAATCTGTATTCTTATCTCAGGAAAATGTGGGAAAAAAACTCCTTAACAAATATTTTTTTCTCTCCTAAAGCAGTGAGGAAACCTTTGAAGTCTATGGCTTTTGCTGTTACATGCTGGTACAGAACATTCTATTCACCCACTCTTTAAAAAAAAATAAAGCTCTGTATGAAACAGTGGAAAATTATTTTCCTGAAAAATATGCAAGCATTTCTTTGAAGTATAAAGGGGGAGCTGTGATGACCAGATGGAATTACATTTCCTTGATCAAATAGTTAACAGCAGAGGAATCCAAAGGAAAGTATTCAAAAACAGTGGGAAGAAGATTAGTGGTGATTTGCAAAAGATTAACAGGACACATTTTTAGTAGTTCATTTTCTAATCTGGACAAAGAGAGCATGTTTGAATTTTCAGATATACATATACAGTTCTGTGCAAATATGTGTGTCACAGCTTGCTCAGGGAGTCTCTGGAGGAGGTATAGTCTCTTATTAGGATGTTCTTTTTGAAGCACTTAACATGGAAAGCAAAGAAAAGGACAATTGAAGCGTTACAGTCAGTAACACACCTCTTTAGGATCCCAGTCATCAAAAGTGGGCTGTACATGATTTTGTTATTTATTTATTCAGACAAAAATAGTATATCCTCATGACTCTCTGTAAATAAAATGAGAATGATTTAGTTCATTGCAGAATATGGTATTTATCTGATGGGACATGTTATCTATGTCATGTCTTCAATGTACCAGGAAACCAAAGGACTTGAACAAAACTACAAACATCCCCAATTCCACACAGGTACATTTATATCTCTCATCAGGTGTAAGTTACAAAAAGATCCATTCATGTAATTACATGGCATATAGAAAATTAGGCTGCCAGGCTATGCCAACATTTCTACACTGTCTAACACTGTCTGATACTAACACTTTTCCATTATAGAATGTTGTCTTTCAGTTCCCTTCTCTTGCAATCTTACTATATTTCAACCAAGGATTCAAAAGCTATGGGCTATATATAGGCTCTGGCTTCATGTGTGAATCAAGTTCATAAGATCTTGGCTGGATTTGAAGAAATGTAGCAATTTTCTTTAGCAACAGACCTTTCTATGGTTGCTTGCAGGTTTTTTAGTACTTCTGAGGGCACAGAATGTGGATGGATGGCCTCTTAGGCTTCTCCTGTAGTCAGTGAGTAAAGAAAACGTTCTTTGGGAAATGACTCATTTTCTGCTTGAGACAGATGAAATAAATTGCCCTCTGAATGCATCTCCTTCTTTACTGACTGCAGAGAGACAGGTCTGGGCTGGGTACCTGGCCAACACAGCCAGCCAGCATTGGATGAGGTGGATCCCATCTCACAGGGAAGTCTTTAAGGCACTGAGGCACCACCAGGTGAATCCTCTCCACAGCCTTGTGACTGGCCCTGATGCTCTGTCCTCTGCGGTTCCAGGTGTTTAGTGACTGCTAGCCCTTGGAGCAACAGCGCATATGTTTATGTAATAGAGCACTGGTCAAATGCTGTACAACTCTTAGTAGTTAAGAACAACAGTAATAACTCAGGAATCAGGAAAAATGTAGCGTTGGATTTCTAGCTAGCTCTGACCAGCACAAATTTCAAGACATTTTAAGTAGTCAGGTATTTGAAATGCCATGCAATTCATGGTAAGTGCAAATAGACTAAGTTGTCTGTTCCAGTTTCAGTGTAATTGCTTTCACATAACCAGGTTTCCCTAGCAGGAAACACTAGTTTCCCTAGTATTCCCTAGACCAGGCTCCCTTGCCCACCACACCACAAGCACAGCCAAACCAGCCTGCCTGGGGGTACCTGGAGAGATCAGAGCGAGGACAGAGTGCAAAGGTCTGATGTAGTCTCGGGAGGGATTTCCCTTATTAAAGTTTCTTTGCAATAATGCATTTTTTTATGGCTCTGTTCATTTATCCCAAGCACAAATACAAGCTGGGTGGCCTAGAAAAAGAGATGGGTTTTAGAGGAAATGTTACATGGAGTAAGATGGTCAGCTTTACCTACATGTTCATATACTTTCCCAGCAGTGCCCTGTATACCCTTCATTCATGGGTCTCAGCTGCCTGCCTGGACTGTCTCGTTCAGCTCTGATATGTACAGGCATTAGAAAAGGGTCTTGAGAGCAGTTCTGTGTTTTAAATACCTTGAGTACCTGGGCCACTGTGTCTATATGAACAGCATTATATTAAATGGAGCTATTCTAGAATCTCATCAATATTTCATATAGATTGTGGTGCACAGCATTTGCATTCCTCTGTTAATGTATCCTTGTTGTGATGTTGACCTTCTTTCTTTAACTTTCTCTATTGCCTTATTAGGATCCTTCCTAGGCCTTGGTAAAAATCAGTTTATAGGGTTAGGGACTCTGTGCATGCTCCAAATTTGAAATTTATGTCCTTGCATAGCACATGTAATTTATAATCTGAAATAGATCTACAGTATATTAATGAGTACACTGTGGATATGTGGATGCTTATTTTGGTGTTCCTCAGCTTTAGCCTCTAATAACATAAGGTCACTGTGGAAGAAAGGAGCACAATATCTTTGAAAGAAACTTCTCTAAAAGTGATCAGACAAAATAGCTTAATCCAAAATCCATGTTTGCAAAAATCCATGCTTCATGCTTTGTGCTCAGTTCCATGACAAGTTGTTTTTCCAAGCTGGAGATCAAAAGGCAGCAGTGAGCCAAAAGATTTGCCCTGCAGAAAGTGGGGCAGGAGGAAGTCACCAGTGCCTGCATGTTGCCACAGGCTGATGCAAAGTCAGTGTGTGTGGCCCTCATGACCTGACTTGTGTTTTCAAAGCAGGGAAAGGAAAAATTGCTCCTGCTGAAGGGCTTCAGAAGGATAACAAACACAGGCAGGACTGTATGGATATATGTATTCTCTGTAGTTGGTTTCTAAACAACCAAATTGGTTTCTAACCAACCAAACCACAATCAGACATTTGAATAATTCAGTGTCACGACAGACATAGATATGTGAAAGAGTAAGTGGACATCAGATGCAAAACACGGTGGAAAAATCATCCTTTTGCTTCAAAGAGGCTCGTGCAGGAGCCAGCAAAAGGATCTAACTCCTTCAGAGAGACTATAGTATATAGAGTATCTTAAAATCTGGGATTTTGATTTTAAGTGTAGTCAAATAGCAGTGGAGAAATGTCAAGACTCTTTTGGCACAAGTACTGGTTTAGCTATTTCTTCCTGAGGTGAGCTGTGGGTGTTGGACATTTTTGAGTACTGGTCATTTTCTCTCTATTAGAGTTTCTCTCTATTAGGTTTTTACACCTATGACTAGAAGAAATTCTAGTCACATGTACAGAAGCTTTTATTCTCAGATATTTTTCTCGTAACTGAAGATAGAAAATAAAATTAGTTGAAGATAACAATAGTTGAAAACAAAGTCCACTGAAGGCATATACTTGCTAAAACTCAAGCATATTCCTATAGTGTGAGGTGGTAAAATCCATTTGCTTTGATTTTCCAAATTTCTTGAGAAAAGCACTCAAGTTCATGCTGATAAGTTGGTGATAATTCCCATATACCCTAAAGGACTAGAAACTGATGCTTTTATAATATTTTGAATAAATTCTAAATTAAAATAGAATTGTCCAACACAGAAAAATAATGAACTGCTGCCTTTTGAAAGCAAAAAAAACCTGATAGCATAAATAATATTTCTATCACCACAATTCTAGCTTACAGTTTAGTGAGGTAGCACATTCCTTAGTAGAAATCCTGTAGAAGTTATTTGGCTGAATCAGGACACAATGTCATTTGCAGCTGGAGACTACTGGACTGTTCTTACCTTCTTTTCCTCTGGCTACATGGGCTGATAAGGACTCTTCTTGGGGAAGCTCTGTTGTGAGAGGCACAGGTAGGGCAGGCAGTTTCTCATTTATGCTATGCTTTCACAGAATTCTGGATATCTTTCATGGCATAAACCTGCAAACCTTACACATTTGGGAGAAAAATGGGTTTGTGATGTTTGGGACACAACCTTTCACTGCTGCTGTCTGTGATTTCTTCTTGTATGATAGGGATGAACTTTGTCTTCACTGAAGCACTACTGCTCCCTTTTTGTTGGCTGATGATGATTGTAGGGACTCCTAAGCAATATTTTAAAACAATAACATTTCCAAGAAAGTATCAGGCCATGCAAGCTCATAGATGAATTATTGTTAAATATTAACATAATAGAAAATGAGTGAGAAAGAAAAATCCCTGATTCATTTTTATCTGTGCCACTCATACTCTGTCTGATATTGCTCCTAGCACCCCTGTAAGGCTCAGAGAAAAACATTTGAGCTATACTCTCTGGTACAGATCCTTTGAGGCAAAAAAGCCAGTGAAAAACTGACATACTCAGAGCTAAAGTCCTAAAAATATTCATGGTATCCTGTCTCCTCATCAAAAATGACAGGAACCCCTTAGGAAATGACAACATGCAGTAGCACTTAGAGATGATGAGGATGATATAGATGTATGTGTGTGTGCGTATGTATAGTCTTTAAAAATCTGGAGATTATATAAATATAGAGACTTAGAGGCATAGAGATATAGATATAGAAATATAGAGATGTAGAGAGATCATCTGATGCCACTAAATAGATGAAAATGGAAAAAAGAGCACTTGGCTCTGAAGCTGAGCCCAGACAAGTTTCAGGTGATGCTGGTCAGAAAGAGGTGTCTTTGTAGACCAAAGGTCTTTTCCAAGATTCTGTCAAGGACATCATGCCCTCATTTGGACAACAGGTGCAATCCCATGGGTTTCTGTCTGGTTCTGCACAGTGAATGGGTGATGAGGATGAGCAACTTTAAAATAAAGTACCTTCTTGAATCTCCTGGTAATCTTGACAAGCCTGTGACCATGGCATTTGTCTACTCCATGCTGGCACAGAGTAATTCCTGAAGACAAAGCTGCCCCACAGGCTGCCTCAAGCTGTGAGCCTGGCTGGCCACTCTGCTGTGGCTGTTGTGAGCTCCCCAACCTGGCTCCAGTCTTGGCCAACATTTTCAAATCAGTTAATGAATGTATCAATCCCCGGCTACGCCAACATTTGTGACAACAGCTCTGACCCTGGGGGATGGCAGAGGTGAAAGGACAGGAGTGGCCATGTGGGAAAGACCCAACCTTGTGGAAGAACATTTGCCAGTGGAGCAGTGCCTCAGCACTGGGAGCTGAGCCTGTTAGGAACCTCTCCTCCAAGGGAAAGGCTCTGCTCCAGCTGTGGTGCTAATTAACAAAAAGTCCCATTTAGTCCTCATATCCTTTCACTTCTCTCAGAATAAAACAGAAGAAAAGCACCAAAGTTGCCCTCTCAGGCAGAGATTTGACTTTATAACACACATGAGACTACCCAAAGTCCACCAGGGAATTTGCTATTGATTTTGCATAAACAACTTTTATATTTTACAGCAGTGACAGAAGAAAGCTCTAAGAGAGCTTTCATGGCTGCCTTTAAAGGACAGTTGTCGCTGTCGAGGCAGGACAGGAATGAAGAGGCTCGGACTCAGAAGGCTCTTGAAAGTAAAACTCTGATTTTTTCAAAATACACCGCTCTTTTATACAGAGCTTCGTAAGGACCAAATCCATTGGTTCTGAAGTGAAAACAAAACACAGCATTGGTGCAAAGTGCTTGACGCACAGTGATAGAACTTAACGATAAACAATGTGAAAAACAAGAGAGATAAAGAAATATTTACATTATTTCCCAGGCTTTTTGCCTGGCTAAAAACTCTCAGTTTCTTTCTTTGACTGAATCTGAGACCCACAGACAGTAAAGTGGAAAAGATCAGTGTACAGAGAGCTGAATAAATATAAGCTAAATAGGACCAGCTTTCCTTGGATCTGCCAGAAACAAGGTTTGTTTTCAATAACCACAGTTGTGAGTGTTAGCAGCAGCATTTTGGGGGACACACACAGAACCACTCCACACTCCTCCTGTGTATATTAGGGATATTATAGGGGATATTAGGGAACACCAGATCATGCTACCTGCAGCATTAATGAAATTCATTCAGAAAATGTGTTGAGAAACCTATACTCTTTCCTAGGAAATTTTTAGTCTGGAAATGGAAGACAATCCCAAAGGAGCAACTCAGGGTGGTGACCAGCCAGTCTGCTGTCTCCACCACTGACACAGCACTGACATCTGGAACCATCACAGAGCCAGGACTGAGATAAATATTCAGTGTTTCCCTTACTCCACATTTTGTGTTCTGTTTTTACCAGGCTGATTGTTTCCTAGTTGACCCATCTGACATTCCTGCTAAATCAGACAGCTGTCCTTGGAAGGACAAGAGAAAGAAAAACACACAGAAGTGTGAGGCTGAAGCTGTGACTTTATTGGTATAGGACTTAGTGTACCAATAAATCTTGCAATCAGCAAAAGCCTTATCCCATAGTACTTCCAGTCACATACTTCAAGACCTGATTTCTCAGCATCAGGATCAGTATTTTAGCATTTCCCTTCAAAAGCAGATTCTCAGCCTCAAATTAATTTAGAGTGGAATCACCCCACTGTAGATGAATTGGGATGCCTTGAGAATTCAGGCAGTATAGACACAATACATAAAATAAAAAGTTTTCTTCACCAAATTCTTCCCTGCAGGCATGGCAAGCCAGAGCCCCAGCAACCTTCACTTGATGGCAAATCCCAGGGAACCAGAAGCAGCTAATAGAAGAGCAGTCTTAAGTCTGACATCTCATTGAGGACTGAAATTAGTGGTAGATTCAGGGCTAAGTCAGGGCAACCTGAACTTGCCAGTGCTATTGCAGGGATTTGCAGGACTGTTCTTACCAGCAGCTCCTGGGTTTGTCTCTATCACAGGTCACGTTGGGCTGTTTTCACACTCTGGCCAGGGAAAGAACAGGGACCTCTCAGCTGCCAGCAAGGTGGCCATGGCTCAGGTGCTGGTGCTCTCATGGGCATAAGAACCAAGGCTATCTGGCAATTCCAGGTAATGCATGAGGTAAATCAGCTTCTTCAGCTCAATACACACCTGCCAGAACCACAACCTACCTTCTCTAGGGTGTCATTTGTTTCCTAATGAAGTCCAGGGAGCTGGGATAAAATGCCATCTTACTCCCATTAGTACCACAATCCCACATTTTCGACCATTTGGATTCATCTGCCCTCATGCCAATAAATTTTTGTTATTCATTAGTTTTGACTGAAAATAACAAAGCCCTGCCTGTACAGAGGGCTTCATTTGTCTAACGCCGAGAATTTGGGGATTAAAGCACTCCCAATTCAGACATGACAAAAAGTAAGCTAAAGATACTGACTACAGCAAGGTGTTACATATGGCAAAATGTGCCTTCAGTCCCTGTGGAACTCCCACGTGTGAGCCCAGCCCTGCCCACGTCCTTTAGCCTGGGCCTGTGCTGCACTCAGCTCTGATGAATGATTCAGGAGCCACTGAGCTGTCCTGCCATGCACCACCAGGACAATTGTCTCTGCTCACCTCAAGCTGCTGACAGAGTTGGCAGCCCTTACTAAATCCCCTAGAAGAGCACTTGAATGTGGTCTGACAGGGAAATGTGGATACTTATGTCTCTCCTAATGGTGTTCTTAGAGAAAATACAATTCTTCCTATGCAGCAGGAGAAATCAAAACATTTGAAATCTATGTATTTTTGAAAGAATATACAGAATCCTTCATATCACCTGAGGGGTCTGAAAAAGTATGTTTTTCTTTGTGTTGTTCATAATAAGTGATAACATTGCCTATATTGTTATGTCCTCTTAGTAAATAAATGCTGGGATCAGTTACTTGATAGATTTAATTCATCCTACCTGTCATATTGCTACAGCTTTTTGCTGGTTGTTAGTACTGTGGTAGTACCTGCAACATCACCTGATTTGTACATCAAAGGTTAATGTTCCCATTGCAATTCAGTTTGCATTGCCGAGGTTTATTCAAGGAAGATGATTTCCATGTCTTGATAAAGGAAATTAATGATAAAAATGATAAAAAATTGTCAAACGATGGTTCTGAATATTAAGAATCAAAAGCAAAAGATGCAAAAGAAGCAATGTTGTGGTAATTTCAATGAGCAGAGTGCTACTTCCCAAAGTGCAGTCCTCACAGAACAGCAAAAGGATTTGTGTGGGTGCATTCTAGCTCTATAGTGTGCCCAAGGTACAGCAATAATTTTATTCTCTAAGTATCCTGGACTGACTAGCATGGCTTTTAAAAACATACTTCAAATAGGGAGGGTTTCATTAACCCTTCAGAAGATATGAAATGTAGAGTCATAAAAGCCTATTTAAAATATAAGGAACAACTATGACTCACTGGAAACTTGTTTTATGTTCCTGAATTAAATACTTACACAGCCAATGGTTCTGTTATTTACAGATGGTGTCACAATATAATTTTCTCATTTTCATGAAAGAAGAAACAGCATGATTGTTTCCTTATTTTTTTTTTTCTTCAGCAATAATGGATGTTGTCACAGGCAGGATAAGTTACATCATTAGGCTTTCTGTGGTAATTAATTCACTGAGTTTCAGTGTTGCTCTAGACAGTGAAGACAGGCATGGTTGCACCAAATAGGCAAAGTAAGAATATTAAGTGAATCCTAAATTCTTCCTTGATGTGAACATAAATGTATTGAGTGTATGTGTTAAATTCTGCAGCTCAGCTCATTGCTGCCTCCCTGTATCTGGGCTTTTGCATCTGTTACATAACAGACCAAAGATATCGTCTGTCATCCTCTCCCTTGCACATAGAACCATGGTAAGCATCACATAAATGCCTGCATTTCACAATGGTGACATAACTTGTCCTTATACTCCCCATATGGATGTCAGAAAACACCATGCACATAAATGACTACCATGTTTCCATAGAAACTAATGTACTTGAGGCAGAAAAATGAAATGAGATTTATAAAATTCATTTTAAAAAGCACAAAAGTTAAAAAAATAAAAAGACATAAAATCTTCTTATGTTTTTTGTCAAAATGCTCAGATGGTGTTCAATCCAGTCGTCTATAAATTATTTTTAGAAATCATTATTTGTTGATGGTAATGACACTGTCTTGGACTGTTAAGTTAAACTGTTAGCTTAAACATTTTGCTTTGTTATCTCTGCCTCCAGTATGTAATCCTGACAGTGTTTTGCAGATGAGCACAGAGCAGAGGTGCCTGTGAGATTCCAGTGTGCCCCACGTGTCCTTTGAGGGCCTGACATATTTTCTTTCAGAGGGCTAAACTTCATGTTTCAGCTTATGGGTGACTGGTTGCTAAACAGAAAAGCAGAATCAGCTGAGGAGGAGGCACTGCTACAGCCTTTCCGTCATGAATTTTATGGGAAAAATCTCAGAGGCAGAGCAGGCACCACCTCTCTACTCTCCCAGAGCAAATTCAGTGCCTGGAGCTGCAACAACTGAACCGAACAGGGACATTTTCTAACTGAGCTCTGATGACCCTGGAGCTGGGATGGCAGCAACTCTGCAGCCACATGGCTTCTGGCACTGACAGTATATCCCATCTACTCCCATGTTCACCAGCCCCTGTTTCAGCATGGGCTCACCCTGGGTCAGAAATATTCCACAATGACAGAAGAGCAGCTTGCCCCTTTTCAGCACCAGGCTGCAGATCCTTGGTAACTACAGGCTGGTTTTCTCAGCTCCTGCTTGAGCTGACTTAGCACTGCTGCTGGGGCTGGTGCTGCCTCCTCTGAATTCGTAAGACCTACAGAAGTGGATAGGTGGGTAATGTGGTAGAAGGAGAAATAATATGAGGCATTTTTCTGTATTCTTTTTTTTTTTTTTTTTTTTTTTTTTTTTTTTTTTTTGAGGGGCAGGAAACAGTTTTGTTTCGCCTGGCATTTCATCAAAACAGGTTTTCCAGCTCTGCTTTGAGTCCGATACAGACATAAGACAGATGTTGCTATACATTTTTCAGTAATTTTCCTATTCAATTCTCTTGGTGTTCACTCTATGACTCCTGCATAATTCAGGTTGCTTACAGTGGTTTGATGTTCTATTTGAGTTTCTTTCTTGTTTGTTTGTCCTCGCCTTTGCCAGTGACTAACATCACGATACTTCACCGCCAGTCTGGGGACTGCTACACCCACGCATCAGCAGCCCATTCCCAGGGCTTCTGTGCAGTCCCAGCCCTGGCAAGGAAGCCCTAAATCCTCTGGGTTTTTAGTGAGGCATGCTGGAATCTCCAAAGAGCAACATTCCAAACAAAACCTAAAGGAAGGTCTCAGTGTACTGTTATCAGCAAGGCTGTTTTTTCCCAGACCATGACATATTAAGGATGAGGGATTTGCATCATTTAATAAGAGATACCAGAGCTCAGAAGTGTGTGTCTGAGCTGGTTTTGGAAGGAAAAGTAACCAACTGCATAGTTGTGAGGTGATGAAGTGTCTAAGAGGCTGGGCTAGTGGACAATAGAAACTTTCATTAATTAGTCATCTCTCTAAACTCATGTTCACCACAAGCAAAACCAGCTTTACCTGTCAGCTGACAAGTGCAGCTGACTTTCTAACACAGCACAACTACAAAAATCACAGCTATCACCCTCTCTTGGTGGGCTCAGCAGTGAGACACTTGACAGAGAGAATTATTGCCTTGTTTTTTCAGTGGTCATTCCAGGTGAGGACTGAAACACACATGAATTCATAGCAAAAAGCCAACAGCCAGTGTCTTCTGAACCCTGTTTTAGGTGCCAGAATTCCCAGCACCCCAGTAGCAAGCCCTCTCGATGCACTTACCCAGCTCTGCTCCAGGGCAGAAGGCAACTGAGGTGCCACAGAGGGATTCCTGCTTTCAGGCTAAGGGCTGTAAGCCCTGATGTATCCTATCCCTCCCGTGGAACCAATCTAAGGTATAAATAAAAATTCAAAAGTTTCATCCTCCAAGTCAATCTGTACATTGACACAAATCATTTGTTGCCTTAACTTTACATCCTTAATCTCTAACCATGCTAGAAAGAACTCAAATAAGAGTTTCTGTCTTCTTTATTAGCTGCTTTTGACACATGTCCTCTTGTAGATACACAAAAGCCTTCAGAAAATACTGTGTGCTGATTCATAGAATCATGGAATTGTTGAGTTTGGAAGAGACTTTAAAGGTCATCTACTTAGGGGTTAAAACTATACAATCTTTAAGACCCCTTTCAACCAAAACCATTCTGTGATTCTATGTTTCTGTAACCTACACTAAATGCTGTCCTAACATTCACTGCTGCAAAATCCCCATATGCAAATAAACATATGCATATTAAAAACAAACAAAGAACCAAACAAAAAACAGAGGAGAAGAGGCAGGATAACATCTAGGACAGAACAGAGATCTTTCAAGAAGAGCATCTGTGCTCAATGAATGTCAGACCTGACAGCTAAGCTGACAAGATAGAATGCTTGCCCTGTATTTAATTAAATTTCACAGCTCCTAATAAACACTTAAAAGCATATGAAGGGGTGTTTCAGTAGCAGAACTTACAATTTTATTACAATGTACTATTACTGCAGCAGGAGAGCAGCTTATATTATCCTTAAATAGCATCCAACTGGAAAATAGGCAGATTGGGCACTACCTGTTGGCAAACAGACTAATTCTGCCATTTTACTTGCAGTGCATAATTAGAAGCCCTCAACAATATTCTGTTGTACTGCTGAGGTTGAAGAGCTGAGCTTTTGGAGATGAGAAATTTCATGCATCTTTCTGCTGGTTTAGAGAAAGATCCTGATGGCTCTGCTCATGCTGAGTAGCAGTACAGAGCTGCACGTGGTCTCAGCAAGGATAATACGCCAGCTCCAGCCTCATCTCGTGACAAGACACAGCGTTGCCTGCAGAGAGTAATGAACCTGCTTTCATAAACAACAGTAGTTGTCTGCTGGTGATTCACACTGTAAAACCTGCCTTGCTGTTGCTGAGGTCTTAATCCTAGTTCCTCACTTGTGTACAGTCCTATTATAATTATGTCTCTCCACTGCATTCTACAAACTTGTTAGCAGCTGTCTGCAGCCTTCAGCTGGGATGACCTCCCTTTATGTGATTTCCCTGTAAGCATCCCTTTTTCTCTGCTCTCTTGGCTGCCTTACTCATGTCCATCTGCTAACATGGCAGGATGCTGCTTCCAGAGCCTTGTTCCAGCAGAGATCCTGGGAGAAGTATGGGTTATGCAAGTAGCCTGTTTAACACAGTCTCATAAGTGAAGAAGTCTTCCCCTGTGTCATCTCCAAGGAATTTGCAACCTGTCTCTCTTTATGCTTTGTTCATACTGCAAAACCATTGTGCTGTTCCTACAACAGCCAGCATTGTCTGGGCAGATGGGCTTTGTTGCTCATCTGGAAAAGGTCTGAGGTGATTCACATCTAAACAGCCTGGAGATCCCACATCAGGGGCCTAAGGATGCAGAAGTTCAAGTGTTTCCTCAGTTCAATATACACAAAGCCCTTGGTTCCATATTCCTGTGCTTGCTGAAAAGCCAGAAGAGTAGCTTTGAAGTGGTTCTTGTTTTGCAGACTTGTGTCCGAGTCTATGCACCATTAATTTTTCTTAATTTCCAAAGTATCAAGCTGAAAGTGAATTACATTTGGCAGATTTTTCCAGGAAGCTGACTTTTTCTGAGTAAAGAGTAGGCAGTTCATAATCAGAATAATAAACTTATTAGCAGAAGAGAAGGTAAAAATAAATGAGGTCAAAAGACCTTCTGGTGACTAATATCTTGTTACTCATTGAACCATAAAAATCACTTGATCTGGACAAGAGCTTGCATTCCTTCTATGTAAATATCATACTGAGGAAGGTTGGTAATACTTTTTGACCAAACTAAATAGCAGAATCAGAAGTGCCTGTTTACTCTAAGAAAGCAAACATCTTCAGTTGTACAACCTGCCTTAAAACTATCAATATGTTACAGTGCTTGCTGTTATGAAAGTAAAGAAAAATATTCACACATGTGAAGTTTCATTAAAGTGGCTCTTCAAAGTACAAAACATAGGCTAAAAAAAGAAAGGTTTATGCACAGAAAGATCATAAAATACTAGTGCATTCAGTCAAATGCACAAGATCTAGAAAAGGTACACTTTTCTTTCACCAGAAAGGGAATATTTCAATAAAATAAAGACTGCAATTCAGTTGCCAAAAGTCCAACAGTCCATGCTAAAGGTCTTTGACACAGCTTGCAATAAATGGGACTGTTTGCTACATGAACAGCTAATTGGGGTCTTTGAAGATGTTAGAAGGAAGAAAAAAAAAAAAAATCCACATAGGAAAGAAACCAGAGTGTTGCAGTCTGTGTTTCTTTAGTAGAGCTCACATGCATGGTTGCACAGAAATTCCCTCTCACTTTTGAGTTCAGAATATGAAGAACTATCTGAAATCCCTCCCCAGTTCCCTGTGCCATGTAGAAGAGGTGTGTTCAGAGCCCCTGAAGTTGATCAATTGAATACAGAGTGGGACAGAGCAACCAGCTCAGTGGTTAAGATTTATTCTTTGTGACTAGAGCTAGGCTGACACTGCTCTGTCACTTCAAGAGCTTGTTCAGTTGGTATTAGCAGGTTTTACCCTTGTTATCTGTGTTACCTACAACACAGCACAGCTATGCCTCAAGAGAGAACACACCTGGAGCACTGCATGCAGCTCTGGAGCCCTCAGCACTGGAAAGACAGGGACCTGTTGCAGCAGGTCCAGAGGAGGGCCACAGAGGTGCTCAGGAGGCTGGAGCATCCCTCCCATGAACACAGGGAATTGAGAGAGCTGTATCTGTTCAGCCTGGAAAAGAGAAAGCTCTGGGAAGACTTTCTAGCAGCCTCCCAGTACTTGACAGGGCTTATAAGAAAGATGAGGATAGAGTTTTTAGCCAGGCCTGTTGTGACAGGATAAGGGGTATGTGGTTTTAAACTAAAAGAGGACAGATTCAAACTAGATATTAGTAAGAAATTTTTTGCTATAAAGATGGCCAGGTACTGGAACACATTGCACAGAGAGGATGTGGTACCCTATCACTGGAGGTGTTCAAAGTCACATTGGATGGGGCTTTGGGCAACCTGATTTGCTTATCAGGGATGATGTTCCTGCTCATTACAGTGAGCTTGAGCTAGATGATCTTTAAAGGTCCCTTCCAACCCAAACTATTCTATGATTTTATGAAATAAATCAATCCCAATGAAAAACTCCAAACACTGCTATCTCTATTATGACACTTTTTCAGCACTGTTGAGTCTCAGAGTGGCCATGTTCAGGGAAAGTATGTTGAAAGGAAAGCAGAATCACTACCCTGCCTAAGGAAAGAAGAAAATGCAGTGAAACTGAGCTGGAAAGAGAAAAGGTGGGCATAGATGAGGGTTAGTGGGAAGAGGGGAACATGTCAGTGTAAATGTTCCTTGGAATGACTGGAATCTTGATTGCTGGTGAATAAATCTCAAAAGAGCTGACAGCTGCAGGGAAGCTTGGAGAGTTGGTCTAAGGTATGAAATGAGACATAAAAAAGGAGAGTTTTTCAAATTGTCATCTCTATGCTGCTGTCTTATCACCAGTTCTGACACAAATATCATCAAGGAAAGATTTATAGTGTGCACTCATTTTAGTTATTTTTATAATTGGATGCTAAATATATATAGAGCTCATCTTTCAGATATTTGAAGTCCTTCCAAATCAGGTAGTAGATCTTTTGGAACTAAAGGTTTCAGTAATCTGCCCAAATATGTATCCCTCCCCTCTTAATGCTGGACTTCAAATACTTCAACCTTGGTCCACAGTTGAACTGGTCCTGGGAAAACTGAAGGTCTTCATTTCCTTGGGGTAGTTTATTAGGTTCTTTACATTCAGGCTTCAGATGAGGATCAAAGTTATACCCACATCATGAAACTTATTAGTATCTGTTACAGACAGAAGATTGGTTTGGTCACAACCTGCCTGGCCCAGATTGCAATCAGCCATTAAATCAGCTGCCTTCTCTGTCCAGATCAGCATCTGGACTGGGTGGAGCCTTGAACTGGGCTGAGCATTCTGTCACTCAGGAATCCAAATGCCTGTCCCCAGGAAGCAAGAGCCTGTTCACATCAGGGGGTGCTGCCCTGCATGGGGAGAAATAATGTCATGGCAAACTGTGAAATGCACAGACTGAAGCAAACATTGTGATTAATAGAAGAAGACAGCAAAAGAGAAGGAAAAAAGATAACGAACAAGGCCTTGTTAGCACGACTAATAAATGAGACCACACTGTGTTGTCCTGGGGAAGAAGCAAGGGGAATGGCACAGAGAGCCAGTACAGAGACAGTGGATCTGGGAGGAAATAAAGTCATGCCACTGGTGAGCATCTGAAAAGGTCAGCAGAAAGGCTTGGCCTCATTGTGCCTTTGAAAGGACTTGAATTTAAGGGCTCAGTCCAAAAAAGTGCCAAATTCTGGAGCCAACCTTTCATGGCACTCTTCCCTGGGCCCCCCCCCCCCCCCCCCGGCAATAAACTTCAGAGGAATTTTCACTTACTCAGCTTTGTTTGACCAGCAAGGGAGAGCTGGAGCTCAGCAGTGCCTTTTGTCCTGTGGTGCCTGTGTTGGTACACCTGCTCCAAGGGGAGCGTTTTAGAAATTCAGCAGATAATGAATGGCCCCATCCAGCCACCAAATCAGCACAAAGATGAGTAAGGATTCCAGGGCTGAGGGGTTGCAGATGTCTCACCTAAGTGAAAGCTCCTTGGATCAGATGGTCATATTGTCTCTATGGGAAAATCATGATTGCTTTGACAAAATGTGGATTAAGAGAGGAGATGGAAAATAATCACCCTTCTCCCATTGTCTGTGATATTTCTTCCATATTTCCCCCATTAGCTTACTGAATCACTTCAAATGTGCCCTTGTTTCTTTGTCCCTGGCCTTCATTTTCTGCCTCCAAATCGTCTTTCAGGAATTTCAAAGCTTTCCTTCCTCCTCTCTTATTTTATCATCAATTAGATTTTTTTTCTCTGAGAAATCTTGACTCCTAGAGACCCAGAAGGAGTCATCTGGCACAGCTTTATTGATGAGAATGGAGCTCTGCGGATTTCTTCCAGACAAGGAACTGGCTCAAAGGTTCTAGAAGTGCTTGCCTAGCTGATGCTATGAGCCCCTTCACATGCTGGTTTATACAGGAGGTACAACCCAAAGGGGCAAGGCAAGAGGGTGATAAAGCTGTAGTGTCTGCATGCAGGTTTCTGGTCAAGTAGAATCAGGAGATAGAACTTCCTAGATCTCACCCTACTGATTTTTAATCTGCCCCAAAATGTGCCTGAGAGAGGTCTGCTTTCTGCCTTCAGCTGCAAGCTGGGGTTCAACCCCACTGCACTTACTGCTGTGCATTGGGTGAAAACTCTTGACCCACATATTAATTATCTGAATCAATGCATGAAGTCATTGTCAGAGACGAGTTATCTACAAGGAGCAATGCAAATTTATGGAATAAATTCTGCCTATTTTTCTGTTTGCTCTTTGTCCTCCACTATCTCCTTGTAGTCCTCTAGAAGATGGGAGTTTTCTCAAATGTATTAATTTTGGAGATTTCTTTCCTTGGAGATCAGCTAAAGAAATATCTTTGGGAATATGCACAATTTGTTATTCATAAGTCACGCTCTGTTGCTTAGTCATATCCCTGCTTCTCTGTTCCCGGATGGAAGCATTATGTAACATCTGTGCTCCACATAAAGGCAGGAGAGGGACAGGCTCCACATGTACATGTACATCTATGCATACATAGGTATAGATCTGTGTGCATTATCAAATACTTACAGGCATAAACCAGCATAAATAATATAATTTCTGCTTTCAGTAGTACATTGTGTCCAGAACTGTGTCCAGTTCTGGCCCTTGAGTTTGGGAAGGACATTGAGATGCCTGAGCGTGTCCAGAGGAGAACAAGAAGACTGGAGAGGGGCTTGGAACACAAGCCCTATGAGGAACGACTGAGGGAGCTGGGGGTGTTTAGCCTGGAGAAAAGGAGACTCAGAGGCAGCCTTATCACTCTCTACAGCTTCCTGAAGGGTGGTTGTAGTCAGGTGTTGTTACTCTCTTTCTCCAGGCAGCAACTGACAGAACAAGAGGTCACAGTCTTAAGCTGCATCAAGGGAAATATAGGTTGGATATTAGGAAAAAGTTTTTTACACAAAGGGTGATAAAGTTCTGGAATGGCCTGCCAGGGGAGGTGGTGGAGTCACCACCCCTGGATATGTTTTAAAAAAAGACTGGATGTGGCACTTGGTGCCGTGGTTTAGTTGAGGTGTCAGGCATGGGTTGGACTCCTGATCTTGAAGGTCTCTTCCAACCCAGTCATTCCGTGATTCTATTTCTCAGATATGTGGGCAAACTATTGCAGACCAAAAGGTCTGGAAATGTGAGCCTGCACAAGGTAGTCCAAACCACTGTGGAATCATTTTTATTCTGCTGGCAGAGTAAGGAGCCATAATGGATCTGTTGAGTCCAGTGTTGAGAATTGGTATGTGGTACAAGAAACAATGAACGTCTGCCTTGAAAGAGCTTTGTGGCCTCCTGTTCAAGCCAGCTCCAGCCAGGGCAACCCAAAGACTTCTGCCACCCATATCAGCAGGCTAGAGTCAAATGAGACTCAAACTCTATCTAGAACTCACTGTAATTTTAAAGGATGCACAGCAGCTATCTGGACAGAACAGATAGCCAGAAAATACACAGCACCTGGCCAAAGCTAACAAATTGTAGAATTGCTTTCCTTTTAAAATAAAAGAATTATTAGTGCCCATGTGTCCTTATATGTCAGCCATGTCCAGGTCCTGCTGCTTATCCAGGCCACATTGCTTACTCAGATAATTAATTCAGAGCATAGTTTATTCAGAAGGCAGAATTCCTTCACTTTCCTGTGGCTGAGCGCATACACCCTGGTAAGAACACCACAATTTCCCATGCACAAAGTGCAAAATAAATATATATGAAAAAAAGAAACTAAAAATAGAAATAAATAAGCTGGAAAATAAGGCTTCTGTCTTGTAAATCAAATCCAATGGCTTTTACCACACCTGCTTATATACATGCAATAACACAGTGCCCCCTACACCTCAACACATATTTATTTCAGAATTAACTGTGCACAAGTGACACCAAAGCAAAACCATCATTTGCCAGAACACCTGGTTTCCCTGCTGAGGTTTCAGATCCAAAAGCCGAGATCTGTCAGGTTTCTCATGGTGTGATTGCAGACATGTAAATTGGAGGCAGCCAATTTCATTTTGCTCATAAGCTTTAAGAAATGTAAATCTGGGTCTCTGAAATATTCTAATTACTTCTCCCCTGATGGATCTTTGTGGCTTGAATAACACTAAAATTGCATGACATTCCACCCCCAGAAAATACATAATTCATATCTGCAATCCAGCATCTGTACAAGCCCTGTTCAGCTTCAGGGAGAGCATTAATTTCAGAATGAGGGAATTCCTTGTTTCTTTATAGGGGTAAAAATGTAAATTTATATCAACTGCAATTTCCATGCTATTCATCCACAGGGAAGCAAAGACTGTGCTGGTGGTGTGTGCTGCACCAAGCTGGTGCTTTGTGCATTGAAATCCGTTCTGCTTGAGCAGTGCCATGTTGGCACCTCAGACCGGTTGTGTCACCTTCGCTGTCACCAAAACTGACACGGTAGCACTGAGACAGGTGACTGCAGCGGGGGGCATCTCATTAGGCATTTGCTGGGTGGGTGACTTAGGCACCAGAGGGGGCGGAGAGCAGAGATGGCATTTTACAGCGGTTAAGTAAAGAGACATTCCCCTTGGCACATTTTGATCAGTATAAATGAAAAGATGTCTCTCAATTGCTTTGGTTTCGTAACAGTCAGCTCCCAGGTTAGAAGCAGAGATAATTCTGGGGCCTGCAACACAGACTGCATTTTCTGGCAGACAAAAAACAGGAGTTTTCCATAAATGTACAAAAGGAACAGGGGAATTAGGCAGAACGCTCTAATAATGGGTGTGAAGTGTGCAGGAGATGCAGACGTGATAAAAGTATATTTGTTCGTATCACTTCGGTGCAGCACCCTCACTTCAACTTTGTATTTATTGTATTCCTTTGAAATGTAGCTGCTTTGTAAGTATAATTAAGAGCGTGTGCCCTGCACTTTGCAAACATGGGGATGCTGCCATGGCAACAGCAGGGGAACGCAGGGAAGCAGCTCTCTCTGATGGATGTAATTACATAGCAAGCATCTATAATGCCTTTAAATACAGTTTACTTTTTCATGGAGGATGTATATAATGGATATTATAAATTCCCTGTGTGTATTCCAGAAATGCTCTTTGCATGTATTGCAAGTTCACTTTTTGCAGACTGCACACGTCAGGAGGGAGCCACCCCTGCGTGGCAGTGAGGCTGGGGGTGAGGGACCCGAGCTTCTGACTTCTCCGGGATCAAAGCGACGTGCTTCTCTACTTGGTTTTGTTTCTCTTATATTTCAGGATTGTATTTCAAAGTCAGGTTTTGTAAATACAGTTGATTTTACTGCTTTGGCGTTAGAAGATTCAAATTCTTACGCATGTGTCCAACTTTACTGAAGTTTGGAGCCCTTCTCAGGTTGGAAGAATTTTCAGGTAAGTAAAATTCCCCGTTGTGTCAAGCCTCAGGAAAACTGGTGCGCACAGGCAGCTCCACTGAGTAACTAATTGCCACAAGCCTTAATCCCGGCCCTGCATTCCTCAAGCATTAACCCTCTGTGCCCTCTTCTTTCCAGGGAAGCGTTTTCCACATGGAGGGAACAAAGGGCTGAAACCTGAGCTCCCAGGGATGAAACTCAGTCAGGCAGGTGGTGACCAGCCACCTCTGTCCCTGTGTTTAAATGGTTATTCTGTTCCATTTCAGACAGCTCAGCCAGAAGCCTTCAATAAGGGAATGGAAATGGAGTTTGATGGGAAGGGAAAGCAGAATTTTTCCTTCCAGGGCATCCCTTGGAAGAGAAAATATATGTGACAAGGTGGGGATTATATGAAGCTAAGCAATATATGGCTAACACCAGAGGAAAAATAGAAGGAATCTTTATGGCCAAGGATCCTTTCATGAGGCCAAGAGGCAGGAAAGCTTGGCACAGCTCTTGCCAGTTGTCAGTCTATCTCACAAGAGATATGAGCCCCATTTGGAGTCTGAGATCATCAGGGTAAAGCCATTGGCACATGTATATAGTGTGAGATTTTTTGGAAACTGAACAGCAGCTTACAAATCGTAGGCAATATTTTCACAGAAAAAAAGAGAAATTGAAATCTTCTAGAAATTGAAATCTTGGGATCCATAGAACAGTCTTCTGCAGAATGAGAAATTACTCCAGGTTGAGGTGCAGTAGCCCAGGAAGGTGTTCCCCCGTGGGTTGTGTGGTTTATTACAAAACACCTGTGCATTTGCAATAACACAGCTTTCTCTGGTAGCACCAAGATATTGAAAATCACTCTTTTTGGTAACCACATGTTTTTGTTTTAAATATTGTCATTTAGAAGCCTGTCAATACAAGATATTTTTAGTACATTCTTAGACTACTTTACTAAAACTAAAGAGACAGGCATGATTTGAAAGAAATCAATGTATTTGTGGTGCCTTCCCCCAGTTAAAAACTTGAGGCCCAAAGCACATAAGGAGATGCTTTCAGCTAATCACTTTTATCACCCCCTCCCCATTTTTCTGTCTTAGAGGTCTTAGCACAGAAATTAATATGATCTGTTCTCCTTTAAAATTGTGATTAAATTCTCTTACACAATTTTTTTCTTACTGTGTCTCACACTGGACAAAGAAAGAATAAAAATTAAAAAAAAGAGTCCACTTACAGTCCAGTTATTTCAATGAGACAAGAAATAGAAAATTAATTATTAAAAATAGTTCTGAAGCTTTAATTTTTAAACATGGAAGCATTTTAACTAAAACTTGTTTGCTTAACAGGCTTGCCTCTTATTAATGCTGTCACTTACCTGCACTTTTCCCATTTGTTCATTATTAACACTCTTAAATTGACAGTTCAGTGCAGCCTCGCATTCAGAACTCTTCTGCATGTACAAATCTGTCAGCAAAACCCAAGAAATAACCAGGAATTTACTTCTATGACTTCTCATCAGTGTTCTTGATTGCTAAATACTGGAGCATCTAATGTCTGGAAACAGAAGGACTTGCCTCAAACCTGGAGAGAAGACTGACTTGTGAGCTTGCATCCCTCACAATGACTCAGAACCAGACTGCTGACTAAGAGAATTTCATTGTTCATGCCACAGAATATTTCTAAATTGCAAATTAGTAAAAGCACTATTCTGTACTCTCAAGCTAACATAAGAATGTGCATTTTTTTTTATTGCATTCTCATTATTTCCTTTTCCTTTATAAGCCAGGAAATGAAAGATTAAAGAATTCAGTGTGAGGGGAGCTGAAATAATTGCTGCAATCAATTTTAGCCATATGTTCATTTTTATGTATTTAACCCCCATTTTCCCATTTCCATTCTCCCTCTTCCATTCTCTATTATCATCTGTTCCATCTATGTTCACAGCCTGAAACTGCACAAACACACCCTCTGGAGCACAGAATATTTTTTGCTAACTTGTTTTTCACTGGAAGGTTTACAGCAATGGAAGACTAAAATTTTACTGCAGTCAGCAGTTATTACAATAATATAATTATGAAGAATACCTGAATCCATTTTATCAAGAATTTCAATCACCTTTGTTAACTTGTAAATCACATTTTAACACTTAGAGGCAACATTATGTCTTTTCCTCTTTTTCCTTTCCTTTCCTTTCCTTTCCTTTCCTTTCCTTTCCTTTCCTTTCCTTTCCTTTCCTTTCCTTTCCTTTCCTTTCCTTTCCTTTCCTTTCCTTTCCTTTCCTTTCCTTTCCTTTCCTTCCTTCCTTCCCTTCCCTTCCCTTCCCTTCCCTTCCCTTCCCTTCCCTTCCCTTCCCTTCCCTTCCCTTCCCTTCCCTTCCCTTCCCTTCCCTTCCCTTCCCTTCCTTCCCTTCCCTTCCCTTCCCTTCCCTTCCCTTCCCTTCCTTCCCTTCCCTTCCTTCCCTTCCCTTCCCTTCCCTTCCCTTCCCTTCCCTTCCCTTCCCTTCCCTTCCCTTCCCTTCCCTTCCCTTCCCTTCCCTTCCCTTCCCTTCCCTTCCCTTCCCTTCCCTTCCCTTCCCTTCCCTTCCCTTCCCTTCCCTTCCCTTCCCTTCCCTTCCCTTCCCTTCCCTTCCCTTCCCTTCCCTTCCCTTCCCTTCCCTTCCCTTCCCTTCCCTTCCCTTCCCTTCCCTTCCCTTCCCTTCCCTTCCCTTCCCTTCCCTTCCCTTCCCTTCCCTTCCCTTCCCTTCCCTTCCCTTCCCTTCCCTTCCCTTCCCTTCCCTTCCCTTCCCTTCCCTTCCCTTCCCTTCCCTTCCCTTCCCTTCCCTTCCCTTCCCTTCCCTTCCCTTCCCTTCCCTTCCCTTCCCTTCCCTTCCCTTCCCTTCCCTTCCCTTCCCTTCCCTTCCCTTCCCTTCCCTTCCCTTCCCTTCCCTTCCCTTCCCTTCCCTTCCCTTCCCTTCCCTTCCCTTCCCTTCCCTTCCCTTCCCTTCCCTTTTCCCTCGCCTCGCCTTCTCTTGCAATTTTAATAAAGTGGCCATTTGCAAAGTTTGTGTTTCAGTGTTTTTTCATTTTTAACACTTGCATGCACACAAACAATAATCCAGTGGATGTCTCCCCCTTTTGCTCCTCCTGGTAAAGGAGTTCTCCAGTTATTAACCCAGTATATCAGGATTTATCTATTAATCCAGTGCATCACAGGAACTAGCGAAATTTCGATTTTGATTCTCATAGTAACTGGCTAGTGAAACAAGGGTAAGGCAAGGATAAGACATTAGATTTTGAAACAAGTTTCTAAAGTGATACTTTCTCACCTTTAAAAGCCCCAAAGGAATGAGTATGCAACAGATACCTACCATTTACCTGGCAATACAGAGCAGGTAATTGGGACCACATGACAGCATGTATTTTGCTTTGAAGGCTACACACACCGTTACAATTCTTCATGGTTCACTGGGGAAAGTATTTGACCTATGAACTCCAAGTCAATGAAAATTTAAAAAAAAATTATGGTTTTTCCTCTTTAGACACCATCTTTAATCAGGTTTGTTTGCATATGGTTTTAAAAGTTGAGCTTAAATTTACACAGTAAAATTATAAATTCATTCTCCAAGGGGTGGTTTTATGATTCAGTCTGTAGCATCTCTGAAAATGTAGAGTTCAACTTATGATAAACCTCTCAGAGCCTGAATTTAAACACCCCACATAATGAAACAAGACCTAAAATAGACACCATGTTTTGATGATTGTCTCCCACACATTGGAGGCGGTTAAAAAAAGCAGATTTTGACTTGCAAACAAGTTTTCTCTACCAGCCAAAAAACCAGGGGTAGGTCATGTTTAAATTGCTGGGCTTCAGTGCCACAGTGCCCTCTCCACACACCATCCCTCCTGGGCAGTGTCACTCCCAGGGGACACCAGTGGGTGAGGGGCAGGCTGGGCTGCACAAACGCCTTTCAGCTTGGGATGTGTCCAGGATAAAATCAGCACACACACCAAAGAGCACATTACACAAGGATTACAATATGCATATACATTATGCATACCTTACACAAGTATAGGAAAAGACTGTGAGAATTTTTACCATAGGATGGGATCTTGCCCATGAAAAGGAAACTCTAGGTCATATGATAGCCTTGGCTGAAAAGCAGCATCCTACAGATTGTTCATGCTTTCTGATCATCAGCAACATTCTGAGGCTGATGCATTGAAACCAATAGCAACCTCACCACTGAATTCAGTGGGGAAAGTTGAACTTCAGACTTTCACCCTCTTTTCTTACTACTTTTTTGAATATTTCCCCCCACAAAATCTAAAATTTCAAGGATGTGTTGTACACATAAAATATCAATGTGTCGAGTATAATTCAATCTATTAGATCAGTGTTCCTTTGCCTTCATTACTTTCAGTGCAAAGGAACACATGCTCCCATTCTGAGATTTCTTTGCTGGTTCTTGATCCTCTATTTTCCAATTGTTTGTGTGCTAGAAATTACTTTGCCTGTGCTTTGTTGACACAGACTTAGCAGACAAAAGCCCAATATTTCAGGGTACAAGAAAAGCTTTCCAGCATGCTCCACTGGGCAGAATAAACACCAGCCCTTCTTGAAACCCATCTGCATCCTATGTTCGACATCTTCAGCATATTCTTAACCAGAAAATAGCAATCATTAGCAGGCCAACCTTCCTCCATGAAGCAAATGAACTGTTGATTAAAGAGGTTGATGTTGGTGAGTATGCTGCTGCTAGAACTGTCTGATTTATTAATCTGAAACAAATGACCTCATGAACATGTCACTGAAAAGATGTGTTCATGTGGAGACTTAGATTTGCATGAATTTATTTTCCATGTGGAATTGATTAACCAAAGTGAATTAGTTTGAGGGTTCTTGTTTGCATTTGTCCACTTAAAATATTTATTTATTTTCTAATTAAGAGAAGGAAATCATTTAATCAGTAGTTTTATAAACAACAGGATATCTTTTCTTTTTCATACATTTCACATCCATAATTTTGAATTTTATGTCAGTGGCACAGATGAGGCTGGGGAAGGATGGGTCCCAAGAGACTATTTTTCTTGTGAACTTTCTCAGCTTGCCCTTGGCCCAGCCCTTGATGCCTGACAGTGCTCTGTGGCTAAGGATGGGAAATCAGGGTAGTGTTAAATTGAAGAATGTCATGTCATGTGGAGCCACCTGAGCTAACACCAAGGGACTATTTAGGGTTCAGGGTAACACCCCTACATAGGCAGAAGGGCATATTTTGTACATACAGCCTGGAAGCATAGATAGATATAAACATGTTTAGGAAATATTTGCTAAGAAGAAAACCTAACAAGATACATCTTTTTCTTTGGCATCATCAGAGCAGGGGAAAGGAACAATTAGATTGGTAGGATAGTTTGTGCTGGAGTAGAGTTAATTTTCTTCACAGTAGCTGGTAAGGGACTGTGTTTTGGATTTTTCATGGAAAGAGTGAAATAACACCCAAATATTTTAGTTATTGCTAAGCAGTGCTTACACAGCCTCAAGGCCTTTTCTGCTTCTCACCTCGCCCCACAGTGAGCAGGCTGGGGCTGCAAGGTGTTGGGAGGGGACACAGTCAGGGCAGCTCACCCCAACTGACCACAGGGATATCCCATGTCACACATGGTCAAGTGACCACAGGGATATCAAATGTCATGTTCAGCACGTGAGCTGGGAGAAGAGGAAGGGGGACATGCAGAATTGTGGCACTTGCCTTCACAAGGAGCTCTTACACAGGATGGAGGCTGAGCACCTGCCTGCTGATGGTCAGTGCTGAGTGACTTTCCTGTTTCAGTTTGCTGGTATGAGCAGCTTTTGTTTTACTCATTAAACTCTATCTCAACCCATGAGTTTTCTCAGTTTTACCCTTTTGATTCTCTCCATGTCTCACTGGAAAGGGCGAATGAGTGACTCTGAGTTAAATCCAGTGGCTTGGATGCCAGCTGGGTTAAAACCACAAGAATTTTTAAAATTTGTTTGGACTGTAACTTCCAAGGAGCAGGGTGTTTTGGAAGTACTGTCCAGTAAAACAAAGACATGGGTTTCACAATGGGCACAGATGGATGCTGGTGGTCGGGGTACTGTTCCTCTGAGCTCCATCCTTTGTGCTCAACTTCACTTTTGTAAAATACAAAAAGCTGCATTGCACTTGTGAAAACGTTCTGCATCTTGTTGGAGCTATGGAATTGTGGGGGTTTTGTGGTTTTTTTCACTTTTTCTCTAAATGCTCCTATTCTGTTTGGAATGACAAAGATAGTTGTTGGAGTGGATTTGTCTAACTTCCCGTCAAATCAGTGTTTAGTCTCAGAAATGTCTTTTGTTGGCAAGTCACAGAAAGATACATAGCATACTCCACTGTGGAGATGTAGCTAATCTGATTTAGTGTGAAATGCTTGCCAAATTTGCAAGCCACTGGACCTCTTGTTAGACAGTGGGTTCCAAGACCTTGTTTTACTTTTTTGGGGCTTAGACTCTTAACAGGGTAAGGACTTTGTCTTCTCCTGCATTCTGCCTATTGCCTACCATGGGAAAAAATGGAAGGGGCTTAGTCTTTATTTATTCAGAAGCATCCAAAGCTAAAATTCATTTAGGAAATGGACTTCAGGGATGATATGGATGACAGTTCCCAGAACCTAACTCTGATATCAGCAAACACATGCCAATGAGATCAGCCTACTTCCTTTGTTCAAAAAAAATCAGCAGGAAATGAATAAAATTGTCTTCCTATTTCCTCACTAGAGAGAAAAAAAGTTAAATTAGGGCATACTGGCAGCAGAGTGAAAAAAGGGGATTCCCTGTCTTGACTTGACACTTATGTATTAGTTTTGTTGAGTGACAGATGTGAGACAAAGAGAAGAATGTAGCTGCATACCAAAAGAAATAAAAGGTATTAGAGTAACATATTTGTGCATGTGCACTAAGCTTTGACCCTTTGTTCTGACAGTCAGCATTTAGTGAAACCCCCAGTGCATATTTAAGAGGAAATATAAAATAGATGGGTTTTTAACAAAATCTTTGAAGTTGGCATCTTTTATAATAGGTAGAAACTGGAGATATCTTCATGCAAATTTCCCCAACTATAACTACTACTGCATTTCCCCTAACTTAATGAGAAATTATTAATCACTTTTGTACAGTGCCCTTAATTAGGTTCTTCTGCATGAATGTGTAAGAAAGCTGGAGCCTGGCATGTGAGAACCTTTTATTCTGAAAAGAGAGTGTTGTAGCTTACTGCACTGCTTGAACTGAAAGTGTGTCTATCTCATGAGTTACTTATTTCACAGAGGCAGTTAAAGGATTACATGTCCTAGTCACACTTGTGGGACAGGAATGGAACAGGGACTCAAAGGAAGGTTGTTCATGTATTCAAGAGTTGTTACAATAAAATCAGAGGATAGGACCCAGATAGAGTCCATATCAAAAGATAAGACCTAGAAAGGGGGAGAAATAGGATCCCAGCAACTTGACATGTGTCAGTCTCCCTAAGAGCTCCTCAGCACCTGATCCAGAGAAGCACCATACCATCTCACCATCCCTGGCTTTGTCTGGAATTCTGTGCACCAAGATGAAACCTTTCCCATAAGTAATCTAACGGTGCTACCTGCCTGCTGATGAGAGGACTGGAGAAACCCCTGGTACACAAAAGCAGCTGCTCAAAACCTGTAATTCCTTTTTACAGACATGCAGACCTTAGTCATCTAGTCTACAATAGTTTGAACAGCTTTCTTTAAAAGTTCTAGTGCATAATTACTGAATATGGAAAATCCATCTGGTCACAGCATAGATTTCATTAGAGCACAAAAGTGGGCTTAACAATGATTACACACTTTACTTTTAATTTCGGTATCCAAGTGCGTGTCATGCTTCTTAAATTGATTTTTTCATCTACTTATGATGCTGTTTCCTATATCTGACTTTGTAGCAACTTTGGTCATTTGCTCTGTCAAACTTCATTCTCCTGTTTTTGCCCGCTCTGGTTTCAGCATAGAGGGATTTCTCATCATCTTTGGATGAATCTCAGCTCTAGGTACCCTTATGGGACTCTGTGTCAGTGGAAATTTTTCAGGAATGTATAGAAGACCTGGGCCTTCAGATTTTGTGCTGATCTCTTTTGACTTTATTTGCTTGTTATTAGGATCATATGAGGTGACTGACTTTAAGGGACACTGCAACAAGGATCTTTTGGGAGAACTGTTAACTTGCTTTTTTGGGAGAACAGGCAACTCGTCTGTGTTTCTCTCTAGACAAAAATTTTTAATGAATTCACTTATTTTTCTGTCTTAGTAACAGCCAAATTAAATTTCATCTTACTATTCTTCTGATTGCTTTCTAAAATACATGGCAGGAGAAAGAGAACCTCTATTTCTCTTTCCCTGCTCTTAATGCCAAGAGGGCTTTTGAGAGAAGGAAATAGAAAAAGAAGAAAAAAAAACAAACAACAAATAAAAACATGGACTCAGTAATGGAGAAACATCTAATTGTTCAACTGACAGAAGGAAAGCTCAGTAGAAGAGGAAAATGTGGATTGCTGTATTGATATGGCTGTAAAAGATGCAGTTCTAGAAACTAAAAATTCTTCTCATGTGCAAAGGTTGATAAAATGAAAATAAATTATCCTTGCACCAAAACACTTATTTCAGTCTTTTTATTTCCTTGCTCTTGCCTTTGATGTTGTCTGTATTTTAATAGTAATTTGCCTAGGGTTTTGGTTTATTTCCTGGGTTCAATCCAAATCCTGTTGGGCACGCTTAAAGAATATCACCATTCTGCAGCCAGTTGTATCTGATCCAGAGCCTGAAATGGTTAGTCATGCTTTTGTTACCTCAAGATTAGACTATTCAAACTCCTTGCTGGTTGGTTTCCCTGATAATGCCTTCTATGAACTCCTACTGTTACAAAATGTGTTTGTTGAAGTGATCCACTGACTGCCAAGTCAGTGCAGTAACTATTAACTGCTTCATTAATTAAATTTAAATTATTCCATGAATCTGCAGAAAGCACGAATAGCCTCAGCATACCATATCCCTAAAAATTTGTTTTTTTCACTACAGGTACAGACTGGGTCTTGCCTGCTTCAGCAATACTTTCATCCAAGAATTGTCTCTGTCATCTTCAGTGGACACTGGGCTAAGGCCAGTAACAAAAATGCAGCAGAGCTGGCCTATAACCAGGTAAATCTGTCAGATGTCACACAGGTAGCTTTCATGAATTATACAGAGCATTAATTTTAATAGTGTTTCATACTAACTCCAGCTGTTATAAGCCCACAGGTGGTCTTTAACTACTTGCTACAGTACAACAGAATGAATTCTTCTTGGCATTCAGTGTAGGTTTCATTAACACTTTTACTAGCACAAAATGGAATGAAGCAGCATGAATTTTAACACAGATGCTTTTTTAATTTAATAACAACAAACATAAGAATCTGTAGAGAAAAAAAACCTTGAATTCACAGAGCTCCTAACTTCTCATCCGTGTGTGTGTGCTTATGAGAAACAGGAAGGCAGGGGAAGAAAAAAGTGCAAGGGAGGCAAGTGCTGAAACAGATTCAAAATTTCAGACTGGAAACTTAGATGTCATCAAGGCCTAAGTCAGTTAGAAATGCAAGTCTGCATTCTGACCTTACCAAATACCTAGTGAATTGGATGTTGTAGATATGATTATTCATTAAAAATAATTTAAAAATCCACTTTTATTTAACACCCTATGATAATGTTTGGGAGACATTCTGACACTGCCTCACTTCTGACTGTTGGCCCTCCACTACACCACAAGATCCATTCTCCCCCTGTCCCCAGTGCCATGAAGCAGCTGGCAGTGTTTGCTGCCATACTGCCCTGGCAGCTCCACCTTCCATGGGCAGAAATCTGCCTCTCTGTATGAGGAGCTGCAAGTTGCCCCTTGATTTGCTATTCAAGTGTGAACAGCTGCACGAGTAACCATTTTTTCTAAGGTATAACAAGCAAAAATAGCATAAAACTTTCAGACAGCTCTTTAGCACATTGCCTGTGGTGCTATACTTTCCCAGACTACCATACAGTCAGAGAGAGCCTCTCAATACAGAAAGAATAGAGGGGAAGCATCCCTTGCAGTAAAAACTAGCAATGCCGCCTTCTATGCTAATTAAGTGTTTTAAAATTGTGTACCCAGCTGTGCTGCACTGAATTGTACAAATGGGGTTAAAATCAAACCCATTTTCAACTTTAACTTCTTCAGCATTTATTTGTATTGTATTGCCAGGGTATAAATGTTTTCATGGGATGTGCTTTCCGCACATGTATAAAATGTTAAAGGGGCTGAATAATTTCATTGGAACCACACAGAGTCCAGTACTCTTTCCACAGTGAATGCTTCAGAGCAGAAGTCTGAATGAGTAACAGAGATTTATAATGTGCCCCAGAGGTCAAGACACCCCAGTTTTGGCAGAACAATGAAGGGATCAAATTCCAATGGAGAGTGGCCTCCCCTGAGCTCTTCTGGCCTCTGCTGACCCTGGCCATACAATGCAAGGGATTATTCACAAAAATACCTCAGTCTTTCTCAAGGGTTTTTGTGGTTTACAGAAAAAAAAGCCCAGACCCCTACCATGTGGGAGTACACTTGTTAACTCAACACTTCCATTTTCGCTCAGAATCACATGGATAGCAAAACAATCTCTGTTCTTCCCATTACTATGGCCACTTTAAAAAATGAAAAGAAAAATAAATAAGAGACCAAACAGACAGCTGGACTTTCTGCAAAGTGTGCATTTAAATGTCAGAGATTACTCTAAGGAGAAGTGCTGAGTTAGGATGCCATAAATGGCTGTGCTGAGAAAGTACTGCTGGAGACGGGATATGGCTCTGGTAAAAGCAACTTCCAGCAGTGTCAGTAACAAGTGGGACTTGATGATAAATAGTGATAAATAGAACATCTGGAGACCCACATCTAGATCCAGACTAGGCAACTCCTTGGACAAAAATGTTCATTACTCCATTTTCTCTTAACATTTTATTTCTGTCATGACTGAAATGTACCTCAGCACATGTGACCTGTCATATACTGTCCTCCAGCCAAGGCCTAATGTTGCAATAAATAAAAGAGGAAAAAATAATTTTACCAGAAATTACAGAAAATTTTCAGTTGAGAGCTAACCTTTACTAGGGAGAGAGGTAACAGAAAGATTATCTCTGTGAATAAGTAAAATAGGGTACTGGTACCAGCAGTTTTATAATAGTTTGGATCAAACTTCTTTTTTTTCCTTCTTTAAGAAAGGCCTTAAATTACCCTGGCAAAGACTAATGTCTGAGTGACCTTATCCATTTCAGTTGGGACAATAAAATCTCGTTTGTTTTCAGCAAAGTCAAAAGGCTGCTGGAAAAGAAAATTAGTGTTTCATACTGACTTGTTCACATCATCTGTAAGGGTTGTGTTCAAAGTTATCCAAGCTAACAGAAGCCAGTTAAAATTCAAATTGTTTTGCTAGAAATCCAGTACTGAAGGTGGAGAGATTAATTTAGTCAAAAAAAAAGGCAACAAATGCAATCCAAATTCTGTGCTGAAGATAAACACAAGAAGTGTGACCTCAATAGGCAAAAATTAGTGTGTGGTAAGCAAGGTCTTATTAGCAAACAGAGTAAGGAGACAAGAATCTTGTCCAAATACTGATCCTGTGATTCTTCAGAAAAGAAAAAAAGGGCTAACTAAACCTTAATGTTTATTAACATCTGATCCTATTGAAGTATATACACCATTTGAACAGCAGCATCATGACCATTCATGAGGATTTGATATTTCATCCTTGGTGAACTCCATCACATTAGTGTAAATTAACAGAGAGATTTCATTCTGAACGTACTGGCAGTTAAGGTGATTAATTTTGTCTTGCTCAGAAAGCAGAGTAATATGCCTTTTTTGTGTGTAGCAAATCAGCAGAAAGGACTCTGTCATCAACGCATTCTGAATTCCCAAGAAGAAGAGCCATGCTCATGTTAATGTCATCTGCAAATACAGCTTTCCCCCTTAGCCATCAACCAGAAAGGAGAGTGTTGAAAAATTGGTAATGAGGTGCAGTGTGGCTGCAGAAACAAGAGGAAACCATGCAGTGAGCCCTCCTTCAACTCAAATAAAACTCCCTGTCCCACTGAAGAGTTTTCTGCCAATACCAGCCTGCCTGGGATACTGGCAGTCACCAGAGGCAGCCAGTGCTTGGCGAGTGTGCCACATGAAAGGACTGATGGAAGACAATGCAGAGTACTGTGCACAGCTTATTAAACCTTGCCAATCTCCTCAAATAAAAGTTAGCTCAAGGCAAGGTCTGGCTGACAGCTGAACATGAGTCAAAAGTCCCACTAGGAATCTTGGTCTTTGTAATGGAGAGTGTTACAAATTCACTGAGAGAAACTTGCTCTTTTTTAGCAAAATCTTTGAGATTTTTGTACATAGTACAACTTCCCTCATGCTTGCTTAAACTCTGGTGTCTGGCTGTAGATTGTGATTCACTAATATATTAGCTCTCCTAAAATATTAAATTATTAAAATATTAAAATATTAGCTCTCCTATGTATTTACTGCATATATACAGATTTTGGAAGCATGAGTATTTCTAGATTTTAATTTGACCCGTACTTGTAGGCACAAATCTAATGAGATAAAATGGAGTTTGCAAATTGCATTTGCAGCAGAACATTTATTTTTGGGTACCTTGAAAGTATTATTTTGGCTGTCCTGTAATCCACATGCAATGACACTAATGAACAAAGCAGACAGAAGAGTCAGCTACTGCTTTTGAACTACTCAGGCAAAAAAAAAAAAAATAAGGAGTCTATAAAATAAAACAAACAGCACATAGATCAAGGAGGGAATTTAAGATAATTTAGGTATTGACTAAAAGAACTGCAATATTGAGTTTAGAAAGAGAGAATGTTTTTAAGATGATCATAGGCCCTTTCTGAACCACCATCTTGAGCTGCCAGCAGAGTCAGGATACATACATTAGAAATGAAGTCAGTGAAATCATGCTGAAAATAAGTAAATGTAACAGGTAAGTGAGAGCTAAATTCACTTAATGAATAAGTGAAAATGGGTAAGTGTAAACAAGACCCACAATCGAGTTACTGAGGTAGGTTACTGGGTTAGTGATCTTGAATTAAGGCTGTTATATAACAGTGTCCTTAATTCCCTCTGATGATATGCACTGGCTAAGTCAGAAGGTAAATATGTTAGAAAATGCTTTCAGCTATGCAGAAAACAGAATGCTGCTGTTGAACCATACCCCATTTTAACATAGAGAAGTGTTCTGCTGCTCTGTGTGGTTTCTCTAAAGGAGATTTAAACACAGTTTTTTCTTCTCCAGCCATTCCATACTATTATCCTTTACTATTCTCAATAATGAAATAAAATGCTTCATGCTGAGTTCTTTTTTTTTCTTTCTAAAAGTGATTTGAGGACTGCAGACATTTTAAAAGAGGTAGAGAAAACAGTGGGATCTTCTCTTAATCCGCAATATTAACATTTGGCAAAGATGAGTCTGCTTTTCTTGGCAGCATTAGTTTGAGGAAACTGGAAGCAATTTAAGAGAACACTATGGAAACCTCTTATTAAACTTCATGGTAATGTAAAAGGGAAGTCAAACTGACTTTAATAAACTTCCTGGAAAGGCTATTTTTTTAATACCTAGGCACTTTAGGTATGTTCAGGCACATATACATGACAGCACTTAAAGGAGACAGAAGCCCTAAAAAATGCCAAAACATGAAATCATTTAGGTTGGAAAAGACCTTTCCAATAACTGAGTTTAACCATTAACCCGGCACTTCCAAGTCCACCAAAAAAACATGTTCATGAGTGTCACATCTTAATGTCTTTTAAATACCTTCAGGGATTCAAACCTTCAGGGATGGAAACTCAACCACTTCCCTGAGCACATTGTTACAATGCTTGACAATTGTTTTTTATGATGGAAGCTTTTCCTGATGTCCAATCTAAACCTTCTCTGGTGCAACTTCAGGCCATTTCTTCTCATCCTGTCTCTTGTTATATGGGAGAAGAGACTGACCCCCACCTTGCAACAGCCTCCTTTCAGGGAGTTGCAGAGAGTGAAAAGGTCTCCTCTGATCTCCCTTTCATCCATCATAAACACCCCAGCTCCCTCAGCTGCTCCTCACCAAATTTGTGCTCTGGCCTTTCCCCAGGAAAGGCCTTCTTTCCATCTTTCTCTGGACATGCTCCAGCCCCTCAATGTCTTTCTTGTAGTGAGGTGCCCAAAACTGGATGCAGGATTTGAGATGTGGCCTCACCAGTACAGAGGGACAATCCCTGCCCTGGTCCTGCTGCCACACTATTGCTGACCCAGGCCAGGAGCCATTTGCCTTCTTGGCCACCTGGCACACGCTGGCTCACGTTCAGCTGCTGTTGACCAGCACCCCCAGCTCCTTTTCCGCAGGGCAGCTTTGCAGCCACTCTTCCTCCTGTCTTGACAGTTCCCTGGAGTTGTTGTGACCCAAGTGCAGGACCTGGCACTTGGCCTTGTTGAACCTCACACAACTGGCCTCAGTCCATTGATCCAGCCTGTCCAGACCCTTCTGTAAAGCCTTCTTACCCTTCAGATTGACACTCTCATCCAAGGTAGGGTTCTCTGCAAACTGGCTGAGGGAGCCCTTTATCCCCTCACCCAGATTGTTGATAACAATATTGATTAGTATTGATTGATATTAAAAAGGACTCACCCCAACACTGAGTCCTGTGGAGCATCGCTGGTGATTGGCACCAGCTCAGTTTTAGTCCCTTCCCACCAATCTCTGCGCCCAACCCTCCAGCCAGTGTTTCACCCAGCCAAAAGTATACCCATCCAAGCCAAGAACAGCCAATTTCTCCAGGAGAATGTTGTCCCACATTTTGAAATGGCGTCAAAGGCTTTAATGAAGTCTAGGTAAAAAACACCTTTAGTACCAGAATGTTCTACAGTCATTTCCATGGTAATATGCAGGGTCACCACTGTGGGGATCATCTCTCTTGATCACCAACATGTTTTATGTGCAGTCAAAAGTCTCTGTTATATGGGGGGTGCTATTTATTAAGGATTTGAGAGAACTGGTTTGCAACAGAAGTGCATTGGGATAGCAACAGACTTGGTGTTGCAGATGGAAACTTGTGTCAAACATCAAAACTTGGGGCTGCAGATGGAAACTTGTGTCAAACATCAAAACTTGCGGCTGCAGATGGAAACTTGTGTCAAACATCACTGACTGCAACAGCAATGGTCGAGGACAGATGTCTTGCTACATGTGTGCCTTGTCTCCCTAGCAGAAAAATAAAACTTTTGGTGAAGTTTAGTTTAGAGTAAAAACTACGTGGTGCTAGGTATGCCCTATTTTGCAGCTCTTACCTGGTCTATAAAGGGGAGCATGTAGATAGATCAAAGACTTTTTGTGACAAGTCATTAGTTTTTCTTTTTCAAAGCATGACATATAACCCTGACTCAGAGCATTGCACTAAATATCATGGCTTTAATGCCTAGGACGTCAGGAAAGGAACTTTTTTCGATAGATTGCTGCAGGTTTTGCATCCATAAATCCACTATCTACAATCAGCTTCAATGCTGAATTTTTTGACTCATGCTGCCTGATGGGCAGTACAGAAAAATAGAGTCCCAAGGAAAATCAGTCATCACTAAGAAGAATGTAATGCAAAGAAAGTTGAATTCTTGACTTATATTGTTGTGCTTTTTGCTGGGGGGAACATGGAAATAGTAGAGAGTACAAAAGTAGTTTCAAGCAGTCAATACTCAAACACCCATAATTAATCCATAGACTCTGCTGTGTCAGAAGAATTTGCCTTTGTGCTGTTTAATTTTTAAGTTTAATTTTAATCAGGCTGTAGGGGATATAAGTGAGTTTACATCAATTTAGTAGCAGCATTGGCATCAGCTTTGGCATTGGCACAAAACAAGCATTTTGTTTTAGTAAAGAAACATCTTGCTTTGCTTCATTTTCTGCATTAATTTACTGCTCAGTGCTGCTGCCTTTGGAGCCAATGGGAAAATCACATGCTGGCCTCTGTGAAAATAAGATTGTATCTTCTATTTCTAACACACTAACAACATCAAGGTGTTCCTGACACTACACAGGAATGAGATACTTCTGGAAGTAGTATTGGTTTGTATGAAAATTACGCCCAGCCTTCTAATTATAGTAATTTAAATGCCCATACTTAAAGGCAAATAAGTATGACTGAAACTGTCCAAAGAATCACTTCTTTGATTTTAATCTTGCTGTTGAAATTTGAAAATAATGTATTTAATTTATTGATGTCAAAATATTAGGTTTTTGCCAAGCTGCACATTACTATTTTTATTATTAAAGAAGAATAAGAATTCAATGCCATATTAAAAAAAAATAAAAATCACAACCACCTAAAGGAGTCAATTTTATACCATTGCATTTCTCAGTTCCAAAAATGAGGACAGCCTCATGGTCACAGTCCTGGGCCAAGACTTTAAAACTTCCTTTAACTTTGCTAGACAGTTTTTCTGAAGGTTTCATAATTCCATATGATGTCTCAATTTTTTACGCATTAGGAAGTTAAAAAATAAGTACTTTTTTTAATCCTACCAAAGTCTTTCAAATTTTTGCTTGCCAACTATCTGCTCGTAACGCAGCAAAGGCCCTATTTTTGTTGATAATCAGTAAACAAAAATGCTTGAATCTGCAACAAAACTAATATTGGTGATTTTATTTTTCTGTGTCTTATATAATTATCTCATTCCTAGAAAGCATTAAAGACCTCATACAGCATTTCCAGCTGCTGATGCTTGCTTAAATTGGGCAATAATTTGCTCCTTATACAATAGCTATGAACGGTGCTTTCCAGGGTACAATAATATCTTTTTTTTAATCTGATCTTGACAATTGGAGAAAATGGCAGAAGCACCAGGGCTTGATGAGAAATCACTGAAGGACAATCCAAGGCTAAAGTAATGTAATGTCTTTTTTGGTGGATTCATTGCTATCATCAAAGATTTTCATATACCCTTTTGATTTAATGATTCATAGCATCATTTGCAGTAATACCTGGGTAACTCTACTCTCTCTGTACATTTTTCTTCCTTTAAATGCCCAAAACTACCTGGCAGGCTTGGTTCCTGGGGAGTTCAAATGCTGTGGGGTCTAAAGTGCACTCTCCAGATCCAGCTCACCAGTTCCATCCAGATAAGCAGTAAAGGTACATACAGGTGAAAGTAGGTAAAGTTCAAATATGTATCCATGCATTTAGACCATTCTCACTGAAGCCACAAGACAAGCAAAAGACTTTGAACATGCAAGCTGTCTTGGAGAATACCAGATACAGAGAACCAATGTGTAATATATTTTATGGTCCTCTATGCTTATAATGATGACAGTTTATATAGCCAATCTGCACACCTAGTATCTATAATCACTATCCCAAAGCAAGCATTAATTGTACATTCAGCCAACCTACTTTGTCTTGCCTTGCTTTTTATTCTTCTCTTCTTTCTTTCTCTCTAGAAAGCTGATGTGGGTCTGAACTCCCAAATATGTGATCCAGTATTCCTCACACATAGAAATATGTGATACATCCAGTGCTACTGATTGGCAATCAAAAGCATAATTTTGATTCAGTTTTAACAAAAGGAAGGACAAGAGTTACTGCGAGGCAATTACAAAATCCATAAAAATCAATAGAAATTTTTCACCTCACACCAAGCTGTGGGTCAAAATCCATGTGCTTTAGTCACTGTGGAACACAAAATCTAGAAATCAAGCTATTCTGTGTCAGACACTGATAGTTGTGCTATTCTCTGTTGATGGTATGATAATCAAAAGAGTTCTTGGAAATGCTTTTTAATGCCTATAAAACATAAAGTGCAATTTGAAAATTAATTATTGTAAATTTACATTTAAATGGTGAGGATTTTTTAGCTAATATTTGAGTTTAAGCTCCCCAATCTCCTACTTACAGTATTTATCATTACATGCTCAATTTTTTTTCATAAGATTTTAACCGATTTTAACCAAAAAACCCTAAATGAGCCTGTTTGGCTCATTGGAGTTTCAAGATGTTGCTTGCTCCAGAAGTCATTATATGACTCGTTACCATGTCAATGTATAGCTTATTCATTAATGACAATAGAGCTGACAAAGATCTAATTATATTGAAAATGTTTGTATCTTTTTCTTTCCTTTCAAGCATAAGGATATTATCAAATTGATTTTTCTTTACAAGATTTATTATTTTAGTCAGTATTAAGTAGACTCAGCTCTTCTGGACAAAACATTCCTAGATGTAGAGCCCCTGAGCCAAAAATTTGCACTTCATAGTTGAATACATTTACTACTGAGCTATGTTTCCTGTTGTGCTTAGTACAATTGATGCTATTTGTATGTACAAACAGCTCTTTTTGTGACATTGCTCAGCTCAAAAGATTTTAGTTTGATACTTCAGAACACCAAGCTGATTTGTAAATAAAGATAAGGACAACATGAAATGTGTCTGGCATACCAACCATCTTAAAAGCTGCTCTGCAGAGAAAATGCCTTTGAATATTTAAGATGCAGTTAAAGGAAAATCATTGCTTCAAAGTTATGCATTAAGTCCTACTTTTAAAATGGCTGCACTCCCCACTGAATGCTCTATTTCTTATTTAGAAATTCTGAAAGGGTTTTCAGAGCTAGATGCTAAGTTCAGAGAATCATCCCCATCCCATCTGATTTGCATTTTCACTTCATTCAGTGCTGTGACTACTTACACATAAATTTTGTTTAAAAAATTGATACCTGACAGTATTTTCACAGAAGGAAAGACCTGTTGTTTTAATTATCCTCCCACAAATTACTTACATGGAGGATTTTCTTGTCATCTCTGAAGTACAAATACTTTGAAGACACTGAGTGAATAAGGCATTTCATACCTCTGTGGCCACTGGAGGGTTAGACTAGAGAATTTCTCATGCGCAAACACTTCATATGATAAAACTGAGGGTGAATGAAGACTTCTGCTTTGTCAAATGTTGCAAATCTTGACAACTGAGCTGATTACATTTCAAAATAATACTTTCTTAAAATATTTTTAAAGTTCTTGATTGTTTCCAGTTTGAGCAGGAAAAAGACATATTATTCCAATTAGTTTGCTTCCTTTGGAAAAAAGTCCCACCATCAGCTTTGAAAATTGAGGCTAAAAGCTCTACCAAATGAAGAATTCTCCACTCCAAAGTATTTAAATTAGATTATTAGTGTCCTGTGGTACCAATGAGCTGTTGGTAGAAACCCAAAAGGCCTCATATATCCTCAAGGAAAGGAGGAAAGGAAGATTTTATAATGAGGAGATACTCAAGTTCTCCACAAGATAATGATCTTGGGACAAGCACTCTGTGAAGATGAACAATTCAGGATGCCACCGGACAGTAGCAAAATATCGAGTCACAAAATACATGTTCTTGGCAAAGTCTATGCAAAAACCATCATTCAAAACAATTTAGTTTAGGTTTTTAGGATGGATCAAAAACCTTGGTAATGACAACAAACTAATTTCACATGTTCCAATTTCCAAGAAGCAAGCAATTCTGAAAACAGTCTTTTGGTTTCTCTCATTGTACTCAGGTTGCCAGGCTGTGGCAGGATATATATATACACAGGTATTATACCTACTCATGCATATGGTTATATATGTATATATAGACATATATGTACATGTGTCTGTCCCTCTGGCCAGGCCTGTTTCAGAAACAGAAAATTCCTTTGTGCCTTCTGTGTACAGGAGCCCTGTGATGCAGCATGGCAGAGTCTCACCAATCCAGTTACAAAATTCCCATAATTTGTCTGAAGATCTTCTGAGACCTGTGTATATAAAGGTGGGCTGCTGTTCAGACAGTCCTCATCTCCTTTTCCATCTCAAGTGGCTCATATTGTTTTATTTCATGTTTATTGTCATTGTTCTTGCTTTGTATCCCAACAGCATTTGGCTATTCACAAGGACAAGGATCTCACTGATCAGCAAAATTATTCTGTTTATCCATTTTGATCAGCAAGATTATTCTGCCTTATCCCTCATTCTTCTGCCTTTTGTATGGAGATTTTGAAAGATCTTCATTGAAAGTCTCAACAATTTACTTGCATTGCACGCATTTATTCTTCAAGAAGACCTCTGGTATCTCAGAAATGTTGCAGAGGCTTTGATCAACTGATAGCAGTGTACACCACACATCACCCCTCCCAACAATGTCAGCTATTTCCAACATGTTTTTTCTTGCATAACTCTGCTGTGAAATCTTAATAATTCTTTTTTATTTAAAGAAATGAAGAAAGATCTTGGGCAAGTCATGAAAATTTTAAATGGAATATCTTTCTTTCTGATACAATTGATATTTTGCCTTCTGAAATAGTCAATAACATCCATAAAGCTCATACATTATGTTTTTTGAGGAAATGAAGAGTTACAGTGGTCATTCACTAATGCTACCATGTATTCTAGCAGCAACTAGAAGTTATTTGATAGTTTTGAATAACTGGACAGTACAGTTATCTTTGAGAAATACTTCTAAATGTAATTATTTTCAAAATTACTATTATCATATAACAGTTTTCTATAGATAAACATGAGACTCCATACAGACTTGACATATTATCACAGGTCATAGACTTCCAATGGCCATTAGATTTTGCAATAATGGTTATCTCTGAACATATAAAATGTAAAATTTGTATAATTTTAATTCCCACAAAGAATTTATTCACCCTTCTCCCTCATGGATCCACAAACAGCGTGCACATTCCCTCCCATCCTCATCATGCTAAATGCACACATGCTTTACACATCTTCTTACAGAATGGCTATTCCAAAGAGATATATTTTCTCTTCTTGTGAAGAGAAATGCTTCATTCTTTTGAATGAAGTGCTAACTTCATTCAAAAGCAGTAGAGTGTTTACTGTTTGACACAAGATTCTATTTATTTACAAATAAATTTTTGTAACATTTATTTGTAAAAATGTGAAAGATGGATATCTATTCATGACATGCATTGTTTTGCTGATTTTCTGGTAAGTTTTTCCATTTGTTCAAACACAAGCAAGAGTCTCTTCTATCATGCTTCACATGGTGTGTAACCTCCTGCGTGCCTTAAACCTTCCTGTGCACAGCTAGTGAGACATAACACAGCCTTTATTAAAAGCATGAGAACATGTCCAAACAATGCAAATGAACCAGAAGATCTTACCACCTTAAGTCCTTTAATAAAGTCCCAAGGTAGAGGAAACTGACCTCTGATATTTATCTCAGCATTACAGCTTTTCCTTCCAATCCAGTGGATACTTGACCTTCTAAATTGGACCTGATAAATCTAAATCCTTTTTTCTTAAAGAGAAAGAAAAGCAAACCAACAAAATGGCTTTTTTCCCCTCCATTTCATGCACAAATCTAGTGAATTCCTACTTGCATGACTAGCAAAAATACTTGATTCTTTTTATACTAGCAGCCCAAGGATAAGGAGACCACTAATGGTGTTTTTCCATATTTGAGTATGCTTACAGCTGTTTTCAGCTACAGGATATTTCTACTATCAAAGAGAGGAGTAAATCGAATTGAGTTCACATTTATAACACGTGTTTTCCTATGGGGTTCTGTGCATATTTCCTTTGAAGTATTCTCCAGTCTTCTGGTAGATTTTTCTAGTACATTTTGGTATGATGAGGGAGCTGACAGGATACTGAAGGTTTCAGGATTTAAAATCTGACCCAAAGTCCACTGAATTCTGAGGAATCCTTCTTCTGCATTCTGTGGGGTCTAAATCTGCTCCTTAAAAAACTTTCCTGAAGAAACCTGGGATTTGACACTCCCTGCTTGTGGGTATATTTGGTTCTTTTTACTTTCATTTCTCTTACTTCCACCTCTGCCAATTACTTTCTGCACAACTTCAGAAATGTTTTAAAATCCATGGCTGAAAAATACTACTCATGCTGTATTTGTTGTTTGTATTGTACAGTGTATCTAACAGCTGTCCTGGGAAAATCAGTAGGTAATAAAGGAAAAGGTTAGAGAAAGCATGGAAAATTTGTTCTCTATGGCAGACAAGCCTGTGAGGCTTTGAGAAGGGAACTCATGCTGCACAAACTTGTCAAATCTCTTTGGAGGAATCAGTGACTGTTGAAGAGGTACAATATTGTTAAATACATCCTTGTATTTTTAAAGAGCTTTGGGCAAGGTACCTCAACAAAGGTTCTTAGGAAGCTAACTTGACATTTATAAATAGCTGATTAGAGTTTAGAGAAAGAAGAATAGGGCTAATGGTCAGCCTTACAGTGGGCAAAGTCACAGGTGCAATGCTATGCTGATATGCAGTAGGATCAGTGCTCTGCATCTCATCCTGAGACATCTGAAAGCACAGGCAGCTGGTGAATAGAAAAATGTTCACTAGTGTTTTAAAAATAGGAAGGATAATAAAAACTTGGGCTGGTTGGTAAGAATTAAAGCAAGACTGCATTGGTGAACAATAAAATGTTTAGTAAAATCCTTTGTTGATGAATGTGATGTACCTGAGAAAAATATGATCTCTAAATGATTGCTAACAAGTCCAGAGGGAAAAGAGGGAATCATCACAGTCAGCTTGATGAAAACATCAGTTTGATAGGCAGCAGGGATCAAAATCAAAATAGAATGTTAGGGGGAAAGGAACAGAAGGAGAAAGCTAGAAATTATGTCCCTGTGCACCTTTAGTGGGACCAACATCATCAAAGATGTGTGTAGTTTACATCCTGCTATCTATAACTGGGTATAGAAGAAGTGGTGTTCACATTTTACAAGGGCTGGATAACACTCCTTCCTGAGCAGGATGTCATTCTGTGGCTTTGCTACAATGAAAATTTTTCCTCAAGCAGTCAGAGGTGATGACAGGCAAACAAACAGACAAACAAAACTATGAAACAAAAGACCCTTGCATTTGAAAGAGAGAAGATTTATATGGAGGAAGAGGCTGTAATAACTGTATGCATACCTCTGTGAATGAAATGCTGAAAAGTAAACTATTATTAAGTATTTCTCACATAACAAGCATTGAAATCATCAGGCCACAGATTCAAAACAGATCAAAATGGTTTTCTCATGCACACACTCCCCAGACTTCATAATTAAACTTCAAAAACTCATTCTGTCTCTCAAAATATCCACATAGGCAAACTCAGGGAGTGTGGACTGGATGAGTGGACAGTGAGGCTGATTGAGAACTGGCTGAATGACAGATCCCAGAGGGTTGTAAACAGTGGCACAGTAGAGACCTGTCACTGGTATCCACCAGGGTTCAATACCGGGCCCAGTATTATTTAACTTATTCATCAGTGACTTGGGGCAGAGGCCTCCTCAGCGAGTTCACTGAAGACTCAGAGCTGGGAGGAGTGGCCGATACCCCCGAGAGCTGGGCAGCCCTTCAGAAGGGAGACAGGCTGGAGAGATGGGCAGAGGAATGGCCTGAAATTCAGAAAAGGCAACTGCAGGGCCCTGCACTGGGGAAGGACAAGCCCAGGCACCAGCACAGGCTGGGGTGACCTGCTGGAAAGCAGCTCTGCAGAGAAGGGCCTGGGGGTCCTGGTGGGCAATGAGCTGCCCATGGGCCAGCAGTGCCCTGGGGCCAGGAGGTCCAACGGGATCCTGGGGTGCATCAGGGAGAGCCCTGCCAGCAGGTCAGGGAGGGGATCCTGCCCCTCCACCCAGCCCCAGGGAGAGGAATCTGGAGTGCTGTGTCCAGTTCTGGGCTCCTCAGGACAAGAGAGATGTGTAGCAGGTCCAGTGCAGGGCAACGAGGATGATCAGAGGACTGGAGCATCTCTCTTACAATGAAAGGCTGAGGGAGCTTGGTCTGCACAGCCTTGAAAAGAGACAACTGAGAGGGAGCCTCATCACTTTCAAGATACAAGTATCTGAAGAGGGGGTGTCAAGAGGATGGATCCAGGCTCTTCTCAGTGTTGCCGAGCAACAGGACAAGAGGCAGAAACTGATGCACAGGAAATTCCACCTGACCATGGGAAAGAACTTCCCTGTGCAGCAACCAAGCACTGGCACAGATTACCCAGAGAGGGTGTGGAGTGTCCCTCACTGGAGATATTCCAGAACTGTCTGGACATAATCCATAGCCATGAGCTATGGGATGACCCTGCTCAAGCAGGGAGATTGGACCAGATCGTTCACTGTGTTCCCTTCCCACCTGTCCCATTCTGGGACTCCCAAAGGATCATGGAGGGGTCAAAACGGAGAATATCCATCACTGAATATTAAAAACACTGGCTTGAAAACATTCTGTAGTATTAAAGTCCTGAAGACACTGATTGCAAGAATCACTCTCTATTTCCCATTCTCATACATTTCTTCCTCATTACAGATAATAATCTCAGACAGTAGGAAAACCTTATGCTAAAGCTTTAAGAACTTGTATTTTTGTACAAAACCTTGAGAGTCCTTAGATGTGCTTTTCTATATAGACAGCCAGACCCTGCACCCAGGTTGGTTGCGAAGATGTTTCCAAGACCTTGTACATGTGAGTTTTTTATACAGAAAAAATGTTTTTTGAATCTTGGACAAACATGAACTCCATGCTCTCAGCTATCAAAAAGAACTTTGCCATTATGTTCAGACAACTGAATCCATCTGAAAAACACCAAAGCTGTATCACAGAACAAAGGATCTTCACTGTGGTGTTGTTTTAACACAAGAAAACAACCTGCCTTAGGGAGCACTGTTGAGTGAGTCCAAGGGCTTCAGAGGCTTACAAAACTGGACTCTGCTCAGGACTCATGCCCCCAGGCAGATTTCTTTTTCACTACTTGATTTGAGGAAAGCAGACATATTGTGTTTTAGGAGAAATGTTGCCTAATAACTTTAAAGATAAGCAGCGTATTATTCCTGTTTCAAAAGTAATCCTGCTACATCGAGCATTACAAGAATGGAAAATACCTAGAGCAACTGCAGTAAACCCAGAAACTAAACAAAGGAATTGCTGTTTTTAATGTGTCTAGGTGTACAAATTGCCTACACACTAGCCAAATTGTTGAGAAATAAGCTATGCACTAGTTGGTATCTCATGGGTGAATTTTGTCAGGAATCTAACATTCCCAAAGAAAAAATTTTCAGTTTTATCTAATCTACTGAGTGAAGGAACAATATGCAGTTAGCTGAGTATTTAGATAATTTCACTATTCTGCTTCCTCACCTCCCAGATTCTGACTATTAGTAATTTCTGATGAATTAAATAATGCAGAAGGCTTGAGGCTACTCTTAGCTTCACAACTGTTAATGGGTTATGGCCACTACTATATCAGATTTTTTCATTATACTGTATGTTGGAATATCCTGGCCAGATCAAACTGCTAGTGTGTGACCAGAGACACAGAAAAAGAGCAAAGTGGAGTTGTAGGTGCATGAATTGTCTTGAAGACAGGGAGCTGAGTTTGTGGTGCTAGAGAAGTAGAACTCTGGATTTTATGAAGTGTTTGAAAGCCTTCTAGGAAAGCCTTTTACAGAATACCAGAATTAGAGGGGAAACAATGCAGCAGCTCTTGTGTTAGTATAGATTTGGAGATTCAAATTTGGCATTGCTGTACCTCATTCACATAAGGTAGTAACAAATGGCACGTGCAGGCAGAACCCTGAGAAGAGCAATGTAGAGCCATTATTGATTATTTTAGGACAAAAGTTATAGATAAAATGTTCACTTCATATAAAAAATCGCTACTTTTTCCAAGGGAAAGGGTTAATGGGAATGGAATAAAGTCAGAATAATGGATGTGAGCGAGAAAAGGTAAAGACTTCCCTTGAGGCAGAAGGGACTGAAGGACTAAAATTACATTCATGGCGATTGCTTCTATCACAAGGCTTTTGCCAAATCACATAAATTGCACATAAGGTATCCAGATCCCCATCACCTGTCTGTTGTACAGCTCAGTCTTTCCACGTAAAATAAGTGATCCATACACTTTTAGAAACATCTGCAATTCACTGAGGTATCCTCCACTGAACTCTTCAAGGCAGCATGTGGGACTCAGGCACTCCATCATTACAGTAGCAGTAAAATAGTGATTAGTTTTTCTCTTTCTACCTCACTTTTTACCCTTCAAAGCAGGATGAACCCCTTTCTCCACCAGTCCCACTTCGTAGCCCTCCCTTCCCCAGAACTAAAGAGCAGTGCAAGCAATTTTATCATACACACACACAGAAACCCCGGTGGTAAGCATGCCACTCAAGCACACACACACAACAAAGGCAAATTACTTCTTCCTGCCATTAAACATTCAGTAAAGATAACTAATTAGTGCATATAATCAAAATGGGGCCTCAGTGTAATACGTGAATAATATCACGAGCAAATTCCTAGTTTCAGAGATGGAAGATAGACTAATGCCAGGGACTTCAGAGAAGCTGGGATTTTTTTCTGTGCTCTTAAGAGGTGCATATGTTTATATGGGCTGAGGTGTTTGTAGCTTTGATTTGCAGCAAATGAAGCTTTTTTAATGACTATGCATCCACCTTGAGACAACAAGAAGAAATTTGATTTTAAGAATCAAAATGTTTTTATTCAAATTTTCTCTTGTTCTTCTGTCATTTATTCCCCATCCCTGCAAGTACCAAGTAATAAGTACCTCCCCACAAGTATTCCCAAATCTATTTATTACTAGTATTTTTAAAAAGAATTTCATTAAATGAAACTGCAGTGGAAAAGCCCTGACTTGTATCATTTCACATGAATCATTTATTCCCTGTATCACATCCTTCATTTAATGTGTATCCTTTGAAATGAGAATACTTAAAAAAATAGAAACTGATATTGAATATTAAGGGGGCTGCAATACTCCAAATTTGTCACTTCAACCTGACAAACAAAGGAATTGCATTTTTAATTAGGAAGATAGGCCACTTTTCTCCTCTGCAGTACAACAGCCTAAAGCTGTCTGAAAAGATGAGTGAGGCAGGGTCACCCCACTGAATTTTGTTTCGTGGCCAGTGACTGTCTTCTTACAGAAACAGGACTTACAGGACTGTGCAGAGTGGGGCCTCAATGGACAAACAACCCCTAGTTCAGAATGGGAAGGAAGAAATTTGCCATCTTGCTTAAAAATATGAGAAAAAGTAAAACCTACCATGCAGTTTAAAGCCCCTTTTGAAGAGACCTCACACTTTGGAAATAATTAGAGTTGTGAATTTCAAGAAAAGGATTGGTTTTAATATACTCAGAGGATACTCCTAATATTCATCAATTCACTAAATGGTATCAACAAAGAATTTTATTATTTTTACATATTATTTTTAATACTCTGTTCATAAAATATTTCCTTGCTTTCTGACCTTAATAATAACTGACACATTCTGAGTTTCTTAGTCATTTTACTTCCTCTGTTCATAAAAAGACAAGCAAGAGAAAACCTTTTAAGATATGTACTTCTTTCCTTCCTTTTGCTAAAATGCCTTTTCACTTTCAATTAGTTTCTGGGGAATGCTCACTCTAGTGCAGAAAAATTGTCATTTTGGTCCCAGTACTATATGGCCCTCAGAATTCAAAAATCATCCTTGCAATTTTAATTTGATTTAAATTAATATATGTGAAAGATTTTTACATGGCACTTTCATGACTAGCTTGGTAGTTCATTACAGAATCTAGTTACAAGGAAAACTATATCCTTCAAAAAGACACTCAAGTAGTGTTTCCAGCTTCTTCATTCATCCTTCTCTTGTTCTTAAGAAATGATAAAGGTTGGTGGAAAACACATATTAAAATTTCCAGAATGGATGGTCAGTAAATCATACAATGCTAACACTTTGAAAAGCAATGTATTCATACTTTTACTTTGCAACGTGTTGCTTCTCAACCTTCCTTAGCAGCCGTTTTTCTCGGACAGGCCCAGAAGAACAGAAATAAAGAGGAGGAACAGCCCACCTCCTCCACCTCTTTCCCTCTCCCCCTGGGCTTGTCCAGGAGCAGCACAGTCCCTGGCAGCTGCTCAGCCAAGCCACCCTGTGATGTCAGTGCCTGTGGAAGCAGCAGGTGTAGGACCAGAGAGGCCACACATTTTTGCAGCTGTGCAGACACAACCTACATTAGCCACAGCCCTCGGCACCAGCGATATTCTTTTGGCCAGAGCCCTGCCAGCCCTGCACATCTTATCATTCATACAGGATACCAACTTCCAGTGGTGATGAGCAGTTTGGAGAAGGGAAAACTGAGAACACTGCAGTCCTGTTTGCTTGCCAACTAAGAGCCTGTTCTGTTATCCCTATCCCTTCCACTTATTTGATTTCTTCCTGAAGTGGGTTTGGATGGAGACACACTGGAGAGAAAAGGAGTTGATAGAATCATGGAATGATATAGGTTGGAAGGGACCTCACAGACCATCTAGTTCCAATCCATCTGCCATGTGTAGGGACACCTTTCCCTTTACACCAGCTTGCTCAGGCCCCATCCAACCTGGCCCTGAACACTTCTGGGAGTGGGGCATCCACAGCTTCTCTGGGCAACATGTTCCAGTGCCTCACCACCCTCACAGCAAAGAATTTCTTCCTTATATCCCACCTAAACCTGCCCTCTTTCAGTCTGTTTCAGGGACAGCTGTCCTGTGAACTTTATTATTTACTATAAAAAAACCCCAATTTGTAACCTGAGAAAATAAGCCTTGTTAAAATTATCAATATAGTCTGCTCTAACGTTGAAGATTGGTCAGGAAGGAAGGAAAAAAGAAAGAGAGAAAGACAGAAAAGAAAGAGAGAATGCAAGAGAGAGAGAGAAAGAAGGAAGGAAGGAAGGAAGAAAGATCCATGTAAGTGTGGGCCTTTCTACATAAATCTAAAATCAAAAGAGGTTAGATTTTTGGACTGTGCTGGATTCAACCTCTTGACCTTTTCATTCGTATATGAGAGAGACAAAATTTTACAGCTATTCTTTAAGTTTAAATGGATTTAGTAAGTTTTAGATCCTGCAAAATACTGATAGGCAATACATCATGTTTTGATATTTTCTTAGAAATTCTATATTTATTAAAAGTAAATAAATTATACTCCTAGTTCTTATAGTAGGAAAACAGAACTTCTGAACAAAGTCAAGTGCAATGCTCTTTCCCTGTATCCCAGACAAAAGTCAGGTGAAATATAAGCTTTGAGATGTAAATTCAGCATGCATTTACTCTGAAACACAGTACTGTAAATTAGCTTTTGGAGTATTTCATGGCTCCTAATTTTGGCAATTTCTTCTATCCCACGTTGGACTTTGGTGATGAACCAGTAACTTTCTCAACCTAATACTTGCTTGCAACCAGAAATGAAATAGAAATGCAGTAACAAAGCAATTTATCTGCCCTTTCCCTCCATTTTATCTGTTAGTTTGTAATAATTTCTATTTCTATAACCATTATATAACTTGGTGTCACTAGGGTAATGTTTTTCCACCTGATAATACTGATAATACTCCATGTAACAGGGAAAAAACGAAACCAACACACATGCAGATGTACCTAAAATTTGTCTATCATTCATTAGCAGCACATGAAAAGTGACCTCATTTTTCATGATGAATTTTTTTCCTGTCTATAAGTGAATATATAACATTTTGGCACCCTTTCCATGTCTATTAAATGACAAGGGTTTCTCCTAGCAAGGAACAGACAGAACAGGCTGAAAAATACCTGCCTAGAGGCAAATCAGATTATAAACTCCTGGGTGGCGGATGACTTACAAATGCAATAATAAATGATAGGCCTAAGTATAAAACGTTTATAATCCAACTTTAAATACTTGTTTTCCTCATCATTTAATATCTTCCAAGATGATCGAGTGTCCATGCTTCCTCTTCTCTCACAGATACAGCTAATAAATTGTTCTACTGTTCTGCCTTTTCTAGAGACTATTAAAGAAATCAAAGCAAAAACTTCACAGTTCATCAAACCCTTAAACTGCAGCAGTTACAGTAGAAGGGGCAGGCATCAGGATCAATATGCTTTTCACTTGTGTAAGCATTTCAACCTATGGCGAAAATTAGATTTTTTGGAGATTTTATGTAGCCTTTTTAATCAATATATTGCAGCTCCAGAATGAAAGACAAGAACTGACCAAGCTGAAGCTTGTAGAGTGTGGCACAATTAATCTACTATTGCAACTATGTGACACCTTGCCATTATGCAAACCGTGAGTTGAGTCACAGCAAAATTGAATGAAGTCTGACTATTCTGATAGTGATGTCTAATGCTGCCTACTTGCCTCTGCTGATTAAAAAAAATAGCAATGTATTTAATGAAACCATGGAAAAACCTCACATATTGTCAAACATGTTTCCTCCAAAAGCCAAGTATCTACAGAGCATCCAATTAAGGAAATTTGTACTTTATGTTAAAAAGCAGTTTTACTTGCTTTGATTCTTCATTCTGTCACTCCCGTGCCTGTGAAGATACAAAAATGTATATTAAAATGAGAAAACTAAAACATGCTGTGCTGTCTTCCTTGGATGAAGAAATCTTCTGATTCCCATTTCAGCCAAGAATGTATAATGTGATCTCTTCAAGGGAAACTCAGGAGCCACTCAGCCATTCATTAGCAGAGATGGTCCATAACCCTGTGACATGTGCCTTTTCTCAGAAACACTTTGCCAGATGATTTTGTGAACTCTGTTCTCTGAACTGCATGGAATAATTAACAGTTCATCAAGATGTGAAAGAAATATGGCATAAAAGACTAGCTCTGTCACGAGCCATGCATCAGTATCCAGGGGCCATGGTGACACCGATGCCTCAGTCTCATTTTCTGGTGGGATTTAGACATGTATGTACCTGAACCTTTTTAGAGGTCAGAAGGCAAGCCCCAGCTTCAGACTGGAAAGGAGAAAAGCAGTGAAGCCTGAATCAGGGATGCCTGGAAGATTTTAGCTAATGCTCCCAAGAGACTTAGAGAACTGCTGTAAATAGAAAACTCACCTTCCTGTTGGACTGACTGACACATACAGAGACTCCTCTGGGGCAGGAGCAATGGGGCATGTGGAAGAAATCAGCTTTTGCAGGGCAGCTTAGAGCACTGCTCTTCTTCCACTCAAGACCACGCTGCTGTCAGTCAGAGACACCAGAAATGTCTTAACATTCTGGAATATCTGTAGTCCTCAGCCCTACTGTGGAAAGGTTATCTATTGGTCACTGTCAACTGACAGAAGAGTGTGGAGAAAATGAAGTCTAAAAGAGACATTTCATTTTAACAACTTATTTATTAGGTAGTTCTTGCTGTTGCAAGAAGGTAAACGTTGAAAGAACTAACTGAATTAAATTCTCAGATGCTGAAATGTTTTTCAGAGTTCTTCTATGGAAATGGATTAACTATTCCCAGATCTGGTACTCAATACTTCATTTATTTAGTTTGGATGCTGTGGCATGTAATTACTTGTTTTTAAGATGGGACACAATGTCCACTGCAAAAGCACCAGAGAAAAGTTAAAGATGCTTCTGTTGGTTAAACAGTTTAAAAATGCACTTGATGATATATTAATGAAGTCAGAACACTCCAATATTTGCAAAAGAAATTTTTTGCTTTGTTTATGTTTTATAAATGCAGCAAAAGCACATTATGATCACAAATTAACTGGTACCTGTGCAAGGTTAGGTGAAATAATTTTCTTGTGCCAAATATTGGACTAATGAACAACTTTCATTATAGTGCAGTAAAATCACTGAATGGGTTAATCGTTCACTTGCTTCCATTTCAAGACAGACTGAGCTGTACTGGAAGCAATATTGAAATTGATGAAATACTGTAACAATGTGAAAGGCTTGAGGAGCTGTTGCAGAAACTAATTAGTCCAAGGAAGTTATAAACTAAATGCTGGAAAGTTTTAAGTCTTGGCAATTCAGTAGAAGCCCCCTCTTGAAGGGTTGAACCTCAGAAGTGTCACCATTCCTAGGCTGGCAGACCATGGGAGCTGCATGGAGTCTGGATACCAATCAGCACATATCAACAGAAAATGCTAAGTACTGCTTCAAAATGACTTTTGTTTTTGTTGTTTGGGGTTTTCTTGGTTGTTTGTTTTGCTTTTAGAGGAGTGCCTATTTAACTTTAAACACCTCTTAATAGAAATGACAACACAAAGGAAAAAAGCCATGTTTATTGGGGGAGGAAAGAGGAGACACTTCTCAGGCTTTTAAAGTCAGCGCTGGGATTTCTAGGTGGTTACTTTTCTGGCACAGACATAAAACAACTGGCAGAAAATGGTCACCCTGGTGACAGCCAGAACAGCTTTGGTTCTCTTAACTAAAGTCCTCCAGAAAAACAGATGGCTCAGAAAGGCTGGATCTACATCAGCCAGCAGCTGTGTTTTGTTAATAATAATTATATTTAATAATATCATACAGCTGTGTGATATATGCCAGCAGGTTTCCACTTCTGTATGCTATGCTTGGAAGACTGTTAAAGTTTTGAGTGTTTTTGCTGACAGAGGTCCATGCCTACTCTGCTAAGTAGCTGCCCACTTCAATGGTTGCTCACTATCGCCAGGTGTACAAACCCTTTCTGTAGTCTACCAGGCACTGAGTGTTGCCTTATGCAGAGAACAACTTCACTGTTTTCTCATAGAGCTACTTCCTGCCCTTCAGATATTTTACTAGAAAAGATAACATTCTGTAAAGGTATTTGTAGAGTACACATGTTTATTCAAGAGAATATTCCCTCAGTGAATTTTAATTACGTGTTTTATCTTCTTTTTAGTAGCTGTAGTAAGTCACTGTATTATCTGAGTATTCCTTGGAACTTTTAGCCCACAGTCAAATTCTCTGAGCAGTTACGTTTAACTTATTACTAGTAACTAAAAACCAACATTTTCAATGTCATTGGACTATAAACAACATAATACACACATCAATTTAACTTATATTATTATCAGTTTGAAGTCCCACTTTGTGCAGAGGTTCTGCAGCACAGACACAGTCAGACAATTGGATAGCCACTTGCCTTTCCTGTCTCATTCCTGGCCCCCATTCAAAGGTATGAGATTCACCATGGGGATGAGGAGAGATATTGTGATGGATAAGGATGTTGCAGTGAATTTCTCCATCTCCTACCACAATGTTGTATTTGATTAAAATTAATGAAAAATCCCTACCTAAAAAATCATTAAATACCAAAACCAACAAGACCAACACCCAAAGGAAAACAGTTTTTAGTGTGAAAACCCACCAAGAATTAAGATCAATATATTATGATACAGTCTATAATATCTAGATGAGGAAGGATTTACCACACAATGAAATCTATGATGGAAGGAATGTTCTTCTTTCCCTGAGTCCTTACCAACGGTGGTAGAATACATGAGGATTTCCTTTTAATCTAGACATGTTCTGGGCAAAGCAGGCTTGGGAAATATGTAACTTGTAATTTGCAGCTTTTTGCAAGTGATAATTTATACTGTTAACGAAACTGTAATTGTTATGAGAGAAAACACTTTAAAAAGGCCAGAGAATAGTGATTTTTCAGAGTCAGCAGTTATGAAATTAAAATAAGGTTGGTCTCACATTGCATACTTCTGTCATTAAAGGCAGCTAAAATGACAGTGCTGACAGCTTTGGTATGAAAGAGTTTCCTTTTAACACAGATTTAATGCTCTGACAAATGCACTATGTCCGTGGGGTAAAAGCCTCTGTTGAATATCAAAGATGTGCTTTGGGATAGACTAGGGGTCTGTAATTCCTGGGCTTTGGGTTGCTGATCTGTATAGGACATGTCCAAAGGCTCCTTTACTTGTTTAAATCCACCTTTTCCTTGGATTGTGGGAATGCACTGATTCAAATAAGCAGGAGCAGAAAATGGGGACCAGAGCACTGAGGGGGTGAAAAAGTCTTGCTTAAACAAAGACATCCCTGGAAGTTCATCTCCTAGAGTAGACAAGATGAAGAATTCTACAGACTTGCTTTCCTGGTCTCCTCTGTGATCTTTGCAGACATAAGCTTTCATCTGTCACTCTGTCACTTTGCTCAATGTGCTTCATTTGATCCAGGAATGCTGTTATGCTGCTGTTGTTTAAGCTGGTAGAGAAATCAAGATAAAGTTCTGAAGGTCTGGACAGAAAACTTCAGGAAGAATTACAACCACACTGGATGCAGAGAAATTACCTTCTATAGTCACACTTTAGATAATTTCCTTGTTTTCAGCACTGGCACATAAACACTTCTTATCAAACTAGATGGATTAAATGTTCCAAAAACATCCATGTCAGAAATGCAACTGGTAGAATTACTGTAAACAATACATTTTTTTTCAAAACAATCCATATTTAAATATTTCACAATTGCAATACTCTTTGAAATCTATCATGTCTGAATTTACTTTCTCTATTATTTTTAAATACAAAATTTGCTTCATCTCTTTCAGTGAAATTTTTCCATTAATGGCATAAACCAGGATAAAAAATTGCTTTGTGCAGGTTTATACAAACTCCTGTCAGGTATGATGAATTCAGTAACAACAAATATTTTTCCCTTTAAAAATAAAGAGAAAGTTTTAAGGGAAGTGGTTGCCAAAATACTTCAGATCTTTCCCACATGAAACTTTAAATTACAGTTTCCCTCACTGAACTGCAGGACTGACATTTGTAGCCTCCACTGTGAAAATAAGAACAGCTTGCCTGCACTTAATCATAAACTATACCAATCTCAAAAACTGTGTGTACATGCGTCTGCCTCTTTCCATACCTGGGGACTTTTATGCAGAAACACATTTTCTCCAACAAAACTGGAGAAAGGCTTTTTCCCTTTTGAATATGCAGCCTGGGTAAAAGCAATCTTTTGAGCCAAGCAGTTCTGCACTTTTTAAATTACTATTAATTTCTCTTTAGAATAAACAATAACAAGAAAAAAGGCACAACAGCAGCATATCATCAAGATGAAGAGCCAGAACCAACACATCATTACTTTTTCTCCTCTCTTTCATGGTCTGTCCTCACCCATCCCCTCCATACTTCCCAGCACTAACAGGTCTCCTCTCAGGCTTGCTGACTTCTCAGAGACCCAGGTGCCATCTGCCAGGATGTTCACTGTGTCAAACTTTTTCTAGGAAATAGCAACTTTCTCCTCCTCCTCTTCCTCCCCACCCACCCATAAGTCTTGACTTCAGCAATGGTCAGGCTGTGCTGTCAAGAACTGTAACATATCCTGTAACTCTACCCAGAGTGTTGTTCCTGTCATCCAGGACATATCTCTGAGGAAAGCTGGAATTGCTGTTGGAATTATCAAGAGTTTATGTGGGCAAAGGAGTCTGTGCAGCTCTGCCTTGTTGCTGATTCCCATTTCATTAGCTACCCATTAACTTTAACTTCTCCTTTGTCATTACTTCTGCAAAGCATGTCTCCCCTTGCACTGAGTGTCCTTGTTTGTGAATACATTTGCTCAGACACATTAGAATTCCTGTTGCAAAAACAAATTTCATTTTGTAGCATTCTGGAAGCACCATTTAATCTCTGATCTCAACACTGCCACATTTTCAGGCCATGGCAGTCTTCTGCAGCAGTGTTTGATTTACTACCTTCTCAGAATTTAATAATCAAACTTTTACCACTACCCTTCTTGAGATGACTGGAATAATCAAAATATGAATAACTTGAGTATTTTTGTTTACCTGTCTCACTGCCCATGGAGGATTTCATGGGACCGTGTTGTACCTCCAGTAATGGCAGTCACACAACAGGGAATGATCTTGGTGGGGTTGTGGGGGGAAAAAGGCACAGTGATTGGAATTGAGACCCACCCACTCTCTTGCACTGGGGCTGTAAAACCTGTTTGGAGAAAGAAAAACTGTAAGAATTGTAAGGTGGCTTGCTCATTTTCAGGTCAAGTTGCCTTTCTCTTCATCCACATTATCTCAGCTTGCATCACTAAAACATGTGTGTTCAACCCTGTAAAACACCTATCACATTTATCAATAAAACATAATAATATAATATGGGTAAGGGTTATCTGGCCCTTGAGTAAATGTTCAACATAGATCATGGGAATGATATTTTATTAGCATGATTTGTGGAAGGGGATATTGCAATACAAGGCCTTGGTATTTTCTGTTCCTCTCATTCTCTGATGGACACTACATACCGTATACACATCCTGTAATAGGCAATGCACCAGTGCTCAGAAAATAAAAGCTCACATCAGGGAGAAGTTTGGCAATGAAGCTTTTGAAAGAGCAATGTGTTTTTGTACTGAAACACAAAATAAAATAAAAAAGAAGAGCAGGGCTTCAAGGCAAAAGAGAGATCGAGTGTTTATGACCTAGTTACTACGAGATACTTTTCTCTTCTGCTAAGTGCATTGATTTCCTGGTCACACTGTTGTTGTGTAAATAGGGCAGCTGAAGATAGACTTTTCCTCTTCTCAGGTGCAAGCAGGTTTTCACAAAATCAAGAAGAAAGAAAATGCAATTCACATCTAAGCAGTCTGTGAGCTTGCCTGCTTGTTTGGATTTTCCCTTCTCTCCTTAAAAGAAGCTCTTGTGCGCCTCTAAGTTTACTAGGATACGGGGACACAAAATTTAGGGCAGTAATTTCCATGGATTGCAGCTTTCTTTTATGCATTTATATCAGCTTTTCAAAAGTATATAAATGTGGAAGTCCTAGTATTTCTTATGTCTGGAATGCAAAAGATTCTTAGCTATTGTTGACACTTTCATATACAGTGCAGCAACCTGCAGAAAGATGGGTCCTTTACGAAATTCAGCTTTATCAAAGCAGACAGCTGTCAGCTTCTTACCACAGCACACATGAGGAGCCATGACCCAGCCCCCTCACACTGCACCAGGGATTATCCCAGTGCTGCTGGCTGTCCTTGATCCTTCCCTCTCATGAAGCAGAAACATGAGGGGCAGCTGGCAAAGACTCCTCTGCTGTTTCTGAGGCACAGGCAGCCTTTCCAGGGTGGTGACTGTGCCCCATCCTTGCCTTGTGGGTCCCTTGGCAACCTTAGCCCCACTGCTCAGAGGCTCTTGCACTTTAGAGGGGTGCAGAGGTCCACCCTGCCCACCCTGGGGATTGAACAGGCAAGAGCACATTCATTGTGGTTCTTTGCCTTCAGTTCAAGAGAAAAGTAGCCAAGGCATTGGTGGCTGTGCCAGCAACCCAGGAGATGTCCTGGTCCCCTGTCCTCCACAGCACAGTGCAGATTCTTGGGCCCAAATCACAGCTGGAGAGCTGCTGGCTCCTCACCCCTGCACAAGGCAGAGCCTCGATGTTTCTTGCTGAGTCAAGTGTGGTCATAAGCCTGTGAGGCACCAAGGGCTGGGCGGTCTCATGGAAATGCAATGGCATCACAATGGTTCACAGTAAATAGACGGCCACAGCCAACTGCAAAGGGGGAACCTCAGACTACACCCCCCTAAGTGGCAGTCAGGCAGGAAGTCATGAACATCACTTACCCCAAAAGCCCTATGTTTCTCTCCTGTCTGGACTAAAGGAACCTGAGTTTTGGAATTGAAAAAGCAAAAAGGGGAGACAGTTGCTCTTTTCTTTCTGGTTGTTTTTTTTTGGTTTTTTTTGGTTTTTTTTTCTCTCCATCGTCTTTTTTCTATCTACAGTCTTCCCTATTACTCAGAGATCCCACCATGGTGAGAGTGAAATAAATAGCTTTCCAAAATGCTGTCTGAAAGAGGCCACACTATTGACAAACCAGACTTCCCCTAGAACTGACTGGAGCCTGCTTCTCTTCCCCACGAGCACCAAGGATCAGGAGGCTCAACTCAAACACCAAAAATGCAATGTGCACTGGGCACTGGCTTGGTAAAACAAGAGAGCCATGAGACAGCAGTTTCACTTCCCTTGTGCTTTGCTGCTCCTGCTCCTGATATTTAAAAAGCATTATGGGATTCTGTTCACTTAATAACTGCTGCCTCAGAAGGATTTTTGCTGAATACAAATAAGAAGCTATGTGATTAGGTGTCAGGCATTCTGATACATTTTATTACATTTTACTTTCATTTTTTTAAGATAAAGGAGAATTCAAGCAGAGAGGAAATGCTTTTTCTGAAAACAATCTCATTGCCAAGCTCATATCTTAAAAACTCTCAATATAATGCTTGTCCCTCAAGATATGCGGCTCATTTTTAAATTGTAAAGAGTTATATTTCACAAGTGTAGTAATATTTGAGGAAGCCTGCCACAATAATCTCCAATTATCTGAGGCAGAAAAGGCAGATGCCTAGGCAGATTCTGGCTACTCAGATGTTGGTAACATTTAATTTCTGTTTACAGCTGAGAAGAGCAAGCCATCCCTCTTTACCTCCTGAGGCTCTTCCTCATAGCCTCCCTCCACCCAAACTGTTTCTCCCCCACCCTAATCATGCCTCTTATCACAGGCCACCTTTTCTCTAACACTTACCTTGCCCACATCATCTCCTTTCCATCCTGCTGAGTCCTTAGTAGACTCCATCTGCCACTTTTTTGAGGTTTTTGTTTTTTTTTTATTTTCTCCATCTCTGCTCTGCACCCTCACTCTCCCATCCTTGTCCACCATTCTGATGTACCCCTACCCTTATCCACACCTGCCCTCCTGCCCCAGCTGCCTCTCTGCTGCTAGCCCCACTTTCTTGTTGCCTCACTGCCTTCCACTTCTCTTCTGGCTGATGCATGGTTTGAGGAAAACATTATCATGGCAGTGTAATGGGTGAAAAAGCAAGCATACATTTCTGCTGCAGAGGATCTGCCTGTGTAGCACACATAATACATCTCAGGCGTGGGTGCTTCATATCCATCAGTACATCTGCAGTCTGAAATTAGAAATCTGAAATCTTAATTGTATACTCAGTAATGGGACCAAAATGTTGCCATGGTGAACTAACAGGAGGAAGGATCAATGATAAGACATTGAAAAATGAGATTTCACCACAGCATAATGTCCCACATGAAAAAAAGCTGTCCGCCCCTGTACTGTAGTGTCTCTCATTTTGACCAGGATAAAGGAGATTTTGTTCCCAATCATCAAATTTACTTCATTTGTTGGGTCTGAGGCTGTCCAGAATAGGAGATTCTGCAGTGTTTTTCACCAATCTGCAGAGCTCTCTGCCCTGTGATGATGTGTTTTATCCCCACTCCATGCTCAGCACTCCTCCTGACAGCAGGCTGCTGAAAGGCACAGTGCTGACAGATGCTGTATCCAGCCCAAATTGCTCTTCTTGTCTGCTGGGACTGGGATTGAAAGTAGAGGACTGAAGTTACAGAAAGGAAAGAGGGGTTTGTTCCTCAAGAAAGACTCTAAAACATTCGAGTTGGTGAAGCAGAGCAGTTGATTGCTGGCAGATCCCAAAGAGACCCCAGCACAGGAGGGTTTTGGGAAGAGGTCAGACTCACATCTCTCACAACAGGTTTTGATGGAGATCCTGCCCTGGGGATGCTCTGGGTGACCTACCAGGCCCTGACAGGACTATTTTCTATGAATCTGTTTGAGGGTTTTCTTTTGGCCATTTCTGTGGCTCCACAAAATGTCAAGGAGTTTCCTTTTACATATTTTTGCTTAACTCTCCATCCCCCTTTAAAAGCTGATGCATTGTAATGTGACTATATATATTTTCAGAAGTTCTTAGTTTTAATCACAAAATATTTATTTATAAATCTTAAAGCTCACTTAGTTTAATACCTGGATTCTTCTAATTTGCATTTAATCAAGAAGCTGGACATTTTCTGTTATCCCTTTCACAAAGCTGGATTTTGCATGGAATCTCAGAAATGCATTAATTTCACTATAACTTCTTTAAACTTTTAGTGCTCTTATCAGCTTATCTGATAGCTTAATTATTCTTTCAATCTTCCCAACAGGCTGCAACAGAGTACAACTTCTGATTATTTCCTGACCTTTAATTTTTTTTTTTTTTATTCCAGTTAAATTGGGAAGTTTTGGGTTTTTTTCTGAAACTTTGCTTCACATGCAAATGGATAGTCCCAGTTATTTTATTCCTTGACCATTTCAGCAATATTTTCATAGGAATATTGGAAAATATGGTCAAGAAAATAGTGGTTTAAAATGGATGCAAGACTAATTGAAAACCCCTTCTGAAAGCATGGATGTCTCACTGTCAGTATAGGAGGGAATTTCAAGTCGGGTCAGATCTAAATATGAGTCTATAAAATATTTTCAGTGATGATCTGGATGACAAAATACACTGTATGCTTATAACAGCTGACCATCCTACCAAGCTAGCAGGGGTTGTGGGCACCTCAAAGGACAGGATCAGAATTCAAAATGATAAATTGAAGGACCTGAAATCAATAAGATGAAATTCAATAAAGATGGGTGCAAAGTGATGCACTTAGCAAGGAGAAATCAAACTCACAAATACGAAATGAGGAATAACTGGTGAAGCAGCAACTCTGCCAGCAAAGGTCCTGGGGGCATTGTATATCATGAGCTGAATATAAATTAGCAACATGATCCTGCCTTGAAAATGGTTAATGACATTCCCAGATGTATTCATATATAAGTTATTACAGGAAGTTGTTGTTTTCATTTACTTATTTGCTTGATACTGATTAGGTCAGTAAGGAACCACTGAGCTCTGCTCTGAACAGCAAGTTTAGTAAAAGAGCAAAATAACAGAGAAGAAAGAAACAATAAAGACTAGAGAACTGCACAATGCAACCTATAAAGCAAGACTGAAAAAAATCTATTGTTTCTAGTGAGAACAGAGACGATTTTCAAATATATAAAGAACCCTCTGCAGAAACCACAATAAAATGAATTGTTTTACCAATTGAAGGAGACAGGGAAAGTTGCTGTTGGCTTAATTTTGCAGAAACAGAGAATCAAACTTGATATTAATAGAAACAAAAGGACAATAGTTCAGCAGTGTATTGTGAAACATCCTCATTTGGGTAAGTGGTTTTGTTGGAAGCTTTTAAGACTGATTGGAGGATTAACTTCTAGTGCTGGCCTAGGTGTACCTATCTTACTTCACAGGAGGAAAATTAATTGAATAACAGGTCTTTTGTTCTTTAACACAATATGAGGCAGCACTACAGAACTCCACTTTCAATTCTTTAGTAGTTGTCTCACTCAGCTATTAATTTCAACAAAAAGCCTGAAGATGGGGGATGGAGTGAAAGTGCCCTTTTTGGAATTGCATTGATAAGATGCTGACACAAGGGTCAATTACTTTCTGAGCACATTGCAGAACCAGCCAAACACAGAATAAAGCCCTAATTCCTTACCCACTGGATCTACAATTTGAGAGACCAAACAAATGCAGGTCCATAGAGGTGCAGGAGACATTATTAATGTCTCAGGAGGTATTATTAATCAGCATTGCAGTGGTACAACCACAGGAGCGGTGTATTTCTTAATTTTTGTTGGTTTTGCAGCCGAGGAAGATGTTGAAGTAGGATCTGATGAGAAATAACAAAGTACTTTTGCAGGGTAGACTTTTCCAAGCACTAGAATAGCATTAAAAAATTAAAATAATTGTTTTATAAAATGTGAAAGCTGGTGAAAGATTGGTATTCAGGCCAAAGAAGAGTGTTTATTTGTATAGAAGATGGGAAGGGATAAATCACAGAAGGAAACCTTGAGAAGAAAGCAGATGTTGGTTCTCTGGAAGGTTAATGAGGATTTACAAAGACAAGGATGCTATTGTTAATGTGGCAGGTTAGGAAAATTGGATGTAAAAAATTATTCTGAGTGGATAAGAGTTAGAAAGGCTGCTTTAGTTTGAGATGTGAGGTGACAGCTTAGACCCTGGACAAGAATTTTAGTTGCATGGATGGATAAGAAAGGCTGTATCTTTGACAGACTGTATGGAATAGTCTTGCATACTCTTGATGTGAGAACTGAGAGAAACTTCAGGTAACACCAAAGCAACAAGAATAAGCAGGCAGGATAATGAAATAGTCAAAAGGAAGAGAAAGAGCAGGAATGAAGTGGGGAAGAGAGAGAAGAAATTTTCTCTCAAATAATATTCTGCTTGAATTGGCAGTGGAAAATCCCAAACTGGATTCCAGGAAGACAGGTCAGATCTGGGACTGAGAATCACACTTCTGGGTCACATGCCCTAACCTCTCTTTCTGCCCATGCATACAACCAAGGCAATTCTTCATCTGCACAAACACTTATGGAGAGTATGATGCAGACAGAAAGTGCAGAGGGACACCTGTGTGGGACCTGGAGGGAGCATTAAACAACTCCCTGGAAAGTAGAGATAAATTGTGGTAGGCATGGGAGAGGACAGATTCAAAGGAGCCAGATGAAATCAAGAGGATGACACAAGGTATATGACACATTAAGTTTGCTACAACTCAGTGCTATGTTCTAGTAGGTACAAGTAGGTGACAGCCCTCTTCCCAGAAACTGAAGCCCTAACCTGCAGGGACCATGAATTTTTGCCATCCAAACAGAGTAAGTGCATTACAAGTTCTCTTCTCAAGGCTAGGGGAAGTTTTATAAATCTTTCAAGTGGCCATCTGTTACCAAATGCTATCATTTTTGCACATCTTGCTCAGGTGTGTATGTAGCCTCTTTCATATTTAACCAGGGCATAAACTCTGTAATGCATTTCTGGTACTCCTCAACTCATGACAAATGACGTTTGCCTGGAGATGTCAGCTCCTATACTCTCCAGGACTGCCTCACCAGAGAAAACCACTGCTCAGCACCGAGCCCACTGCTCTGCTGCAGGTGATGGGTGGGCTCAGGGACAGGCAGAGCCCTGTGCTGGAGTCTCAGCAGGGCTTTCTGCTGCCACCTGAGCAATGCCCACCTTGCTCAGGGTCAGTGCACCTTGGCTCTATGCAGTCTTGTGTGACCAGGTGGGAATGACAAGAAGACACTAACCCAAAATCTCCTTATCTAAGCAGGAAAGTGTGATGAGGCACCTCCAGAGACATGGTGAAGTTAAGCAGAGGTTGCTTATGTTATGTGGCTTTCTTTTAACTGCCTTTATTATTTTCAGATTGCTATTCACCACTTCCTCGGGAAAACACTAATATTTATTGCCTAAAGTGTTATTAAATTATTCTGATTTTATGGCTGGAACAATAAAGATATACACATTTACTCTGTGAGAAAGATCTGGAATTCTTCTCTAAAATAATCATTAGTTTTCTACATAATTAATAGATTGCTGCTACTCCTAGTATTTTTAGAGTTTATATGTTTTTTTAATTTGAAAATCTCCTTTGTTTTAAATTTCTCTTGGCAGTCTCAGATGTCTCTTGTTATGAGTAATGAAAAATTAAGCAGTGTGACTGTAGCAAGAGGACATTTAGAGCAGGAAGATGAGCTGAGTCATGGGGAGTGCTTGGCCTTTCCCTCTGTCGTGCTTTCCACAAGGCCTCCCAGCATCACCAGCCCTGGCTCCACTCCATGGAGAAGAACTCAACATAGTGACAGCTACATGCAGATAGATTCTCACAAGGTCTCTCCTTTTATGTAAAAGCTTCTGCTTTTACACTTTCCTATATGTTTTAAATTTTTTTAAATTATCTTACAATCTATACTAAAATGCTGCTATCAATTTTATAAATTGATGTCCAAGTCATGAAATCAGATGGCTACTGGAAAGAGAAAGTCCTGCCTATTCCAGCTTGAGAGTCTCTTTTCTAGGTGTAATTTTCTCTATTTCATTACATATCATTCGAAGATCATAAAATATCTTTTCTTGACCGTTCTGTAGTGTGTTCAGTTACACTGAATTTAAGAATTGAGATTACAAATACCAAATAAGGAGAAAGAAAAAGACTCAATTTCAGCTCCAGTGGACAGGTTTTATTTCCTCTCCCTACTTGCTGCTTTTATACACCAGTTTAGCTCCAATGACAGTGGAGATTTATATCTGCAGCCATAGCAGTAGAATTGGCTTAGGCACTGAAAGAGATGAATATTTCAGAAACAATGGACAAATAGTTCAAAATGTCACCACCATTTTTTCTCCATAACTAATCCATAGGGGATTTGCACTCCCTTCAAGAACAAACGGCATGGAAATGTATGCAATATATATTCAAAAAACATCAGACAATATTTGCAACTTCTCAGAAGTTTCTGAGTAAACTGAAAAAAAAACCCTCTTCATGTTCTCAGCCCTGGAAAAATATCACCAGAGATTTAAGCACGAATTAGGCTCACTTCTTCCTTATGTTTTGGGCTAGAACTCATTTAATGACTTTCTGTCAGTGTATGTCTCAGGGGGAAATGTGCACAAGCCTGTCTTTTTTCTATGTCCGTTGCATCCCTGGGAAGCAAACAAAGGCAGACCAACTCTGTATCACCAAATGTTCCTTGTCACATGGGGACTTCCAACTCTAAAACATTTAAATTTGCTGAGGTGCCTGCTCTTGCTGCACTTTTCTCATTTCTCACTCTGTGGATGCATTTGAAACCTCAAGCGTATACAGGCTCAAACTACATTTTAAAAACGGGTGAAAAGCAGAAGGAGCCAAAACCATCAGTGTAAGACCTCATTAAAAATATCTGGCCTTTGAGTCCTTTTACATTTGAGGCCAGAAAATACATTTATACTGCTTCTGGTGTTTGTAAAAAAATGTTGAGGTGAAGTTATAGCTTCTTTCCCTATTAGTCAAATTTTCAGGACTTACAGTTACAATGTACATAGCCCATTTTTATCATGATACAAAATTCTCAAGGCCATTTAAAAATTTTAGTCTTTATAGACAAGAATTTAGAAAGACTTTTAATTTTATTCATTTTTAAGTATATATGTGATTCTATATGACAAGCATTATTGGAAAAAAACATCAGTAAGATGCTAAGTGCTAAGTCAATGCTTACTCAGCAAAGAAGTTAAAATACTGAAAATAAAAACGAGAAAAAGAAAAATTCGTCTCTGAAAATCAGAATGCTGTTGTGGAAGGTGTTGCATGTATAAACACATAGCTGTGTGTTATTCATATAAAAGGGAGATGGAGCTGGCAGTGAGACGTAGATATACCCTAGATAACATCAACAGTATTTTCCAATGAACTGTTTATCTTCCCACAATGTCTAAATGTCATCAAATTGCATAAACATCAACAAGTCACATGAAAAGGAGAATTTGGGATCTTTTTTATTAGTAGTAAAGGAGATTGCCATCATCTTTTTCATTAGATGGAGCACAGATTTTACATGTATGTATTTAGCACTTTTTTCTCTCTTCATAAGTGCACAATTCTTAAAGCATTAAGATGCAGTCAGAATCTGCTCCTGAAGCCACTAGGCAAGAAAACAAGCACAGAAAGAGAAATCAGAGAATCTGGGCTGTTACCCTGGCACATTTCTAGCCTGTTCCCAGCCTCCTGTTTCCATGGCTATCTGAAGCTGCAAGAGCTACTGCAGTGCGTTGCATCTCCTGAGTGTGTTCAGCTAGATAGAAATGAAGTAATTAATCTTTCCCTATTTAAAACAGGTTAAAAATTTGGTGAGAACTTGAGGAGAGTGGATAACTCTATTTCATAAATACACGCTTTCTTGGCCTTGACCCCAGCAATAGGGAAATAAACCACAAGGCCAGCTTTTCTGGTTCAGATCCAGGGGAAGACAGGGATATAGCTTGCAGGATTCCATTCAGTGACAGATTCAGTATATAAACCCTTAATTTACTATATGGACTTACTGTAACTTTTAACCAAAATCTAGACCTGATGGACGTGCACCTAGCCTCTTATTTGTCTGTAGGGCTACAGCCTCAAAATGTGGAAGGAGATTAATGGACACAAAAGGAAAACCCCAAAACTCCCCCAGGAAATAGAGTAACTTCAACCATTTGGACAACCTTCATTTAGATGGGGCAGCAAGAAGATAATAACAGATTAACTTTCCTGCTGGGAGCAACACACCTGAATTTCTAACTTCTCACCTCAGGGGTTTGATCTCCATGCTCAAATGTCACCCAGGGGTGGGCAGGGACTGCTCTCTCTTTCCTGCTACTGTCAGCTCTGGCTTTACTGCTTCTGGGCTGCCTCCCTGTGTGGGAAGGGCCACAGACACTTTGCTGAGGCTCTACCCTCCCTGCACCTCCCTGAGCCAGGACTCAGGGAGCACTTGTGGCAGTACAACAACAAAAAAAGCACCTTATGCAGCCTGGAGGAGCTGTGTTGTCCCAAACAGACCATCATGCTTCATGTGAATTGACCAGGGAAAGCTCTTTGTGATTTGGCCTGAATAACAAATGGTGAGCTATCCAAGGTGAACAAGCAAGGAAATGTAAGGGAAAAACAAAACAAGCCACCTTTTTAGCAGTATGATTTACTTTGGGCATTCTAGAGCTTGGCACCTATTCCAGATGCTTTTTTAGATATATTTCCTTCTTGTTCCTGAGCAGTCAGAAGATAATTTTCAGATTTCTGGAAGTGTTTATTCCTCTTAACAGAAATTTCTGCCCCGTGAGCATTTACCTCTGAGCTAGCTGGCTGCACTTCTTTATGGTCTATGGAGAGTGACAGGCACTCTGCAGGTCTCATCCCTCTTATCCAAAGGTAGGGCAGCTGAAATGCATTGGCTGGACCCTGCAAGAGAATTGCCCATTATTTTCCACTGACTCTAATGGGAGACATACACAGTGAGGTCAGGTTGGTGGCCTACAATGTAGACAGCTCTGTTTGCACAGATCAATCCTCATCAAGAAAACCACTGACTTTTTCTGTTATAAGAAATTTGATTCCTCTATCCCATCTCTCTCTAGACAAACAAAACACTTTGTTGAAGGAAAGGTTAAGCTAGAAGCTAAAAGCACAGGTGGAAATTACTTTGGTGTAAAGATTAATTTGACTGTAAAATAGTAGCATAAAATTACTACTTGCAGCATAGAGCTAAACACAGTATTTTTCCTACATCTCTGAAATATTCTACTGATTTTGCTGATGACTACCATAGATTTTGGCTAGCTTTTCCATTTCATAGTTGTGACTCATTGACTTTTTTACATTCTACCATTGCTCAGATATTAATGCAATATTAGTGGCAAGTAGCCCAGATGAGATGCCAAAGGTTAGTAATGACTTTTGAACAAACACTGCTGAAGTGGCAGCGTGTACTTGAAAAGGCACAATTTCTCTCAGCAGTTCAATATTATATTTTAACTTTGTATGCAGAGAACTTGTGGGTGTCTTTTTATTCTTCAACAGCATGCGACAGAGCAGTGCCATTTTGCAAGCTCCTGGGAAAGTGTTACTTCAACCTAATTGACTCTTTTTGCTGCATGGAAGTTATTTACCCAGAAATACTAGAGTAGAGAGTCAACTTTTCTTTCAACAAAGGAAACCAATTACTTGAGATCTTTTGCAGGATGAAGATATTGCATTGCAACATGGCATTGTTAAGGCTAAAATGATGCTGTACCAAACAAAAGCTCCTTAGATGTTACTTTCTTTTTTTTTTGGTTGTTGAGTTTGTAGGGCAAGAGAGGAGGGCTGTTCACCAAAGGAGTAGAAAAAGGAAAGTTATTCAAAATTGATCTGTTTAGCTGTATATGGATTATGTTCCAATTAGATGAACTGAGGAATGAAAAATACACAACTACTGAATTTATTTTGAAAGAATTGAGTTATATTGAGTATTGTCTTGACATTTAAAAGCTAAGCTGGAAGGTTGAGTCTGTGATACCCTTACTGTAATTCATCCTGCTTTTAGAAAGCCATAGGTGAGCAGATCAGTATTAAATGTCCATAGAAAAGAAAAAATCAGAACTTAGTTCTAAACCAGGAAAATTAAAAAAGGAATGAAAAGTTGCACAGACAAACATATTAATGTCAATTCCAGATATATGGTGACAATTCATCAATCAATTTGCTTGTAAACAGGGAAAAAATAGCAAGGAGATAAACAACAATCAACATGGGTTTGTGAGGAACAGATTACAAACCAGTGTCTCTTCCATGGTAGTGGGACAGGTTTTGTGGCTGGAAGAAAAAAACTCAGGATTTACATTTGGATATGCACTGGCCTTTTGGCTCCATCAAATGATAACTTGGTAACCAAGCTTGGGAAACTTCTTTACAATGGAACCACAACAAGCATCAAAATTACTTGGAAAACAATAATGTGGAAATAGCTGTTGGCAGTCATCTCAAGCCAGAGGGTGTTCAGAGAGGGGCTCCATCCTGCCTGGAGTGTGCACAGAATTTGTGTGCAGGAGGAGGGACTAAAACCCCCCAGTTATGCACCTTGGAGTCAAGGGGGAGCTCCGAGGAGCTGATGAATGGAAACAGAGACCTGGGTGTGGGATGGTGCAGCACAGGAGCATCAGGAATAGGGAACATCAATAAACACAACTTTCACCAGCACCCCTGAGCTTCAACACTTCTGTTAGCAGTGGCCACGATCTGTCTCTCTCTAAGCTGTCTTGCTCAGAAGTAAAACTAACTCTGCAGGTCCATTTGTGTCTTCTGAAAGGAAAAGCCTGAAAACCACCAGTTTTATAGTTACAATAGGGTAGCTATACCCCCTTCCTCATTTCCTATACAAGATCTGAAGACACTTGGGTTTTTAATTCATACTTACAATATAGACTTAACTGTCCATATTCATGTTGTGGATAGTTTCCTCTCCCTAAACCATTTCCATAATTTATTTAATACCCTGATAAAACTTAGAAATAGCTAACAACTGAAGGTCAAGCACTTTCACAGGCCTAATCGGAAATTTATGAGTATTTGGAAGACATTGTTAAATGCAGTGTCCTTTGTGGAAATAACTTCTAACTGAGGCAAAGTGAAGTTACCTTTGTTGTTATCAGCAGTTATGCTGCAAACAACCAGAACTGTTTTCAACAATCACATCTTTCTTAAAATTTTCTGGTGTTTTTTACTTAGGAAGAGATGCACAGTTAATAATTGCCTCTTCCTTTTTGCTGTTCATGCATTGCTAGTAACAAATTAATGTTGCTTCCAAGTATTTTAATTTTGTGTAGAAATACAAAAGTTCTGTATTTTGTGAAAATGAAAGGTGATCAGGATTATTTTTCCTCATAAATATGAAAAGTAGAGTTTTCATTAACAGCAGTGGTAAAAGAAATGAAATTTCAATGCATGAGTGGAAGATTGGGTATAGGTCTCTGATAAACCTGCTTGAAACATCCACTGGATATTATCAGGATATCAGCTGTTTTCAAAGGAAATTCTATTCTCAAGCTATAAAAACTTTTTCATACCAGATACATATTTGTAAAGGTTTTAATTTCACAAATTTAATAATTTAACAAACCAGAATATTTTTGCATGCTTCAAAAAGTAATGGTCACAAAGTAAAACACAAGAAGTTCCACATCAACATGAGGAGGAACTTCTTTGCATTGAGGTTGACAGAGCACTGGAACAGCTGCCCAGGAGGTCATGGAGTCTCTCTGGAGACATTCAAAGCCCACCTGACCCTCCCGTGTCACTTGCTCCAGATGACCCTGCCTTGGCAGGGGGCTGGACTGGATGATCTCCAGAGGTCCATTCCAGCCCTAACTATTCTGTGATTCTGCGATTCTTTGATTTTTAAGAAAACAACTCCTAAGCCTTTCTAAGGTTGGGACACCTACACTTAGCAGTTGTTAATTTATAGCACATTCTATTTTGAAAATAGTCTGCAGAATGCATGTTGCATGTTCCTGTTTTATGTCTTTATGCCAATTATAATTCACATTACCATAATGTAGATGACATTCTCTTTAGTCCTCAATTATAATTTTCCTTCCTAATTATAACTTGATTATAAATCCATATAGTGAATGTCCTTTTTTCCCCCCATAAATGCCATTATCCTAAGTTCATTTTAGGACCATACTCTTTTTGATCACCAGATGGTAATATTCTGGGCTAAACTGACTCCTGATCTAACGCCACTGAGCTCTTTGTGTTACTCAAGAAGTGTCCATGAGGCCTCTTATTGTTTTAGCAGCTATTTTCATGACTGTAAAAATTATGAACATAAATACAATTAGACTTTTCCCTATAGTAATGCAGGCATCTCCTTCAGCTTTCTATTGCATGAATTCCCATGGGCTGATCCCCTGTATTAGCAATCCAAACTATGAGCCAGGAATCCTCCAGCTGCTCATCCCGTGAGCTGACGATGACACGAGCAGATGTGTGGGGTTTTTTGGGCTCTTTGTAACCTGATGAGTTTCCTTCCTCTCATTCCGTAAGGAGCAGACAGCACATTTTAATTGCTTTATACCCTTCAGAATTTGTGCTCCCGGGGTGTGTGAAGGTCATTGCAGAAGACAGCCAGCTCGAATACTGCAGAGTGCAGTATCTTCATGAGGGGAATTCTTCTGGGCACAGTGCAGGTCCCATCAGAAGGGCAGCAGGGTTTTGTGCATCTCCCTAGCTCACAATGCACTGGATCCCAATGGACATCTCACACCGTGGTGGTCATGCCCTGTGTCTGGAGGACCATCCTCCACCAGTGTGAACACGGCTCACATGGCAGGTAGATGGGAGAGTTCTTTATTCATTATCACTGCCTTGGGTGGTATTTATGACCAGATTATTGCTTTTTCGTGGGCACAATGCTGTGCCACACTCCAGATGAACTGATTCCTTTGGTAAAGCACTCAGAAATCTAAATAGAGCTGTCCAAAATGGGTTTAGTGTTTTTTGAGGGATCCTTTTTATATTCAAAACAAGCCAAATTCACCAAAATTAAAGTGTTTTGTAGGAGCGCTATAAATTCTAAAAAATTCCCACTGTTTTTTGGGTATAAATGTAAACATGTGGTGACTATGCCAATACTTGGAGCTGTTTGAAAGACACAGTAAATAAACCACAATTTAAAATTCTCTGCTTTATTTTATATAAGGTCAAATTCAGTTGCAGATCTGCGCATGAAGGCATATACCTGCGTTATCATAAAAGCATAGGAGCATGGAGAACATTCTGTATATTTTTATCTGTCTTTTTAATTGAAAGGTGGATACAAGTGAAACCAATAAAAAATGAAAGTGATATTTCATTTCAGCTAGCCTTTGATATTGAATCAGCTAAAGTTCACCTCTTCCAACATTAATATGGTGTCTGAGCTGACAGTCTGTTACCAGGAGTGTGCTTGGAAGGTGTTGTAAAACAGGATGTCCTTTTCTTACTTTCTTGAGATTGCAAACACTTTTTGTAAAACAGATTAGCATTGCACAGCCTATATTTTTATTGACTTATCTGCAAAGGATTGGACTCATTCCAGAAATATGAAATGTATTTGTTTTGATCAAAATATGATGGTATATTGTACTCTTTAACAAGGAAACGATTCCCAACCACACCATGTGCAGGTGAAATGAAACTTCAGTTTTACACAAGCTCTTTGCAAGGGGCAGGCCAGGACTTTGTTGCTGTAAGTGCTTAGGGCATTCTCACAGGTTGTTTGTAACACAGAAAACAGACACACAAGTAAGTGTATTTTCATAGTCTTTAATATAATTTTCTGTACTCCTCTGTTGAGTACTCATAAATCAGCTTATTTAACCTGGAGATTCTTTTCTCAGACTTGAATCAACATGTCAGCCTGCCTCCAAAATCTCTGAATGGTCATGAAATCAACCTCTGTTTGTCCACCTGTCACTCTCCTGTAGACAACCTTTCCACTGTGATGACAATATCACCTCATTACTGACTAAACACTTCTCTTATTCTGCCATAAATCCATCCATTTCCTAACCTTGTTCTTTTCCTTTGCTGATGAAGTACTGGCTGTTTCCACCATATCAAAAGAGAAATTCTCAGGGCTCTCTCAATCACCTTCCAGTTTGATTACTGCATTAGCCCTTCTGCAGTTCCCTAGATACCTCCCCATCCCATACACACTACTTCCTCCAAAAACAACTTGACTGTTTCCATCTCACACATCTCTGTCCTCAAGTTTCAAGAACACGTTCACACCAAATTTTAACTGCTTTCCCTTGTGTCTACACATCTTTGCCTAACTATGGCTGAAGTAAAAATTTCAGTAGCCATCTCTGATTAATTGACCACAGCTAGGTTGGGATTCTTCTTAGCTTAAAAGCAGAGCCATATTACATTTAAGTAAGTAAGTATCACCCTGGTCATACAACCTAAAGAGTTCATAAGGGCTTGTGTCCAGCTGCATCTGGTCCTGTGTTCATGTGGTTTTACACCACTGCTGCCTTTCTCAGTCAGGTATGTCTTGACAGAGCATCTGAGTGACTCAAGCAGACATGGGCCAAGAAAGAACTTTAAATACTCCCATTATAGTTCAGGATGAGTAATAGAACATAGTTTATGCTTCATTTGTCAGTCACATTTCTGGAAATTCAGTATGTTCCAGAAAGTTAGACATGAATCCAGCTGCAGCAGGTGGAGCTTCATTTTACGTGCCAGCAACAGGCATAACAAGAAGGGTTTGGGAGGTGTAAATGCCATCCTAGAGAAGTGTCACAGGAGTTCTTCTGCATTGCTAACAAATGTTCACCTTTTGCTCAAAGTGATTTCATTGAATTGCCATGAATGAGGAACTAAAGCAAACTTTCCCCCAAGGAAATGTGCTTCAAAAAACAAAGTGTAAAGCCTGAAATAAAAATATTAGACAATATACTGGCTTCCTGTGAAATACATAAAATACTCCTCAAAGGAATACCATCTCATCTATGCACATATCTATTTCCTCTGGAGAAGGTGTTTTCCTCTTTTAGCCTCTGTTATGCAGATTTGCTGTGTAATCGAGCCAGCTTTCTTCCAAGTCCTTTATTAAATGAAGCATTTTCTGTGGCATTTTTTGGCCAGCCATGCACTCTTAGGGTTGCAAGAATATCTTCGGCGTTTTTTAAAGGAAATTAGAATTATATTACATTTATGATTAAAGAGAGTGAGAGAAAGAAGGAAAGAAAGGAAGGATAAAAAGAAACTTGATCAGTAGGCTGATGGTGAAAATAGATACAGATTGTTAAATGAAAACATTTATTTCTGCGAGATGATCAAGCTAAGGGCCAACACCTCATTGAAGGCTATAGGCCTTCTATCAAGCAAGAATTTAATTTTCAGTAGCTTGTGACACCCACCACCCCAAGAAATATCGTGCATATGTACTTTTTGATGTTTTCCAATCCCTGCCCTCTTTTGTACTTAAGCCTCTTCTTTCCATAAAACAATTGCAAAGTTTGTGGATGGTTATGGAAATATAAAGAGCAAAAACTGATGAACAAAGTGATACAAGATAAAAATCTACAACTTTAAAAAGTTGTAAAGTAGGTATGTATTCATTCGGTGCTGAGGGGGTAGCTCTTCCAAAGCACACACCTCCTGAGTAACTTAACCCTCTATTTTATATTCTCTCACCTTGTTTTCACAAGCATCCTGTCTTCACAAGCACAGCAAATGTTAAGCAATACATCCATCTAGACAGATACTCTTAATCAATCACCTTTTAATTTCTGACCCCCCTGCCTCAAAAGTTTTCTTTCTATGCAAGTGTCCCTTCTAATTAGAAGCACAGCATAAGATATACTTATTTGTGTGAAAAGTACTCACATAATTGGTTTTTAGATGGTCTATTTTCCAAACATATTTATGAGACACCAGTAGGTCCTAAATAGCCCTCTGCAACGTCTAGGCTGGCATATTCTTGCTATGAATGACAGCCACTGCTCATCACTTTTAGAGTGCTAGTTTAAAATTCTGCAACTCTAGAGATTTGGAGAGAGAAAGCTTTTAAACATTTTTTTAAATAAGGTATGTTAGCTAAAAGCTACTATGGTGTTGAGATGTAGAAGCATTCTTGCCTCCTATAGAGCTTTGTTTTCATGCAAAAGAACAGCCTAGCAGAGGTGTTGCAATAGGAGGGGCCCACAGCGTTTGGGTTTCTTATGCCAGCTCCACTACTAGACAGCTGAGAAAGTCACTCCTACTGCTCATGTGGTATTTTCATTTAGCTATCTTCTAAAATGATCTGAAGTAATCAAAGGCCTCCCTTAATTTTTTTTCCCCTTGGACAAAATTCAACTTCTTATATACGTGAAGGATGTTTCTATCAAAACTGTGAATATAACAATACAGCCTAGATTTTGATTAATATGTTATAAAGAAACAATCATCAGTGATTCAAGCATTCTAACAAAGTGCTGCAAATATATTTTCCTAAGAGAAGTTGGCAGGTGACAGTACCTGGATTGGGAGAGTGGAAAAGGGGGGATCTCTGTCATCAACACTGCAAGAGGAGGACCAGCAGATTTTTTTCTTGGTTGCACCCATTTTCACAAGAGCAGAATTCACTGGTTAGGATTTCAGCTTTTCCAGTTCAATTCCCAAACAATAGCTTATTCATGATGTGCTTGCAGCAATGCTTTTGGTTTACATAAACTTGTGACTATTGTTATCCAAGTTTTAGAATTTCTCTGCTATTCTCTTACTTGAGGGGAATTTTAACTACAGTTGTGTACTAAAGTAGTTTAGCCAAATAAAACAGAGAGAGTTTTTGACTAATATCTACAATTTCTCTCTACGTAGGTTCTCAAATCCGTTGCATTGAATTTCTTCTGTATCACAGCTGCACTTGGTAGAGAGTTATGCTTTTCTCATCAGTCAGCTATGGACATGCAAATTTGCCACTTATGTGTTCCCCTTAAAAGTTTAATTTTTAAACATGAAATAATAGTCCCATAATCTGTAACTGTTTCCAAAAGGTATCTGTTTCCACATACAGCTAATACCTCAGCTTTCAAGCACCTATCAGAATATGAAAACAAAGCAACTCCCTCTCCATCTTCTTGCTACCTATCCAAGTACCCAAATAGGGGAATTCAATATATGACTTATACAGATTTAAAATTGAAAATAATTTTCATGAGGAAGGGAACATGCTGTAATTCTTAGCATAAGTAAGGCACAGAAAGTTTGGACTGGAATACTTGATGCAATCTCTCTATACACATTCCCATAAAAAATTTACTTCATAAGAACATTAAATGTCCTTCCTTCAAATATTTACCTTTAGTTGTACATGCCATTTTTTAAAGGAGGCATTCCATGTAACCCAAATTTGATTACTATATTTCCTTCAAAGAAGAGGGTGGTTTTGCATAAAAACTGTATCATAAAATCACAGAATCATAGAATCACAAAATCAGCAGGGTGGCTGATGTTGTAAGGAGGCACTAAAGATCATCTCATCCAATCCCCATGCTCAAGCAGAACCTACAGCCAGTTTCCCAAGACCACGGCCAGACAACTTTGGATATCTGCAAGGATGGAGACGTCACAACCTCCCTGGACAGCCTGTAGCAGGGCTCAGTCCTGCTCACAGTGGCAGTGTTTTCTGATGTGCAGACAGAGTTTCGTGTGTTGCAGTGTGTGTCCATGGGCTCTGTCCTGCCTGGGGACACCACAGAAAAGAACCTGGCTACAGCTCCTTTGCACCTTCCCTCTAGGCAGTGATCCATATAAGTGAGACACCCCTGAACCTCCTTAGGGCCAAGCTCAGCTCTCAGTCTTGCTGTAAAGGGGATGCACAATCATCATCTTGTGTTCCATCATGAGATGCTGTCCAGTATATCCTTTTCTCTTTTGCCCTGGGAATGCCAGTGCTGGCACTCAGCACTCCAGGTGTGGCCTCACCAGCACTGAGCAGAGCAAAGAAACCCCACATTCAACCTGCAGGCAGCACATTGTTAACACAGCACATTGCTGCTGGCCAGAATGCTTCAAAGACACATTTGGTAGGTGACACCTTTCTAAGCCTTCATCAAATTAGATACCACAGTTTTCTAATCATCCACTCTTTTCCTCTTGAGTGCTGTTGATTATGATTTTGCACACAGAATCAATCATTTATGAGTTTTGTGAGCAAAAAACACAAGCACATGAGAATGAGATGTAGCATTGAGCTGCCAGCATACAATACAGAGTAAGGTCTGAGTAATCCATTCTAAGAAAAAATTATATTAACTGTGGCTCAAATTTTAAGGACACAGTTTATAAAACTGTCTTTTATAATTTTGCCTTTAAGAAACAAACACAAAGCAAGACTCTAACTACAAAAAATAAGAAAAAATTTTCTCATGTTAAGAGAAAATCATATTTCTTCTTCTAGGCAAAAGGATAAATTTCAGGTTTTGTGTTATTCATTTCTCCATCTCCAAACTATGGGAAAGCAGAGTTTGCAGTAATGAGGTTTATAGATGTTAAACTGGGGTTTTCTCCCTTTTTGTGCAGCTCTTAGTGCAAGGTGACTCTTCATCCACTGCCAGAAATTTTACCTGTACAGTTTACATGTACCTCTGGACTCTCAAACGGGAAATAACAGGGTCCTGGATGTACCACATGATCACCAATAATTATGATTCACTGAGGTAATCAACCAAATAAGAGTGAAAACTGACCTTGGGGTATAATGTGTGGTGTTTCCAGTGGAAAAAAAATATCAAGGCTTCTCTCAAAGGTAGAGCTTTCCCCTAGAATTCCTTATCAAATTCGGTCCAACTGAGCCCTAGAAAGCATTGTAGATATCTAACACTGCTAGTATGTTCAGGAGTATGGAAAATCAGGACAATATGACAGAAAGACTTCATTTATTTATGGTAGAAAAATAACAGTGGAGAGGCCATGTAATTGGTGTTTATGAATAAGTATGGCAGAGGAGACAGGGCCCTGAAGGAATGAAAAAAACTTCTAAAGAAACACGCACCAAAAAATTGAGAGTAACTTTTGAGGATTGGCACAAAACAAATCATGGGAAATCAGCAATAGGATTCTAATCACAGAGGTACTGGAGCAATATTCCAGTGATAGAAGAACTACTTCTGTTCCTACATGTAACTTCTCAAGTGCCTGAAAGGGTCAAAATAGTTCTCCATGAGAGCAAATGATCAGGAAGTCTCTTGCAGGTCAGTAACACCATGGCTACACCTCAATTCCGGAACTGCCCTGGATGAGGAACCGCATGCAGGCTGAAATAGCTCAAGCAGTGCTGGATGAGATATATCTGTGGCAATACAGCCTCCTCCTAAGCTGGTTGCTGTTCCATTCTTAGCATGAACAGATTTTTTATTTCTGGGCTGCGAGTGTTTCAACTAGCTGGATAGCTGCTAACTATCTCTAAGTGCCAGCAGCAGCTCAGCTTAACCAGAGTGAGCAAATGGGTGTCAGTACTAGCAGCCAGTAATTCCAGCCAGCTCCCACCGCCGTGCCTTGGAGACGAGCAGCTGCCAGCAGAAAGGGCGAACAGGCACGAGCCAACAGTGGGTTACACTTCCAAAGTGTTTGAGAAGTGCCACTCTGGGAAGATGAATTGAAAAAGATGCTGCCTTATCCTCACAATGCTCAGTGACATAAACCCCACACCTGACTGGCTGAGCAAACAGGAGGGAGAAATCAGCTTTCCTCCCCCCTCAGCAGTGCGTTTGTGCTTCAGCACTGCCAGCAGCACTGACCCTGACACTGCTTCAATCAAGGTGAGCAAGAAATGAAGAACTTCTTTTCTGTGCTCAGTTCACTTACAAGCTACAGTTACATTTCCAAGAACTCCATTCAAAGATACAGCAATAAAGGGTGACCTATGTGACAGATATACCGTGCCCACACTTTTTCTCTTATTATTTGCCAGTACCTTGTAAAGATAGTAATTTTTTGATACTTTTTATGTTCTTCACACCCTGCACAATGGCTGATTTCACTGTCAAGCTACATCTAGACTGGCATATATCTGTGTATGGTTTAACCATAGGTTTATAGAAGCGATCATTGTCATTATCACTTATTTTCCTTGAATGTGTATCATCTCACACAGAGCTCTTCTATTACTCCTGATATGAGCATATCTGAGAGTGGTCACTTTAAAGACTAATTCAGACTATCACATAATATTTCATCTGATGGCACAAAACTGATTTACAATTTTGCAGAAAATTATTTTTCTTGTTCTATAGCATGCAATCAGGACATCAAGTTTTATATCTGCCTGCCTTTTATTGATGGGTTTCTTCTCTACTACATATGCCCTTTTACTGAATTATCTCTTCATTTCTAGTGAATTAAATCACCCCATCTCTGCTCTTACAGTTACTGCTGGATCTTTCATGTGTTTAATAAAGGGTGGTGTAATTTTTCCAAAAATTAAATTTCCCTTAGTTCAATAAATGTGAAAATCTTAAATATGTATTTTCTGTACATTAAACTAAAGTAAATAAATGAGATTTGACAAGATGGAGATTACAATCTTAAGCCATGCCATCTGGGAACAGTGGGATTTGTTTACAGTTTCATTTCTCACTCCACATCCTACCGTGTCCCAGCATGTAAGGATCTGTCAAGGAACAGTGCCATCACTTAAAACACGTTGGATACCCTTGAGTGGCCAGCAGAACAGGACAGAGGACTATGGCAGTGTTGAAAAAACTACTAAAACTACTATTAGCTTACAAGCCCTCAGAGAGCCCAGAGCTGAAATTGCCATGACTTGCATTGATTCTGGGTCCTTTTAATGTGGCAGCAATGCCAAATGTACAGTGGCATAATTTTGTTTCAAAATTGAAATCTTCATAAAAACTCAAAACTACTTTCAGTCCTGCAGTGAAAAAGGGCTCAGGCTTGACTTCTGTTTAGAGTCTTCTTTGTAAAGGAAGGAGAAGTTATGCATAAGAAGGACAGGCACATGGAAGAAAAAGCAGACACAACAACACATTAGAAAGAGGTCAGGCCCTGGTGGATCCTCTTGCTGGACAAATAATTCAATTTCTCTGTGTATAGAAGAGGTGATAGAGTCTCCTAAAGTGGAGACAGCTTTTTAAAGGAGTTGTTCTCTTTTTCTTCTCATATACATGAAGCTTAGCAACAAAGCACCGTGACCTTGGTGGAGGCACCTACACTTCTAGAGGGAGGTAGTATTTGCATGGAATTTGCTTTGAAAGGAAATCATATCCTAATAGTTTTATACCTGTCATTCTTTTTTTTCTGAGCAATACTAAAGCCCTGAATTTTCTTTGAGTCCTTGAAAAGCCTCTCGTTTAGTTATTTAATTTATATAATGCTTATGATCTTGGCAGTTGGATGCTTTGCAGGAAAGAAAGAATTTAGTATTACATAAGCCACCCACAACAGGTAACAGAAGCTAAATTACTGCTGTTGATGCTATTGAAAACCTTGACAGTCAAATTAACAAAACAAAAAACAAATCCATCAAAAGCTAAACACAGCACATCAAATTTGCTTTCCACACTCCCATCTACAAAACATGGTTGGATCCAAGTGACAAACTGGAAAATACTACTAGAAAAACCCCACACTTATCTTGCTTGCTCTTAGGACCAGCTGTCTGGCGAAGATTCCTCATGGCCAGGCAGCAGAGGTAACAGATACAGACCTGCCTCAGAATTTTCTTGGCTATTGCTGTTAAATAATGTAAGCATTCTCCTTCAGTGTAATGTAATGTTGGTACCACTCACTCACAGAAGAGTAAGGTTCAGTGCCCCCAGGAAATTGGACACAAGTCATAGGGAGTCATGAGCCTGCACTAAGGCTGCTGTTTCCCTCATCACTGGCAAGATGTGTGCCCTCTCTAATGAGTTTTGCATGGACCATGTGGCTCTCTAGTTCCGGAATACTGGTTTTATGTAATTAGAAAAGAATTAGGATGTTCAGCTCTCTTGTGTGTGCAGAGAGCAGTATGTTAACTGATTTACCTAGGCCTTCATTCAGAACTCTTTAGGAAAATAAAATCTTGCTTTGAGAGGCAATGTGATCCTACAAATTAATACTGGGACTAGAAGCAATACATTCAACAACCTGGTACTGAAATGCCATGTGTACCTGGCCCACACTGAGGAAATCATGAGCCTCAGCAAGATGCAACCTACCCCCCACCTCAAACACTTCCCCCTCCCCATTAGTCAGCCACAAGGACCAGCCTGCTCTTCAGAGGTGTTGAGCACCTGCAGCTCATTCTGACTTCTGCATCTAAAAAACAAATTCTGTGGGAGGTGTGAATGACTATTATCTCTGAAAACCAAGCTATTTGGGTAAAAATTTCATGCTCTTTTTTTAAGGTTCTGGCTGCATTATGCCTTGGTTTTCCCCTTTCAGAGATAATAACAGTTTTACCAGCTTCATATGAGCATGGTGTTTGTTATTTAGGAAAACGTTAAATAGATGTTGGATGTGATTATGTTCTCACTGCTTCTGCAATGAACATGTTTCTGACAGCTGCTGGTTCCAGAAGGCACTGGGTGAGTTTGGCTTCACAGGCTGCTCTGGGGGCAAAGATTCCCAGCCTAAAACCGGGTGCCACTGTCAGCTGGCAGAGCCACACTGTGGCCTGAGGACTGTGAAGCACTACCTCAGGCAAAGACCTGCCTATGAAACATTAAAATTTCTAAACACAAGTAACACAGGCAGGGATCACAGAAGCACAGAAATCTAGCAGTAATTCCATAAATAATTCAGTTTAGGAGTCCAGTCTGCATGACAGCCATGGAGCTGAAATGTAAGAATATCATGGATACAGAGATATAACGGTATTTTTGTGTGTGAGTATTGCAGAAGTAGTATAGCCATGACGGTGTAAGAGCAGATCTACATGAAAGTCTGTGGGGAAAAGTGAAATGTTTCATTAGACTATTGTGTTAAAGCTGGAATCAACTAAGAAGTGATTGAACACACAGCCCCCTTTCAGGTCTGAAGTAGACACAGCAGCAGTGGAAGACAAAATTAACCCATTGGACTGTCTGAAAAAAGAAATGTGGTCAGTACCTGTGGAGAAAAAAAGCTTATTCAGTACTCTGGACAACAGTGAAAAATATTTTTTCCCCTCTTCAAGATTAAAGTGATTGTGTTGGAGTGGAATGTGTTAAATGAAAACAGGTTTCAAAAGGGATTTTAATCTCTTAGTACTAGTAAGAAAGATGATTTCTAGTACCTGTTCTCCTATTTCCATGTTCCATTGTGTCCCTGTGGATAACACCAATAATCTCAGGGATGGTGTGTCTGCACTGAGAGCAGTATCCCCCACTGGAAGATGGAAGTTTCTGTCCTTCCTTGACCACATGAGCTCATCCTGGTGCATCAGGGCTGTCTAGCCTTGGCTATTGCATCTGGAATGGAATGTGGCACAGGGGATGGGCTTGCAGGAATGCCTTGTAAGGGATCCAAGGATGATTGTGGTTGTGAGATGTCTTGTCAAACTCAGTCTTTGCTCTTCAAATACAGTGGTACACGCTGAGTATTTGTTCCTGAGGCTGCAGTTAGTGAGGCTGCAGCTATAGGAAAGAAAGGAGTTCTGCTTCTGGCATTTATTTTGACTTAGGACCTTATAAATTGTTCATTATTGACTATATAGGTCACAAATTATGCTGGCTAACAATAGTGCTTGACACTATTTTCAGCTCTTTTAACTCACAAATGTCAACCACCTGCCCAAGGAGTACTCCTGTCCAGGAAAGGACTTCTAAATAATTAAGGTGATCTCCATGAGTGATCTTTGTGCAGCAAATGAGATTTTGAAAAGCTAAGAAGTGGCTGATTTTCTTCACACAGGCATATTTATCCATGAGTGTCTTACCACAACTGGTAAATTTCAGTTTGGTACTGACCATTCTCTAAGGTGATTTCAGTGGAGTTATAATCAAGAGAGTTTGATGGAGGGACAATTGTTATTGAATTAAATAAAAGTCAATTATGAGATCCATGTTTACAGTGCACATGATAAAACTTTCATATATGAGATAGAGCACAGCCTTAGTGATTAAAAGTTTTGGATTTCTCTTTTTATTTTCTTTTAAATTTTCCCAAATTTATTTTAGGTAGCTCTTGATAAAGTGCAAATGTAATAAAGTTATTTTTATGCTTATACTGTGACCATTTTTTGAAGAAAATTGACAGAAATGAAGCTTCGTGGGGTGAGGATGGACTAGATGACATTTGTTTCACATGGGCTGGAGCACTGAAAGTTGATATCACACTTGGGGCCACACTGAGGACAAAGCAGGATGCTATCAGGGAGTGGAACATTGTGGACAGGCTGGAACATTCCTGGTGGACATGACAGTACTAAAGAGGGTAGGAGGTTATGGTCATTAACTGGTCCACTGGAGAGAAAATGTTCTTTTCTGCACAGTCTCCTTGATTTCATTAGTCATAGTGCTATCTAATTGCATGTTTGCACTACTTGTGATTTAGGACAGACTTTCTTTCTGAGACAGGAAGAAACTGTAATGATAACTGGCTTGTTATTTCTCTTCTGGCTTTTTTCCATAAGTAGTTGATAGAGCAGTCAGGGGTGGGATTTTGTCTTGAGACTTGAGACTCAATATGTTTCCTTGTCTTCTTGAAACTGGCATATGAGGATGGGTACTAGACTTAATTTCTGTCTTGTTACAAAAACATGAAGAAAAAAGTCAACAAAGTAATTCTTTTTCCCCATACATCAGCATTTTATATGGTTGTTCCTCTAAGGAGACATTCTGGCTTTCAGAGCAGACAGTTTACCTTTGGTTAGCAGATTTTTCATTGACTGGAGATGTTTGAATGGTTCTTTCTCAGTTAGAGACTGGGGCAGCTGCTGTTGTGTTCGTTCTTGTGATCAGTGCCTGTCATCGCTGTTTTTATAACATTTTGGAGTCTTGCAAAATGGCTAGGAAAACTTCAGAAGCACTTCATTTTAGCCTGCTTCTTGTTTTAGCTCATAATTTTGGAGTGGTTAGATAAAGGAAATAGTTTTCCAGGTTTTTCTAGCATTCTGAGACAAGTCCTACTGTGTAGTTGGCATGGTGATTCTTAGTCAAATGGTTACTGATGGTCATGACCTCTATAAGGCTCCTGTGCTCCTGGAATAAGCTCATGAAGTAGATGAAAATTTTTGAGCTAACAATTTATTGCCCCTCCCTCTGCTATGACACTGTCTCCATTTCACAGCCACCAGCTGCCTTTTCTTTCTGGTAATCTAACTTGTTAACATAAAGAAATTAAGTTCAGAGTAATTTCTCTCTATGTGCATTTTTCTTTGAAGGTTGCAGTTTTCACTTCAGACCTGCACAAGGCTTTGAATTCCTGCAAGATAACTATTTTCTCCATCCACAGTAGTTGGGCCAATAAAAAAAATTGCTTCTTTCTACAAACTGCTTTGCCCTAAGCCACCCCTCCTGCTTGAAGTGCAATGGCACAATTCCAGGATCACAGCTGAGGCAGAAGGTCAAAGCAATTATAAACAATTAAAAACATCTTAATGCCCATTAAATCGTGCTGAAAGTCTTAGGAATGTCCAGGGTAGATCAAAAGCTGTATCAAGGAGACAAGCTGGTAGGGGGAGGCCCTGTGGGAACACAGAGAAGATGCTAGTCTTTCCAAAGTCCCCATACAGAGGGTGGACAGGCACCTTAAAAATGGGAGAGATATATTTTGGTTTTAAACAGGTATTTTTAACCAGCAGTGATTTTGCCCTGAAACAAACAAACAAACAAACAAACATTAAGCAGACTGCATACTCATTGCATTATTCACTACCCCTCCCTAGAGGCACTGACACTTTGGAATGGGACCTGCTGCCAAGCATGCAGAGGTCCCCACAGTTAATAGGTAAAAACTACAAACTAGGACCAAGAGCTCCATGCAGCCATGTCCCAGGTCACGCCTGCTCGTGGGAGCACACACAGCTGGAGTCTGAGTCAGAAGAGAGCTGAGGCCTGGAAAAAACTATTTACAAGGTTGGAGAGCCCAGGATGCTTTTCATATGTCAGTTATGACAACACCTAAGAAGAAGGCATTTAGAATGTTTCAAGAGTATTATAGTATTTTAAAGAGAAACTGATGTGTTCATCATGGAAACATCCAGAACTCTTACTAAGGAGGAAACAAAACACTAGTGCTTTGGCAGTACTGCTGCCTTGATGTGCCATCCCACAAGCCAGGGAAAAATCTTATGAAACCTTCAAGGGTGAATCGTTTATCAATTGCATAACCCCCTTTTTAGCTTTCCTTGGAGTACTTGATAACTAGGTACTGCCAGACCAAAGATGTCAAGAGTATCTGGCCTGTTGCTTTAGTAGGAGAACAAATTTTCCAGCCCCAAAGTCTATGGTTGCCTGAAAGAAATGAGAATGTAATGCCTTTGAAATTGTTAGCAAACGAAGTGAGGAAAACCATTGTTTCAAACTGATCTTTAGCCTGTAGTTCCACCATGGGTAGGTATAAAAAAAAAATCTTTTATTCTTCCTAAGGCTATCATAAAATCAAATTATTTTTTGTGTTGTCCAAGCTTTGTTTCAAATAAAGTAATAAAGGAAGAATTGATGGGGCTGAGGAAGAACTTGTGCATCTTTTCTTTTCCAAGCTCCCAGATGAATCATAATCACACATATCTGAGTAATCAATTTCACTAGTACATTTCTCAAACTCCCCAGCTGTAACTACGACAATGCAGTTAGAGATTGATGTCTTTAAAAAAAGAAAATAACTTAATTCACCCCTCTCTTTACACCCTGTTAAGAGTAATTAAGTGCCTTTTAATCAAGGTAGCAGTAGATAACCTTCTAGCACTGGAGTGACCCCTGCAAAGTAGACATGAAGCCACAGAGATGAGTTGTGTTCTGTCTCCACCATATGGCTTTGTAATAATTCTATAATTAGGGAATGCTGTCAAAAATTATATGTTACATTGTAATTGAAGACAGAACTACAGCATAAATATAAGCATACATATGTGTGTATAGATGTGTGTATAGATGGGTGAGTAGCACACATATGTGCACATAAGATATATAATTCTGTTGGCAAGGCCACCTTAGTTGTGGCATTTCATCACTTGGGAGTGTTTGGCTTTCCACTGTCACAGTTTTGCTTTTATCTTATTTATTTAGTGCAAGGGACACTGCCAGGTTGCAGGTCTGGCTGACCTGAGCAATCTGTGATGCGAGAGGACAGCAGAGAGATGACAGCCAGGAAATTTCACTCTGCTGCTGACTCCAGCACCACTTTGTACTGTGACCTTGGGTCACATTCACCACAGGTGAATCCACCTGAATCCACCTCTAAAATAGGGGTGGCGCATACTGGGTCTGTTTGAGCTTGTTCCAGCTGTGCCACTTTGACCGTGGAGGGAGCCACTCTCATTCCAGCATGTTCCTTGTCCTCCAGTGGTCTGGGGAGAGATGTCCAGGCATGACTGGTGAATTATGCAGTCTGAAATTAGGAAACAGAAAATGAGGCAGTAAGGCACACAGTTCTGATTTAGAGAGAATTTTGTTTCCATAAATGAATAAGTCTAGAAAATATGAGAAAGTTCTACATTAGACTGAACATATCAAAGTATACTACCTGTGTTTATTGGTTTCTGTGGTTTGCTGGAAGTTATCCATAGCTGCTGAGGATAGTTAATACTTAACATCTTCTGCAAGGATAGAGAACTATTCACGGGAGCTGAGCTAAATGTGGGCATTAAACCACCTCATTCTTTGTGACTGGCACTCTCCTGAATTCATCATCAGTCACTTAACCCAGTGATGTGTTACTTTCTCAAGTAAAACACTGAAGTCATATTAAATGTATCAAGCCGAAAGCTGATTAAATGCTTACTAGTACCAAACTGACATTTACTATAGCAACAAATTATTTTACACATCACTATCTTTGGGTCAGGAGAATTTCAAAGGGATATGGTTATTAACCAATTTTTTCCCCCTGTTTCTCTTGTGTATAAATTTAGTATTGTGACAACTAACAACCACTGATATCTTCTATTTTATGCTACAAGGATTTTGCTATAACAATCCTTATTTGAAAAAAAAGAGAAACCCTTCCCTAAACAGCTTTAACTTCTTCCTTTTTCTCCTGTAAATAACAGTAAAATTAAAACACCCTCTATGCCCAATCTTTTCTATTGTGTTATTGACTAGTCATAACCTCTTATGAGATGATATGGTGTCAAGCCAGAAGGATTTTAATGCCCCCTATGAATTCTTTCAGGGACTGTAATCTTGCCTTGGGAAGGAGAAAAAAAAAAAAAAAACAACAAATTAAGTGGTGACCACTTAAGCCAAAAGACATAACTGGATAACCAGTGGCATTTGAACCAATTTCTTTTTTAACAGCAGTTATATCTTCCTTTTACTCCTGAAAAGGACTGGAGAGATATTACCAACTTGGTACATGAAGAGAAAGAGGAAGGGGCAGAAGAAAGGATGCAGAGCACGTTTGCATTTGAGCATCTACAGTCCTGTCTTTGTCTCTGTCTAAACTGCCTGTACTAGAACACTCTAGAGTAGACTGAACTACATGATAGGTAGTAGAATGCGTTTCTGGTATTGTCTTCCACTACTGTTTTTGTCAGGTAATCACCTTCATAGCAAAAATAAGGTTTTCAGAAGAGAAAGGAACCTATTTTATCAGTTAAGAAGTCCTCTTATTTACTACTCCAGCACAAAGACATTTTTACACAATGTTTTTTTCATTCAATTTTTAAATGGGAAAAAAAGATTTTTTTTTTTTAATAGAACTCGATACTGCCTGTGTTCAAAGCCCACAAAAACCAGGGTAAGTTTGTAACTGTTTAGGATGGTCCTGCATCAGGATTATTTTTAAAGTACTGCATTTTTTCTAAAATTTTGCCTTCTGTACACCTTTTCTATAACAGATACACAAAGGATTTTATGATGCAGCTATTGTATGACCCGCATAAATAAAGATTAAAAAATTTAAAGAGCAGAATAACAAACAATTTCAGAAATACAGATTTCATGTTAGATACACAATATACCATTCTCATTATCACCATTATTCATCAGGATGACTCACACCAAGAAGTGATGTCTGTTTACTTGAAATCTTTTTCCATTTATTGTTCTCTACAGAATCAGAGGTGATAAGGTGACAGAATGTCTGCTTTCTTTTATATATTGATTTAAAAAGGAAAACAGAATCTCCCTCATTTCCATGAGCAAGTAAGCATAAAAAGTTTGTCTGTGTTTCTTTGTTTCTCATGCATTAAAAATCTCCATAGGGTTGTGAGCAGTCAGCATTTACCCAAGCACACTGACACATGGGTGTTTCCAGAACTTGCATTAAGTTTATGGCAAATTATAGACAAATATTTCTGGGTATGCTCAATGGAAGGTTAGGCATCAATTATCAAAGAAGAAATTTGGCCAGACCGTACAGGAGTAGATTTTCCTTGGTTGTGCTTTACAGTTTACTTCCATACATTGGGATGGTCTGTGTTTGTTTGTTCCTCACTTCATATTACAACAATTCAAGATTAATTCAGCTACTAGTATTGTCTCAGAAGAGAAAACTGAGCTATGGTTTGTTTATCCTTTTAGTCATATGTGCTCTCTGATTTTGTTTAAATTTGAACAGTCACTTTATGCATCTGAATCCTTGCCCTAGATCAGGAATTTTCATATAGAACTGGAATCTTGCATGTGCACCCCCTCTGTTAAAGGAGGTGTTCACATGAGCTGGTAAGGGAGGTCTGATAAAGGTGCAAGAGATTATTTTCCTGTTATTTCATCTAGACAGAAGCTCAAAGGTTAAGTCTCAGCTTCCTACATACATTTTGAACATTTTACCTAGAAATTACATCTGTTCTCTGCATGTGATGGGTTTGATTTTTTTTATTTTATTAATGCACTATCAATCTGGCAATCCAATTCATCTTGTAAGAAGCTGGCGTTGTATTATGACTTTTCCATGGTAATGAGAAAGAGGTAGAGCATCCAAGATGCCTTTGTTTAGTTAGTATCTGAATGACTAACTATTACAAGGAAACAGAAGTGCCAGTCTAACACAGACTGTTCCATCTTCAACACAGCTGCTTTTCAGAAGTCCAGTAGTTGACTTCTCTCATGAACTGCAGAGATAACAAAAATTTAAGTCTCTGGACACTACCTTGCAAGCTGAACACTGAAAAGATCTACTAGCATGCATTAGCTAAATACTTTATGGGATCTAGCTCTTGGACTTTACTTTCAGATTTGAAAAGAATCTTATAGAGAAATATGGTGATGAAAGATGGTGAAATTAATTTTGTGGTATTTTGATTCCTGTTGACCAAAAGTGTAAACAGGGCACTTGTGATGCAGGGTGGCCTCTTACGCTGAACTAAGCCATACATCTGAGCCCTAAGTAAGGATTAAAACTGACAGCTATCAAAATCAGTGAGTTACTCCTGAGTTCACCATTGCTTAGTCCAGTCCTCAGACAGACAAGATAGAAAAAGACCTAAAGTAAGATTGAAAGCGATTGGCTCACTAGTTAACTAAAAGTATTTTAGGTGCTTATTTTCAGAATCAGTTTAAAAGCTCTCTGTGGGGTAGGATATCTATTTCATCAGAATATTCTACTTTTGAAATCAGATTGTTCTGTATTTGGAAGCCACAGCCTGAAAGGCATCATTCAGACAGCTCCCATCATTCAGACAGCTGTTTTCTGTGGTTGCCAGTCTCCCCTCTTCATCCCCATCTCCCACCCCGAGTACAGATGAAACCTCAAGAGAAACACTCAAATGAGGCACAACTCTTGGGTAGTGGCTCATCCTCTCAGGAGTCTTTCAGAAAAAGCAGAACCAACAATTCAGCAGTTTTGGAGGACAGAGTTTAGGCTCAATTTAGGCTCAATCAGCTTTGGGGCTCTATTCTCCTGATACCACTACATATTTTCATATACTACTGCATACACACAGACAAACTTTTTTTACACACTCTACAATAATAAAAATATGTTACTCTTCTGTGGGAATGCAGAGATAAAATGTGGAAGTTTTGTAGGAGTTAGAAATGAACCTCTGCAATCAGATGATAAATTCACAGCAATACTCAGTGTTTCAAGACAGCCGGTATATTTAAATGCAATAAAACTGCAAATGCTGGTATGAATTGCATTTATATTGCAAATCTTGTTGTCAGAGGGAGTCAGTTGCTGTATCTTGGGTGCTCACACTTTATGAGATAGTTTGCTGAGTTTAAAGGCAAGGCCCATATCCTTCCCCTCATTTCCAGTGATGTAATTTGAGCCTGCTCCACCTGAGAGGAGCTCTCTTTTTGGTTATTATTACCTACCAATTCAGAATACGAATTGTCCCTTTCAGTACCTTCAGGATAACATTAATTTAGGAAATCCGTGCCTGAATTTCTAGCATTTTCTTAAATAACAGCTCTTATATGTCTTCTGAACACACAACACCGAAGGTTTTAAGTGACTGTGGATTTCTAGAGAATGGTAACCTTGCATTCATCAGCATTTTAAACCGTGTTCTACATGTGGCGTAAAAACAAATGTCACATTTTTATCTTTCCAAACTGAGGTGAGCAATTTGGTACAACCTGAGAAGAAGATCATAGATTTATCCTCTCAGTAAAGTACAACACAAAGGTGCTTGCTAACTCTATTGCGAAATTGAGCTCTGTCAAAAAACTCAAGCCTATCCTAGGCCTGTATTTTCACATAAACCTTTTCATTCAGTCAGCTTGAAGTCACACACATAACATCAGTATTACCAAAACCAGTTTGCCCAACATATGAACACTTCATTATTCAGAGAGTGATTTCAGTAGGAACCCGAGCAATTCATAGTTATTTATATTTATGAGTAACTATGCAAGTGTTCATAATACAGCAGTTCAGAAAAATCTGCTGATGGTAAAACAGAAAGAATTTAGCTCTTTTTAGGCATCTGTTTTTTATTTGATGACTGTAATAAGCTATGGTCACCTTGGACGAGTACCTACAACAATACCATGTCTAAATTTAGTTATTTGATCTAACAGTTATTTATCTATCCCTATAACATGAATAATATATTTTTAGAAGTTTTCTGAGGCAGATTTCCGTTAAGATCTAAGGCTAGTGGTGCAGTTTTGGGAAAGGGAGAGTCCAGCATGAGAAAGCAACAATAGAATCAGGTGTAATATGTTTGAGAATTGATCTTATTATATGTTTTCTCAAGTCAACAGAGGATGAAGAAGTAAGTCATTTCTGGTTAAGATGTGTGACATATCAGTTACTTAGTTTATGGGCAACATTGGGAAGCAGAAGACACATTCTCTCTTCCATTCCTCCACTTGTATCCTCCTTGCTCTGGGCTAGTTACAACTAACAGAATGGATATTTTTTCCCTACATCTGGCATGGCATTACAAATACATGACTCCATCCATAAACATGCAGATAAAAAGGAAGGCGTGCACTTTCATGAAAAGCCTCTCCATGTAAACCACTTCCTTTTCTTTGACTTGCCACTGAGTGCCTCCAGCACTGATTAATCTGATTACTCATAGCAGTTTGACATTACATTTTCAGTGGAACACTTTTCCCATCATTGAGAGCAAAACTTGCCCTGTATAACTAGGAGGCAACCTGAATGGCACAACCTTGTACTCATGAAGATGACTGAGCTCCATTCTGATTCCCTGCTTTAATTCTCAGAGCTGGCAACCAGAACTTAAAGGAAAAAAGAGGCAAAAATAGGCATCCTTTCTACTAAAAAAAAAAAAAAACACCAAAAAAAACCCACGCTTTTTCTGTACTCATATCAACATCAGAGCAAAGCATGTTCCAGTATGATTAGAGTAAAAAATGCATATCTATCACAAGTTATTCCATTTTCCTTTCAAGATAAACACTCAGATTCAAATTACACTTCATCAGTTTTTTATTTACTTCCCAGGAAAGCTACTTTGGCCATTTCTGTGAAGGAAACTTGGGGAAAATACACTGTGTTGCTGTGCTGGGATACTATGGTGATGGGGTTTTTTGTTGACATTTGAAGGAAATATAATTTTTTTGTTGACACTTCTGAAGGAGATACCTCAGCTTTGGAAAAGGAGTGTAGCTAACAACAGTCAAGCAGTTGTTTCCCCAGCTGACATCTCTTCTTCCTCTAAACCTCTGTATGAAATTAGATCCCATTTCCTTAGATACTGGACTAGTTTGAATGTTGCCTTTTAGCCCCTGGCACATTTTCTGGCTCATGTGCATCCGCCATGCAGCAGGACCATGACCCATGCTCAAGCTGAACTTCTCAGCCTGACTTACTGGCAGGTTGAGAGTGATGCCCATTTACTATTAGCTGCATGTATCTGAATTAAAATCATTATCTGCAAAGTGCTGCTTTCCTGAGCAGCTCTTTCACATTTGTTACAACTGTGTTTATCACCACACTGCATTGCTGCAGAGACATTCTGGATCTCGGTCTTTCCCCAGCTCGGTCATTCCCCATCTATCATTTCTAGACATGATTTGAAACTACAGTATGGATGGAAAAAGCTTAATAGAAGTGAAGCCTCACAGTGAAGTGACATATTTCAATAAAACAGTATCTGTAGCAGTTTTCCATAATTAAAATATTGCTTTATCATGCCCATTTTATTTTTACTGGCAGTCTACCTTTTGTACATATAGGATATATTAACACTTTATATGTTTGTTGAACTTAATTCAAATACTGAAACACACACCTCCCTATCTATCAAATTACCAAGTATAATGGGCATTGCTTCCAAATTTTATTCAGAGATTCAAGTTTTAAATAATAATAATAATAACAATAATATCATGTCGACAAGAATAATCTAAAATAGATCCTTTTCCAATTTTAGATGTAGTGTGAGAACTGAAGAAAAATTCACATCTATATGTCAATGTTAGTAAACATTCCTCTCAGCTAATACTTCAAGCTTTCTTCTGTTGAAGTTCAAATAGACTTCTGATTGCCTTCAAAAAGTCTGGACCTACCAGAAATAAGATATATATCCAGCCTAGAGCGCCTCAGTTCCTAATGGGAATACTTAAATTTGTCCATCAGGATTTCTGTCTGTACTTTTCTCTATGTACTATCAAATAAAGCCTGAATGTTATTAACAACTAAACATGTTCTTAGAGGGTTGAAATCTTGACTTCTCATTTTCTTTTCAAATGCATCATTAGCTACACAACATAAATAGAGAAAAAATAACAGAAAAGAAAAACCTTTTTTATTAAGCAATGTGGGGAACACCTACTTGTTATTTGCAAACCTGAAAATTCCCCTTTCACATGGCTTTCCATTAGAACATGATGATGGACATAAGAACTTGTATTGAAAAAGTCAGGATTATTAGGTGTGAAAATTTTTTGCATAGCAATCCTGATTAATCTTCTGCCTTTCACATCCTCAGATTGTCTCTTCTGAGTAATTTATATTTTTCAGAGCCTTTATTATCATGGCTGCAAGGGAATCACCATTATATTTGTTTGCAATGTGTGATAAATAATGACTTCTGGGTTTCAGACATACTATTCCGAAACAAAATTGGAACTTCCTCTTTTTTTCAGTCAGACTGTTTCAACAGCATGCAAGTGAGGTGATCTGCTGTGTTATGATGAAGCACAGTTTTTACCTGCCCCTGCTCCTCTGTCCTCATCTGTATTTGAGAGGCATTTCAGCCTCTGTAACTTCCAGGATCCCCTTAAATCACCCAAAATTTTCATTCTGTTTCTAAGAAACATGCAGGCCTGCAGTTAATCTATTATTTAAACATTTAAAAACACAAGACCTTTCAACAGTGGAACAGCTTCACCTGAAGGCAAAGTTTCAAGCTTAAGGTATTTCCCTTTCAGATAGTGACATGCCTTTTTACAGAGGCACAGGAAAAAAAAAAAAAAAAAGACAAGAGGAAAAATAAAGATCTTGTTTGGCTGAAGTCCCAGAAAAAAGATTTTGAGATACATGACTCATACCCATTGCAAGAGAAGTTCTGAATGTTGAAGTGCTGAAAGCAAAAATTCTTGAATTATGCGCAACCTGAAGAACCACTCAAAATGGAAGCAGGAAGATTTTGGCTGCTTGGGAAAGCTGATGGAGATAAAAATTGGTGTTTCATTGATTATGACAAATATGATCTTGAAAAGCTAATTCAGCAAAAGAGGAGCTGTGGTATGACTGATCCTGCAACATCCGACTGAATGGGCTGCAGCTTCACCTGAAATGCAGTAATGTGATCAGCGCACCAGGTCTCATCAGAAACTGCTGAGGGGTAGTGGATTTTACTTTTGAGGTATGTCCAAAATATTTAGTCAAAACAGGTTGACAAATTGTTGCTCTAGAGATAAGCTTCCCAGAGAATATGATTTAATCTTTAAACTTCTTTAAATCCCAAAAAACATTTATTTCTTCTAAAGGAAAAGAAGTCTGAAAAACCCCAGTGGTCATCTTTTACAACAACACTGTTGATCATTTAACAGCTGAAACACTGAAGGTGAACTGGTTGCTTCTGTTTTTCCTAATTGCCTCCTTCTGGAAAGCATGGGAATAAGAGTGGGGGTGAAGCATTTAAGATGCTTCAGTCCTTTGTAGAATACTTTTTAGCTATTAGTTTGAAAAATACTGCCCTAAAGGCTGAGACAGGTGACAAAACCCTACACAGGCTGGCATGAAAACCTGACTTGTGCATTTTGTAGCTCATTTTCTGCTCTTAGCAGCAGTGGTGGCTGTGAGCAGGTATGGTCGCCCTGCAGGAACCTTTCAGGGCCGGACTGACTCATCTCTCTGCTCGGCACGACTGCTGGTGCTTGATATGTTGGAGCAACTCACCTCCAGGTGCTAACAAAAGCCCTCAGCAAATAAAGAAAGCAAAATGGTGAGAACATTTCTGACAAAACTACTGTCCATATTTGTGCTGCATTATTAGACAATTAATGCTTTTGTGTGCAGTGAAAATTAGTGGGAAATATTTGTACATGTACACTTTGCCACCTAGCAGTGTTTCTAGCAAAATTAGGAGAAACTTCTGTTCACAGTCTCTTGTTGTTAAAGATCATAAATTGATCAGACTTTTGCCTTCAGTGAAAAAAAGAAATTAAAAAAAACAAACCCTGCTGCCAAAGAGTCTATAGGCAAAGCCAAAAAGCTTACACTGTTTTGAGCTGAAGAAGAGTTTGGCAACTGTTCAAAATGCAAAATATTTTGTTTAAACTCCCACCCAAAATAAAAATCCCATGGTTATCTATGCAATACATATTTAACTCCTTGACAAGAAGATGGTGTGCATTTAGCTGAATGCAGTGACTTAGCTCTTGGCCTCCATTCAGCATTTTAATCTTAATGACTTTCATGGGGTCAAACATGCATCCAGCTCCATTTATAGCAGATGATTCCAAATGACTTCAGGTCAAGCTTCATGTCATTAAGGCCTAAATATACAAGGCTTCTTCAGAGTAATTTAAAAGAACTTATAGAAGGAAGTTAGAGAGTGACAAATCTGAATCTTTCAGCAAAGATTAAGCCTTCTTACAGAAAAGGTGAGGAACAGAAGAGTTGGGATAAGCAGCCCTGAATCCCTGTGACATGTGTTGCTGAATGCTGTTTGAGGGTGATTTAGTGTAGCTTTATTAAAACACTTCAGAGTGTTTGCATTTTTATTGACTACTCTGTTTTAATGTACAGTAATTTCGCCCATGTTCTAATCTCTCAACTTCATCGTATATTTGCGAGTGCTCTCTGCTCAAGTGGCTCCATTATGGAGCTGAAGTCTTGTTGACAGGCCCTTGAAATTCTTTTAATTATCAAATTCCCATCAAACATCCCTTACATTCACAACAGTTAATATAATCAACACATTGATCCTAATTTTCTTTCAATTCAATGTAGAAATAAAAATCTACTTGTGCAAATGGCACAGATCTTTCTGCTTCAGATCATGACACTACCTCATTTTCCCATGAAAGGAAAAATGAAGTGTGATTGTGGCATGAAGCATGTTTAGAGTTAGGCAGGTATGCTTAGTATTGCGCATCAGAGTAGACAAAAATCAGTTTTAAACACAAGAGCAAGAGCTCCTACATTTTTTATGATATTTAACATGGCTCAAAGTCCAGCCTTAGGGGCAGCATTGGCAGCATTGCATCCTACTGCCCACCTGAGCAGTCATCTCTCCAGACAGTCCAGAATGAGAGAGCCCATTTACCACTCCATGATTTTGCCCCACCAGAAGAAAGCCAAGTAAGCAGTGGCAAGTAAATGAGAGGAACAGGAGAGAAGAAACTAGTCACTTCGCAGCACTCCCCCAGTCAGTGGTGCTGGTTATTTCAGCTACACTGGCACAGGCAGTGGGCAAAGCTCCCAGGGTAGAGAGCTCTTCACTGTCTGTGCTCTGAACCTCTGTCACCACTGACTTTTCTCCTGGCCCCACAACCCTTCGCCATCACCCAAGCAGCACTTGCTGCAACAGAGGTGAGATAAAGTGGCACAGGCTTGTGTCTGGGCTAGCATCCAGCAGAGGGGTGGCACAGAGCCCCAGGTTGTGTGTTCTCAGTAATGGGAAAGCCTGGACACAGCTTGTGCCATTGCTAGTGCTGCCCTGATAACTCCATTCAGTCAGCACAGCCAGCTGGCCTGTGCTGGCATTCTCTGTACAAATGCTGGATGCACCTTGGAAACAATTTCTGGATATTTATGATGTGGTCATCACTACCATAGCATGAGTAGTCATAAAATTGGGCAGATCTTGAAGAACTGCTCATGCAAAAGTGAGAAATAGTTTGATTTTTCCTGACTCAATAAGGTATTCTTATCCCAGAGAAAAACAATGTGCATAATAGGAATTCCATTGCAGTAATTTTTAACAGGGAAACGAGATCATAATGCATAATATGGCATTTTTCACACTCAAAATCTTCAATCTATTAGAATACACCTTTTTGAAAAGTATGCTTTAGCTTAACTTTCTTAAGCTGACAAAGGACTGCATGGGTGTGCTCTGGAGCTTGAGCTATTTGAGAGTTCACAAAGCTGAATGACTGGTTATTACAGTCCCTTTCCCAAAATTATTAATCTACTCTCAACACTTCATAACCCATAAATTGCTTGAGTTCAGAAAGAGAATTCTATTATTTCACTGAAGTTTAATGTGATAAAGTTAAAAAAACTACAGTGCAAAAAGTTTTTATTCAGCCGACTGTCCTGGATAAAAAGCTAATGTAACCCTCATCCTTTGACTATTGAGCAAAAATTGGTAATGTTGGTTGCTTTTTTAATGTGACAAATTGGAAATGCCAAGAGGAGGTGCCACTTATTCTGGAGAATAGTTTCTGGGAAGTAAAGAAATTCAAATGGAACAAGCTTGGGGGACTTGCAAACAGCCATGCCATGTGGCTCTGTCTCTCAAGCTCCTACACCCACATACACTTTCGATGCACATAATTGATTTTCCAAAAGACTAGTGATTTTCAGTACTCAATTTCAAATGCAAGCCAATGGGGTTTTGCCTTTAGGTATAAGTGGATTTCTTTTGTTTTGAGGCAGAGAAGTCATGGAGTTTTATGTTTCTGCATGTAACACCCATACAGTTTTAGATTTTGCCATAAGGCCAAACATTTAGCAAATGTGGGGGTTTACTAATCTGGGAGAGAAATCTGTCCATCTTTAACTATGCAGTTATATCTAGTGGGGCTCCTGATGGACCACAGTCACTGCAATATCTCAGTGCACCTAATCAGAAATAACTTAGTATTTCTCATGGGCTAATTCTCCTGTTACTGAGAAGAATATATATTCTGTTATAGGAAGATGGGTTTTTAAAATTTCTAATGAGTGTCTGTAAGAAGGAAGAATATTACAAAAATGTCCTTTGCATAATCACTTCTATTTTCAATGTCATTTTCTATGAGAATTTGTAGGTTAGATCTACATACTCAATAAGAATCTATAGAAAAGAGCAGCCCCAGGACAAATAATTTTCCATACACATGCTTCCTTCCTGCTGATCCACAAAACATTTGTCAATAGCTTTAAAGTCAGAGAAATCAAGTAATAAGAAAATTCTTGTAGAACATATGCAGTTAAAAGCTCTTCTTTTAAAAAAATGTTATTTCTGTATAAGTCTCCACTAAGTTCTTCCTAAATGATTTTCATTTGGGGTCTTCAAGGTTATGTATAGGACCACCTGGATTTTACTTCTAGTCAAAGCTCAAAAAAGACATTTCTGCTTTGGTGCATATGTAGATTTTCCATTCAGTTGGGATAAAAACCCAGGATAGACACGGTACACCAAACCACAGGGAAGCCCAAAGAATAGCCTGGAAGGTCTGCAGCACACTTAGTATATCCTCACCAGGTATCCATGAACACCCAGTGGAAAACTTGGCTTTTTACCATGTCCCCAAGGTGTATTCAGCACATTAAAAACATGCATCTTTTTATAAGTTATGTATGGCATACTATTCTTTTTTCTATATCAGACTAAACCTTAGAATGAGAAAGGCTTTACCTCACCCTTCTCCTAAGAAAAAACTTAAAGCCCCTCATTAGGAAATATATTAGGAAGTGTATTTATGGAAGCTGTGAGTTTACCAGAAAATTCCACATTATCTTCAATAATATTCTCATAAGTTTAGGTTCCATACTTCCCTTCACATGAAGTACAATTAGCTTCACTGAGATAAATAGCTTTTAATATGAAATTCATTACACCCCCTAAGTGTAAACACACAGACTAGAGTTAAATTTTATTCTGAATTATTTAATTCCAAATCCTAAATTCCTACATGTAAACAAATATTCAAAATATATGCTACAGATATTTAGTTGCAGAAAATCACCACACTAGTCAAATTATCAAATTAGGAGCAAGAGATTGCCATGGCAACAGGACACTTTACCTAAGTTAATGCTGGCTGCCTCTCAGCAGAACTCATTAGCCTTGATGGACTTGTTGGCTAACAGAGTTACACAGCAGCTGGTACCCAGGATAATTTGTTTAGAGCTGGTTTGGGTAACTGCACCATACATACTCTTTCAATGTAAACTTATCATACAAGAAACATTTCAATTCAATTTATAAGGAAAACTCCACGGCTTGTGCATCCAATATGTCAGATTATCCCATTAGAAGAGATAATTTTTCTTTAATTGAAAAAGGTTTAAAGTTCTGCAAAGACAAAGGGAATATTTTTAAATCAGTTTGTACTATAAGTTTTGGAGAGGTTTTGGATGATGCCATCATTGGACTTCTTATTTTCCACTGCTATAAATCTTTTATAGTAAATTATGCAAAGTGGATGTAATATGTTACAACTCTTAGATGGAAAGATTTGATTTTGCTTGCTGAAGATGACTGGCAGAGATGCAGGGAGAAAAATACAGGGATATGTAACCCTCTCAGTGGTCTAAATTATACTTGGGATGACATTCAGAAACCTTAGGAGATTGAGAATATTTGCTAGAGCTGGGCAGAACACATTTCTCATGTTGCTCTACTGGCTCTGCTCCCATAAATACATGTCATGTCAGCATTAAGCATTTCTGCAGAAGATGAATATTTGTTCTGGTTATGTATTTAGGAGAAAAAGGCACACTTAGGATGATAGCAGGTAGTCACAGTTGTGTTGATTGCATATACAGTAGGATTAAGATTTCTGAAACCAAGCCATTAGAGGCTTAATATTATTCTCTGCATTTCCTACCAAATAGGATGGTTTTGCAAAGTTCAGCTAAATAAAAGGCTGTTGTGTGTAAGAACTAACATCAGGGACTTGGTCCTCAAGGTCAGATGAGACCCTGATGGACTAAGTTATCCCAATTACATCTTTAGTACTGGGCTGGGCTAGACTGGCCCTTACTCTAAAATATTGTATGTTAAAGCTTCTCCTGATTTATGCCTGCCTATGCTGATCTCCAAGGATTTTCCTGGAGGTAGCATTCCTCCACATCTCTTTTTCAAGTCCAGGTCAAGAAAGGGAGAGAGAAGGCAAGGACCAAATAGAAATGTTAAGCAATGTCTAGCAGACAACAAACAATGCAATAGATAATAAAATGATCATGTTAGATTTCTGTATGGGAGATGCTGCTTTTTTTTTTTCTCTCTCTCTTCCCTTTTCCTTTCTTTATTCTTTCTTGTTAGTGTGGTTTGTAGGCAAGTATGAAAAGCAATAGAGACATAAACACAGGAGAGACTGCCATGAAGTCTATATGATGGCCTGTATCAAGCAGTGCTAGTTACACCCCAAGGGACAACACTGGATCCAATCCTACTTACCATCTTCACTAAGGATCTGGATGGTGAAGCAGTGTGGGGAGGGAGTGCACTCAGCAAGTCAGCTGATTACCCAAAACTGGGAGGGATGGCTGATCCACTGCAGGGTCGTGCTACCATGCAGGGGGACCTCAACATCTAAGAGAAATGGGCAGACAGGAACCTCAGGAAGTTCAACCAGGGGAAGAGCAAATTCCTGCCCTGGGCAGGAACAGCCATCATGCTGGACATGGCCCACCTGCAAAGCAGCTTGGTAGAAAAGGACCTGGGATGTCCTGGTGGAGACCAAGAAGAACATGAACAATGAGCCTTGTTGCAAAAAAGGCTAATGGTGCCTTGGGCATCATTAGGCAAAGTTATGGGATGTGATCCTTCCCCTCTACTCATCACAGGTGAGGCCACACCTGGAGCACCATGAAGAATCCAAAACATATGGAGCAGAAAGTCTTTGAAAGGAGAGAAGACAAATATTTGCTGAGTTTAGGTCGGTAGGATTACCTTGAATCTTCCTACCTATATGCTCCCTTCTGATATCTATCCCTTTCTGCAAAAGCTATAAGGATTAAAAAACTGTATTTGTTCCCTTTTAGAGACTACAAACAAAGCATGGAAGTAAGAATTAAGAGAGCTGATTTATTTTCCATATACTGCTGTATTGCATGACCTTGAAAGACTAGATTGGTGTAATTCCCTGTTTCTTTGTTCACGTAAGTTATAGGGATAACACTCCTGACTGTATTATAGTGGGGATTTACTGATAAAAAATACTGTGTGGACTCTGTCCTTACCTGTATTCCAAAACAAGACACTTCACTGGCACAATATACATATGCCATGTATAATAGTCTTACTGCTTGTACCAACCACATCCTGGTTTTTAGTTATCCCAAATAACTGGAGGTGGAAACATCTGAAGCATATGTGGACACAATTTTGGGGCTCTTTCCTGCTCCTCTAGAGTGGAGGCAGACACTGAAGAGTAGTGATGAACATGGTCTTGAAGACTTATTGTGCTACTACAAATTTGGGGAAGAGAATGAATTTGATTGCTGTGGTCTGTGTGAGATGCCTTTTAGACCTCTGAAACAGAATTTTGCCCTGACTCATTACTGTAATATGTAATTGTATTATCCTGCAATTGCTGCTGGTGTTTTGTATCACAGTTACTTGGCTGCAAACAGCTCTCTGTTTAGACTTAGGCAATAACTTGTCTGCTGTAGCTGCAAGAGACACATTTCTGGTAATGTAATAGGGAAGTTGCTGTGAGGTTGCTAGATCTCCCTTTCTCTTCTTCCCTGGAAACACCTTGGCTGTCTCCAGCATCATTGATCAGACTTTTTCCATAAGACTTGTTCATAATTTCAGAGCAAAGCAGATTTTTGAAATATTTCTTAGATATCTGTCTTTACAACTGCTACATTGTGCCTTTTCACCATATGAGAAATTAATTATTTTCCTTGAGTGGAGCATGTAGAACTTTCCCTCTTACAGCACCTTCTGTTTCACTCTCTCATCCATGCTAACTTTCCAGCCTGACAGTAGGAAAGTAGAGAAAAATCATCATTCAGCATCTCCAAATCTCCAGATGTAAGAAGAGTGCTCCTCTGAACTTGGTGCCCTGTATGGATGGATCTGACCCATGCTTCTTAAACCATAAGCCATCTGCTCCTGAGCCATCTGGACTTGCTTTGATTCCTGATGGGCAGATAGCATTGCTGAAAAGAAGCATGTGTTAGAACAGAGAAAAATAAATGTCACCAATGTGGAACTTCAAACAGAGAGATTAAATCTAAGACACTGGAAACTGCAAAGTGTCTCATTTTTCTGGACAATGAAGAATTTCACACAAAGTGCTCCTCAACAGTTTCCAATAACAGCCATTTTTCAGCACAACAGTATGACCATCTATCTTTATTGCAGCAAAAACTGACAAGGCCAACATACATCAGTGGCCCTCTGACCTTTTACCATGTCACTAATAAGGAAGTGAATTGATGTTGGTCTTTCTGTGAATTGAAGGTTTTTCCTGTCCATTCATTCAGTAAAAACAGGTTTGATTTTTATCCTACAGGAATTGACAGATCAGTTAATCAAGCCCCAAACAGTACCCAAACCTCAAAACCTCTGAGATTTGTGACCTTTTAAATGTGAACACAGTGTCTGTAGGACAAGTGCATCTTTAAACATATTCTCCCTGTGTGGTTGTTTTAGAGGCTGTAAGACCCAAATTGTGCTTCACCACCAGAACACTGCAGCAAATTGCAAGAGATGCTCAGGGTTATTTCACAGTAATCTTTGATTCAATAACAAAAAAGAACTTACCCAGCATTGTCTGTAAAAGAAAAAAAAAAAATCTGCATCTGGATATACCAAATAAATTATATTATGCAGAGATCATCCCAAGCAATGTCAAGAAAAAGGGCTGCAAACTTCCCACCTGTAACCTGCACATAGCCAGATATTTGTCCCTCACATCCAGCCACTGCAGATCAATGCTTCTTTGAAATATCTCAGTGTCCCTTTGACAAGGAGTGCCTCATGAGCCGTGCATCATAAACAACTAACTGGGTGCAAAGAGAAGCTGGTACAACTTTAAAGTGGGAACCTTGTGTTTTTCAAACAGACGCTTCTGTTTCATAAATCCTACATCTGGAGTCACAGAAATAGTTAAAAGGTAAGATCTGGATTGTAAACCAAGGATCTACTAAGTTGCAGTGTCCTGGTTTGGCTTTCCCAGAATCTGTCTTTGTCCTCATGCCATGTAATGTTTTTATTGATGACTCAGTATGAAAGTGTTACTGATAAACCTTGTGGGTGTACAGATACCAGAGGAATTTCAAATGAAGCAGGGAATACATAATGTACAAGAAGCTGGTAAAAAAACAAAAAGGTGAAGGCAAAATCTGTGCAATTTAAAATGGTTTCATGCCGAAGCAGGACAAGAAGCCAGATGTCATCCTTACAGAAGAGCAAACTTAGTCTTATAAAATTATAATTCTGAAATCAATTTGCAAACCATAGTGGATAATCTGTTGAATATGAGCTACAGTAAAATGTTGTAGCAATGAGGGATAACAGACTGGGAAAATTCTATCATCTGCAAAACTGGCACTAGGATACAGTCCAGTGACAGTATCCACATTTTGACAAGGAATCAGACTAGAACCATGAGAAATATAAAGGGATTGGGAAAAAATCCTAAAATTAATTACTCAAAGACCTGAATTGATTAAGCTTATCAATAAAAGGCTAAGACCTGAGCTGAATTCATTCAAAGCATCTATACGGGAGATCAAGTCAATGATGGAGGGATATCCAACCAGCAGACAAATATCCGGAAAGATACTACAGCTGAAAGCTGAGACTGTAGTCATTCAGGCAAAAAATACCAGATCCAGATTATTCACACCTTTACTCCAGTTGGGGTAGCCTTTTTCAAAAGATGCAGTCTAGTGCTCAAACAAATTCACCCAGTGAAGTCCCACATCCTTCCTCTAAAGGAGGTTAGAGCTGATCACAGTGCTCCTCTCTGACAATAGATTACAGCTGGTACAGGAAAAATTAAGCATCTTATGAAAAATATGCAGTCAAAGTTCTGGCCTATTCCACTGAAAGAGCAAACTGCCAATGAGCAGATGGAATATGATTTGTACATTACAGTGAGGTTTATCTTTCCTATCTTAATTGGCAAAGATAGCCTAATGTAGCTGGCTCCTCCAGTTTTCTCTATTGTCACTGAGAAAAAAGACAAATGTCCTCAGAAGACTACTCAACCCTTCTATCTCTTTCTTTGATTACAGAACAAGCATAGACAACCAGATAACTACTTTTAAACAGATTAATTCAAGGGGAAAAACAGTCCCACCATAAAGGCAAAGGAATAATCAGTCATATGTGAATGTTTTTATTTCCTGGTAAACTTAATTTTACAAAACTGCATTGCATGAAATCATTCAGGTCAAATCATTCATGAACCCCAAATTCACAAATCATTCATAAAGGCCTAGTAACTGAATAAATTAAAAAATTGTTTTTAACAGACTAAGAATCTGGGGGGTGGACTAAATGGTCTCCCAAGGTCCCTTCCAACCCTAACAATTCAATGACTCTGTGACCATTTACCATTAAATATGCAATTTTTAAATACTTTCTTTACTTTAGCTTAATGCTATCAAACCCTGCTGAAGCAGTGTCCACAGGACTTTGATAGTACACAAAATTTCATTAGAAAAAGAACTGTTTAAAGACTTCATTAGACCAGTTCATTCACAAGAAGAATAGCAATGTTTATTGTTACAGCAACAATCTTTGCTCATATCCTGTAACTTCACCTATATAAGTAGTTTTTCAATCTTTCAGCCTTTGGGACAAGCCTTTGAGGAAGATAAAGTGGCAAAGTTTTGTTGAAATCACTGCTATCTCTTGCAACATCATGGGATGATGAATACAATTCTAAGACAGATAATAAATAGAGTTTCAAGTGCTTATTCATTTAAGTGTTTATAAAATCATATTTTAAACAAAAATGCTTTCTCAAATCAAAAATCCATCAAATATGTATGACATGAATTCAGTATAAATTGTCAGTAGAGTATTTCTATGTATTTTCATTTTCAGAAGTGCTGAGTCAAGGCCAAAGCCCCAAATCTGAACAAATTTTGACTCAGACCTGAATACTGAATTACAATTATAGAACATGAATTAAATGGTCATGGGCTGGAAGCCAGACTTGCAGGAGTTTCAGCAGCAGAGCGGAGGCTAATAGGAGTTACCAGCTATAATAGGCGTCATTAATAGTGCAGGAGCTATTTTGAGCCATATAGAAGCTGACACAGAGGCAGATCTGCCCTTGTCTTTACTCATACTGCTGTTCCCAATACCTGCTGCCCCCATGGTATCTTATAAAAATAGTTTGCAAATCTCTGCTTCAAACTACTTAGGCTGTATTTGTTACAAGCAGACTGAGTGTGGTAACTAAATGCTCTCCTTCATGGACAAGTGAGCTTAGTCCACAAGTGGTCATCAATCAGGGATAGCCCAACTGCACTGGAATGCTCCTCGATGCTCAGACCCCCAAAAGGCCACTGAAACAAATGAGGATCTCTGAAATTCCCCAAAAGACATTTCCATGCTCCACAGGTTTTCTTCTGCAGGAGAGGTCATCAGGGAGCTCCATCTGATGATTTTCCTTGTGACTTGCAGCAGCAGAGCAGTTCAAATCAGCCATAAGGTAGCATTTGGCACCAGATCAAATCAGTCAGCCCTTTGACAGAGTTCAAATCTGAACCCCAGTTGCATTGCCCAGGCTCATTTCTACCTTTAAAATTGTGTTCTAGTTAAATGAGCCCTTTCTACAAATTTAAGAAGGGAAGTGTAATTTAGAAGAGTGGAAAGTATTATTTTAAGGTTGATTAATTGAGTAGGCACCATGCTGAACACCACTTCTAGAAGGAAGGGATGCACTCTGTTACCAAATGATTATTTAATGACTCATAATCCCTGTGCATGAGATGTCACTCCTGAGGAATTAGTTTTAAATGGGGTAGTGGTGTCTACTCAAGATGTGGAGCTAGATGTCAAATCACTGTAATAGCTACATTTTTGCATCAGCCAACATCAAATTTCAGCAGCTTGTGGCTGGAATCACTAATGCATATATCCACTGCTGGAATGATTCATGACTGCAGAGTAAGAAAAATGATTTACAAAACGCTTTTGGTGCCAAATGGTATACTTCAATATCTTAAACTTTGAACCAAAATATTTATATTCCTGCTTTTGAATATCCAATTCAATTTAGCGCTTGCCAATTGGTTGGCGAGGTGCCCTCCTGTAATTGTTATCCAGCCGCTACCTACATGCAAAACACACGCAGCATCTCACAGCAGAATATTGTTCACAGATTTAGAAAAAACATGAACAAATGGAAGAGATCCAGAGACAAAAAATTTTGTATGCCTGATTTGCAGGATTCATCATTTCATCTGCCTTCTTTTCTGTAAAAGACTGCTTCACGCAAACTTTTATAGAAATAAAAGAAATTACCAAAAAAATGAACATAAGTGTTTCTTCAAAGAGAAGCAGCTATTAAATTCTTTAGTTGGTATTTAATACATAAGAACTGTGGGACATTAATAATGGCTCCATATGATCTTTATAAAATACAGTGCACTTTCTGATTTAGAAACGTACTTGAGAATAAATGAATGAATGTTCCGGGTCAGATCAAAAGTCCAAGTGGACCCAGCAACATCTTTCTGACAGATGCTGAGTTCTCAACAAATGTGTTCAACTGAACTTAACCATGGGTTTAAAGTAAACACTGCTAAACAGAGAGGGTGTGAGTGACTGAATTAGAGCCTGCTTGTGAGGTTATAAATATGCAGCATATCATTATAATGCCATAGAAAGACAAAATAATCATGGATTAATATAGAGAAATTTCAGTATCTGCCCTGTATAGATTCAGTCATCTTCATCTGAAGTGGCAGTCAATGGACAAAGGAAAGAGCCTCAAAAATACATTTATTGCTCTCCTAATTTCATCTCAGTTTATTTAAGTAAAATATTGTACGTGCCTCTTTCATGTGGAACATTGCCATGGCATGGGGCTTCCGCTGTCTCCTTTTTAATTGGATTTATCATTTGTACCATAAATGTTAATGGCTGTGTTATTGCATTATCATTCATACAGGCAGGTGGAGAGCTGCCCAAAGCCATAAACAATCCAAACCGGAGCTTCCTGAGCACTGGCGAGCTCTGCCTTACTCCTGATGGCATGTGCTGTGCTGGACAGCAGTGGTTCTCAGGGCTTTCATCCCAGAATTTGGGTTAACATGGATCTGAGCACCTAGAAAAGTAGCAGGATCTTTCAAAATGCTGAGCTGCCTTAATTCCTGCTGACTTTACCCACGACTGAAGAAATTGGTTGAAACAGAACTAACAAGACATGAGACCACAGGCACAGGCTGCAGTACATTCAGATAACTGGAGGAGATCAGACAGCTCTTTTACAGCTGCTAATTAGAGAGGTCAGTTTGAATAAATGTGTGATGTGTTCATCACTCAGCATTTAATGAGTTATGTGTGAGGCAGATTTTTAGCAGTTTGTAACAAACTGCTTTAAAGACATATTCTCAGTTGTTCAGATTAAAGAACCAAATACAAAGGAGGTATTTAGGCAGAATGATGTGCCATGTCTTTACTCATTCTTTCAGGATATCAAATCCAGGAGGAGTCCATCATGAAAAAACAAACTGGATATCTAAATATATTCCAGCAAGTGGAGAAAAAAAGCTAAAAATTAAAATTAAACCATGATTCAGACCCAAATCCAAACAGGAATTCTATAAAAATCTGTCCATCTCTTGGTAGAGGATAGATGTTTGTATGTAGATATAACACACTTATGTGAGAGTCTGATGACAGCTGGAAACAATGGTGTGAGCTGAAGTGCTTTAGATGCCCATTTCAGGAGACTTCCAGAAGTGATGGGGACTCCCTTCCCGCTGCATAGTGACCTGCTGGTTGAACCTCTCACCTGGTATACATGAGACAGAGGTCCAGCTGGTCTTTGGTTAAGGGCATTCAAATGCACAGCTCCTGTAGAGTAAATCCAGACAGAAAGTATCTCTGAAAGCTTCTTTGAAGATGTGCAGGAATGCAAGATTCATCAAAACAGGAGACCAAGAGCAAGTCTAACTCCACAGCTGAGTGTATAATGAGCAGCAAGGACCATAACCCACACCTCCCACTCCCTGGGTGGTCATGATCTGAAATAAGAAGGTCTAAATTCCACCTTAATTGTTCAGAAATGCTTTTTTTTTTTTTTTAACCTCACCCTATGTTCTCATATATACAGCCAGAAATCAGGAGTACAAATGGTGCTGTTTGGGAAAGAAGGCATAAATAAAATGCAAGAAAAGCAGAAGGACTCCATTAAGCAGTATTTAACCTACTTTTAGTGGGTTTGCCATACGAATTTGTTAAAAGAAAATAGCAATCCTCAGTATATTGAAGCCATTTCTTAGTGAATCAACCCTGCTGTATGAGTTACATCCTGAATTCTTCAGTGCAGTACAATGTCGGACACTGACATGAAAGAGGATCACCTTTTTCTTGATAAATGTTAGTCAGTTGGAGTCTGCATCCTGGTCATTCATATAGGGTTCAGCTCTCTTTCATTGAATCAGAAAGAGAGACAGCCTAGCACTCACCATTAGAGAAAGAATCCAGTTGACATCATTTCCCCAAATATCCAGTATGTGTTCTGTTGTTTCCCTCCCACTCACGAAAAGGATTCACAGAATAAAAGCTTAGCTGACCAACAAGCAGGTTTCACAGCTAACACCTGAATATCAACTAAATGCCTTAAAAGCAAAGTATCACAAATGTAGCCCTTCCTTTAACCCTTTAGATTTGTATTGTGAAAGATGGGCCTCATAATAACAAGCTGCTCTTTATTGGTAAACTTGCATGTACTTTTAGGATGCTGACATAAACACTAATTTAACTGGAAGGAGCTAAAGGAAAAAATTAGACTGTAGAAATAATAATAATAATAATAATAATAATAATCATCATCATCATCATCATCATCATCATCATCATCATCATCAACAGTAACAACAGTAATTTACAACTGGATTTTTGCATCTATAAATCACAAAAGCATTAGATATTATTAAAGCTATTTTCGAGATGAAACAAAAAAGAGAGATGACTTGCCTGAGGTGACCAAATAAGTTATAGCATTCAGTCACTTTTGCTGACATCTTACACCAGCATCTGTGATCTGTACCATGTGAGTCACTAAATGATCTCTATTCAGCCTCTGAACATTCCGTGGGCATGAAATCCTGGAAAGAAGCAACAGGTACCCAGGAAAAGGGTGTCTGTGTGAGAGAAGATGGAGACAGAAAATAAACAGGGATATTTTTTATTTAGCAAAAGGCTCTACAACATGGAGGAAGAGAATAACAGCTGAGAATCTAAGCATAAATCACATTTTCGGGATGAAAAAAAGAGGAAAAAGGAGAAAAAAAAAAGCCAGAAAATAGTATAATCCCCCACAATTTCAAAAGACATGGAAAGATGAAGAGCAACAGTGGGAAAAATGACAGAACTTTCTCTGTGAGAAAAAGCAAGACCATTAACACCAGCAGGAGCAGAGCCATTCACAGGCACAAAGATGAAAGGAACCCGATGGAAAATCTGTGTCAGCTACAGCTACAGAAAGTCACCTGGGAGCCACCCCAGAGCTGTTCTGACATTCTGACAAGCCCTGTCCTCTCCAAGCACAGCTCCTCAGTGTTCAGCAGCGCCTGAGCTTGCTCTGACGTTTGCTGATGGCTGTCACTGGGGAGCAAAGGAACCCAGTGGGATTCCGAGTCCGAAGATGGCTGGGAGGACTTCTCAGAAGGTTGGTCGTGCTGGAAACAGATTCTTTCATGGGGAAATGAAAATATTGAGCTTGTATTTTACTTGCCAGTTAAAGGGCTGAGAAAGTAAGTGGCTTATGGCACACAGACCTGGGAATGCACCTCTTAAACTGACAAAGGATTCAAAAACTACAGACAAGGTTAAAATCTCTCCCAAAAGGAGGAAGTAATAATTTCCAAGGAGGTTGCTTGTGGATGAGTAGAATGAAATTGATTTCCCTTGGCTGACTTGTCTTCTGAGTGACAAACTGATAAAAATTTTCACCCGTGAATGTCTGGCAGAGGTCAACAACAGCAGCAACACACATTACTCTGATAAAGAGAGCAGTACATTGTTCAAATTTCAGTAATTCCAAAATGGCTGAAGTTTAAAAAAGTAAAACTTTCCCATACTCATGCATTTCCAACAGAAAATTTCTCCTGGCTTCTTCAGAATAGTAAATAAACCAACCTGAGCTATAGAAAACAGTAAAATACTATTTGGTGAATACCAAGCATGACATTTTTGTGAAGTGACAGTGCTATTTGTGTGGCTCTAAGAGCATAGAAGAGAATAAAGTTACTGACAGAAATTTTCACAGTGGTTTTGTCAGATGCCTTCATAACAAAATTCTAGGCACATACATGCACTTCAAACAGTGTGACACTTCTAATACTCCCTTTTTGTTTCTGTGTACTTTTCCTCCTTACATTTTTTTTTCTTAAATAGCATGAAAATTCAATGTCAATTTTTTCTGAAGTTCAAGAGTGAGACTGTTCTAAATATTCAAAAGTTAGAGCATTTGACTCATCCCCATAAGCATATGTGCACATGAATCCAAAAAACTCAAAAGCCTTTGAGAAGGTTTCATTTTACATCTAATGAGTCACTGGGAGTTTAAGATTTTAATCTACATGAATGTGATTCTGAAACTGAGATTTACTAAAAATGCAGAATTTCATTGCTCCCATAGAAGTCAATAGAAGTTTCATCAGTAATAAATATTAATATATATGTACATGTTAAAACATGGGATAAAAAGTATGGTTGGAAGTACCTGCCAGATACTTTCATGAAACTGTCAATCACAAAGGTATGATAATCTAAGTACTTCTTGGAACAGATGAAATGAAAGGTCATAAATAATTTATCCTTAGCATCCTATATACTATTTTGAGTACTTGAGATAGCATTTCACCATAAATATATACCAGGACATGAACTAAGTGCTTTGCAAACCTAATACAAAAAAATTAAATAGAACTCTCCTTATTACAATATTTGGGCCATTCTATTTATAACAATTCCTGTCTGTGAAGAAGCTCTAAATGACAGTCTTGTCTGATTTGGATCAGTCTGGAAAAATCTTTTCTTCATGGTAATCACCTTCTTTCAAAGTTGCATCTGTTCCAGAAAGTTCTCAATAGACAAACCAGGGAGCCTGTGTTCATCCCAAAAGTGAGGATCCAGACACCTTCCCCAGCATTGCCAGCATTCTAAAGGCAACTTTTGCTGCTTCATTCAATCCTGTTCATTGAGTAGACTACTTAGTACAGAGTTCCCTATTTCACATATTTCTCATATATTCATTGGCCTCTTCTTGTTTCTGGGACTGAATTAAAAAATCACACCATTCTTAAAGACAAAAATTACTTATTGGTGTGTACTGTCCTTGGTGGCAGGTACGAAATCTTCAAATTACACAAGAAAGTTAAGCAGAGGATATTTTTCTTCTTTTCAGTCTTCCAGGGAGGTCTGATCCATCCTCTGATTTTAATTTGGCTCAAAATGTGTTTTGAAATTTCCTGAAGTCACTTATGGCAGAGGCAGTGCACAAGTGGAAGCACAAAGTCTTATCTCAACAGATGGATTGGTATAGAAGTAATCTCTGTAGTCTTGTGATGTTGACTGTCAAATCAACAGATAGGAACATCTCTTATTGCCTGCACTGTGAATTCCTCACACTGAAATGAGGTACTTGAGCAGGATTTGTCTATAATTTGCTTAACTAAGAAGAGATTTCTCCAGATTGGTTGATACTCATCAACTACCTTGCCATGGGCAGTAATTGTTTCCTTAGGGTCTCTCCTGCCAGATCACATGGGAGAGCTGAGTAATTAACACACACATCTGCTGTGGGCTGCTTATATTCTGTGTGTACTTAACCTGAGGATTCATTGCTATCTGTCATTATTTTTCAAACATTAGCTTATTTAGTACTACCATTTTTCCAGGAAACATTAGCATAATAAAATATTACTTCACACATGGAGTACAATTGTTCTCTATCTATTAGCTCATTCTTCAACTTGTTCCAGTGTTGTTTCTTCAGGTTGTTTTGCTGTAATGCTCACTAGCATCAATCAAACAGCAGTGAACTGCAAAACTTCTCACAGCCCCTGAAATGATTTAGAACCACTCAGTTGCTCACAATAGCATCCTTTACATGTGTTGCTCTGTCATCCTCACCACTCACAACTTCTGCTAATTAGAATGCAAGTCTGTTATTTCTTTATGTGCCTGTACCTCACCCAGCATCACAAGATATCAAACTTCATGGTGCTTTGCAACACAAGTGGATTGTTGACAAGGCAAGCCAGTGTTGAAAATAAACCTGCCCTATATATATTTATAAACACCACTCATTTCGTGTCAATGCACTCTGATCCACCCCAAGGGATCTACTAACAAGAACCTCAGTTACCTTTGCCTTCAGGGGTGGATTGTAGCATTAAATTGAAGAATTACTCTGGAAAGTGCTGAGCAGGTTTTTCTACAGGGATAACAGCCAGAGCTCTGGACAAAGGAGAACTGATTTCCAGTCAAAGCTGGAATCTCTGGCTGAAGATCATGGCAACCCAGGATATGTCTGATCTCCACTGCTCCCCACTGCTACAATTTTTCTCTTTTTGGTATGACCTGGACACAGCAGACCTGTTTAAAGGTTTTGTGGTGCAACCCAGACCTGTTGTAAGATTTTCTCCGTGAGAAAGTCAAGCCAATTGTTGGAGAAGGTAAATGGGGAGAAAAACATTAAGCTTTTCTGGGTTAATGACCAGTTTGTTCTTGAACCTCCTGAGAGTTGTTTCTTCCATGCACTGCCCAAAGTAAATCCAGTTATCTTCCCTAAACCCATCAAGTAGGCTGGGGCATTACAGGATTCTTTGGATATGTGTGGAGGAGTGATTGCTATGGTCCAAAGCTTATGTTGAGTTTTCTGGCATGACCTGGATCTGTTTCAAGATTTTCTCTGGAAGAAGTCAAGCCAGCCCCCAGAGAGGGATACTGGGGAGAAAGACACTGACCCCCAGAGGGTGACTGAAGGGTATTACTGCTGAGGAAGAGTCAATGGGGGCTCTCCTCTCATGAAGAAATTGTAATGATAATTTTTCTCCTCCCACTAAAGCCGTCACTCATAACAATTGGCATGACCCATAAGCAGGGGTGGATGAAATTACAATTCTGGCAAGAGAATGTAAACAGAAATCAGGCAAAGAAAAGGCAGTGTGTCCTTTTTTGGGTGCTGCCATTAAAGGACTGCAAAAAGAGCCACTGGCTACTCAGAATTCTGAGACTGAATATACATATATAAAGTGATCATTCACTCTTACCTGCCCCAGAGGATTTATTAAAAGCAACCTAAGGTACCCTCATCTACAGGGCCAGGAAGTAATACCTTATTTGCGCATGGAGAAAGGCTGATGTATGACAAAGACCAAGGCTACAGCCCTGGAAAGAGCAAGCACACACAAATTATTTGTTTCATGATAGTATGCAATATAAATATGGTAGAACTGCCTTCTGTGTGTTTCTCTGTGTGTGTGTGTGTGTAACTTTTAGCTATCTCTCTAATGCAACAGTAAGTGAATTTATATGTTTATGATAGTAAATGAATGTATATGTTTTGCCACTGAAGACATTCTCTGTATGTGACTAGCTCTCTCCCTTAAGTCTGATTCAGAAAACCTTCATATCCATTTTCAGCTGAAATGGTCATCTCAGGATAGTGTACAGATAGACTTGAACAAGTGTAAAATGGCATGAACTGGTTTCTTGAACAGATAAATTGGATGGCACCTACACTGTAGTTCTAGAAGAAACACAAACTTAAAAAAACTACTTTTTCCCCTCAAATGTCTTTGAAAAAGAATAATTTGATGTTTAGCAAGAAAGCTACACTGACTGGAAATACACAAGATATTTGCACCAGCCTGTAAAGAAAGACAAAATACTTTTCCTTTGCTTGTTTAATAAAAAATAAAAAAAAAAAACCTTAAGTAAAACTAAAGTTTCCAAATAACTCCACATTAATTCAAATCACTGGAAATCAGTTCCAAGCCAAAAGTGTAGGAGAAATAGCATCTAAACCCCAGATTATATTGCAGGCTTAGACACAGAAGTAGAACAACTCATCTTTTTTTTCCACAAAGTGTGATCTTCAACTGTTTTAGGAACTGAGGACTATGACTAAGCCCATGAAGCTCACAACCAACCCTTTCACCACTACTTTGCTTGTAAATAATTTTTCATCAAACAAAATTAAATCTTTCTACACATAATAAATTTACTTAACTTCATTAGAGTTGCTTGTCTAATAATTTATAATAAAGCAAGTAACAAGGCATTGAGGAATATGTAAGTAATAAATTAAAGATGCAAACTATTGTAGATCACCTGACTGTTAAATTAAGGTATTCCCATCACTGGAACACATAAAAAGTACATCCAGTTAAAGGATGCTCTAGTTTTATCTCTTACCCATGGAATGAATATAAATCCTTTGACTGTTTTCTTTCTATCATTCTAATAACTTTCCTGTGCATCTGACATTATACTATTTGTTTATACTATTGAGAAATATCCCATTGTAGATTATCTATTTGAATAAACTTCCTTTGTAACTACAAATTCCCCATGTCAGAATTTTAGTTGACAAGCACCAACACCCATTAAAGGAGACAAAGCAAAAGTGTTTCCTTTGTGGATATTCCAATTCAACCACTCATGACTAAATCCTTAAATTTGATTACAATTTAAAAGAAAATAGGTATTTTAATCCTGTTTCCCCCATCTTGGTTGCATTTCCTTTTTTGATTGTTTGAGATGAGTGATAAGTGAAATCTTTGATATCCTCAATTAACTAGGAATTTTACTAACTGTACAGTGGATCCAACCCAGTATCTTTTCATTAATGTGGATAGCATCAAAAGTGTTGTAAGCAAAATGAACAAATTTAATTTTGTACTGGATTGCATTAAAACACTTTTTTAAAATTTTATATTTTAGCATTTAATGGATATGAATGCCTAGTTGTTGTTATAACTAAAAATTATCTGCATTTGCTATGTTAGTAATAGCACTTATGTTTTAGACCCTGTAGACAAAAAATAGAACAAAGTGAGTTTTTAAAAGCAGATAACTAAAAGCCAATCCTCTTTCAAGACAGAAAGAGAGATAAAGAGAAAATGGGTGGCATCATGGAAGGGAAATGGGAAGAAGGCCTCATTCACAAAAGCTGTCATATGAACAGAACAGAATAAAACTGTGGAGGCAATTTCTCTTTAAAATGAAAGCTGAGTAGAATATAACTATCTTAAGATATACCATGGTTGCTTTTGTACAGACACAGGAAGGCATCTGGCTTCTTCCTAGAACTGCAGGCAGCCTTCAGAAACTCCTTCAGACATACAGGCTTTGCATGTGCTGTGTAATGTCTCCCAAAGTATCTTGGTGGCTAACCCCTGTTATTTCCTCTGCTGTCTCCGGCCCCAGAAGTTGCCTATGTATGTCCAGAAGCAGTAGAAGGAGCTTCAGAATCATTATAGATTTTTTTTTTGGCCCTCTAGCAACCTTTCCACAGTGCACCTGAGTTTTCTGCTCTTTGAGCAGCTGCTGTTTACCACCACGTTCCTCAAGTGCAGGTGGTGGGTCACAGTTTGCCCTCCCAAGTAACACAGCTTGTCTCTAGAAAAACCTCATGCAGGAATACAGCTCTTTCATTAATAGAATCATAGAAGGTTAAGGTTGGAAGGGACCTTAAAAATCATCTCATCCCAACCCCCTTGGATGGGCAGGGACACCTTTCACTAGATCAGGTTGCTCGAGGCCTTATACAACATAGCCTGGAAACACTGCCAGGTTTGGGGCATCCACAACATCCCTGGGCAACCTGTTCCAGTATCTTACCATCTTTATAGTAAAGAATTTCTTCATAATAACTAACCTAAATTTTCCCTCTTCCAGTTTGTACCCTTTACTCCCTTCCCATCACTACACTTCTTGGTGAAAGGTCTCCCTTCAGCTTCCCTGCAGGCCCCCTTCAGATACTGGAAGGTTGCTGTGGGATCTCCAGATAACCCTCTCTTCTCCAGGCTGAACAGCCCCAAATTTCTCAGACAGTCTTCATAGGAAAGGTGCTCCACTCCCCTTATCAACTTTGTGGCCCTCCTCTGGACTTGCTCCAGCAGTTCCATGTCCTCCTTATGTTGGGGGCACCTGAACTGTACACAATGCTCTAGGTGGGGTTTCACAAGAGTAGAGCAGAGAGGAAAAATCACCTTCTTCACCCTGCTGCCCACATTCCTTTTGAAGGAGCCCAGGATTTGTTTGTTTTTGGGCTGAGAACACACACTGCCAGCTCATACTGAGTTTTTCATCAACCATCTCCCCTGAGTCTTTCTCTGCAGGGCTGCTCTCAACTTCACTCAGACCTTAGGTCTACCTGGGATTGCTGCAACCCAGGTGTAGGACCATGCAGTTCACTTCGTTGAACATCATGAAGTTTGCATGGGCTCACCTCTCAAGCCTGCCCAGGTCCCTCTGGATGGCATCCCTTCCCTCCAGAGTGTCGGCTGCAGCACACAGCTGGGTGTCGTCAGCCAACTTGCTGAGGGTGCACTCAATCCCACTGTCCATGTCACCAACAAAAACAGCATCAGCCCCAGTGAGATCCCTAAGGGACACCACTCATCAAAGGCTCTATCACACATCCACTGAAGTTCATCCTGTTATCAGGATGAGATCATGCACTATCCTCACACAGATCCATTAAAGCCCTATTGCAGAATCATAATTTTGGAAATGTCAATCTCAACAGCCATATCTGGGCAAAGAAGAGCAGAAAGCCAACAGCAGAACCCCGAGAGCCAAGGCAAAGACAGAAAAACTAAAGAATATTTGCAGCAGGAGCAAACACCTCAGGTACTTCTCCTGACAGATATTTGATGTGAAGGGTTATTGATGCAGAACAGTGCTTTGACTCCCTAGAGTCCCTAAAGATTAAGAGGCTAAAAGCCTCATGCAAAAGAGAAATGTCTTTGTCAAGGAAGCAGACATCCTTCCTTAGCTAGGTAATTGAGCCAATTTGTTGATCAAAGGGAAGCAGTTCAATACTTGCTGACATACTTTTAAAAGATGCAGTTTACATAATATACAGTTATACCTGAGACACTGTGAAGGTATAACCCCTGGGTGCACTGAAAATGCAAGGAGATCTAATCTCTTCATTTGTGTTTATCTTAATATATTTGAGAAGTATTCAAAATTTTCTCCTGCAGCTGAAAACATTCTGTAAAAAATCATGCCTTTTATCTATTTTTAAGATCATTTCTAGCCAGCCAAAATTCTCTGAAAGGAATTATCCTTAAATTTCAGGTTTGCAACAACCTCTGACTCAGTCTCTTAACACATCTACAATATAGGTAAGCATTACTAGCTTTTTGGTGCTGCTGATTTCTGTTTTATATTCTGTCTTAAAAGCACACACAAATCTGAACTTGTTCTGAAAGTTCTACTAGCAAACATTTCCTTTACAACAGAGCTATCCCAGGTAGACCTTTCCTTTCTGATTTCTGAATGATGACAACCTTGTCCTTATTCAATACAGGGAGATCGCTTGTTAGTTGACTTGGTTGATTGATTTTCGTTATTTTCTACTCCAGAATTCTGGTGGCAAAAATATTTTGCCATTTTAGTGCTATTTCTTTTGTGTCCCAGTTTGAACACAAACATTAAAAAACAATTTTGGTTTTTAATGGTGTCTTGGTTACTTACATGTATGTCATCATTCATCATAATCTAGAGGAAATGGTTAGTGACCTTCTATGCCAATTAGACACCTACAAATCTACGGGCCCAGAGGGAATGCACCTGAAAATAGTAAGGCAGCTGGCAAAAGAGCTTGTCAAGCCACTTTCAATCATTTATGAGCAGTCCTGGTTAACCAGAGAACTCCCAGCTGACTGGAAACTAGGAGATATGATGCCTGCCTACAAGAAGGGTTGGAAGGATGATCCCAGTAACTACAGGAGTGTCATAATCACCTCAGTAATGGGGAAGGTCACAGAGCAGATCATCCTGAGTGTCATCACCTGGCAAGTACAGGACAACCAGAGGATCAGGCCCAGCCAACATAAGTTTACAAAAGGTAGGTCCAGCTTGACCAACTTGGTCTCCTTCCATGACAAAGTGACCCAGTTGGTGGATGAGGGAAAATCTGTAAATGTCTATATGGACTTCAGTAAAGCCTTCAACTGTCTCTCACAGCTTTCTCCTGGAACAACTGGCTGTTCATGGCTGGCATGGGTACACTCTCACTGTGCAAAAGCCTGGCTGGATGGCTGAACCCAGGGAGAGGTGGTGAACTGAGCTTCATCCAGCTGGTGGCTGGTCCTGAGTGGTGGTCCCCAGGGTTTGGTGCTGGGGCCAGCCCTGTTTAATATTTGTATAATTGATTTGGATGAGGTGATCAAGGGCATCCTCAGTAAGTTCACAGACAGCACCAAGCTGGGTGAGAGTGCTGATCTGCTGTAGGGTAGAAAGGTTCTACAGTGGGATCTAGACAGACTAGACCGATGGGCTGAGGACAGCTGCATGAGGTTCAGTAATGTACAGTGCTAGGTCCTGCCCTTGGGTCACAACAACCCCATGCAGTGCTACAAGGTGGGGCAAGAGGGGTTTGAGAGTGTCTGTCAGAATCTGGAGACTAATCTGGTTTGAGAGATCTTGGGCTGTTTGGAATGTGTGCTAGGGAGTAGGTCAGACCTTGCTCTGGTGAGGCAGTGCCCAGCTCCCCATATCCCCCTGTCCCACAGCATCTGTCAATCACGACACACCAGAGGCAGCCCCCCAGTGTCACCTAACCCAGTCCCTGAATGGCTAAGTGACTGAAGCCCCACCTGGGAGGAAGGCCCAGAATGGGCCAATGGTTTATGAAGCCTGACCACAAGGCAAGCACGCTGTCCTTTAACTCTGCCTTGGTCTTGGGGTTTTACATCACTGGAACCCAGGAGCCGTTATCTGTATCTTTCCTATCCTTCTGTTTTTCTTCCTTTCTTCTTCTTCTAATTCTCTTTCCACGGAACATAATATCAAATGGGTTTAAAGGTTTTCTATGACCAGTGGGCTAAGTCTATGTTGTGATAAGTGTTGTTGTTTAACTGAATAATTGCCAGAGTTCTTGATTTTCCATAGTTTTCCAGTAAACTTCTGTGTGAATTTTACCTCTGGAGGACATTTGGTTGGTATTCCCCCTTTGTGTCTACCTAGAGCAAGAGAACCTTGGTTTAGCCCTTGAAGTGACTGGGGTGTGACAGCTGCCCAGCAGAAAGGGGCTTGGGGATACTGGTCAACAGAGAGAGGAACATGAGGCAGGTGGTCAAGAAGGCCAATGGCAACCTGGCCTGTATCAAGAACAGTGTGACCAGCAGGACCAGGGCAGTTCTTGTCCCTTTTTACTTGAGGCTGGTGAGGCCACACCTTGAATCCCCTGCTCATTTCTGGGCTCCTCACTTCAAGAAGGGCATTGAGGTGCTGGAGAGTGTCCAGAGAAGGGCAAGGGAGCTGGTGAAGCGTCTGGAGCACAAGTCTTGAGAGTGGCTGAGGGAGCTGGGGGAGGAGAAAAGTATGGAGAAAAGAAATTTCAGGGGATCCTCATTGCTCTCTACAATCACCTAAAAGGAGGTTGTAACCAGGTGGGGGTTGGTCTGGTCCACATCTCATTAAGGAAGTGGCCTTAAGTTGCACATGAGGAGGTTTAAATTAGATATTGGGAAAGAATTTTCCAGGGAGGTGGTGCACTCAGCATCTCTGCAAGTGTTCAAGAGGCATCTGGGTGTGGCACTTGGGGACATGTTTTAGGGGTCATTATGGTGGTGCTGGGTTGATGGTAGTACTAGGTAATCTTGAAAGTCTCTTCCAAACTTGATCATTCTGTGATCCTGTGTGTTGCTGAAGGATAATATTCTCATAAAGTTCAGTTATGGGGTCTTTTTGGTGCACTCTTAAACTAATGCAACTGCAAAACAAAACAAATTAAGCTTGCTAGGTTTCATGCTGAAACTAAAATGCAAATATTGAGAGGTCAAGATAAAACTTTACAGCCATTCACAAGCAGAGCTTCCAGAGAAGTTAGACAAACCTAGTCTTACCATCAGCAAGCTTGCTCATAATCTTTATACTGGAATTTTTTTTAAGGACACAACAAATGGCACCTAAAGAATTCCACTTTGCCAATATTTAACCCTATCTGCAAAGGAAAATCAAACTGGCTGAGTCAAACAGGAATGGAAACTCTAACCAGCCCCCCTAGTGAGTGGCTGTGAGTTTGCATCTCAAGGATCCTTGAGGGTTTAGGAATTTTATCTAAAAGACTAGTGAGGAGTTATTTAAAGTTAGCTCCCATTTGTAATGAAACAACCCACAAAAGTTCCTGTTCCCAGGAATTTATAATTGCCTGTTATTGTCTGGAAATGGCTCAGATAATATGATGAATGGTGGCAACATGAAACTATAAGCAAATTTAGCAAAGCCAAAACACTAAGCTGAAAATAGAAGCATAAATCCCATCATTAAAGGAATTTGTTTTTTGAGAATGTACCTTACCCACAGGTACATTCGATAAATATTTTAGAAGTTGATCAGTCTGCATTCGTCATCAGCTTTTGGAGAAATGAGCTGTCTTTCATCTGTTGTTTTAAAAGTAATCCACAACCCAGCAAATCAACCCATATGCATATGGCTGCTGTTTGGATCACTGATCTAGCTGTGAACTATCACAAATCCTCTCTCCATGGATAATGAAAAATTAATTTAGTCTTTGGATTTCTCAAATGAATATGAAAAACAGTGTAGCTGTACTAATATTTACATCCACCTGGGTATGTGTTAAGGACATAAAATCTGCACCGCCACCACAGCATGGAAAACATCTGCTAGTATGGTAATTCAAATAATAAATTAAAATATGCTTTACGGTTAAATCTATATTGAATTTGCATATTCTAATAATAACTTTTAAAATGCAAAAATGTTTTAGAAAGAAATGCAAATTCTAAGATGTTGCAGTAAAATATTAGGTGCCATTTCCTGGGCACCTTAAATCTTCATGCCTCAATGAAGATGCCTCATGCTCATGTCACAAAAGTGCATAGGATTCTCATCCACTGAGGGTGAGATAACAGCTGAGGATCTATCTTCCTTACCTCTTTTAAAATAATACAGAGTGGAGTCAGTTCTGTGTTAACTGCCTGTGCTGATGATTAAGGAGGAGAAATGCTGGCCTCAGATACGCAGACAGTCTGACAATACCTTCAGACATCTCTGAAGTCCAGACACTGAAATTGCTTTTTGCTCCAACTCCAGTGTCACCTCCATGCCATGCTCCCATTTAAACTGGGGTTTCTAGAAGAGAAGGCCCTGCAGCCTCATTGCATTGCATTAATGAATTTTGTGAGTTTAGAGAAAGCAAAAAAACTAGTGCTTGTTTGTTTCTAACCTCACTTTACCTTCAGCTGGTACAAACTCACCCTGTTCAAATTCACTTGCACAGTACTCACTGAGGAGACACAGCACTGGGACAGTGCCACACGTCTCCACACATTTTTATATACATATGGAGGAGACAAATCCATCCTGCCCAGAGATTTTGAGGAAGCCAACACACAACAGAGTGTCTCCAAGGTTTAGCATCTCAGACCTACTGCAGCTGGAATCTCTGCCTAACACAGAGAACTAGGTATTAAAAAAAGCCTGATGATACTTTGATTTAGATTCTACTTGACACTTAACCACAACTCCCTGTACATAACATCATATAAGCAAATTCTTCTCTCAGCAAAGTCCAGCAGGGGCGTATGCAATTAGACCTCAGCTGAAATTAAGATAAGTAAGCCAGTATGATACCATTGATACACCACGGCCTCATGATTTAACTAATTCCATTTTAAAAAGAAGAAAACCCACAAAACCAAACCAACAAACAACCAAAACCCAACACCAACAAAAAAATTCCACCATGTTATTTTGCAGTAAAATAGACTTGAAAATAAACCCATGAAAACATCATTTTGTACTACACACATGAGCATAATATTTTCTAGCTTATCTTTGACATAGACTTCATTTTCTGCACACGGGTGTTTTTATGTTTTAAATTATATCTCCCACTGGTGGAATTCTACATAATCCTGGAAGGAGATATTTTCCAACAGTAGATATCAATGTATTATCTTCATATTTTTAGAATCTTCAACATCTCCATTCAGCATCCCCTGTGCTACGTACTCCAGACCAAGCATACTCTGTTTTTTGTCATTTCTGCTGGAAGACAGCAGCCACCATGATATCCTTTACAACTGGCAAAGTCTGTGTGCCATCAGATACCTCATGGCATGGTATTTGGCCCTGATGGTGACTGGGCCAGGCTTACAGGTCTCTCATGCAACAAGCAGACCGTGCACTGCTGTCAGGAGATGCAGGGTCGGTCCTGACTCACCCCAGCATCACAGACCATTACATCACACTGTTCATTTTGGCTTGGCTTGCTATCCTCAGAAGGCTGCATGAGTTTGTATGTAGGAGAAAAGGAGAGAATGTACAGAAAATCTTGACGAATTTCCCTGCTATTTCTGGAAGGCAGCACTGCAAAACTGTGATCTTTCCCACGCAGAAATAGGTCCTGGTTCCCTGCTGGCAGCTTGAACATGTTTCAGCTGAAAATCCATGAAGAGTGGTTGCTATGAAGACCCACTAAATAATACCTAGCTTTTAGTTTATAATTATATTGATCAGAAATGCAATAAAAAGAGTATTTCATAACACAGTATCTAACAAGATGGCCTGTGCAGTATCAACATGCTGGGCCCAGTCTCCCTGTCAAAGATTTATTCAGATGTTACACTGTCTTGACTAACCATTCCTAATCCTGTTATCAGCTACCATTGTGTCAAGATATGTCAGCCTTAAAAATGAAGGGATACATTTAGGAAATGATGTCTTGCAAGGAGTAATGCTGAATTTGGAGTTAGTAGGAAGTTAAATTATTCTTTGTTGAAGAACCATCTTACACAACTGGTTCCAGTTCCCAAACCCATTCTTAGTTTCTTACAGCTGCTCTCACAGGAACTTCTTTCCTTTTTAAGGTGTTTTACCTGACATGCTTCACTAAGGTTTAATACCAAAAAAAAAAAAAAAAAAAACCACCCAACATGAGGTCTGGGAACTGATTGTAAAGGAAACACAAGATTGCATGTGAAACTGAACTCTTCTGGACTTACATTGTATCAGAATAACCTTAGCTCAACTTAGCCTAAAACTGACTTGCAGCACAAGGACTAGCACACTAGAGTGATTGCTTGTTATTAGTATGGATTGTCATGGTGCTCACAGACTCAACTATATCAGTTCTGAAAAGAGGGCCGCTTTCAAATAATTGGTGCAAGCTGATTGTCATTTGTAAAACAGTTCTCCCAGAGAACTGTGAGAAGTTTGTTTCCATTCTGCTTTGGACAGTTGTTGCTGAAAACTACTAATTTGAAAGTATAGCTAAATAAATACTAACAGAAGAATACAGAGGGGGAAATTATGGAGCCAACCCTTCCAACCTTGCCAGAACCTGCATTACAATCACACCAAAGAGAAAGGACTTTTCTTTTCTGTAAAAAAAAAAATCTATCACACAAAGACGAACAACTGGTATAGTGATGTTAATTTTGCTTGAAGATCTTGAATCTACAGATGCTGAGAATGATCAAACACCTGTGTCAACTATACTGTCATGTTCCCATTACCACAGAGAACTAGGGACACCTGGGTTAACAATTAGTTTCACAATATTTTCTCTGCTTTTTAATGAAACACTCCATACTATCTTTTACTTAATTTCCACGTTTCATTTATCAAAACAGCTAAAAATTCTTCTATGAGCCCTCCACCCCATTAAAGAAAAAATGGTATTTTGCCTTTCCTACGTTGCCTTTTTATCCATCAAGTGTTTTACCCATTAGGTGATTAATTCCACAAGACTAAAGAAAAGCATTGTCCAAGAAATCCTCTAAACTTCTGAGTATCTCTGTGCAAAGAGAAGCAGATGGTTATGCCCTAGCTGCCAGATCTCCAGGATTGCAATAGGTGAATCACCTTCAATCCCAGAGTTGCTTAGGCACATTAATACAAGATCATCTGTGTTACTAAGTCTTGTCTCTTGCGTTAGTCAGCATAGTGGTCTGACATCTCCAAACTGCGTGATTCTACCAGGGATCCCAGCAGAAAATAACCTCACATCAGATGCTTCATAATTCACAAGGTCATGTATGAATATCAAAGGAAATGTGGAAAAGGTTTAGCCACTTTGTTCTTTGGAATTGTTATTTTCTTATTCAAAACCTAAAGAGGATGACAAAAATGCAAAAGTCCAACCTTTCCATTTCAACACCCTGTTTTTAATTTCAGAGAGAAACTTAGGTCCAGTCGTAGTTTTCATGGAACTAGTTCACATAAAGTTGGGAGTGAGTAACCACATAAATTTCATTATGTAGGTATGGAGTATTTTAATCTAGAGGCGGATGATGGCATAAGGAAAGGATCTCAGGTAGTTAGAAAACACCAGAGTGGTTATTTAGAAACACTTATATTGAAAAGGGGGACCAAGAGAAGGAAGATATTTATACCATATAAATGTATGAAAAATTGAAAAAAAAAAAACTCCAGCTGTTTTTTTTCCCTAATAGTAGGCCATCATTACTTAAATTCCCTTAATATGGCTTTCCTGACAGATTTAAGATGTTCTCTGACTTGAATTTTAAAAGTTCATATAACTGTCTGGTGACATTCAGAACTGCAACAAGAAAAACTGCAATATTATCAATAATATGCTCCTCTATATATTCTCTCATCTGCTTTATGTCTGAAAATTAATCACCAGCTTTAATTGTTATCCAGCCCAGAACACACTACAAGATTGATGGAAGCCATAGTAGAAAATTCAATTAGATATCCTATAATTTTTTCAAAGACAATTTGCTTACTGTAACTTGTTTGGACTCATGGAGTATTTTGGTAAAGATCTTAAATGCTACAGACTTTTTCTGCAGGCATCACAAATCTGATTATCTCCTTCTCTGCCCTTTGTACAAACATAGTCTCTCTTGCCAGTCCCAAGCTTAAGGAAATCATGAGTCAGCCCTAAGCCATTGAATTATAAATTTGGACAGAATAAAGAAACTGCAGCATTTTAAGAGTATGTAGAGATTTTTATCTTGTTTCTGAGACGATCTCTTTTATAATGTCTTATCTGGTAACAACTATATAAAACAAATGTTTTCCTTACTGTTTTGTGTCAGAATGATTTGGAGTAAAAAAATAAAGAAGTTATATAATGCAGTCAAAGATGTGAAGAAGTAAGGATACTGAGACCTGCAAGACCCATGGCTCACACCAAGAGCTGCCAGATGGGGGAAGTGCAAAAGAAAAAAATTATACTGCATCCCTGTCATTATATTGTTGAGCCTAAACATTATCAAAAGGAACCTCCTTAATCACGCTGAAATGGGCTGCAGCACAGCTAAACGCAGACAGGAATAAATAACAATAATAACAGCAACAACGAAGCTAAACAGGCTGTAAAGCCCCATAATTGGATTCATCAATCTGAATCTGTTAGAAGGTTAGCACTCAGGCTAATGCAGCTTGACCTGGAATGGTTGTTGATGCTGCACCAGCTATGAGACTCCTGCGGGTGAGCAGTGAGGGGGAAAATAAATAAATAAATCAACGAGGCTCCCGGGAGCACTTTGGGAATCACCCTTTCTGCCTGCCATAGTTATCATTCAGCCTGCAGCATCTCAGCACTAGAGACAGCAATCTAATCTTTACACTGCAGCAAATGGGAAAACAGCACCCCAGCTGCTGGAACAGGGAAAATACTTCACAGACGGCAGTGAGCTGATAATTTCTGATGTCAAACAAGCTTATTAAATGGAAAGATTTCATCTACTCCACCCCCCCAGGAGCTGCACCCTGTACAGCAATGTGACAGCAGTCCCCAGCAGTGATCTGAGACACTGCAGTTTACAGTGCCAGCCTGAGGCTCTAACCTGAGAAGCACCAGCAAGACTCCCCCACCAGCAGCCTCTGCTGCCATCCTGCTCCCTGAGAGACATCAGCAGCAGCAATAAAGTTTGCCTTTGGAAGGGCTGGAATAGTGTGAGCCCTTGTTCTGCAGAGCCCTTTCTACAGAGTAATTATATCCTGCTCTATTTGCCTTTATGTTGTTCTTACCTGAATTAATTTCAGGGAATATAACAAACCTCATTTCTGTTAAATGAACCATCAGGGCATAACCTTTCTGCAAGTTATACTGCTTTTTAATAGCACCACCTGACACAAATTAGCACATCAATCTAAACAAACAACAACAAAAATAATAATAATAGCATTTTGATGGTTTTATTAACATAACAGCTTGTACAATACTTATGTTGCATTCTTGGCACTCTGTGGCTCAACGGTGCAAGGTCTCCTTTTGGCTGGCCAACAGCCTGTGAGTTTGAGTGATCATTGAAACATAACACTGAAACATCATCTCTGTGAAATTACAAGGAGGTGAAAATTAGTCCAGCTCTCAACATTACCCAGCTTTAGACCTGTTCCTTCAGGTTATGGCTCAAGTATCTTTCAAAGACCTAGGCTTGAACCACCCCTGAGAGCATCTGTGTACAGGTCTCTGAGCACCTCTGGATGTTTTGCTCACCTTCTTACAGCCATGATACTGGAAAACAAACCCCAGTTTCTGTCCAATTGAGGACAGTGTGGTCTAAATAGAGTATGTGCCATGCCTTCAGAAAATTCCTTACATTTCCAATAAAACTTTTGTGATATGTAGGTTATCTTTAAGAGAAAAGTTGGCTTTGTAAACATTTTGGTACAATCCCACTAATGCCCCTAGCTTGTGAAGACAGATTTCAACCTAGTACAAGATCAGAAAAAGGTAAAATCCCATTTTCCTCTTCATCCCTCCATAGACTATTGAAATCTATTTAATATTTCTTTAAAATCTGGTCAGAATGTTTTATAGGTCAGAATACACTTTCCAAGCCTTGGGAGTAATTAATTTTACTCATAATTCCATGGCAAAACCACCACAAATGCTTAAGTTCATTGCAGAAACTTCTCCAGAGAACTTAATGGACACTTTTCACCCATTTCATGTCTCAATACCAAATGTAAAGTCAGTTTTTAGTATTTTCTAAGAGTACTAAACAGCATTTCCAAACACTGATAGCACTCATAGTGAGTTCCACAATACCACAATACTTTGGTATTTGTTGGTTGGATATGTTTTTTTCCTATGCTCAGATTTTGATCTGTCACCCTCATGTATATCAATATCCATATCCTACACAGTCCTCATAAACTGACTGAGGCCATTTTTTTTTCTTAATGCAACTTTACATCACCTCATTAAAATATTGTACTAATTTACATTAATTTGTACACAAAAAATGGAGTTTAGGGGGTTTTAAACTCTAACTTGGAAAGCTCTCAAATTTTAACGCATTGAAGTTCTCAGTTACCTCCAGGACAGTGTTTTTGTTAATCAGCTACTGTTACTCAGTTTTGCTTTTGCCTTTGTTTATACTTGGAAATCCTTAGTACATCAAACTTTAGCCCAAATATCTTAAACTCCAGAGACAGAGACAATACAAAATGCAAATTATTCATGACTTTTGGAATCATGCAAAAAATACATCTGACGAATACAAGAAAAAGAGAGAAGATAGGAAGTATAAGGCATGTTCTGAAAGTAGCCTTCTTCTCACTAGCAGGGGACCAAATATTCACCTTGCTCTCAGACAATAGCCATTTAAAAGTATCAGAGATAAAGGCTACACACTATTTTTGTTATATCTTATATACATCATTTATAATAAAGGTATTGTTTGAAAGAAGAGACAGAAAATGCCAAAACCACTCAACTACTACCATCACCAACTCAACCTTGACATAATTGTAAGAGATGCAGACTCAACATTTTCTCTAAGTTAAGTTTTTAATCTACACTGAACAACTCCTACAGAACTACTATCTGCTGCTGAATCAATCAACACTGCAGAAAACAGAATGACAAACACCACTCTAAGGCCATCAGTGTCAACCTTTAGAAAGTTCTTAGGAAATATTTAATTTAACACTGAGCTACAGTTTATGATTTGGGTTGCATTTGTCTCAGGCTCACTAGATATGTCTCAGCAAAAAAGAGGTACCTGTAGATGTTCCTCCACAGATATAACTCAGATGAAAATGCTGCCTCCAGCAGTGAAAGAATCTCTACACTAAATTGACTGGAAACATGATGTGCCTTTATACATGAGCAATCTGCCAGCATGCCAAGGGTGATGTGATCACAAACTGTTGTAACAGTGGAGGTCATTTTGACACACAGGGAGGAGACCCATTCTTAGGTTCCATGGAGATATTTTGACATACAAATAACTTAAAAAGGAGAGTATTTTGTACACTGAAAGTTGGTCTGTTTGGTTTTATAAGTGAATCCTCAGAGGGCCTGTTTTTAGGAATACTCATCAGTACCACGAGCTTTACCCCAAAATTAAAAGCAGATAACGTGCAGTCAGTTTTGTTCTGTAATATTTCTGTGTATGCCTTAAAAGTTGTTTACTTTATTTTCTAAACATCTTTATGATTTCACAGGCAGATATTTCTGACCTTTTGGTCTACAACAAGCATAACAATATCGCATCATTATCCAAACTCCATCCCACAACTCTGGGTTTCAGTACATGAAGAGGCAAAGAAGAAAGGAGACCTTTTCTCTGTGAACATTCATGGAACATGCCATGAGTTCTCTGTGTTAAGGAGATGTTCAGAGCAAATATTTCCAAAAAACAAATGAGACTCCTAAGACTATGTCTTCCTACAAAAATTGGTGACTAACAGGCTTTGAAACAGTGCCTTTGTTTTGTACTGGCCCAATTTTTCCCAGCAGTTCTAGATCCTGCAATGCTACATCACTCAAAATGATGAATTGCAACTGGATCATAAGTTTGTATGTCTCCTTTCTAGGTGCAACTATCAGACCTGTGTGTTAACTGTGAAATGTACTTGGCAGTGGCAACTAGTACATGCAAAGATGAGTTTCTAAAGGACCACCAAGTCAGATAGAGGCCTGAGCAGGAACTGTATAGATCATCTCCTTAAAGTGAGCTCTCAGAACAGATTGTTAACCATTATCAACCCAAAACCCCTGCCTCAGAGTGCAAATGACGGTTTACAATCCACCCTTGCCCTCTGCTCATAGTACTGGTTCCAGCAACTCCAGTTACTCTCTGAGGTGCCCCAAGTACTGCACAGTCCCTCAATCCCCAGCAAACTTAATTTCTGTTCTTTCTGAGCTCTGACTATTCATTATATCTCTCCACTGTTCTGGTCTCCCTGTAGAAGCCCAGCCCTGGGCTCTGGCCCCCTTGGCTGCCAGCCCTGTTCTTTCCTTCCCTGACCAGCCCCCATATCCCCCTCACTGCTTTCCAGGTGGCTCTGTAGAAAGCTAATTATTTTTAATCACTAAAAAATAGCATTAAAAAGTATGAAGAAATAAATCCAGTGCACTGGGTATCAAAAATCCATATTCCACACAGAATCCCACACAGAGAATATTTTCCCTTCAAAGGAATCCAGCAGTGATAAGGAAAGTATGTCTGGTTTCAATCAGACATTCACCCTCAATTTAGAGTCCACAGATCCACCAGAAAACAGTTGGGGGTAGCAGATCAAAAAGAGAAAACTACTTGCCAAAGATTACTAATGCCTGATGACAAGATGATGTTATCATGGTTTCCTCCATCATAGAATGCCTTATAAACTGGCTCTGTTCTTCTGTGAGCTACAGTCAAGCTCAGTGTCCTTATCTCACCACACAGAGCAGTCAGAAAAAACACATTCCTGTATTAAAGCCATCACTTAGGGTTGGTATAAGATACACTAAGTAATAGAAATCAGTTTGATTTTTCTACCAAATAATACAAATCAAGTAAAACAAGTTAAATATTTCCATCAAATTACTCTGTCTTACTTAGGAAGCCTTTTGTTAAACATGCAGCAACTGCATTGCTCAGGAGGCATGAGCAGACTTGCCTGTTTTTCCTTTTCTTTTTTTCCCCCAATTTTTTTGTCACAGTACCGTCAAGCTCATTTAAATGACCAGGAAAATTAAATTATGAGTATTATTTAGAAAAATAAAAACTTTACACTGAGCTTTTAATTAAAAAAAAAAAAAAAAACAAAACAAAAAAAGGAATGTTTGAATTTATTTGTCTGACATTTACATGTGCCATGTTTCCCCTGCTAACCACTGTCAATCTATTATTTATGGAAACAAGAGACCATAAATAGGTGTACATGGTTTCAGAAAAATCTAATGGCCTGTGCAAACACTCATTTCTTCATTCATTCTGTTTAAAGCCTTTCTACTTCTTAAAAATAGATTATTATTGTATTGAATAGCACCTAATGATGTAAAATCATTATATTCCAAAGGCTGGGAAATTAATACTTTGGCTCTAACACAGATAGAGTGTTAACGTTGAGATCAAACCACTGTATTTCATGCAAAGCATCAGTATTTCCTCTTGGAGTTGTCAGCCTTTCTAAGAAGATTATAATATTTAAGTGACACAAATTTTCAATTAACATTTTTATTTATTTATATATTTATTTTTGCAACCTAGAAATTGCTTCAAAGGGCTTCTGAATTTCCTTGGCTCTCAGAAGAGTTTAGAGAATAGTTTTCAACAGGCAGCTCTTCCATGCATTCCCACTCCTATTTTAATTGCAGATATACCTGTATGTGAAGTGTGTGGTTTCTTCCTACACATGTGTTTAACATAAGTTACTGATTAATCAACAATGCTTCTACAGATCAAATCTACCTGATGGGACTTGTCTGTGAGATTAGTCTAGTTTGGACCACAAATGAAGTACAGTTGGGTCCACCATCCCCTGTGTGGTACACAGATTCATAGCCTGGAGCTCAGCTTAGGGAAGATACATCCTGTTCCCAAGCAAGATTGTGCAGATCTGTTCTGTCCTACTCAGGCATGAAGCAAGCAGGAATGGCTCTCTCAGAGCAGAGTGTCTGAGATATGAAGTCAGAGTTTTGAGACCTGACTCCTAGGCCAACCAATTCTGACCCAAAATATGTTATCTTATGCATAACTGTGTCAGCGCCATGAGAGGGAGCATGGAAGTGTAGAGCCTTATGTTTAGACAAGAATGTGAGAGCACCTTGCCAGCTCTTTTCCCTTCTAGCCACAGATGAAACAACCAAGATGAAGAAAAAGAACTCTATGGAAAAATTTCTAGACCCTCTATTAGCACAGGCCTAGAATTAAATTCCTGAGCCTTTCAGCTATCTCTCAAAAAAAAAAAGAGAAAAAGTCTGACTTTCCTCCTCTGCAGCCAGGAAGTTAAACCTAACAGAAACAAACCACCAAACCAATACAAGGCATAAGAACACAAGCAAGTTGAACCAGACCCCATCCACTCTGCCTCTGATAAGAGCTTGTGCAAAATGCTTCAGCAAGAAATAGAAGAACAGACAAGTTTCCTCCTTGTCCTTCTCCCAGCTCAGGGTGCAGGTATAAGGCAGATTGAGCCAATATAAACACGAACACCATCGCAGCAATATGGTCCTGCTCACCCCTTCATCAAGGCATTGGCACGGACCAGTAAAAGGAGATGACAGAACAGAAACCCTACAGCTAAGGATTAATGGTGCAATATTTTAGAGACCTGAAACAGCCTCAGGTGTGTTCCAATGCCAATACAAGAGGGTCATGGGCCAGGAGCAAATGGACATCTGGCTTGGATGGGGCAGGACCACAGCAGTACCAGTCAATAAAGGGACACTGCTGTGGCACTGTGGCCACAACTCTCAACTGACATATCTCCATATACTGGTTTTGCAGTCATTATTTGGACCCACATACATTTTTAGCCCCCACTAATAGCAGTGAGGCCTAAAACAAATTCTGTCCTGAATGAAAAGGCACATGTCTGAAATCTGCTGCCCAGCGATGGCTGTCCTCTCAACCCTCTGCCTTACTACCTGAACCATATCAGGGATCTCTCCCTGTATAGGATCTGCTCTACACAGCAACAATCCTTACCACATTATATAAATAACACACAGTGTATATGTATATGTCAAAAGAGATCTATAGTGTTTTTATAATTATATAACTTTTTCTAGGAAGGCAAGGAATGATGCTCCAACCTCCACAAATGTACTCACGATGCAGATGAACTATGCTTAGTCACATTAACATAAAAGACAAAATAGTAAACACCACCCTTTTTTCCCCCTAATATCTTTCTTAATGTTCTGTCTGCTTTTTTTGAGCAGCGCTGAGCACTGAATCAATGGTTTTAGAGAACAATCCCCAGTGACTCTGGACTCTCTGTCTTGCATGGTAATGTGGTGCTGATCTCACTGTGGGTGTATAGACACAATAGGTTTTCCTCAGTGCTTTACTTCTATTTGTAGACACAGAATAGGAATTTCCTGTTATGTTGTCATCTGTATATTCAAACACAGATATAAGTATACATATATGTATATTATACAGACACACACTTCAATTATACCATGTATAACTATTTATTAGTATATTTAACAGTGAATACCTCAGCAGAAATGCCTAAGAAATTCCATTACCTTCCTCCCTTTTGAAATAAGACTCTTTATCCCTCCTTTACATTTCCTACCTTTTAAATAGTTATTAACATGCAGAGGACCTTCTCCCCATCCTACCTCAACATAATATCTTTCAGAGAATTCAGCAAAGGACCTCATAGGTTTTTTTTGGCAGAATATCAACTGGATCATATTTTCAGTGTATTCAGTGATGACCAAATAATCCAAAGAGGTTTGAAAAATACTAATCCCTTCACAAAAGCTGTGTCAATTCTCCCTCCTTATATTTTTCTCACTGTTTTGCCTATTAGTCCTGGCATGTCTTGTAAAAGTTCACACAACACTAAATTTATAGATTGTCTGAATTCCCTATCCTACTTTAATCCTTTTTAAAAGTTACATTTATATTTGCCCTTTCACTCTCATCTAGTACCACTAATGATTTAATCAATAGACACCATAGCATAGCTGAAGGCTTTCATTTTCATATTTATGTTCCCTCCGGGGTCCCAAATAAATAGCACCTGGTTCTGGTAATTTGTCTGTATTCAGTCTATCTCTGTCTTCTAAACATTATTCTTTTGACACTTTCATTTGAGAAAGTTTTCTTTCAAACTCTGATCCTGTAATACAAAGCCCTCTGGTTTCAATGTCTTCTTGGTGGTGACGTTCAGTGAAAAGAATAGGTTTAATTTTTCTGCATTTTTACCCTGTGAGAATTGCTATTAAACAATTATCATCTATTGCCCCACAGTCTTTCTGGCAGGCTTTCTAAATGTGCTTGACAAATAACTATATTTTTAATTTTTATGTCTTTAGAAAATTGTTGCCCAAAGTATTTTTCCCTACCTTATTAATTTTGCATTTAACTTATGTTCTTTTTCCATTTGAATGTGATGTTCATTTTAGCCTCTTAACTCCTAGTAATCCCCCTTCCTCTGATGTTTAACTTTGAAGACTTGTTTGGAGTTCTTTTCCAAGTTTTTTCCATAAATAGAATATATATATTCTGACATTCCAGTATATTATACTTAAGTTATCACCATGTTATGCAACAAACATTTTTTTTTTCTTTTGACATCTCCTTTTAATTTCTTTGAAGCAGTTTCTTGATTTTTTATGTAGTTCTGCATTATTGCAGGGAAAGGGCTAAATCTGAGTCTATTGTGATAATGATTGTGTTGCAGCTATTTAGCAGTAATGTTCAGACTCAGTCCCAGATCACAATAATTCAGGACTTGGCTCTCCTGACATTGCTCCAATGACTGCTTTAAGAAGCAGGCATTTTCAGGGCCTAAAAGCTATTCTCTGCAGAACACATCCTGATATTCACCCTTCCCTCCTGGAGCTACACAGGGGAATCTTTTCTGTCAGTGTGATCTCTGCCATCTCCATGAAGATGTCTTTGTCACTGTCAAAAAATCAAGCAAAATTCAGAGGATAATTTTAAACTGTAGAGACTTTAGCTTAAATCTCAGTGGATGTAACTTGTTTACTTTACTTGAATTATAAACAGTCTAGAGCCAGGACAAAAAACCTGCATCTTCCAAACTTTTTTCCTTTAATCAGCATGTTTCTGCTTACATTCATTTCTGTCCCTAACAATTTGACTTTTAAGGTCAGTACACAGATGAATAATCAGCAGCAGGAATTTCATGTTCAGCTGAAGGGATTCTCTGCTGGCAAGTGAGATTCCAGGAGAGAGCTTTACCAGTCTTGTGGCTATTCCCCCAGCAATGTCCATGAAGAATTCTGTGTCAATAGAATCCTTGCAAAACAATGAAGCAGGCCAAACTTTAACAGTATGAACTTCAGTTCCAGTACTGGTTTGAGGTCCTAGTCCTCCAGGGTGATGGACCATTGTGGTCAGACATCTGACATGGTGCTTTACAGTGTAGAGCTTAGTCCTTCCTTTGGCCTCACCCTGTGCTTCTTTTCTGCCTCACCCTCTCTGCTGTGTCAGCCACAGGCTCCTGGAGAGAATGAAAGGAAGGAAAAAAAAGGAAGAAAAAAATGGAAGGGGAAGGGGAAGGGGAAGGGGAAGGGGAAGGGGAAGGGGAAGGGGAAGGGGAAGGGGAAGGGGAAGGGGAAGGGGAAGGGGAAGGGGAAGGGGAAGGGGAAGGGGAAGGGTGTTATTTGCTTTTTTCAGATGTTAGAGGAAGCAGAAAGTGGAGAGTCTGTCTTCACTGCAAGAGTTAGCCTGTAAATTTGTCAGTGCAGGACAGCACACAGAGCTGAGCCCACAAAAGGCACTACCACTGGCTGCATCTGGCACAAAGATTTCTAAAGGGGATTGCACACAACTTTATCTGCTGCAATAAACTGAGCTAAAATTTTTTATTCTCCAAGAAGGAATCAGGGAAGAAATTGACTGCCTGTCTTACTGTATCACGAAGAAGGAAATTACAGCCAACCAACACATGACTTGCTGCAGAAACACAGATACAGTCCCCATCCACACAATCTAATCAGCTACACTAACTCAAGACAAGATCAGTTTGGGTGATTCAGATTAATAGTTCAATCCAGAAGTAAAGTACTTAGTAAAGTAAGGCATTTTCCTTTTGTATGGAATTTGAGTTATAAATGGAGCTAACATCACAGAGAAAATAAGCCCTGGCCCATTCTCCTATGGAACAATGAAAAATGTGAAAAACAACTTCAAATAATAGTTATTTTATCCTAGCACCTGCATAGCCATGCTATGCAGCAAATGTTGCTGATTAATTAATGAAGTCCATCTGATGATATCTCCCTGTGAAGAGCGCACAATCATTATGTCAAATTACTTTTGAAAATTTAATCATCAGAAAGTAGAATTTGCTCATTAGTTAGTAATAATATATTAAGTTCCTTTGTCTGTCCCCAAATCAAATAGATAAAGCCTAATTAATAAAAGGCATGCCACAGAATATGTGTAGTCCTACTGGTGGCATAAAATGTAGCAAGCGAAGCTATAAATCCTGGATGTTAAATGTGCAGCAGTGTGTTAATGGAGCACTGGAATGCTACGGGGTCCCTCACTGGAGATGTTTAAGAACTGCCTGGACACAATCCTGTGCCATGTGCTCTGGGGTGACCCTGCTTGAGTAGGGAGGCTGGACCACATGACCTTCCAACCTTACCCATTCTGTGATTCTATGACAGCCCTTCACTAACACAGATACTTTATTAAAAAAAAATAGAAATTATTTAAAAATATACAGTCTAAACACAGATCTTCCTTGTCCTAGCTCCAACAGGAAACTTCTCTATGATGGGAGCAGTACAACAGGCGAGACATTAAAACCTTTTAAAGAGATAGTTCTGTTCCCACCCTACAATCAGTTAAGGTGATTTTTATTGGTAATAGAAAAATCTAATGAAAAGTACAATACATTTAGCTGGAATCATCACTCTAACATAGCAGTCACCATCTACTGGGAAAATGCGCATTGTCAGGAATAGGTTGTGGTATTTAGCCACAGCTGCAATAAGCATCATGGTCACAGTGCTCTGCAGTAAGCAACAGAGGTGCTCCTTTTTTCCACTTGGAAATAATGCCTGTGTCCTTGACTTTCAGTGGAGAAGGAAATCAAGCCTGCCCTAGACAAGTGGCCATGTGCAAACAGGGCACTGCCTCCTCAGTGACTTGCTCTTAGGAGGCACAGCCTTTGCAGCCCTGAATTAAGGACTATCCCATCACAGAATGTATGAGACTGTCTTCTGCTCTGCCTCTAGAAGGCTGAAGCCTAATCAGGATTCAAATTATAGATGGTGAATTAAAAGCTGTAAAGGTGTTTTATGTAATTCCTTTATCAATGTAATGAAAAACATCTATATATATTTGCTTAAAATTCCTCAACATAATTCCAGTGAGTAGTACAAAAAGAACATTACTTCTGATATTTCTAATTTTGTATTATATATACTTATATATTTGAAAGCAACCCAGCAATTCACATTTAGCAACCTTTCAGGGCAGCATAATAAATTCAGATCACCATAGGAGTTTTATCCAAATTCTAATAGAAACCAATAGCATTTATGAGAGTAGTTACAGTACATAAACCAGAAAATCAAAAGACATTTTTTCTTCAGTGTTTTATTTTGTTATTTGAATACTGATTTCTAAAGAATGTGAGGAGGCTACAGATACATCTGCTAAGCATATTTACTTCACAGAGCAATATCATATATGCAAGTCTAAAGACAAAAATTCTTACATTTTCCTTTTTGCATTCGTTCCATGTCTCACTCCTCTTTACAATATACAGCATATGCATTTCTTCATTTGCACTCTACACATTTCTGTCAGCCACACCTCTCATTGACAGTGGAATACCCTTCCTTCCCAGCCACAGTATGGGATTTTTAATCATAACTGATTCTCATTTTCATTCTTCTCCCCTGACACTAAACACATTTGCCTTAATTTGCATACTAAAATCAATGTCATAGTCAGTCATTAGGAGTTTATGGAACTCATAATAGTTGACATGGGTATTTTTTTTGTCTCTTGGCTGCTGTGTAACATGAATGATCTTATAAACTTCCCATTTGCTCTTCATAGCATATCCCCTTCCTGCAGAGCAATTGAAGACATTGCATTCCAAGAAAACAGGCTCCCAAAAGATTGATTTCTAAAGGAAGACAGAACGTACATCTCAAACACATCTACAGGAGTAGGTGGATGTCAGTCAAGCCATGACAGAGTTCTCCCTGACTCCCACACATTCCTCTGTCTTTGCATTCCAAGGTCAAAGCCAGCTGCTTGCTGACTAATCTCCCAGAGCTCAGTAATGAGTACTCATTTCTGATTCTCCATAATGATATTTTTTAACAAACAGGTTTCTCCCCCACCCCTTGGCTCTGAATGTCAAAATAAATTCACTGAACCCAGCAGGAATAATGCCAAGTCCAGAAGTTTTAAATTCAGAGGTCTGAAAAATCTTCAGCCATATGTACACTCCACTAGCGCTCCTTCATTAAAATTTCCTCTTTTGGAAATGCACATTGATTTTGAAACACCTCTATTTTGGCCAATTCTGTTAGCATTATCTCAAACTTTCTTGTGAAAATTTATGTCTGATGTTTTCTATTCTTCATCCTCAAATATTTGTTGTTTTTTAATTAGCATGAACTTCTGTACTTACATCAAAATGTATTTCTAAAATCTTTTAAAATAAAAATGTTAATACTCAAAATTATGAGAGAGTCACCAATTTTGACCTCTTTTAGTGACTGGCCTTATATACTTTCAGATAAGGAGCACACAGCTTAAATCTCATAAATGCCCACATAAAAATATTTTCAAGATTCACAAACATTTTTCACTAAGGTGAATTGATTTAAAATACATGATAGAGATGATATCTGCAGATGTTAATTGGCCAACACTTCAATCTCTTTGGAACTGCTACTTACAATTCCTACATTTCCTAATAAACTGGTGCTTACTAACCAAGTACCTTTTCTCTCGATACCCAGTGTTCAAAATAATTAATCTTCCATTTTGTGATTTTGCTGTTCAGATCTCAAATGCTGTCTCTTTTTCACTTCCTAATTGATTAACAGGGCTGATTCCAAGTAATGCTACCTATCTCCTATCAAATCTTTTGTTGTCCCTTCTGATTCTCTGGGCTGGTAAATCTATTATTTTTAAGCTGACCTAATAACAAGACTACTGCACACACCTCCCTGACTCCTTTCTGAATCCATCACTGTTAGAGGGCCAAATATAGAAAGCATCAAATTGCAATACTCCAAATGCAAAGACTTTTTACTCACAAGACTGGGTTGCGTGAGAGCAAGTTCCGCTTGCCAGGATGAGTTCTGTGGCTTGACTTGATCCCCCTGTAACTACTGCTCACAGCAAGTGAGATTTCCGCTGCTCACTTCTGTTGCAGCACAGTCTATTCCCCCTCTCTCGCCTACCCATTAAAACACAAAGGGAAAAAATAAGGGCTTTTATCAAAACAAAAAAGAAAAAAACCAAACCGAATCAAATAAGCTACCTAACAGAAAAAAATAAGCTCCATGTCTTTTATAAAATTGCTTTCAAAAGCACTTACCACAATCACTCCGTCTTATCCAGCATGGCCTACTGTCAGTGTTCATAGTGTCACTGGTCTAATTTTTATGGCAAATTTTACAGAGCAGAATTTTTTCTTATTATTACCTATGCCTGCTATCCTGTGGGATAGTTTGTGCTTGGCTTCTACAAATACCTTAAGAGATGGGGACAAAAGCTGCTATCATGTATCTCCAAATTCTGCATGAAGAGCTTTGTTTTGGGGTTTTCTTGACATAGTACAAGCTCCCAAGTAAAAGGAGAGATCTGGCCAGTTACCATATGTCTGTGGGGGAAACTTGATGCCATGTAATGGGATATCACCATTTTGAGACTTTCTTCATGTAATCAGATAGTTTTGTGAGGCACCAGCCAAAGTGATGCCACCGCAAGAGCTGACAGAGGGAGTGTTCAGCCCCACAAAGACTAAACTTTTTTCCAGCATTTTTAAATTGTCAGTGATTACAGAGATACTATATTTATACAATGCTTTTGTAAAAATAAAAACGGAATAAAAATACAGTCGAGATTTAAAATAACAAAGCAAAACTGCAGAGAAACAGTTTTATTTCATATGCAGCAAGGGCCACATGCTCACCAGTGGGGGTTACCTAATTTCTTCCACTGTAACAGTGCTGACTGTTGTGCTGGGGATTTGCTGTGAGCACACAGGCTCATATGGGTTTCATCAAGCAGCTATGGGATCCTGCTTGACTGCACACAGGACACAGATATTGAAGATTCCAAAAAGTTCTTAAGTCCCAGTTTCCCCGAACTGACTGCAAGAATCACCTCCCCTATTTGAGAGGTCACAGCTCCATCTCCCCATGGCATGCTGCAGAGCTTGGCTAACATAATTCCTGCTGGCCTTATCATTTTGATATGCAACCTGACTCTACGAGCCTGGAAGATAAGAAATACAGGAAAACAGCTTTATACAACTTCCCTTTCAATTCTATGGGAAGGTGTCAAGAATTTGTCTTACAATGAAAACTTCTGCAAATAGCATGGGGGAAAAGATTAGGTTGTCTTTTTTCTTTTATTTTCTTTCCTTTTTATTTTTTTATTTTAAATATTTCTGGTTATTTCCAAGGTAAATAATAAATCAATACTTCTCTTGGAACTGAAAATACTATTTTTAAGTTATAAGATAACTTCAAAGATAGGGTTTATCTCCTTGGGACAGTAATTTGCTTATGAAAACTACCTGAAATCAAGAGAATCCACCTAATCAGCCACTTCTCTGACCCTGGCAAATTAATGTATCAGAACACATGAAAGTAGAAAACATAGCAGAGCAATACTTTTTTCCTCCAAGCTCTGTGCTTCCTAAAACACTTAAAGTAAAACAACTATTAATCTTTAAAAACATTGAATTTAATTACCCTGACTAATGTTAGCTTGTACCAAATGTTATAGATATGTTTTCCTTCATAAAGTACAAAATGTTCTTCTAATTTTAAATTTGTGTAACTAAATTCCAGTCCTCTGAGCAATTTTCTACCTAATTTTGACTGTCAATTGGCAGGAAAGCAGCTTCTCTGCAGTGGTCCAATCATCTGCTTCACTTCTTCACCCAAACAAATTTATGAAATGCAGTAGTTAGATTTTCTTTTTGAAAGTTCATCAGAGTAAGTTGTATGGGTTTCCATGAGGTCACTACTCTTTTTATTGGAAACTCCACAAATGTTCTGTCTTGCACTAACAGTCTGGGATCTGACTTTATGTTGTCAGGTGATCCAGATTTGTGGGGGAAGGGCTGCAGAACACAATACTTGTACTCTGACAAGGTGTTGCAGGGTTGGGCTATAGGCAACTTCAGCTCTCAGGCAGGATAACAGGTTATAAAAGGTGAAAATAAATCATCATTGGTCCTGCATTGCCTCCAGCATGTCTCCAGAAAGCCAGACTGGCTGCTGCTCCTGCCAGTAAGGATTCAGTGGCAAAAAATGAGTGAAGACTATCCTGAAGAAGTGCTTTTTGCAAAGACATCATCATTCAGAAACAATTCCCATTCTGACCCTTCCTATCTTTCTGTTAGCCATGGAAAAATGGAGCCAGTCTCACAGGAATTCTCCTCTTCCCTCAAGTTCCCTTTGCACACAGGTGCAACTTAGGCTGGACTGCAAGCAAAAACGACAGCTCTTCCTTCCAGAAGGAGAACAAAATGTTTTCTACTGTTTAAGATCTTGATCAAAAAGAAAAAAACAAATATACACATACACCTATAATGTTTTAATATTATTGTTGTGAGAATTTAAGAAAATTCAAACCAGCAGTTACAAAATACAGGGGGAAAAAAAGATAAAATATAAACCCGTTTGCAGACCTAAGCACAAATATGTGAATTATTAAACTTTTCTGAAGCAGAGATATAGGCACAGTGCAAGGGATGAAGATTATTTTTGTTTTGTATAATCTTGGTCCTATGGTACCAAGTCCAGCTGGGATTCTGAGGCTGTCCTATAGAGGGCCGACACATTTTCTCCTCAAAGAACATGAAAGTCCTTTTAATCCAGTCATGAGATATGGAATGCAAAACATTAATCAAGTCCCTGGTTCATTAAACTTATCTTTGATCCAGTCTGAGTTATGATTATTCTGTAAAAACAAACCACGAAACCAAAACAAAGTCAAATATTGCTGTTAGCTTATCCTCCATACTGAGAAGTGATCCCTACAACTCATCACAAAGAAAATCCACACCGCTGAGTGCACTGGTTTGCCAGGGCCAGGTTTTAGGCAGCAGGGCCCACAGGGATGGCCCCTGTGAGGAGCTGCTGGGAGCTCCCACCATGGCCAGCAGAGCCAAACCCCAATGGCTCTGAAGAGGGACATGCTGCTGGCCAAAGCTGGGCCAAGGAGAGAGGCTGGTAATGCCTCTGTGATGGCATATTTAAGAACAAAATCAAAGCCACAGGTTTTTTGCTTCTAGTCAGAGAAGAGGAGCAGGTGAGAGCATGTGAGGGAAATAACACGGTGACACCAAGGTCAGGGGAGAAGGAGGGGAGGAGGTGCTCCAGGCACTGGAGCCGAGATTGCTCTGCAGGCCATGGTGAGACCGTGGGGAAGCAGCTGTGCCCCTGCAGCCCCTGGGGATCCACGGGGGGTGCAGATCCACCCGCAGCCTATGGGGATCCACGGGGGATGCAGAGATCCACCCGCAGCCTGTGGGGATCCACGGGGGGTGCAGAGATCCACCCACGGCCCCTGGGGATCCACGGGGGATGCAGAGATCCAGGCACAGCCTGTGGGGATCCACGGGGGATGCAGAGCTCCACCCCAGCCCCTGAGGCGGTGCCCAGCCCCTGCGGGTGGGTGCTGGAGGAGGCTGATCCCGTGGGAGCCGGGGAGCGGGTGGGTGCTGGAGGAAGCTGTGATCCCCGGAGGAGGCTGTGATCCCGTGGGAGCCGGGGAGCGGGTGGGTGCCGGAGGAGGCTGTGATCCCGTGGGAGCCGGGGAGCGGGTGGGTGCCGGAGGAGGCTGTGATCCCGCGGGAGCCGGGGAGCGGGGCCCTGCTCCAGGCCGGAGCTGCTGTCCGGGCAGGCCCCGCGGGAGGAGCCCCCGGCCGCAGCAGCTCCGAGCGCCGCCGGCCCCGGGGCCGCTCCGCTGCAGCGGGCGCGGTTGGGCCCTGCCCTGAGAGCGGAGCCGGCCGGGCACGCAGAGCTGCCGCCCGTGGGAGCGACCCCACGGCCCCTCACAGGGACCGGGCTCCTCTCCCGGGGCAGCGGGAGAAAATCTCGGTGATGAGCTGACCAAACCCCCGTACCCGCTCTCCCTGCGTGTCGGTGGGAAGGAGGGAGGGGCTGGGGGGGAGAAGGTGTTCTAAGGTCTTATTCTACTTCTCATTACCCTCCTCTGCTTCTGTTAATAATAAATTTCATTTTGCAACTAAAGTTGATCTTGTTTTGGCCTTGAAATATTTCTCCCAGTCCTTACCTCACTCATGAAGTCTTTGTTAACTTTTTTTTTTTTTCCTTTTCCCTCCTTTGCCCAGCTGTGGCAGGGAAGGGTGAGCGAGCAGCTCTCATGGGTGCCTGGTGTTGGGCCAGTGTCAAACTACAGCTCCAAGAAAAGTCTAAAATTCTTTATTCAGTATCTCCTGGGCACTTACCTCTTTAATCTATTAGCTTTACTTTTTTTTTTTTTTTTTTTTTTTTTCAGGAATAAGCTTCTTTGCCTGCATTGTGAAGTAGATTTCTATTTCCCATTTCACATGTGTTCCTTACTAATGGATTCAATGGACCATTCTTAACTGCGGCCTAACATGGTTGAATATGGCTCACATACACACTCAAAGTAATGCTAAACTCTGGACCAGCACTAGTAAATTCAGACATGTAAACTGCTTGAACAAGAGCCACAGAAAAGGGAGAAAATTCCCTTTTCAGAAATGCATGGTAATCTGCCAAAAACTATTATAGGTGCAAATGAACATAAGAGAAAATAAAAACAGTTATAAATGGCAGAAAATCCTAAGACTCAAACGTACTCATGTAAAATGCATGACAGCTATAAAGAGAGAGGGAAAGCATTCATTAGAATGGAGAGAAATCACTCCGTATATGAATGAGAAATCTTTGTTCAAGGAGCAATCCCTCATCACATTAATATGCTTCTAGGATGTTTCCATGAACATACAGAAGAACAAGGTACAGATAAGAATGCAGAGAACAGCAACATCACTCAAGGCAAAAAAGGCATCTGGACAAGAAAACAGTATATAGACCAGAAGTCTTCAGCCTGGAAGAACAAAATCAAAGGATGAAATAAAGGTCTACAAAATCATAATTTAGAAATTAGGAGCATCAAATAAAATGTTCAGAGATCAAAGAAAAAGGAGGTAGCTTTCTGAATGATACGTGTTTTAAACTTCAAAACTCATTGTGCCTCAGTATTGTGTAAAGGAAAGTTTACATAAATGAAAGAAAATTTTAGACATGTTTTCTGATCAAAAAAATTCACAAAAGGTTACTAGGCACTATCAAGAGGTGCCTAAGCCATGGGTGTCTGGAAGCTCAGCAGACATACCCAGGAGAAGCATGTTGGGATTTTTTCTTTCTCTGTGTTTTATTGGTTGCTGTTAAAGACACTTGTCTAGGTGAACATCATGTCTGAATCCTGTTAAACTACTGTCCAATTACTTCACACACTTCATGCTTCAAAAAACTTAACACTTCCTTTGCTGCCTGTTGTTCAGACCTCATTTTCCCATATCTTATTTTCTACAAGCCTTATCACTGTATAGCGTCAAAATACTGGATTAACATCATTTCCACATTATATTGATAAAAAATGCTTAGTCAGTATTGTGTTTTAGGAAGAGAAGGACCTAGTTGCAGAACTCAATAGCTAGCTTTTAAACATTTAAACCCACTGGCAGAGCAAGTAAAATACCAGGATTTCTAAAAATACCCTTAGCTTTTTTGGTGGATCAGCAACTGAAGGATTTTTACACTAAGAGACAAATTTCAGGGACTAATGTGTACAGGAAAGAAAGAAGACTGTAAGCACCAGCCACAGCTAGGATAAGCGACAGGCAGACAAGAGTCAGAAATTCTACACCATTACCACAACCACAGCAAGGATTTTGCAGGGCATAAGCACATTGCCCCAACACAAAGCAAGAAACTACATCCAAAAAATGGCTTCACATCCCTTGCTCAGTGAGCAAGGCCTGTCAGATACATGGCAGTGTCACAGAAAAACACTGTTCAACAGCAAGTCAACTACATGGGTATGATAACATGTAATTAGTGTATTTTTGCAATGCCCAGGGTCCCTGAGCAGTTCAGTATTCAAGCAGATGACCAAAGTTGGCCTTGGAGGAAAAAATGTGATGTTATATCTGGTTTTCGTGTAGGAAAATGTCATATATCAGTCATACTTCATAAGACACATGGCAGTGCTTTCACTGGCTGCTGCTGGGGGTCCTTTCAAACTGCCTAACATGTAGGTTTGTAGAGCCACACCCATGCACACACGAGCACAATGTTCCCTCAGTCTCTGACAAAATACTGCCAAGGGACTGTGATGGAAGGTCTGATCAAATAACCGAGGGGGAAAATAGTGTTAAACAAAACTTCTGACCCTACACAGAGATTATTAGCTCATGACCATCCAGTTATCTTCTGGAAGTATTAGAGAGGGAAAAAAAAAAAAAAAAAAAAAGGATAGAATCTTAAACTAACTAGAAGACTGAAATAATAGCAGAATTAGAGAAAAGCTGAAATCTAGCACTTACTAAAGTTAGAAGACTGAATAATAACAACATAAATATGGGAAAATATTAAAAATTAATAGAAAATTGGGCATTAAAAATACCAACACAAGAGAAGAATGAAGATGATCCAGCATTCTTTCCTGACCCAAAAGACAGTGCAAAATTAATATACCGGACATCTTATTTAGATTCTTACTGTTCACTTTTTTTCACATTTACATGGAAATATATTTCAGTATAATGACATGGTTAAATGACCACACTAATTTGCTTCCATTACCATTTCTCATTGTTGCCATCAGTCAGTTGCAGATGATCCATTACTAGCTTCTGAGATGAAATGTAGCCTTGGTACTGCCACACACACATACATGCTATGGGATACTGATTAGACCTTCAAATGTACATTAGAAAAGCCCAGCATAATTTTCAGAAGAAACTATCAGTTTCTAATGCATGAAAGGACCCAGTCAGTAACCTCAGAGTTACTGCTGTATGTACTTACATTTTGATGTAAGCATTTTCTGCCTCTACGGGAAGTTCCCTTTTATTTTGATAATTTTCTAAGAGCTCTTATCAAACTTCCTAACAACCGCCACAAGCTAGCCAAAATCTTTTTTTCCCTCTGGTGAAGATGAGGTTGGGGAGCCACATTCACATTTTTCATCAAGACCCTGATGGTAAGCAAATGTGCCATAAGGGGTCCCTGGGTTTCATGTCATGGCTGTTCCCAAACCTCCAGCATTCTTAGGCTGCCACCAGGCTGTGGGAGCAGAGGGAGCCTTGCCTGAGCTCACTGTGCCCTTCCTCCTGTGTGAGGTGGATGCTCCTGGCCTGTGCTCAGGGAGCCCTGGGGTGTGTGTGACAGGAGAATAAGCCGAACACAACTGACAACCAGTTTGTTCAATTATTGAATTAACTAAAGAAAAACTAACCTACATTCTGATATAGAGCCCCCCAGAGACAATGAACCAAAACTATTAATGACACCGTGTTAGCCAACCCATCTGACCTCTCTCTCACTTTCTGTAAACATTTATTTTGTCATCTAGTTTAGTCTTCAAAACACAGGCTTCATGACAAAAATGTGTTTCTTATTTTTCAAACAAAACACAGGAAACTGAAAGAAAAACCCAAGAAAGCTTTTAAAAATTCAGAAGCATCCTGTAGTGCTGTCTTTATTTTTAAAGTGAGCTACACTGAACAACAATAATATGCTTTAAATTACTGCATGAATGAAAGAAGTGTCTCACAAAAATAAATAGCAACTGGAATGTTTTTGGCTTTTAATGCTGGGGAAATCAGAAGCTTTAGATTTCTAAAGAAATCAACCTCTCTGTTTGTTATTGGGCACAAACATATAAAATTATGCCTTCAAATTATGCCCAAAATTGTGTTACAGGGCCAATTTAAAATGAGAGCTCACTGTAATTTATTAATACAATCTGTCAAGATCTTAAGTAGTTATACTTAACTGTATAAAGAGAAGCTGGTTATAGTATGACCACTCTCCTTTTCTCATAGGAGCGTCCCATGACATGTTAGACGGCACCAGGGGCTTGCAAAACTACTCAATTAGTTTAGTCACCATGAGACAGTTCTTTGGAAGAGTTGCTGGTGGTCAGTTGAAGTGGTCATGAAGGTGCTTTGCATCCTTGGGCTGGTCATTGTAGATGGAGTATTAAGCAAACCCAGCCCCCAAAGGCTAACAGGGTTTTTAATTGCTGCAGGACATCAACCTGCTCTGGGATAACAGTGACCCTGTCCTGTCCAGGTGTGACTACACCAGATGAGCTGAGAGGGCTCTGGCCCCCTCTCTGCAGCACTTTTAAGAGAACAGGATGCAAAGGCTGTCATTTTCGTAGCTGCCACCCTTCCTCCCCACTGCAGCTGGCCACATCCACCCCTGCCCCTACACCTAGCTGCTGCCATTAATGCAATTTCAATTACTGCTACCAGTTGCTATTTAAGTCTAAAATCCAAGGGCGAAGTCTAACGCAGGCAAGAATGAACAATCTTACAACCTACTGTAAGCAAATAATGAATCCCTGAACCAATTTTTCTACTCTGGGATAAGGGGATAAGGGGGGTGTTGTTTAACATACCAAAGTATCTGTGTTCCTGTTTCTTCTGTAGGAAAGAATCTGAGTAGCATGCCATGGAACAGACAGGGAACTTCAGGTATGTCATGTAAATTTATGCAGAGCTGACTTAAAAGAATAGAAGCAGATTTTCCATATATATGCATGCCAATTACACCATATGATTCCATTTTTATTTCCTCTTCTGTGTCACCCTCCCTTCAGTTTCCTGCTTATCATTTCACACAAGCACATATGGGGGGACCACACCTTCTACTTGCACAAACCAAACAAAACAAACCAGCTATTTTTAAGAATCCATCGGCAACTATTCATTCAAAGCTGTTCAGAACACTCCTCTGGGCGACATACTATAGGCGACAAACTATGGTGACGCCTCTCTCCTTATCAAAAGAATTTAGCAAGAAGAGTAAGAGATGTAACTGATTTAAACACTGTCCACCAAACTGTGTCAAGCCTCCAGGAACTTGGGCTGTCGACTTGCTCATACTTCTGTGAAACTTTATCCTCCCCAGCTGCAGGGAAGTACAAGTGTCAATTAGACAGAAGCTTCATCACACTCCTGAAAATGTTTTTTCATTATCCTAATTCAGAGTCTAAATATTTGGTTGTAAGTGACATTGCTTAAATGAGATATGTCAGTTTATAACTTGCTGTTGCAAGTGCTTTTCTTTTTTTTTTTTCTTTTGTCAAATTCATTGTTATTGCCAATACCCTGATCATGAAAATATGAATGGATGTGAATGACTTTAAGACTGGTAACTTGCAGGAAGGCAGCAGTGCTGTTTGTCATAGATCTCTATGTAAAACAGTCCTACTATTGCTAGAGATACTAAAAGAATGCACTGCTACAAAATAGATATTACTGGACATTCCACCACCTCAAACTTTGTGATAAAGTCCCTCATATTCTCCAGCCTCTTGGTACCCACACAGCTTGGTGTTTAATGTCCTAAATATCTTGATAGCTAGAAAATGTTCACAGATGTTTTACTAGGCTTTTATGAGGTTTACTTCCAAGAGTGCAAGGTGCTACTAAAAAAACACAGATGGTTGGAGCATGGGTGCACTTAATAATTAAAAGGGACAGACAAGATCATGAGCACAGGGTAATGGAATTGTACAGGAGAGCAGTCATCATTCATGCAAAACTCCCATTGCACTCATCGCAGAGTGAAATCACACAGTGAAGTCCTCAGCATTGATGTGGTCACCTGAGCCTGTCACCTTTCCTTTTTCACAGTGACATATGCACCAAGAAGTTATAGAAGGTGCAGTGCTGTATTCATGTACCTTTCTTCTAAGCCTGTGTGGTGCTAAATCCTTACTGAAAAACCAAAGAATGTGAAGTGCAGTTCATGTTTCTGTATGCAGACACACTGGGTTCACTCACACCACAGATATTTCTTGCTAGAATAAAAAGAGCTTGAAAAAGGACAAGCCACATACTGCCCAAGCCATTATTTTGCATGTAAGGATCCTACAAACCTCGCACAAAACCAAGGAGAGATTTAGTGTGTTTGTTTCTAAATGACTGCAAGCTAGATGTTGTTGGTGCACCAGGCAGGAGGGGCAAAAGGGACAACAACTGGTTTTGCTCTCTCTGGACTGCAAGCAATGGTTGCCTCGACTTTTGGTGTTAACTGGCTTCTTAAGGACAGTGGGAGGGGAGGGGATGTTGGTCTCCATCCATTCACTAAGCAGGAATAACTGTAGCAACACCGGCTTGTAATTAAGTGTGTGCTTCCATGCGCCCGAGGGATACGTTTAGAAGCATTCTTCAAGTGTGGGTATTGGAAAGTGACTCATCAGAAACAACATAAAAAATTAAAATCTGAATACTGATCATATTTTTCTCTCACCTCACTGCCTTCCTAAAAGTTGGTTTTTAAAATCTTGTATATATAGTTATTCTAAGGATCATGCTTCCAGTCCTTCCACCCACTCCACGCAGATTTACTTGAGGTCTTTTGCAAGTTCTGGTTTAATAAATGTATGCATAAAATTATTCACCTTCTTCCTTGCTCTGCTCCTCTCATCTGCAGATTTCTCTGACAGCATTCCTTCATTTCTTTGTTGATGTCATCCTGCATTCCAAATCATTGATTGTTTGAGTCTTCTAAAATTAAACTATGTTAAGTTAGGCTTGACTTGGTCTGATTTAGTTTGGTTTTCTTTTCTTTTCTGAAACCTCTCAAATTCCATGTCTCATAATAGAGAATATTACTGATCTCAGTCCACAGCCTGGCTGAATCAGAAAACTCAGCACTGAAAATCAAGCAAGCAAGATATCAAAATTCTCAGCCTGAAAGTAAAACAGCAGCACCAACCATTGATTTTCAGGTGCCACATCCTCCTGCTCACTGACATATTCTGATTAAAGGCTTTCGAGTATCATCCCAGAATGACTTCATTGACTCTGGCAGAATAACTTCAAATTTACACAGCTGAAATCAAGATTTCAGTCCAAGTCTCATTTTGTAGAAGATAGCTCAAGCTATAGCTTTGCCTAGATAGGATTAGAATGTATGAGCACAAAACTAAAAAACAAACAAGAATAACCCCAGGAAGTGAAACACTTTGGAACCTGTATCCACTCTTATGCAGTTCTATTTCACAGCATGAGGGATGAATTTGTCCCTTTTTGCTGGCTGCAGTAACTCCTGGTGTTATTTTACATTGCTATATTTCTTTTTTTGTTTTCGCTCATGCCAACAAGACCATGAGTAGGCGTCATATAAGATAAATCTCACTAATTTTAAAAAAGAAAAGCTAGTGAACAGGAGGTGATAAATGCTGTGCTGCCTACTCAGGTTCTGTCACATAAGATGTCACTTCTTTATTTTAATTATATTTTCTGCCAACTCACAAGAGCCAGCAATTTCTACTGCATGTGCTACCTTTTGCTATAAAATTATTCTGCATAGCAAATCACAAAAAAATCTACTTGTTTCTGTCCCAATTTTTTCCATATTCATTTTATGGCTGCTTCCTGATGTTCTATAGAAATTGTCCCTTCAGGAAATGTTAAAACATAAATAACAGCTTGTTCATTGCAAAATGACTCAGACTGCACACAGAATTATTTCTTTTTTCAAGAGTTAGTAAAATACATAGGGAGGCTAAAAGATCATCCGCATTTTAGATGCAGTTTTGCTACTGCATGCTCACAGCTAGCTAGTTTTGATAAAAAATTCTACTTGATTAAAAAAACTGAAAGCTAAAGACCCATAGTATCTAGAATGTACTAACAGTAAATCCTTATCTGTTTGCATGGCAGGTAAGAATTCTTGTCAGCCTAGAAGGTGAATTAAATTCGACTTCAAGCAACACCAGCTGTTTGATTGACTGCTAACATCAGCTTTGAGCAGAAGGGCCACCTCTCACAGACCCGGGCTGAGCAATGCCTGCAGCTGAAACAGCAGCGTGTGCACATGGACCACTGACACAGGGATGAAATCCCACATTTCACCAAAAGAAAATTCACTTTGCAAATGTGGATCGTTGGAAACAAACAAACAAACAAACCAAAACAAAACCCACTTGTTAAACTAGATGAAACCAAAGCCTGGGGAGAGTGAATCAAGACTCAAGTGTAAGGATTAAGTCCTGGAGGAGTCATTAACACAAGGTTCGCACTAGATTTAGTGCTTCTGTGAGTGAAGGAGGTGGAACTGTGGCTTTGACTAATTTTATTTAAAGTAACACATCTTAAGGATTATTTTCAGTAACAGAATGAGAAGCAAGGAAAGAAATTATTGTTTATTATTATTATTATACTAAACTAGAAATCAAAAGCTGGAATGAGAGAATGGATTTTAGGACAGAACTAACCTAATCAGGAGTAGAAAAAGAAAGAACAGCACAGGAAGGTCAGATAGCTTAATCACGCACTTGGAGGGCCATCAGATAGCTAAATTATGCTGCAGCCAACTTCAGATCCAAGCTTAGGTAGTTCAACTAAATCAAAACTGGTCAGGTCACAGCCTGAATGCAAAACTACATTTCTGAAGTAATCAGTGTTGTGATTTTTGTACTATAACTGTCCAGCCAGATTGGTAGTATTTCTAGTCATGTATCAACCTTGAACAAAGGAAGAACATAACTGCCTTTTCATTTGACCATTTATATTTCACTAATCACACTGTCCTTATTATGCAGAAAATTAGATTGAATTAGAAATTGAACATAAAGTTGAATTGCATCTCAAGTAAAAATATAGATTCCCTAATAGTTTATCCTTGTCAAGCCAACAAGTCAATGATCTCATCTCTGTGATCGGCCTTCTAGGGACTCTTTGCTCAAGGACAAATGAAATTCTCCACCCTTTAAGTGCCTGGAGCACTTCTCTGTAGAAATACTGATCAATTCAAACTCCTGTTCTGCACAGCAAGGAAGCTAAGGATCTTCAAAACCATAACTTGATTTGGTTTCCTGGATCCATCTCTACTGCTAGATCTAGCAGATTACTACTTGTACACTTGGCACAGGCAAGTATAACTTAGGCAAAAATTACTAAGAAACATCAGCATTTTTTTTCTTAACACGTCAAGTCTCTGTATGGGGAGTGGTGGGTAAGCATCTGCTTTACCTGACTATAAAGCCAGTTCTTTCTCCTTCCTTTAAGAAAAAGAAATGTAATGGAACAGCACTTATCTCACATCATTCTTTAATTAATGTTTGATTAAATTTAGAACAAACATTTTTATGTCCATCTTTACATTTGCATATTTGGAATTTATCAATAAATCACCAACATTATCTATGTGAAATCCATATTTGTTTACAGTGCAGCATGTAAGCCTTAGGCAGTATTTTTCACAAATCATTTGTGTTTCTCCGAAGAAAACTTCTTTTTACTATGTATTTATGCAAAGTTTTTCTAAGTATAAATAAATCTTCCTGGCCTGTAAGTTCTCTGTTTTTATGAGAGAAACATTGGGCCTATGCATAACTGTGAGCCATTTCACAGATATATCTCTTCACCAGAGGGGATCTGGTTTCTTGGTCCTCCAAGAATCTTGCATTTGGGAACATACAGAGCCCTTATTTTCTCCATCTCTGTTTGGATTTGGAGGCTCTTTCTCCCCTCTTTGTCCCACTGTGTGGCAAGCAGGACCTTTCTAGGGGAATTTTCCTTTTTTTACACTCAGGAGTCTTGGGCTCACAGCTCTACACTACAGTGAACAAAATGGTGATGGGTTAATGATTGGAGATTATGACCTTAGAGGTCCTTTTCCATCCTGATGGATGTTATGATTCTATTATTTTTCACTATAAATTGCCTTCATGCAGTTCACCGTGCCACAGTATTCTACATTCCCTGTGTATCACACGGAATACTCTGTATGCACATCTTATCCAACACACAGCCTCCACTTCTGGTTCTCTGTAGGGGTTCCTCCTGAAGCAATACCAGGGATGACAGGTTTGCTATCAGAGAGCTTGGAGTACCCTTCATCACTTTAAGAGGTTTACACACACTCTAACTGTACATAACTCTCATCTGCAGTAAGTGCTCATTGAATGAATGTGTCAGCATTGCGTGCAATGTGAATATTTATTTGGGGATCTATAGGAGTTTCAGTAAGTCACTGTGAAGTTGAATTGTGTTTACTTTTATGTCCTGGAAACCAGCACAATGCTTGGAATGAACCAAGAGTTCCGAGGTGTGGGAGACTGCACTCAGTTGTGAGACTCCCCTCCCTGCAGGGAAGGTCTGATGAGGCACTATTGGCCTAACTGTGCTGATATGAGAGGCAGCTGAGGAGGCACCATAAACCATCAGGGACCCCTGACCCATGCCTGAAGCCTTCCACCAGAGGACTGCATGTGATCCAAAGGTGTTGGCAGCAGATCCAGGGTCTGTTGCAAAAGAGAGTGTAACACTTCCCCCACTTACAGGGGAGGTACCTGGGTGTTCTTCCCACCCAGCCTGAGTGTATTTTAACCCGTAAGACTTCCTGTTTTGGGGGCTTCTTGCGGGGTGGATCAAGACCATCACTCCAACTAACAGCAACAATCAAATCTGGTTGCAGATCCATGGGTGATGATTATGCATCTTTCTACTCTTATCCTTTCATTTTCTTTCTTTTCTTTATACATTTTCTCAAGTAATATTTTGATGCTTTCATATTTATATATTACTATAGATAATGATAACCAAAATGGCTACATACCTTCTTTCCATTGCAACCAAACTGTTCTAAAATAGACCATATAAATATATATATATTTACAAACACCAATCATTAGGTGCTGTTCTGCCCTAATGATGCATTAAGAGGAACCTGGGTTACTCTCACTTTCTTGAGGGCAGGTCATAGCACACGGTATGTCAGAAAGTCTTCATGAAGTGCAGATCTCCTCTTTGCTCCCATTTATTTTGTGCATGACTCTGAAATGGCTCACTCCCCTCAAAAGCATTTGTAGGGTATAAAACCTAAGTCTCTATACTTTCTAGAAGTCTTTATGGGAGAAAATCCTTTTATACAGAAGTATTAATTTATTTTCACCTTGAAAACCCTGACTCTAGGAAACAGCTCTTCTGCAAGTCAGATCCTGGTTGCATTGCTGCTCTCAGGAGTCCAGCTTGGTAGCTCAGGCACTTTCTGCCTTATTTAATGCACAGGAACTACAGCCCAGTAGGCTACAGAGAACTAAAATGGCTCCTTTTACCTTAGTATCTCAAATAATCTAGCAAATGATTAATGATCAGCTCAGTCACTTCACCAGGGACCTCTGGGGACAAGGTGGCAAGGCAAAGGAGAGCAGACCCCTAGCTGCGAGGTTAGGTGGTATTGCTGCTCTCTAGAGGGACATCTGTTCTGCTCATTAATTGAAGCCTTGGGCTCCTTGTCTACATGCATGGCATCATACATAGGATTTGAACAGTTCCACTACTGGGTTGATGTTACTTGCTCCCTGTATTTTTTCCCTGTAAGTTTGCAATCAAATGATATTACCACAATCATAGAATATGTTCAAAGGACAGGTTGGTCAGAAAAGGGGAAAATACTGAAAGTTTAAATCCTGGAACAACCACACCCTTCCTCTCCAATGACAAAACCACCAAACGTGAAAGAGGCAAAGGAAAGATCTGACCCAGCACCCAAAATAAAAAGTCATTGCTGCCATGTATGTAACTACATGCATCCTATAACCAGATCTTGTCCCAAGCAGAGCTGTGATGAGACCGACGATTCATGATTCACTTTTTGCCAAATCCATCTAGCACAAAGCCTAGTGGTATGGAGCATGGGAAGTTCATTTCTGGCTCACCAGTAGTCAGGAAGACCACTATAAGCTATAAAATGTGCACCTTGGTAAATGAGACTTGTGGCTGGTGTATTATCCTAGCTCCTTCTGTTCAACAGTCCTACGTGTTAATGAGGACTCTAATTGGAAAAGTGAAAAATTTCTCACATCAAATATTCCCCTGCCTTTGAATAGCAAGACTATTGTCCCTTGTCAGTGCTACCTGCCTATTTTGTTTGTCTGAACTAAAATTAGAGGAGCCAATGGAAGCAGGGTTCTGCTGAACTGTTACATTTTCAGGGCAAAATAGAAGAGACAGTAAAGTGCCTAGCACAAGAACTGCTCTGAAGCCAGCACTGCCATATGGTGGAAAATTGTGTTGGGGGGATTTTTTTTTTTTTTTTTTGCATTCCGAATAAGAAAAATTAAATCAAAATGTTAACATTGCACTAGAAAGATGTAAATTTGTAATCAGCCCATTTAATTTCAAAGAAATTGACCCATTTTTTTGACATAGAGAAATATTTTTGTGATTTCATTCTCTCTGTTCTGTAAAATAAATGTTTTTACCACACAACTCTTTAAATGATTTTGCAATAATGTAGCAATATTGAGAGAGAACAAGAATATTGAATAAGAACGTTGAATATGTTGATATCCTAATTGGTATTCATTACAGAAATGAGTCATTCTCAGTGATGTGGCAACTGCTGCTTGGTTTACTTATTAACAGGTGGTACAGCAGCCAGTGGAATACAAGTTTGAAACTCATAATTCATGGTTGGCAATTTTCTATTAACCTTTCTTGTATTTGTATTGATAAAAAATACAAATACAATTCCAAAAAATGCAGCAGGCAAGGTGTTTAAATTTTACCTGAAATTACCAAGCAATCAATACACTTCAGTGGACATTTTGAGTCTACAAGATTCATTTTTTTCAACAGAAATTTTGTACAATTTATTACATTTTGTATCTAACTGAGATAATATCAAATTTCATATTTAAAGTATAAGGAATAATGGATTTACTCAAATCCCACTGAATTTCTCTAGAATTTAGTGTTATAAAACTAAACCCTCTGTCTGCACCAGAATAGCTCAAAAAGACATTACCTGCAAATGAGTTAAATACTTAACCTTTTTGAAGGTAATGAACAGGACTTGAACTGTTTCTTGGGCCAGATTTCCCAGCTGTTCTGGAAGACCTAATTAGAGAAAAAAACCCATATGACTAGGAAAGCATATAGACATTCGGACATACGTTCCTATCAGATTTTGGTATTGCTACCAACATCAATAAAGTCAATAAAGGCTTACTTGAGCATCATTCACATTGTTCACCACTCCACTGCTCTCAACCCTCTGTCTGCTCTTTCTACTTTCTTGTCTATGCATCATCATTATAAACTGTGGACTTGTAGCACATACTTGCAACTTTTCTCCAAGATTGCTTCTTGTGTTTCTACTTCTGATGTATCTATCTGCTTAAAAATTCTCATATTGATAAAAGTTAAACAGACTCAAATTTACTATATATGGTCAGATTCTCTTAGGTGCTATTTCATTTCCCAGCCCAACTGAAAATACTGTTTCTAATAAAAATACGGGTAGATTATTGTTTAAAAGGAGTCACTGTGAGTGCAATTTTTTCCTGTACCATTTTTATGAACCAACTACCAGTGTAGAGGTGGGTTTGGAGTTTGTTATGTTATCTAAATGTAAGGAAATAACAGGAAACTTCCACCGAATTTGCTGGTAGCTAGGAGAATGTCACTAAAAGTGGTCCAACTCTTATTTCATACCTTTTTCAAGGCAATGTACCTAATTATACCTAATGTTTCTTCAAATGATCCATCTAGGATTTCTCAGTTTCTTTTCTGTCTGTCGTTTCTAAAGATTCTTTAGCAAGAAAATTTTCAAAAATAACATTCTCTTTTTGTGATGAGAGTCTTCCTTTAAAAAGAAACATCTGTCAGTAGTTTTGCAGTGCAATTGGGACTTGGAAACAATGGTCCTATGGCTGCTCCTTCCTGCTGCTCACTGAGTGACTTTACACAAGTCTCAGCATGTCTCTGTTACCTTAGCTACCCCTTTTTGTCCTCCTCTGCTAAACTGTGCTGTCATTGTGGCAAGGACTGTGACACACAATCCATTTCTATGGTCCCTCACACAATGAGAACTCGATCACAGCTGGGGTCTAGAGACACAGTGCGACAACACAAATAAGAAAAGAGACCTTGAGTACAGGGGAGGAGCAGCAGGGCAAACTGCCCTCACATTCATGGAAAACTTATTATCATATCCTACAAGAAATACAATAGAAATTGACTTAAAGAAGTTCCAGAATATCTTTATCTCAATTCCAACCAGTACTGTCTAAGCACAGGTCTCTGCCTGATGTCCTAAGAGATTTCTGGCTTCACCTGCAATGAGTTCCCTGAGAGGAAATTAAGGAAGAGCAAGCTCTGAATTTGCATGAAAAAAAGCATTTCCTGCAGATCACTATTCCACCTATGACAAGGACGAAGATCTGAAAACCAGTCCTTAGGAATGTTTTTCGGACATCTTAATGGTTTGGCTCAGTTACCTCTGAGATCTTTTCAAACCATAGCAATTCTAAGATTATATATTAATATTTCACCCACCTTGCCAAAGTCATTTGACAGTGTCAATGCAAGCTGGAACAGAGCTATTGACAAATGTTAGTGGGGCCCCTGGCATGGGATTGCAGCTCCAAGTCCAAGTGATCTCAAGAAGAGTAGGACGATGTACAAAAATATGCATGCAATGAGTTGGCAGAGAGACAGAAAGAAGCTGAAGCCATGCTGACATCATCAGTAGCAGCAAGGGAGAAACTTCCCATGATTACTGCTTTTTTTAGGAAATATAAGATGTATATGTACCTATAGATCATGTGAAAACTTACAAGGTACAGGTCTCTTTGTGTATATCTGAACAGACACTTCTAGCTCACAACATGCCCGAAATATCATGAATGTAAAGCTTATTTCCTTCTAACCTGTATTTAAATTATTGTTCAAAGTCACTGGAAGATGTTCAGTTTACACATATTTCAATATCAGTTTCAACTGAAGTGAAAGGACTGATGTGACCAGTAGAACCCACAGCTATAACACCACTGATAATATGCCTTTCTATATTATTTGAGCTGTCTTTTGACACATTTAGCTAATTTTGGTACTGAATTTCACATATATGAAGCAAGTGAAGCCTCTGTTACAATTATTGTGCTCCAGTACATTAAAAAACAAATGTTTAAGAGCTTTGTAATGAAACAGATTTGGAAATAATCATTTTCCCTTGACATTCTTTCCATTATTAGAAATGTTTCAAGTCCCATTTTTTTTTCTGCAAGTGAGTCACCTAAGCCATTTCTAAGTGCTGTAAAGTGTCAGGAGAACAACACCACCACAACAGACGTGCGACAAAAAAACAGCTAACCAGCTTTTCTGATGTGAACCCAAGATTCATGTGCAGTGAAGTACATGTGCTTCAACGTTTCTATTTCTGCACAAAGCCATAGCAGTTTTGTACCCATGAGTATTTTAGCTTCATGAATCACAGGAGGCTTACTTTACAATTATAGATTCACATGCGAATGCATTTTCCACCAAAACCAGAATCTATTTTGTTATAATTTGACTGCATAAACCACAATCATATTTTTTCGAGCTAAAAGTAAAGGCTTTTCTCACAAATCCACCATTATCTTTCAAATTTTCCTGCATTATACACAGGTATATGGTATAAATTGTTTAAGAGCATGGAACAGTGCATCAGTGTTTCACATGTCAGTATTTCTCTGCAACTAAAAAGAGATAAATATTCGCTTAAGAAACTCATACTATAGCTTTCCTAGCTGAAAGAATCATATAAATGAGTTTGCCTAGAGATAAGGCTTCTAATTTTATTGGCCATATATATGGAAAAACAGCCCAGTAGCCCTGATAGTCACTAAGTTTCAGGCCTTGCTTGTGACGCAGTGAACACAAGCAACTTCATTTCACACCTTTAGATAATTGCAGTGCACTTAAAATATTTTTAAAACACTTCCATATGTGTGACTGTTGGTAAACATATTTTTATTGAGAGGTCCCCCTTAAATTGAAAAGCAACAGCAACTTGTTTTCATTTAATTGACAGTAAGATATCAGTGGCTTGAGATACACAATGGAAGCTCTCCAATAATAAGACCTTTTAAAACAAGCTTTAGCAATCTGGAAAGAACAAGCTGAATCTGTCAGCATGCAAGCCTGTAGCGCTCCAACTGTATGCTGTCCTATCTTAATATTTAGCTAGAACTCAGATTGCAAAGAAAGGATGTACATCCCATCTGTGAAAGTAAAAGCTTCCCAGAGACCTGGCCTTTCTTCTTTTCCTCATGGTGGAAGGGAAAAGACTCCTCCATGTGTCCTGGGCCTTGCATGCAGCCCAGCAGAGGTATTGCAGCCTGCATTCCTTCAGAGTGAAGAAAGTGAGAAGGTGTGGGGTTGGAAGACCATTTCCTCCTGAGGGCATGCACACCATGTCCTCTCCACAAGGATGTGTCTCTCTTAACATGGTGCATAAGTTAGCAAAGTTAACCTTGAGAGCTCTCTTTAAAGAAAACAAATATACACTTTTGTGATGGAGCACATAATTTCAATGGTTTTTCAGATGGGAGAATATAATTCAGTTTATCAACACCAAAGAACGGAGCACATTTCTTTCCCTCACTGCCCAAATAAAGTGCACATCCATTACCACAAAGAAGGGAAGAGGCACTAAACAGCACCAGCTCCTCCCAGAGATGGTTCTGAGTCTTTGTCAGTCAAGGAATCCTTTTCTCTCACAAGGCTTGGAGATGTTTCCTGCCTACAATACTATTGCACCTTAGAGTAAAGCCACCAAGGACATCAGTTTCTCCTTCTCTGGCCACGTCCTCCACACAACACTCCTGCCCAGGTTTCCAGGTGGAGCAAAGACCCATCTCACCCAGTCAGGCTCCTGATCTGGACTGGATAAGCCCCAGCACTGCTCATGTCATGCCAGCACTGACCCAGCACTGCCTGCTGCTCTCCTCTGAGCCATGGTGGGTTCCCTTTTTCAACACAACTTGGCTTTAAGGTTAATTGTTCTAAGCTGGCCAATGAATCCAAACTGTATAACTACAAAGCACATCTGGTTTGACTCCCAGGGACTAGCTGCAAGGAGTGACAATTACACAGTTTATGCACAACATGGAAAACCACACTAATTATAACCTAAAAAGAGGTACTGGAAGAGACGCAAAAAGGAACAGATCTATCCAGTTTAAAAAAGTTTTGCAGTTCCTTGCTGAAATCAGAATAAACTAATTCAAATGCAATAGGAACAATGACAGGAAGTTAATACATTGTATTCTCTGGTTTGGAAGTGCAATCTTTGAGTGTATCACCTAAAATATCTTTCATGAGTTTCAGTAACTATGCAACAAACAACTAAAAAACAAAGCCTAACTTAGTCACCAAGCCACATCTTTTCAGCAGCCAGGAAAAGGCTTCTCTAAATTAGTCTTTTGTATACATTTCAACAAAAGTTAGACACCCACTTGCCAGTATGTGTGCAAGAGGAGGTGACAGCAGCAAAGGTAACATCAAATCAGCAATATTGTGAACCTTCATAAACCTTATGAATTCTGTCACATTAATACCAGGTAGAATAGGACTAATCCAGGCTCTGGCTGAATAGTCCTGGGAGTCCTGCAGGTAACAGGATGAAGAACTACCAGTTACATGGATTTTAGCTGACTCAAAGACATTCATCCAGACAGCCCCTAAAATCATTCTGTTTTCTTCTTTATTTGAAAATGGGAAGATTTATAGGACATGTTTTCACAATAACATTCAATCAGCCGGTGATGGATTGACTTTACTCAGGTACAATACCCTAATGTGATTCCTTCCTAAAATGTTAACATCAGAAGGAGGGGTTAAAAAGCTGACTCTTCAGCAACATGATTTCAGGTGAGCACACATACATGCAGCTTTAAAAAACTTAGGACAATTTGAAAAACAGCTTTATCACCCTAGAGCAATATTGCACACACACAAGCATTGCTTTTACCTCCATCTGTCACTACTTACTGTCTCACACACTGCTAGTGCTGTCCAATACTTTGTATCTGAAATAAACTGGTATTTTTCCACTTCAAGAAAGACACTAAGAAAGGGAACTCCATTTTTACACAGTGTTGTTATAGAAACAAACTTTTCTAACAGTCCCACTTCCACACTCCAGATCCCAAACAATAGAATACAAATTATAATAAAACCCCCAGAAGTTTACTGTTCAACAGCCATCTCATTATCAGGTGTTTTGTTTTAATCATTTCCATCAGACTATGAAGAGAAAGCACTAAGCACTGGAATTGTAAAATATCCCCAAATTGTTTCTCTACCAATAACAAAAGGTTTGCTATTTATCCAATTTTTTTATGGATTGCTAATTTACAAGCTGGTTTAATAGAAAGAACAGAATGTAACACACAGTGCTGACAGGACCTTGTTTATCCATGATTGCACTGCTGCAATCTTGAGTGTGTATTATGGTGTTATTTAGGTTCTCTTAAGTGACAATTACTCTGCCTAGAAATACAGAACAGGGACACCAGCACATTAACAATCCCTTCTCTCAGATGTGATAAGGGTCATCTACAATCTGATGAGAATTCTGTACTAAAGCATGTGATGGTCAAATCTGGGAAGATGCTTAATAACTTCCAATGCCAGCAAGGAAAGCAAAGATCCTGGCAGCAAAGCAAGATGGAGAAATGACTTGTGGCACATGGACAGTAAAGATGGGAAATTAGGAACTGTAGTCTGAACAGATATTTAGCAACAATATCAATAAAACTGTCTCAGGGTCACACAAAACAAAACTGAAGAAATGAGATTGAAGACAGCAGTAACAGCACAGCATGGGACACCATATAATTGCAAGATCTTCTAGACAAAGAAGTTCTCCTTCAAAGAAAAGTTAATTTTTTTTCTGTTTCCCTGAACTTCTATATGGTGGAATAATGATTATTCCAATTCAAATCTCATTTCACCCACTTCCTTATTCTCCTGATGCAGGCTGAATCTATCAGATACAGAGAAAATGTGCTCAGTGAGGAAGCAGAACCAGGTCACCTCCACTACCAGGATGTCACACAATGATTCCTAATCATCAGTATTTTCCTGAACAGACATTTTGTCTGAAGAACATATTCTTGCCATTATCTATGCAAGTGTTGGCCTGGGAATAATAATGCAAATACAACACGAGCACATGCATTCCCACTAATTCATTACTTCAAGTTGCAGTATTAATTCTGCTTTTAGTGAAGGGGAAGCTTCTGAATCTTGAGCCTGAAAGGGAGGAATCTCATATAAGGTAAATAGGACTTCCAGGAAACTCACATTTACTTACCAATACCATTTAAATGTGCTTTCTTTCACTATTCTATGTTGTTCTTTTCCATTAGAATCAAGGAAACACATAAGTAGAACATTTATTATACTCAAGGATCAGTAGTCAGTTGGTATCTTTATATAAGTTGAAAGAAAAAAATGTTTCATAGCATCTGGACAAAAAAAAAATGAAACACTTCTAAAAAGCCAAGATCTGCTGCTGTTCTACTACTGAATGCATTCATGCTCCCTAAAATAGGTATGATGTTCAGTTTTGGTTGGTGTCCACATCTCCTAGTCACTAGATATTGCTGTGAGAAGTCTGCCTTTGTAGACATAGTGAGTATTAAATGCCTTTCCTAAAAAATGTGTAATTTTGCTGCAAGTTTGATTCATATCTCAAGATTGTCAAGATCCAGGCATGCTCAAGATCATGAATAGAGAAGCTTGAAAATAATTATCAAGACTGGTACATTGTGATAAGTGATGAATTGTATGTTATAAGAAAAAAGAATAGTTGCAAGAAGAATTACATTGCAAAAGAGAGAAAGAATCAAAATAGAGAACATAAATCTTCTCATTGATTTCAATACATTTTGTATCAAGGTTTGAAGTTCAGTTTTAATGGTCACCTTTACCTCCGTTGAAGCCTACCTTCCTCCAACAATAGTTTTAATGGGTTTGGTGAAATTACCACAGATGTATTTCATATTCTTAAAATTGTCTGCTGTTTGTCTCCCACAAATCCTGACCTTTTTTCATCTTATTATCTTTCTTCTGAAGTTCGAAGGTGAACTCAAAAAGACACCTTTCAGTTTATCATGTCAGTAAGAAGAAGGACCACATGCTATGTCAGAATTCAAGTTATATTGGTTTTGAACTTTAAACATATACCTAAACATAAACATATCATGAGTTTTATCAGATAGCTTTCTAGAAATCAATTGCCTTTGCATAATTTAATTTTAACTGTCTTTCCTTATTGCCAGTGTATTTATTTCAGATGGTTCTAGAAAGAGTTGCCTTAACAGTGCAAATGAAAAACTTACTCTGTCTTGGGTTCTGGATATTATACTTAGGTCACTGTACAGATTAGAATTTAACTTTTTTAGGGATTTAAATGCAACAGACTTACAATTCATTGGATGAAAACAGTTTATCACTGATCAAGCAAATACAGAACTAATTTCTAATATTTTATATAGAAAGAAAAGAGAATGGAAAAAATGTTCATCAAATGTTCATTGTTGTATGTGCAATATATTGAAGGCTTGATAACATCAGGGCATGCTAATACAAAACATTTGACACAGCCAATAAAACTGAATGTAGAAATAGGAATCTTACTACATTAAAATGTAAAATTTCATATTTTTATTGAGTTTTTTATTAAAAAATAAAAAAAAACAATTTATGGAGCCAGACCACAACCTTATAGTCACAGCTTACAGAACATCCTCTTTACTGATCAACATCTGCCAGAGCAGAATTACCCTGAGTTATGCACAAAGCACACAGCCACAGTATGTCCATCTGCTATTCCTATACCTCTGGGGGCTGCTAATCTCACCAAATACAAAAAGGCTGTGATGTAGCATCCACATTGTTCACATTTCTCTAGGTGCTGCCAGGGCCTTCATCCCAGCAGTTTTCTGTTACCACATTATGGTTTCTCCAACAAATCAATCAAGAGGAGCAGACACAGCTCTTCTGGATTTTAGAATTAACATACAAAGGCAACAGGACTTCATTATCACAGATGGTTTGTTTGCTGTTTGTACAGATGCTGAACCTGTTCCATGGAAATGAATAGCAGCTCTGTTATCATCTAGAGAAGAAGCAAGTACACAATAAAGAAGAAACAGGCCAGTATGATCATTTTTCTGGTTCTGTTGGTTGTTAGGAAAAGGAAAATGATTTTGTAGATGAGAAGGCATATATTTTGCTCACTTATGCTGCATTATATCTTTTGAGTTAGCTATTATGGCTGCTTGACTCTATTATCAACAATTAGTTTTTTAGAACTTAGCAAAACCCTAAAAAAAAATCAATCAGACAACATGCTTTGTCTAATGATAGGAAGCCAGATGAAAAAGAGCTATGCTAACAAGCATCTCATAATCTCATTATAAAGAACAAACCCTCTGTTGAATGCTTGTGGTCCTTAGTCAAATGGTCTCTCATAGGTCAAACAGGCTTAGGAACCACAATTGAATGACATCAAACTTTTCTGTCCCAATTCTCATAGACATATAATTTTGCAGTGTCTAAAATAAATCTCTTTATTTCTCAAGGAAGTTCTTGGCAGTAATTTGGGCTGATGATAAACAAGCGTCCCCTAACTCTATTCAAAGACAGAAGAAAGATGCTTGCACACTGACTTAGTTATGCCTAAGCAGGATGAAGGAATAAAGCAATAAAAACACAACTACACCATTTCTTTCTTACAAATTAGTTCCAAACACAGTTTCTTTATGTGAGGAAGTGTATTGATCTTTTATATAGAAACTACTAGGTGGGTCAATTTGTAATTTTTTATGAAAGCCTCATCAACAATTATGTTTCATTCCAGAATAAGATATTCTTGAACTGAATTACATCCAACTTGAGAAGAAACACAACAAACCTATTTTTTCCTTGACACCTCATTACATTCACATCCAGAATGGCAATAATCAGGACTCTGCCTTCTCATTCCACCTGGCAAGAATTAATTTATCTGCTGCTCTGTGGAGTTATTAGTGGCAAAAGAAACACAAATTACTAAACAGCCTTTAAGAGACCTTAAATACACAAGAACCACCTGCAGTATAAGGAAAAAAGTAATGGACCATATGAATAAATTCAGTTTAACTACAGGCTTGTTTGAAATCTCACCAGTGTCAAGTATTCATTGTCATAAACATAGATTTATACTAAAATATTTGACTATGAACTTGCTAAATCTCTAAAAAGAAGGGAAGCTAACACTACATATGGCAAATGAAACTATAAATGCAGAATAACCTTGTTTTTAGTAGCTAAAGAAAAACAAACACTATTTTTTTCACCTGAGCAAACAACAATGAGAACAAGACAGGGAAGTTTTATGATGAGGTAAATCAACAAAGGGTATTCCCAAGTAGAATACAAGTTGTAAGTCCTATTTTTTCCATGTCCACAAGAATTTGGAAAAGTTGAAGGTATAGTCAGATGAGATTCAGTGAGCACACTATTGCCCCCTTCAGACCAACAGCATATATAGTATATAATATGTAATTTTTATATAATTTATACCATATTTTATTTGAAATTATTTATACCATACTTTATTTGTCATGATCAAGAAACCTATGAATTTTGGTCAATTTTGGCTTCTAGCCTATCACAAATAAAGTCTAGTTGAGATCTTGTGTTGTTCCAGGAACCATGATAATACAGCTTAGCTTACAGTCCATCCACAGACACTGGCAAAATCTTAATGGAATGGAAGGGATTTGCACTAACTTCCACTTCACGGGTACATGAAGTCCATCTGTATTTTACAACCTGACTGCTTAAAATATTGTAGGAGTTTCATTCCCAGATTAATCTAGGACAGGCAAGCAAGGCCTTTGATTATTCTGGAAATGGCCCAGCTTTGATGAAAATGTGCAACTAGACAGAGGAAACATTTTCTGCAGAATTCAGAGGATGATATTCAGTTGATAAATAGATAGGGACCTTTTCTACCTATCACCACAGCTCTCAGTTTGAATGAAAGAGGGAAAAAAATTACCAAGAGCATCAGAGAATCCACATGGGGTAAAAGAAGTCACACTCATCTCTTTGCCAGCACACTTCTTTTACTGATGGCCTGTTCTGCAGTAACTACTCTGCACTTCCACCTTTGCTCTGGGATCTGAGGTGGTGCAAAGCAGAAAGCTCACTGACACTTCTTTTGTACCTCTTCTTTGAATACAATACCTTACGTTCTGTATGCTTGAAAACAAGTCTCAGGTAGGTTGCATGATTTGTAGATCTACAAAATTCAAGTCACAATCTGACCTTCAAATACCATTAAATAGTCTCTATATAAAAGAAGCAGACCTCTTTTATATAAGACATTTAAAACTGAATGAGACTTATCACTGGAGACTGTATCATAGAACAAACTTGTGTCCTGATCAGACTGGGAAGAAGGAAGGAAAAAAAAATAATGTCCCAGTTAGGAAGAACATACAATGTTTTGCAGTGGCAAATAAATTTGGCATTTCGTGAACAAAAGTAAGAAATTCACAAGGGAATGGCAGAGAGGCAAAGATTCCAACAGCAGAGAGAAGGCAGTGGTTGTCATGCAAATTGCATGAAGGGCACATAATACTCCAGTGAATTACAGTGTAATGTGTTTTGTTTCTGCTCAGCACAATTCATGTGCCCTTTCTGAAAATAAAAAAAAAAAAAAAAAAGCATTGCTCAGTCAACCACTGGAAGCCAATGAAAACAGGCAAGAGTTGAATCCTGCCATCTGTGTAGAGATGCATTACAACATGACGAACATCCACAAGTGATGAATTTGTAATGCAAAACCAAATCATAATTCAAGGCCTGCCCAACATATTTCAGGTTAAAACTTGAACTTGTCAGAAAGACAGTGGTTTAAAATTTTCAATACAGAAAAAAAAAAAATTTGAAATAGGGTCATAGGGATAGACAAGACTGAGATGATGTGCTGCTCAGCTGTAAGAAGCACCTTTCACCTTAGTTTCAGAGATCTGTGAATGAAAAGGGAAAGAATGAATAAAGGTTAGTTGGGATATTTCTTTCAAGTTAAGGCCTTATTAAAAAAAAAAAAAAAAAAAAAAGTAGTGTGGTGTTGAACAAAACATTCTGGGCTGAAAGACCAGAAAGACAAAATATTGTCTGTGATTTGCTGTGCAAGCATCATGCACAACCCTGCACTCTCTTTTTATCTACAGAGAGCTCCTCTCAGTGAAATAACTTCCAGAAGAAAATTACAAAACATAAAAACCAGTTCCTTAATTGCCCTTTTTATCCATACGAAAACACTATTGTAAGGAAAGGCATAATAAACAAAATAAAAAGTTCTTCAACATTTTGTAAAATCATTAACGTTTGTTCTGAACAAAAATTAGTAAGAGAAAAAATAAATGTATAATGGAAACATACAAAAGACTAGAAACATGCCCTTCCATCTCCAACTAAACAGCATGGTTACTGTGGTATCTCAAATTGAAAGTGAAAACTCATTAAAAGTGTATTCTGTGGAGTGATTATTGGTTTTTAAAGTATCCCATCTTTAGTTCAGATGATATTTCCTAGTATTCATTACATATTATTATGTATTATTTTATATATATCCATAACAATTCTGTAAAGAATTCTTGAAGTGAGACAACAGAAAACCTCCATTGCTTACAGATAAACACATAGGCCTACAATGAAGCTCTGATCCCTAAACTTCATTTTTCTCTGAAGAAAACACTCTAACAATAGAATATTTTGTATGAATCCTGATTCAAAATCTTTCTGACTATACCAGTTTGCTGCAAATATGCAATTCATACCACTTAAGAAACTAGTGTCAAAGATATCAGCGAAGCTGGTTTTATTGAAATGTGATGTTATAAAACTGCGACTTACCAACATTTGATGGCAAGGTTCACTCTATTATAGTACTGCCCAGAGGACACAACAATGATTCAAAAGCACTGAGGCAGAGCCAAACTCACCAAAATAAAGATCAAAGTTGCCAAGACAAAATCTTAGCACACTTTAGTACGAGGCCATGCATGATGGCAGCCACGTACCAAAGAAGTGTCTAGGTCACAAGGAGCAGCCTTGAGAGGCTTCCCAGCTCAAGGGGAGCTCACTGCCTTGCAGCCAGGTTGCTTAGCAGAGAGAGCTCAAAGGTGGCTCCCTTAGGCTGTCATAGTTATGGGGATAAAGTGGTTGACTCACAGTCAAATTAAATGCCATGGGAAAGGTACACATGAGACTCTTTGTACCCACGACTTTCTTTGCTCCTTGATAAATGAGTCTTGGAAAGCCCACACTGTTCATGTGTAAATCACATGGTTGGTGTTCCAGCCTCATGTGCACTGATGCTCACTGGGCCGTTCTGCTTCTTTGTGGCTTTTGAGAGAACAGATTGGAACAAAAGGAACTGTTGTCCCATTTAGGGATCAGGCCTTTACCTCCTTGGAGAATGAACCAAACCACCACTAGTTTTGTTTAGGAGTCGAGTGCATCCATCACAGTTTCCAGGCTTATTCTTCCAATATATTCCAAGGTACAAGGTACAAACCTTTCCTAGCTGAAGTTAGTAACAGTTCTATTATTAAATTCAGTCATGCAAGGACTCAAATAAAATTATATGGGGAGGAACTTTTTTTTTTTTTTTTTTTTTTAATTTCTTGACTATTCAACCTGCCATACAAAGTAAGTTATTCTTAACACTCAATAAAAAGGAAGATTCTTTAAGACTTATTTCAGCACCATTCTGCTGACAATGGAAAAAGTAATGAAGAGAGCAGTTAACTCTCACAGAAACTGGAGTGCCACTGAGTGTAAAGTACTAAAAAGAGTATTTGTGTGCGGGCAGGTAAGAGTGGGTTATGCTAAGAAGGTTCAATGTTGAATGCCCATAAAATTAATCCATTGTTTAAAAAAGCAGTTGATTTTTCACACTTTTTCTAGTAGATTATGAAAATGCCCTTTTCTCTAGAACTAAGTAAAAAAAGTTAAGTATAGCTGCATTTGAGCATGGGGAATTATACTATATCTGTTGAAAACAATTACCATACCTACATTCAGAAAGAATAATGCTCCTGTCAACTACTGTACAAGGATGCTCTGATGGCCCCAGAGTTATTGGCAAATGTGTAATTATTGAACAAGTGTATATTTTACTATATATATTAATAACTTCCTACTACAAATCTTTTTACCCACAGCAAAATGTTGTGTCCACACTAGGTAAAACCACCTTAACTTACCTTTGACCCAACTCAGTGTTTCATTATCTGTCTGATTTTCCTTTCACCGTCCTCCTTTCTCCCTAATGCCTCTCTCCTTTGCCTTGTTTTCTAAAGGTTCACAGATCTTAAGGAAGATCTGAAAGAGCAAATGGTGATACTCTGTTGTATTAAGCAGTGTCCCTTTCCCTGATCCCAGAGAGCTTGCAGTACTGCAGAGCTACAAAGGACTCACCTCAAGGAGGACCATCTGTCACAAAGCAGTGAGTCTGCCGCCTCCTGCCCAGAGCAGAAGGTTGAAACCAAGCAGGAAACAACCTGGAAAAGCCACAAATCTGAGGGGATGAGGAACCGTGAAGGTGTTCCTAAATCATATGCCTGGCCAAGAGAACTCCAGCCCTCTCACTGGCCCTGGTAAAACTCTGCTCACAAGGGGACAGGAATAGCAGCATACACAGTTGTTCAGCAAATGGTACCAAGAAACCAAAATAGCAATGCAAGGCAGCTGGGGAGGTTGTCTCCTTCAAAAAAAGAGACTCTTTTTGAAGGGTATTTTTGGGTGGTAAAGAATGTTTTCGCCAACAGATTTCTGGCAGCCTTTAAAGCAAGACTGTGTAAGTAGGGCATGGGCTGAAGCATTCCTGTGTCCCAGTAACTCTCAACAGCTATAAGAGGCCCCTGGGCAATGGGCAGCTGGATCTAACATACCACAGATTGAGCCTTCAGAGGAACCTCTATAAACCACCATCATCTGTTCATCCATTAACCTATTATTATCCCCATAGAGGCATTTCTTTTTTTCCTTTGAAATTATTCCTGTTAATGCCATCCTTTGCCCATGTTCTTTCTGGGTTTTTTTGACAATTCAAAACTTTATTAAATCAGTGCTACTTCAAAAATATTGACAAAACGTCCCTGAAAGATGTCATTTAAGCATAAGCATTAAGTGTACCACCATTGAAAATGGGAACACTGAAGAGTCAAGAAGCTAGGGAACCACTATAAAAAAACTGTCTGGGTTTCCAAAAGTGATTAGGCCTCATTGTCTTTTCCATACCTACTTTTTCCCTTCTCCAGTTTCTGATTGCAAAGTTACACTATAGAGGACAACTGAGTTCCTGTTACAATCTTTTTTGTAAGCCTAAAAATAACACAGCTAGCTAAAGGAACCCAAAATCACTGTAATGACCCTAACATGGAACTGCTTCACCCTTTCTTCCACTGTCAGTGTTGTGCTTGACTGAAAGGGAAGAGCAGAAAGAAATGCATTTAAACACGCCTCTTTGGTTTTAACATGTATTTTCCCTATTTATGTGCAATAACCTCTTGTTGTCTTCCATTTTGAACTTTAATTGCAAATTCTCCATTGCAGGAATCATTTTCATTCCCTGCCTAGCAAAATGGGGTACTCTCTATGATGGTTCTAATTCAGGAGCTATAGGGTAGGATTCTTAGGATTTAGGTCATTATAATCACAATCATGCTCAGAATTGTTTTTATTTACTGGCAGATGTTTCTTCCTCCATGTTATTTGATACAAAGCCTTCCCTGCAGCATCATGCAATTGCTGGCATTGCATAACAGAGCACCTCTTCTGGGTAGGAGGCATGATGAAAATGAAGGATAAAGGAGATTATTCATTTTCTAGTAGGTAGATGTTAACCCATAGAGATTCTATTCCCACCCATATGACTGCACATGGCTGCCTGGAAATGTTAAAGAGTTTCAAGTCTCAGCCTAGTCTTGGGCTCAGAATTGGCATTTCCAAATGGAAACCAGGACATGGACAGATGGGAAGAGAGGTAAGACAGAGCCAAGAGTCCAGAGAGAGGGGAGCTGCCAGTCAGAAAACAAAACCTTGGGTTAACTACATAAAAAGAATTCTTTAATATTTCCATCTGTCTTCCTCCCTTTTTTGTAATTTTTTCACATTAATAATTTCACCCAATATGGGGCAACAGTGTACTTGTACAGCTGAAGTCTGCTTTTCAGTGCTCCACTGAAGAACCAAAGTAAAAAGCCAGGGATGTTGGTGATTTGGGCATTGCTTAGCAACAGTGGAAAGATCACACTTAATTCAGTCACTTTTCCTTGAAAAACAAACAAACAAACAAAGAACCAGGAAAAAATGAACACCCACACTACAGAAAGTCCACTTCTGGTGTTTACCTCTTTACTCTGTTGTTCTGTTCCTTCTAATTTCATGTATTATGTTTTGCTCCCAGGCTTGTTCTGAAGTGAGCATACTAGATGTCTCCAATTTGCAATCTAGTGCTGGTTTATTCCAGATAGGGGCCACTGTCTGGAGAGTATGCATAATATTTTGTAGCACAGCCTATCAGAGTATTTAGGGCAATTTGAACTGGAGGAAAAAATCATATATCTTAAGACCATCTAGCTATTGTATGCTGGCCATAAGAAAATCCAGACATGCTCAGTGCTATGGAAAGGGACCTAGTTGGACCTAGAACAAAATCTGCCAAATGAATGTGGGTGCAATCTATTCTACCCCCTCCTTTTTACCAGTACCGATAGAGCTACTGACACATTTGTTAAGATCCTGCTGTCAGTTGTCATCTGGAGGAACGTCCCACTCCACTGACTTGAGGCAAATCTGAAAGAATTGCCTCAAGAGGAACACTGTGAATACTTCCTCTGTGTGACTAAACTCATGGCATTTATTCCAGTTAAAATGAACACGAGAAATCCAGACAGGATTTTGCACTGGGATTTAACCAGGCCATTATCCACAAGAACAGTTGAAATAGCATGAGGAAGATTTACAGTATCTCTTTTTCTATGTTGGGCATCATTAACTGTAAACTTCATGCAGCATTTTCCACTGTAGGATCTAGAAGTATTTACGAAATAAACCTTTGGGCAAGTGGTGTCTGAAGAGAGTGTTATTGTTGTATCTAGTGTTTGGCAAGCCAAAGATCACAAAGCGTGTTTCAGGCTACACTGAGAGTGAGCTCTCCTGATTTCCAAAGCATACTGTTTTGGTACGATGACCATTTTATCTCTGATGAACAAAACCAATGTGAAATTTGAAACATAATACATGATTTTCTCTCCAACAAGAGATTCACAGGTAAGCAAGAGCTTTTAACACACAGTCTTTAGAAGGAAAAGCAAACTTCCTGGTAAATTCAAATATTTTAAGCATCATACCTTGGCTTAACCAAGGTTGTGTTAGGAGAATATGTCTAGCAAATTTCAATAGTCATGTTGGCAGTTCTGAAAATATTTGTGAAGAAGAGATTATTTTTTGTGTTTTTTTCCAAAAAGCCTCTGCGCCATATAGAATGGCCCTAATTCATTTAGTAGTAGTGACTAGACAAAGATGTGTTTAGTTTAAGATGGAGCTGGGAAAAAGAAACAAAACACCTAGTTCACTGAATGTAACAGCATACATTGTTTATATTTTACCATAGTCAGCACAGTGGCTTCACAAGTTTCATTATTAGACCAAATCATTTTGGTCACTTATCTCAAGAGTTTCTGGGAACAGAAGATGAAGGGCTAAGCAGAGGCAGAGCATCGAAAGAGCATTAAGGCACAACAGAATCATGAGAACATGACATGTTGGAAAGATCCAAATCTTATAGACACTTATCGGAGCAAGAAGGTAGAGTTTTACAGAGATTGATGGAGAGACAGGAATAAAACTCTGAAACAAAAAAGCTAAAGGAAAAGGGGCCTTTAGAAGAGTGCAAGTGCTCTGAAACAGATGGTCCTTTCAAAGAGAAACAAGTCTAGGAAAAAAGAGGGTGAGCAGGTGTTTTTGGTGTTTCATCTGAATGATCGCTATTACTAAATTCTTCATCAAAACTAGGATTGATGGGGAAAATTACATCATCATCAAGGGAAGGAATGTGTCATTACCAGAGCACACTCACATGTCTAGACATGCTCTTGGGTAGGCAGAGCCAAATACAAATTTGGAACTCAGATGGAATTCAGAGGAGTCAAAATAAGTGAAGCAGAACCAGCCATATGAAAGCAGATAGCTCAAAATGCTGCTGGACAGAACTGACTCCTGCGTCAATGTCATTGCAAGAGGGGAGCTGTGGGGGTGCAGAAAGGGATGCAGATGTTCTAAAAGAAATTAGAACACTTCTCTGCAAGTAGACTTACATTTCTGATGCTTCATTTCCAGTGAGAACAGTAAGTCTTAAGAACATGGTTGGGATTCACTGTGAGGAGTTTTCAAGTAAACTAGACATTTTAGTCTGCTTCATTTCAAACTGTGAAACACATAGTGAAATTTTTATTCTGTCAGGGCCTAGACACTGAGAACTCCCTCCTCCTTAGTTTCATTTTTCAGGATTCTTCTCTCCTCAGATTCTTCCTTTCCAAAGGCACAACTATTCCAAAGGCTTTAGAGACTGATTCAGCACTGAATTAGTACTATTGAAAGTTCAACATGAAGTGTTCTTGAAGTGACAAACACATGTGGGACTGTCAGAAACTGTCGTGCCTGGAACTCCCCTTCTCTTTTTAAGCTTAATGAGTTTCACTATCCCAAAGGAATTACTGACTGACCTCCCTGACGTCCATCCCTTACTCTCCTGGCCATGAAGAGCAGCATGTGAGGCATATACAGATTTTGGTTCATTCAATTCCTTAAGAAGAAGAGCCGTATTAGTAGAATCAACTCCCTTTTTCTGGTTTGACTTTAGTCACAACCATGAGCACAGCAAAGCACATGCTGTAATTCCAGTTCTCTGCAACAAGCCTCTTACCTCTTTAGTGAAGATTCAATTGTTTAAAGCAGAAAGCGTATTTTATCCTTACAGAAAATCAATTAGTTGGTCCCTGAACCAACACACTTCTCATATTATTCTTCTGTTAATTAAGGGAAAATTTCAATATTACTCCAAAAGGTACACAATAGTTTCCACCCACACTAGAATTTTTTCACTATCTGTGTTCACTTTTTGTTAATTTGAATCCTGCTCATAGAGGACAAGTATTGCTAAGGCCCTTGGGAAATAACAACTACAGGCACTGGCTGGATTTTTTTAGGCTCCAACATGATTCAGGTTTTTATTCTCATAGCCTGATATCCAGAATGTGTCACCCACAGCAGCTCTCTTTACTTGCCAAACACATTTGCTGCAGGACCAGGACATCACCTTGTGACTAAGCATTATTCAGACCTTCCCTCCAAACCCCCACTAGTGTGTAGCAGAAGGACCTGCAAAGAACAAGGCAGCAGCCCTGTTGAGAAAGATCGCTCTGCTGAACCTCAAGTCACATCACATGGCTGCTGCTGATGCCATCCTCTTGTGGCAGAGGAAAGCAGACTCCCGTGCCCGGTAGGAGCAGGTGAGTATAGCAGAGGAGCACACACCTTTGAGCGTGTTGTTAGCAGTCATATCACTGTATTAATTGAACTCTTATATTTTAAGAGACAAATTACTTTTTACAGCTATTGCTCACAACAGGCTGCAAAGCAGAATAAATGTGGGTTAAGAAGCCCTCTCAGACTCTGCTTCTGGTAGGGCTGGATCATCAACACTTGCCTCTCTGGGAACAAATTGCTCCCAGACAATTTCCCAGTCTTGTGGGATGTTTATAAGGACTGTTAAATTCTCTTGCTTGAAAACATCATAAACAGAGTAAATTATTAAAAATACTTCCAGAAGTGTCTTAGCCCAAATAAACACAATGGGAGCTTTGCAATGGCCTTCAAATAAGGGAGGGATTTCATTAATTTCATTTTCTTTTCATTCTTTATTTACGTGGGGTGTGGGAGAGGAAATTAGCAGTCAGCTAAGAAACCTGAATTATCAAAATATATGAAGTTGTCTGTCTCTACTATAGGGAATATTCTCTCTTGTAGTCTGCTTATAGGGAGGCTTTTTCTCCTTGAAATGAAAGATGGGGATCAGAAAAAAACCCAGCCTCTCAGTCAAATACAGATGCTTCCTGGGTGGTTTCCTCAGTTATGTTATTTAAGCATCAAGACAGAAATTATGTTAAACTTCAGCACATTTCTTCAGAACCTTTATTTTATATAGAAGTGGTTGGTATAAAATTTAATTTGGATGATAAACAGACAGTAAGAAAGGGCAGCCCAAGCAAAGAGTTTTGAGAAAGGGAAATGGAACAACTGTTAGAAAACAAGTTATGCATCCTTCTAGATGATCTTCTGTCCTTTCCACACATATTCACACAGAGAACACAACTCACAGAAATGTAGCACTTCCATGACTGTACAAATGAGTCTCTTCAAAAGAAGTAGGAGGGTGTAGTAGAACGAAGGCAATAATTATTTGGACTTTCTGAATGAAGCAATGAAAGGTGAAAAAAAAAAGGAATAAAAAAGTGGAAAAAAAAGGAAGGAAGGGAAGGGAAGGGAAGGGAAGGGAAGGGAAGGGAAGGGAAGGGAAGGGAAGGGAAGGGAAGGGAAGGGAAGGGAAGGGAAGGGAAGGGAAGGGAAGGGAAGGGAAGGGAAGGGAAGGGAAGGGAAGGGAAGGGAAGGGAAGGGAAGGGAAGGGAAGGGAAGGGAAGGGAAGGGAAGGGAAGGGAAGGGAAGGGAAGGGAAGGGAAGGGAAGGGAAGGGAAGGGAAGGGAAGGGAAGGGAAGGGAAGGGAAGGGAAGGGAAGATTGCATGCTGGGCTTTTAAAATGTTACAAAGAATGGTGGTGTCAGTTCACACTGATTTGCAGTAAGAGGTGGCTCCCTGTATTTCTTAAGCTCTACTGGAAGTCCAATTTGAAAAAAGAAATTTCCAAACACTACCTAATGGTATCTATTTTTATCTAAGTCTAAGAAGATGTCTTAATTCTATGAGGCCAGGGTAAGAATTGTTCACTCCTCTTCATCTCTCCCCAGTTGTGTCATGCTGAGACTTTGCATATTAATGCATACAAGACTGTTTAACTCATATTTTGATAGGGCAGTATGAATAACAGCAGTATAGCTATTTCAAAACATTTTCTTAATGTTCTAATATTAAGATTTTTAAGTTTTTTATGCCTGAGAATACCTTTGTCTGTTCTGTTAAACTGAGACAGCCTTTTTCTGCTGTAGGTTAGCAACACTATATAAGAGCAAACTAAACAGCTCTTTCAAAAAAACATTAGTTTTTAAGTTTCTTAATAATTAAATTCTTCAGATATGTCTAAGCTTCTCAGAATTCAGAGCCACAGTAAGGATTTTAATCCTGATAGCAAAGTAGTCAGCTACAGGGATGCGTGAAAACAAATGGGCATGCTAGACAACAAATCAAATGTGCTTTTACTCTGATGTGTATAACCCTCCCATCTCTGTTCTTATATGGGAAGTATTAAAATTTTCTTTGGCTAGAGGCAACAGACCTAAAGAGTTGACATAACTAGAGCTCTGGAAACTCTGCCTGGAAAGTCACAAAGGGATGAAAGGTAAAATCAAGTTTTAAACTGGATGAGAAAAGTCTGTGTAAGGGCAGAAATCTAGAGATTTATAAAAATATGTTATATGGCACACTGCCTGAACAATAAACTGATTTACCATAATGCTGACAGAAGTACACGCATTAAGGCAGTTTGACTTCATAAAGTAACTGGTATTAAGATGACCCGGCTTATACTATGAAATGGCATAAATGGAAAAGAAAATGTTTAATCTTCCCACTTATACTTCATGCATAAAAAATGTGGGGACAGAAAAATCTAATAGATAAGTTATCAGCTGAGAAATCTGATGACTCATGCAGGAGCTAGCTACATAGATCTTCATCAGGAAAGAGGAAATTTTTTTGTTGTTGTTGGTTTGTGTTTGGTTTTTGGTAGGCTTTTTTTTTTTTCTTTTTTTTTCCTATTAAAAATTTATTTAAATTAGAGGAAAAAGTCATGCAAGGACAGGACTTTGCTTATGAGTTTCAGCTTGGTAATATGTACTGGGAAAGCTTTCAAGGATGGAGCAGAAATAGTCCCAAGTGTCAGAATACTGAGTAGGAGGTAAGTGGCAATTTAAAGCTAAAATAACCCATTTTTCAGACACAGTAGGCATCTTTCATTAGGGTTCCAAAAAAGAGCTATTGTTAAGTACTGACTTTTAGTGAGTTGATAGGAGGAGTCTTACTCTTTATCTGAAATACAGCATTTGAAGGCCATACTGTATGCCACTAAGTCTCCCTGACTTACACAAAGTTGATTTAAATTATTGGGACCTCTAGTTTTCTGAGAGGAGACAAAGAATACAAGCGTGTTTTAGTTCTACAACTGAAAAATAAGTATTTCAGAAAGTCAAAACTATATGAAATCACAGCCGAAATTGCACTGTTTTTCCTCCTGAATTTTTACAGATGCTATTAACATCGCATCTTAAATATAGGAATATTTACTTGAGTCTCCAGAGTGGCCAGAACCAGATAATTTTCCATTTCTACAAGATCTGAAGGGCAGTTTCAGAATGTCACACTTTATCACAATTACTGTCCGACACAAGCCACTTTTTTTGGTCAGTTAAACCTGCTTTTCCTGCCTCTCAGATAAGCTGGGTAAGCAGACGGAAAGGAAGTGGTGCTGTTCCAACATTTATTAAACAACAGAATCGACCATCGTGATTCAGGGTCAGACCGGAAAATGGGCTGATTAAGATGTAAGATGTCTTGGCATTCTGGTGTTACACCATTGGATGTCTAAGACTAAGGCTCCTGCACAATTCTTGCCTTGATAAAAATCACAATGTACTGATCATTATTTTTGGTCCTGACTAGGAAGGGGCTAGAGTAAAAAAAAAAAAAAAAAAACAAAAAAAAAAAAAAAAAAAAAAAAAAAAACAACGAAAAACTTGTAAGAACATGAGAGACAGCTTGGGACTTGAGCCCCTGCCTCAGAGCTCTGTCCCTTGCAAACCAGGTTGTTGATACTCACTGGTATCCATCAAACAGCAGTAACACCCCTCTCAGGACCACTGACATCCTCTTTCCCCTTCCTCAATGCCTCTCCTTGAGACTTGCTCCAGAACCTTACACCATAATGGTTAGAACTTTTCCATAGCAATTTATTCAGGGCCACTTTTGCAACCTCATGCCAAACCATCCTCTAGATTAAATCCATTATCTTTGGTACTGTGACATTGCCAGCTGCAGCCATAAGTAGAACCATCCTGCAGGAAATCACTGTTGCCATCCCATAACTCACCAACCTTAGCAAGAGAGCAGTAGGTACCACTCCAGCACCTGCTGTTGGCTTCCTGTTTCCTTCTGTATCTGGTGGTGCCTCCCCTGAGACTCACTAGGGCAATAAAATTTTTCTAAGCTGTGCAAATTTTGGTGTTCTTTCAAACACTAAGGACTTTGGGATTGGCTTGCTTATGTCCTTTTTCAGTAGGTACTGGAATAGGATGCTGTCATGCCCTTGGATCCATCACCTCCTCCAATTCCCATATATTTTGTGCTATCTCCTTATTCCAAATTAACATTCCATCCTGCACATCAGAAGACAGAAGAATATAGTCAAAGTAGGAACTTTGGCATAAAATATTACGGGATTTATTATACTGAAATTATACAGCATGGGTTTCTCAGTTTAAGGCATGAAATCTGACAACTTTAGTTAATTATGAAGTGATAGAATAGCTTGCACAGTAAACTAAAATTTTAAATATGAACTAAAAAGTGATTCAAATAGTAATAAGTTGTATTTATTTTACAAAAAACAGTGCTTTTCCAGGATTAGGAGCCCACAAGCAAGTTTACAGGGATAGGCCAGCTGTCTTCAAGCATGTAATAGCAGCAAAGAGCTTAAAAGGTGGAAAATGAAGCTTATACAAAGAGGTAGATGCTCTGCTGAGGTCCTGTGCTCTGCAGAATCTCTTCCTGTCACTCATCCTTCCCATCATCCATCCATGGTCATGTCTACCCCTCAAGCTAAGATTGTGAACACAGTATTGCTGGTCACCCATGACTTTGTCATTGCCAGCATCTTGAAAAAAATGCTTCCCCAAGACCTCCCATTCCAGACTTTTAGCTTACAAGATTGTGCAGAGGAAACCCACTGAATCTCTCCCAAAGAGTATGCAGGAAAAAAAAGAAGGCAAAAGAGAAGAGAAAAAAAAAAACCAAAATACGTGTGGTTTTACAAGGCCCAGATCCTCCATACTGCCATGAGGCTGTGCAGGACCTTCCCAACAGCTCCTTCCTACTCCTGGTAGATCAAGGAGAGAATGGAAAGAATGAACACAGTAAGGGCAGGGACTAAAACATGAGCTGCATCAACATAATTTTAACATCATAAAGCATACATGGCACTTATTAGGTGCTCAAATACTCTGATTTGGACTAAGTTTTCTTATCAGCTGTATGGTGAGTGGCTTTGTCGTGTGCTAAATGTAAGCAGAAATCATTAATCCTACCACCATTGCTGTGTTCTCACTTCCTCATAACCTGTACCTAAAGATGTAGACAATAACATAACAACAATAACTCCAGACTGGCTGTATTATTATGGCATAGATGGCGATGAAGGGGAAATTTTTCATACATTTGAATTTTAGCAATAAAAAATCATGTTATCCTTAAAATCTGCTTTTATTATAATACCTGGAAGCCCCAAGCACGGGCCAAGATTGTTTTGTGCCGGCCACCATAAAGTTTCTTTAAATTGTTACTCTGTAAGAAATCGTTCCTTCTTTTCTATTCTACCTTTCTGCTGCTTGTCACACAGTATCAGGATACTACAGACAATGACAAAACAGCCTAATCCACCAAGAAAATCTTCTCTTTTAGTCTCAAAGAGTTGATTACTTTACATTTAGAGGAAAAGTTCCCTGCCTTTAAAATTTTTAATGGCTAAACAACAAATAGAAATTCCACTTACTGTTTTAAAATTAAAAGCACTAAGCTGTTTAAACTCCTTATACTTCTTCAGGATATGCACAAGTGTGCCCAAATATCACTGTGTTCTGGATTTAATGTGTGACATATTTTGCAATTACCAGCAATAACCCACACGATACAGCACCAGAAGACATATTCAGGTTAAGGCCAAGAGAGAAGGTGCAAAGAGACAGCAATATAGCAAAAAGCTTTGCAAGTCATCTACTCAACAGGCAAATTTCCATAATTCTTTCAATGAACCTGGAAGATATGTCTTTCTTTTTCATGTGAGCAACCTTTGCACTGGCAATACTATAAACCTGCTTCACTTTTGACAAATGACTAATCACAGGGAAAAATCTAAAAAATACCTGAGGGAGGTAAATAAGGTTAGTTTAGTTTACTAGGCGAGCAAGGGGAAACAGACAAGCAGAAAAAGCCCATGAAGAATTAATGGCAGGAGAAATGCAAGCCATTCAGAAAAGCCTCTGTTTTACTGAGAACAGTGCCAGAGCCTTGGGCATTCCTGGTATTCAACAGAGATGATGCAATCTGTAAATGTAAGTCAACTTTGCTTCCCCACTAATCACACACCCCATTAAAAAATAGCTAGGGGAAAAAGCCCTGGAAGCAAATTAGATTGAGGCAAGCAGCAATTTTCTGTGGTCCTTTCTGAACTACTGGCATAAATCCTACTCTCCTTCAAAGGAAAGGCTACCCTTCCACCAAATCAGAAGTTCCTGAAATGATAGTTCAATGCCGCAGGAGGTGACAGCTCAGTGGAGAATGATAAGAGAACTAGGGACAGCCAGAAATGGCTCACAAAGTGTTGTTGTTCTTGCTCTAACCTGCCACTCTGCATTTATATTTGTATGGTCCTCAACACAAAAATAGAACCTCTGAAAAGTTTTCCAAGTAGTGTCTTTCCATGTTATAAACTGCAGAAAGAGATATTTTCCACTACACAGTCATTCCTCCTCTCTCACAGCTAGGCTTCAAAATACATTTTCCTTCTGGGGGGATGTATGATACAAGCCATTTACAACAGAACAGCATGGAGTTGAACAGTGTCTTGGCCTCCTTTTACCTAAGAAATCTTCACCCATTTTGTGCCACAACTCACTGCATTGTTGCAATTGTTCCTTTATAGGTAAGCAAAAAAATAGAGCAAAATATGAGTGTTCATTTTTTTATCACTGCTTTGAAAAGAAATGAACTTTTATGTGAAGAAAATAAAGCAACTCCAGTCATTTCATGGACCACAGTCTATGTCTCAAGGAGCATCTTTGGATCATGGGGTAGGAAGCATTGCTGGAGCAAAGCCTTAGAGGTATTTCTAAACCAGCGAGACAGCCTGGTGGAAGCACTATTCCCACAAAGACACGGGGTTTCTTTATGATCGCAGCTAGAATGCTTGCTGCTACTCTATCTTAATTACAGCTATCTTGGCTGTCTCTCCAGTGCAAACACACTGACAGAGACCATTAACAGTGTTTCTTCCCACTAACACCAGTGGGAGATGTACAGTCATAAAGTCAGATGAGGTAAGGGTCAGAGCACGCAAGCCCTTCGGCATTCTAGAAAAAAGGAAAATGTTATGCTTGAGTTGGAACTGCTGCCTATAAAAATCAGCCATCCATTAGCTCAGAGACTCTCTCTGCCCATCTTCTTCAAATACATACACACATGTACATATTTATTGAGAGGGAACTTTTTTCATCAATACACCTGCTCAGCCTGGCATAAATAACTCTGTCTGAAGTCCTAAGTAACAGTTTGTCATCTCTACTAACACACATGCTCAGTTTGGATGACATACCCTCTTTAATCATGTCCTAAGCACAGCTCTACTCTTTTGGGTTATTTGAAAGCCAAATACATTTGGCACAGTCTTCAGTCATTCCCACATAAAATTGAGACAAGGAATGAAAACACATTGTAAGTAAGGATAAAGCAACCTTTGTTAAAGTTTGCTATATGATACTTAATACTTAGGAACTTTGGATCATCTTTGTATGAAAGTCACCTGCCTGGTTCGTATTTTTGTTGCACAAGAAGTGGGGCACAACGTATATTCTCCCTGAGAAATTTTCTCAACCAAAAAATGAAGGAAAAAGAAAAGAAAGTGAAATTTCACTGTTTAGTTAAATATTTCCATGTGTAATTTCGTGGCAAGATGTTCCTCTCCCATAGGAGAAGGGATTCTCCACCAGAATGGAGAATCACAAAAAAACAGCTGTCGTCTTCTCTACCACAGCCACCTGCCTCCTCGCCATCCTTGGCATCTTGATCATCACTTTCTCCAGCCACTTATAACCCCTATTACTAATGTCCATCAGCTAGAGAAGCAGCTCATTACTCTAAGAGACTGGAAGAGAACCAGAAGGGCCAAAAAGAAAGACACTGCCTTCACTGAGTAATAAAGTTTGTAGAGAGGTAGGGGAGAAGAGGAGTGAGACAAAGCAGAACAGAAGACAGAGGTGTAGCCTCCTCATCCTAGTCTCTCACTGCACTTCTGGAAGCAAATACTTAAAATCTGTTAAAGCCAGCAATGTTAAATAGCAAACAGTTTTGGCAGTCAGTTTCATCCCCACCTGCAACACACATTGCCATAAGTATATGGGATCTTCAGTCCCTGCATTCTCTTGCCACATGAACAGCCCCCAGAGCTCCAGGGCTGGGAAACTCCAGCTCTTCAAATCCAGGCAGATTCAACAAGAACCTCAGAGCTATCCAGAATTCCTCTCCAAATACACCAGAAGGTCATTGAACTGGAGTTCAATGACACATTCTGACACATTCTTCTTTGCAAAGGAAGAATTTTTATTCTTGACCAACTTCTCCAGCTTCAGTAGTTTTCCTACATGTCAGTTCTTAGACAAACATCAGGAGGAGTGAGCAACACGTGCTGTATTTAATGCTAATTTCAATTCTCTTCCACCTCTCTCATAAGGTTTCTCTCAGGAGTTACTTTCAAACAGGTAAAGCAGATGACAGGTCCTGAAGGTGCCTGAATGACCTTAACCATTGTGTTAGCTTAAATAGGCTGGAACAAATTAGCAAAAAAGCAGCTGTCCATCTTTTTGCTCCTTTTACTGTGGATCAGCTGGGGGTATTGCTTTCTGTATTGTAACTTCAGCTTTAAAGACTATTTAGCTATGATGGGTTTGTTGGCCCCACATCAGGCCTCCCCTGGGGGCTCCCCTAACAGGGGAAACCCTCCTGGAGCAGTTTTGTGTCAGGAAAAGGACACACACAGGACATTTTGGGTCTTCAGCTTCTTGTTTTATTGTTATCTTATCAAAACTTCAGCACGCTGTCTGCACCAGACCTTGCATGCAAGAAAACAGCACAAAATTGGCTAACAATCCCGTGTTACAAGGTCTTTTTAAGCCTAATCAAAAATTAAGTTGCCCACTTAAGAAGTGACACCTAGATTATTTTCCCTTAACCCAATAACTGACCCCTAAAGACCCACAATACGGATTTTTTTACCCAAATACAAGATACCACCTAAACCCATGAAGAAGAAGGAAGAAAGAAGAAAAAGGAACACGAGACAGCACCCTCTACTCTCCATCTTGTCCCCACCTATGACATACTAAAAATCCTAAAACCTAAATTTCTCACCCAAGTGACATACTATACCACTCTCTATAATCTATTTCACACTTTGATGGTCTCTAGTTTATTTTGAGGCTTTGGAGGCCTTCTCCATGAATCAGTGCTTGCCTGGGAGTTAGAACCCCTTATTTAGACAAAGAAATATTCCCCTTGCCCTGGGTTTCCACAAGCTACATGAGAATTTTTGTTGGCAGTAGTTTTTCTGACAATTTTTATTTTAGACATTACTAAAGATTAAGTCAATACAATTATAATTACAATAATTATTTAATAATTATGGTTAGTACTAGTAGCACATCTGTTTGATTTGAAAAGGTTGGATCTGTTTCAGAAAGGCTAGACATCTATTATATAAACATCTTTGACACCACATAAAACATCAGATTACTAAAAGAGGAACAATAAAGTTGTGTGATCCCAGTTTAGCAGTCTCCCAGTTCATTCTTCATGGCTACTAGGGAGAATATATGAAACCTATATGCAGGGTGTAAAACAATTGAACAATAAGAAAACTAGGCAATATTTCTCATTTACAATTGCTTTGATTTTTCCAGCTCATCAGAGACACTAGGGAAGGGGAAGTTTCCCGCTTCATTGATTTTCCTACTGTGAATGCAATAAGGACTTTCTGGTTTTAAGTCATTGGTGGGACACTTTAGGAATTCTCTGGGGTTTTGATGCCGGATCCTCCTCTGACATAAAGAGGAACTAATGGCTGCAATCACCTTGCCTGCAGCAGCATCAATGTTTTTAAAATACAAACCTCTGGATATTTTAGGGATCACTGAGTTTCTATTTGCAAGGAAGCAACTTATTAACAAGGATAGGGGCCTCAGGAGTGGATTGATCTTTCCCAGAACTGAAACATTCTTGGCAGCATACATTTCATTTCAAATTCATATTAGGAAAAACAATTACTGACACTCACATGCTAGAATTGATTCATTTCCTGTCCCCTCTGGCTGTAACATTACATCACAAAAGATTGCATAGCATCACACCACTAGCAAGTAGAAGAGCTTTTATTTAGTCACTAGAAAATAGAATTTACATGCAACTTCAGTGAGGACTGCATCTGTTTCCCTTTCTCCCTTCTGTTCAAAAACTTATAAGTGAACCATTCTTCTTAATTCTCATGTTTGATGGGATCTTTCCCCGCATCTTAGACTTTGTTCATCACTTTGAGTCCTCAGATTCCTGAAACACTCAAAGGACAGAGCCCTTGCTCAGGCCCTACTGAGGAACTCTCTGGCCTCAGATTGTTCTGTCAGCCTTTGGTACCTACAGTGAGAGTTCAGCTGCCCAAACTCCTTTCATCCTCACCGAAAGGGACAGGCAGCTCCAGAAGGGTAGTTCACATAAACTCCTCAAACCTGCCTGTTTCTCACATCAGTGACAAAGGAAATTAAAGGAATCTATTGCTATGTTCTGTAGCATTAAGATAGTCTATATTACTAGACAAAGGTCTACTTCCCAGTTTTTACGGGCCACTCATACACCTTGGTTGTCTCATGGTGGGAGTTGGGCTGACTGTACATTGGCCCAGTTCTACTCTTTATCTCATTCTTTGTTTTCCATGCAAAGGAAGGCCAGGCAAAAAAAGTGGGAAGGAGTGTGGCACTATGTTACATTCCAAGACTTTCCCAGCAAAATCCCTGGGGAGAACTTGCCTCACTAAAAGAAATGTCTCTGGTGCCATCCAAGAAACAGACGCAGTTTTTTGCAGCTTCTTTCTTTCTTTTCATTTTTCTGTTGTGACATAATGTATTTCTCTTACAAACAGTTTACTTCTTCACTGAAAAGAGAGATTGGACTGGTTTTATTCACCTCTTTGAAGATAAAAGCACTGCAGGTTTCATCGAGGGTAGAAGATAGCTCTGGATCTACATCCTGAAACTCCATTTAAACCCACAACACAAACTATGAATGGAATCTCACATGGTCACAACCGTGACAACATCTCCAAGCTCCTCTTCAGAGCTTAGTGAGGTATGATCACTGTCACAGGGGTCAGCACAGTATTAACTCACAGCCTCCCCTCCTCGGGAATCTGCAGCCAACAGTCCCTGTCATTGCAGCAGAACCAGGGCTTGCTCAGGTCAGTGTGAGCCCAGCTATGTTCACAAACTGTGTAGACAGTGAAGGCTCCAGTGCACACAGTTCCTAAACAGAACAACCTTTATTCTCACTCCTTGTTTAAAGAGAATGAAAAACCAGCTGGCTCCTTGAAGCAGACTGTGTTTTAACTCTGTTCCAGTTTGAGGGAAACAAACCAGAGTATTACTCATACTCATTATGAGTGCTGGGATGCTCTTAACAAAATGAGCTCCTTAAAAATGTATTAAAAGTAGCAGGGAAAAGTAGCCCTGGAAAATGATTAAAGATCATGTTAACTTCCCACAAGCAAAGGTTTAGGAACACTGAACTGATTTTCCTCAAGAATACTTTCCAAGATACTCTGAGGACTGTTCTGGAAAATGGTTTTCAAGACAACATATTTAAGTTTAAATGGAGCTCAATTAAACCAAACGGGACGTACATAGATAATGATCTGCAGACACTATTCCAGGGACTTCAAAGATAATTTCTAGACTTCACCCACAAGGAAAGAAAGAATGTATATTGACAGGTACTAAGAAGTATGTCTGCAAATGGCAGAAAGGGGAAAAAGATAGACACTTAGAAGAAATTTTTTATCCCAAATTCAAAAATTTGTTTTTCAGTTAACAGGACTGGTCCAGGGGAAGCAGCACAGGGCATGTAGACCATGCAGACTGGTCAGGGGTAATGTTACACTATGACCCTCCACTCTATCTGGCATTTTCATCAAACATCGATTTTTTGAGGTCTTTGCACCTTTTCATCATTCATTCTCATTTTAAATCTTTGTTTGTTTGTAATACTGGATTTTATTGGTATGAAAAGATGTATAATTTATAAATCCTATAGTGGGCAAAAGTACAAACATTACTGTGTTTTGAAATACATCCACATAAAACGGTTCTCAAAGAAAAAACCCAAATTGTGCATCAAATAAGTGAATCAATATTTTGCTGCAGAACCTTTATAATTATTTTTTCTGTGCTATAATAGGTTCATATTATGATCATCATTAATTATTAAAGTAGTTTTCTGGACTATTGTGCATCTATACATAGCACCTGCTATATGGGTCTTTTCAGGTCAGTCTTTCCCAATGACTTGTGTCTGTCTGGTGGCTCCCTGTCTAAGCCCTCCAGGATTCCCCTGGGATTGCCAGGAAACCTCTGCAATGTTTTCCTGGCTCATTGTTCAGTCTTTCTGCAAAGTCCTTGAATCTTTCACAATCAAAACCAACCTGTCTACACAAAAAAAAAAAATGCCAGGGAATTTCAGCCATATTTATGAATTAAAACAGCTGTGCTTTCCTCCAGTTATACAAGCACAGCTACTAAGAATTTTAATACAAGACTTCAAGATACACACACACCTTGTCACCAGTAGGACCCCACTCAAACCACTGTTTTTGTGGCAGTGACTGCTCTACACACAGGTGTCTGTAAGCATATTTTAGCTGGCTACCAAGAGCATTGCTGAGTGGCCTGAGGCCCATAATTTCTTGAATTCTCAGCATCCAAGACATATAAAAATCAAAGTTGTAAAGACTCCCAAGATGAGCAGTCCTTTATTTTAAGTGCTACCAAAATATAAATTCACTTTCCAAATTATATTTGGTGTGTGATTTTGTTCAATAAACTTTTATAATAATTTTTAATAAAAACTCACATACTTTAATCTCATTTTTGTAACTTATAGAAATTACCTTTCTATTTGATTTTTCCATTTTAAGTGCTTTTCTTTTCAGCTGTTGTCTGGCCTCCTCTTGTCTACAGTGAGAGGAACAGCCTCAAATTTTTAGTATCTGGGAGAGCTGGATGCTTCTGCTTCCTTATTCCTGTCAACTTGGCCATAATTCTTCATAACAAGTCCAAGAGATCTTCAGCATGTTGGTAGGGCTAATAACATCAAGATACTGATTGTGTATAGAAATTGTAGACATACGTATGAAGCATTTTAATTTGTATTTATGATTTTGTCAGTGCTCAGTGATACCTACCTTTAAGAATTAAACATGTAAAAGAGAAATGCTGAAAATTCTGCAATAATTTTAAAAATATACATTTTTATAAGGTATTAATTTTATTATTTCACATTATTAATGTCAGGGGCATTTGTCCATATTGGATCCTAAATTTCTTTTTTTGTATTTGTGCACCTCACTCCAGCTAAACAAAAAAGACAGGCATGACATCCTGAATTAGGGAGGGAGTTACCTCTTTAGTAGATAATATCCCTTGAACACAATCTAGTATCTAATTTAGTATCTAAACCCTTATCACTTGCCCTTACCCATTTCTGACTCAACAGATTTTTATCCCAAAGGAAGAATTCCTGAAGAAATAATAAGCTAGAAAAAGCAGGGCTCATTTTAGAACTTTGGTTTTATTAGCCACCTCCACTGTTCTGCAATTATCACGTCCCCAATTCCCCATTGGGGTGAAACATAAGAAGCACTTAAGAGCACCTAGCAACAGGACAGAGAGTGGGGAACAACTACTACAAAAGAAACTAAAGCAGTTGGCAAATAATTGTTTATATCTTAGATCACAGTAGTGTGTTTACTACTTCCAACCCTATCCAAAGCTCCACAAAGTCTTTAAGCACCCTAAAAAGCCAGTCACTGGCTTTTACACCTCTCAGCTCTGACTGCCACATTCATCAGGATGAACCCGCTAATCCCCTCAAGGCTGACACGTTTACTTGAGGCCTCCCATCATGAAGGTGTTAGGAGTGATTCTGCTTCACAAAATTCCATGGGAGAGATCATGATCATCTTTCATTGCAATACTGTTGAAAAAAAAATTGCATTAATTCCTCCACTAGACTATCCTAAAAAGAAAAATAAAGAATCAAAGCTTCTTTTTCAGCGTAAAACCCACACGTGTTTAAAGTTCAGTTGCACTGTAGAACACAGCCTGACTCTTGAGTGCGTTGGCCCTCACACAGAGTAGCCCACAGCTGTGGAAAAGTGAGTCCAGAACATCTGTACAGATTGCTCAGTGTGCTTTGGGCACATCTTGTACTCTGCAGTGGGCATCCTCATCACTGAGACATTGAGAGATCTGAAACCACTGCCAACAAGGACTAAGATGACACAACAGCATATTTGCTCTCTCTTTCTCTTGCCTTGTTTTTGTTTGGTTGGTTGGTTTGGGGTTTTTGTTTTTGTTGGTTTGGGGTTTTTTTTAGTGGTAGTTTTAATTTAAGTAGACTTTGTATTGCTAGGTTTCTACTCAGGTTACAACAGCTCCAGCAATTCCAAGCTCCCCAGACCCCCAGGAAATAGGTTGTCTGCCTGAAATGGTTACAGGAAAGACCTCATTAATATTATCCATTTCCTCTATCTATGCTAAAGGCCTGGACATAACTACATGGAGGAAATTCCTATATATAGGCAGGTACATTAAAGAGAGAATATTGAAAAGGATGAACCACTCAGGTAACAATTTAAAGATCATAGTATGACCTACAACCTGCAGCAAGCACAATGCTGCTTTCATATGCTGTTTTGTATGACACCTTACCTTGACTTTCTTATTCTCTAACTGGTACTGAGAAAAATAAAATCTAGTTCACCACAATTGTCAGAGATTTTTTTTAACTTACTTACCATTCTTATTAGACTGTTGATACTAATCCATTCAGGCTTTCCAGCAATGTGATCAGATTTCTAGTAAAATTACATAAAGTTACATAAAAACTATGTGGAATATAAATTTTAAGTAATTTCCTGTTCCTGTTCAGGAGAAGTCATGACCTGAAAGTGCAGCCTAGGTCTGAGATTTTTACTGCTGAGGAGTGTGCATATTTCAAAAGCTCAGAAGAGTCAGAGTCTATGAAAATTAGGGCTGTAATATAAAACTGATGAGCTCAAATCCCATGAGGCTGCAATCAAAGACAGGAAGTATTCTTAGGGTCAAATCTTTACAAAAACTGTTAAAAAGCCTTCCGGTTACCATTCCTGAGAAAAAGGGATGAAACTTATCAAGTAAATGTGTTTAAGATATGTTAAAGATATGATTTGCTTGGTCATCTTATATCAGTGGCCATTTGCTCTGAGTAACAAACTCAACATGTCAGTTTAGAGCTATAAGAGATTCAGGAAAGTTTCTTCCATTCTGAAACCTGCTGCAGTTTGCAAAAAACTGCCCATACTAAAAATAGGGAATATAAAATTCTTGAGCCGAGCCACTTATTTTTGCATGAGTATATTGTGACATTAATTTCTGTTTCAAACCAGCAGTTGCTACTCTCAGCATGTGAAAGGATAAGAAAATGGATGGGTTTTTCACCTGCAGACTTACTGGTCATATTATCAGAGAGATGATACTCTGAGAAATGTTCCTATTTGTGCTCCATCATCACTGGGTGAATGGGATAGTGAGAGCAAAAATCTAGAGCTTATGATTTCTCTGGCTGCAGGAACTGCATTGCTGTAGGTTCCTGAAGCCGATCTATGCACAGACTCTGTACTTTGATGAATACTCTGCACTGGGAAACAGTACACTTTTTAAAAAAAAAAAAATCTTTAAATTATTCTTTTTCAAAAGACAGGTTTCTGATAAAACCTGCAAATTTCTTCTAGTAATTCCTAGAGAATTAGTGTGTATGACACCAGTACAGAGTGATCACAAAGCTAAAACATTAACTTTAGTTGTACTAATCTAGGCTACATTCCCCTTGTATCCCCAGGGCCCTCATAATCTTCAGTGTTCTCATCATGGCACTGTCTCTGGAAAAAAGGGAAGAATGAGTAACCCTTGTGCACACATGTACAACTTCAACCCAACAAGTTGAGGTCACAGTTTTTCTTAAACTGATTATCAGTTTTGAATTCCTTGAGGTTTTCTGTTTACCCACTTGAGAGAAGCAAAAATTACTCCAGTCTTGAGAGTGGTAAACACCATTCCCTTGCAAGCTGGTATAGCCCAGCTCATGACTGGTATCATTGTCTAGAGTGTTCCTATGTCCTGGATTGTTCAGGTAGATGCCTGGCACAGACATATGACTGAGTTGCAGACATACAAGATAACAGCCAGAGCTGATTAATGGCTCTTTGAACACTAATTTCTTCTTCACTAGTTGCTCTGTTTTTCAGGTCAGTTGAAGAAAACCACAGGTATGATGTGTGTATCCTATTTCTTGTTCAGTAAAATGAAGGAGAAGGAAAATGTTATGTTCAATGCTACCTTGTGCAGTTCAAGAACATTTCAATCCATTGACAAAAAAAAAAAAAAAAAAAAAAAAAAAAAGAAATGCAGCATGAAGTTTTCCATTTTGCTGAAAGAAATATACTTGACATGAAATCTCAAATAATCTCCCAACTCCCTTCAAATGTACTCCATGTGAAGGAGTTTATTTTTTTCTCTGCATGACACTTTAAGGACAGGCTGCCAAGCCTATTTGTCCCCCCATTTGCAGTTAACTTGTGTTTGCATGAGGTTTCAGCATGCTGTTCAGCTTTCTGGTAAAGAACAGTTTGTTTCCTTTCTTCAGTGAGTTTCCTTTCTGAGAACATGCTGCACTCCCACAATTAGAGGAGCTGCAACCCTCACACAAAATTATGGGTGACCAATATTTCTTAAAAATACCAAAATACTCAATACAACTTAAATACAACTCAATACAACTTAAAAAGTTGTATCTAGCATAATTCAACAGGGGATCTTACAACAGAAGCATAAAAAGTCGGAAGGCAGTTTTGGGCTATGATCTTACATGACATTTGTAGAGTTTTGTCAACTGCCTAATTAATTCCATCACTCTATTTGCAAGCAACAGTTCTACGACATATTATCTGAAAAAAATACCTCGAGTCCTAAAAGCTATTTAACAGATACAACCATTATTTAGTTCTGATGACACTGTCAACCAGAAGAGGGGGAGACCTCAGCCCTCCAAATACTCTCTTGATTCATACTACTGCATAATTTTAGTTTTTATAACTTTGTCTTTAAAATCTTCTACTATTAAAAATTTTTTTTTTTTTTAAATGGGGAAAAAATGAAGCAGACAATTTTGTTTTTCTACTATCACAAGATCTGAGTTATAGCTTTCTAAGGAAAACACAGGAGCAATAAAATCAGGCATTATCTTATTCAAAAGACACTCTAATTCACATAGAAGAAAGGAAATAGCAACAGGTGAAATATCTCCTTTAGAGTAACAACTAGAATTAATCTTTGCCATAAGACTTTGTAATAAATTCTCATTGTCTTCAGTGAAATATGCAGTTATCTTTGTATATGAAATACCTAATATTTGTAAATTACTAGATTTTCACAATGCATTTACTTTGAGCAGATTTATTAATAATCAGTCCTGTATATGGGACAACTCACTGACAGTATATCAGAAAATTATCCAGATCTATTATTTTCTGTCCTAACCATTTTCTTATTTTTCTTTTCATTTCACTTCCCCCTTCCCCCCCCCACCCCCCATTATCTATTGACTGTTATACAATAATAGACAAGGCAAAGTTTTATTTTATGAAGATTGTGTATGTCAGGTTTCAATCCAGAAGGAATTCCTGTAGGCAAACTATCTGCATATTGAAGCTTTTAATTTCCAGCATGCAAAAACAGAGATGGTGTTCTTCTTCACACAGGATTTCACAGGGGGATTCAGGATGATGGCCTCTTTCTGGAACTGGAAAACTGTTTACCAAATACATCTTTCAAAGTGCAATAAGAAGACAAATAAAGTGAGGAAACAGTTCTAGGTAAGATGGTCCAAACAAAAACTTGTCTGCGTTTCCATTTACACTTTGGGTTGGAAGAGGTGTGAATTAAGGATGACTAATATATTCAAATTGATACTCTTTATAAATAAAACAGTTATTTACATTTAACCTAATTTGAAGTGGAACTGAGTACCTTCAGGTCCTCAAGCTTCAACCGAAGATGAAAGATTCACCGTTCTCTGCATCCATAAAGAGCAGCAGCACCAATCTTCTTGCAAATTTAGAGAAAATAAAACAACTCTAATAATTTTTTTTCCTTATAATACCACCTTTTTCAATGAAAAGTGGATGAAACTAAAAATCACAGATACTGAGGAACAAGTAATCTACATCTCATTTGGTCATAATTTTAATAAAAATTTAAAATACTAAATAACATTAATTCTGTTTTCCAAACCAACAAAGCAGACATGAGAAAAAAGAAATCTATTAAAATAGCACAGTATTTCAGGTAACAATAAGGTTTTTCTAGCTTGAAAATAGTTTCATTTAGTCATCTTTCCTCCTTCAGTTTCTGGAGTTTAAATTTAGAGATTATATTTTCTATCTCCAAATGAAAACTATCATCCTTCACTAAACATAAGCTGAAACTTCATTCTGATGAGGATCAATGAGATGTGTTACCTCTTCCTTGACAGATTCTTTGAGAAATAACTTTGTTTACTTTTGTTTTGTTTTTAAAGACATCACTGAATTTGATCACTATTAATGACAAAGATGCACCTTAAAAATCTGCTCTAGTTTTAGGATAAAAGCTCTCTGTTAATGTGGATTTTCTGTTAATTCTTCAAGAGCTGGCTTCTTGGAGGGAAGGAGCAGGGCCAAAAAAACAACAGTGCAATTCCACACAGAGCATCCCTGTGGTGTGGAGGAAAGGCAATACACTGTGTACAGCAGTGTGATGGGAAATTAATCAGTTTTTAGCTATGAAGCTTATAGATATTGTCATGTGGTTTGTCTGTGAGCTGTATGTATGCTGTACAGCACATGAAGTTCAGGGTACCCTTCCTGGGTACAAATTACATCCATGGAAATGTTTCCTCCTTTTGAAAGTACATAAACTTCAGCTAAATAAATGTGAGAAACCTCAAGTGGATTTCTGTTCCACTTTGTGAGGTGAACTGGTACCTTGTGCAGTGTAACCTTAATGAACTCCGTCTTTGGTAATAGTTAGGATATTAAATAAGCATAATTTAGTAGAAAATATGTGCATGGGTCACACTGGTACTTTTTGTGGCAACATCATAGAATCCCAGAAAATACTGAGTTGGAAGGGATTCATAAGGATCATAGAGACCAACTCTTAGCCCTGCACAAGACATCCCTGATAATCACACCATGTGCCTGACAGCATTGTCCAAACCCTTCTTGAACTCTGTCAGACTTGGTGCTGTGCCCATTTCACCGGAGGACTGTTCCATGCCCAACCATCCTCTGGGTGAAGAACCTCTCAGCAATATCCAAACTAAACCTCCCCTAATGTAACTTCAGGCCATTTCCTCAAGTCCTGTCACCAGGCACCACAGAAGGCTGATGTCAGTAGAGAACACATGTTCCAATACTATTTGAAAATATACCATTCAACAAAAAAAAAATTTAAAAAAAGCTTTCTGACACACATCTTAGCCTAGCCTGAGGACTGCACCCCAAAAGATCCTGTTCTCAGAGAAATTGCAAATTACTGCAGAGAGTGTGAAAGCCTGTCACCCTTGATCACTCTGCGTGCCAGCAATGTCAATAGACACTTCTGTTGAACTAAGGGTAGTACGTATGGCACTGACTAACAGAGCTACCATTTCAACTTTACCTTTAGCAATACTGTGATTCTTTTTGGATTTTTATTCCCAGTAAGGGACACAGCACAGAAAAGACCCCCTGTGTGAGCTAGGGACCTTCAAGCAAGCTCTATTGTTACCATGATTTCTAATGCACAAGGCCTTCAGGGAACATCTGACTACACCTGCTGATTCATTCTGACAGATGCGATCAATTCACTGCACTTTTTCAAAGGAAGTGTTGCAGGAGTCATAAAGAGTCCTGTGTTCAGTGGAGCCAGGATAAGTTGCTCTCTCTTAAGTGATTCATTCTTGAATATTCCCCTCACATAGATCCCTGTTGTTGCCTGGATGTGTACATCCACCTCACCAGACCATCTTAACAGGCATTACTCTGCTCTTCATGTGACCCAGGCACCTCGTGTGCACCCAGCATGTGCTGCAGAGAGACAACCATCATCTTTGGTAATAGGTCATGTGTTAAGTAAACAGAACAATATCACTTCTGACCAAAGACTGCAGCACAGGCAGTGTCTCTCCAGAGACAGAAAAGACTGTGAGGAAAGCCAAGGGGAACTTTTAACTTTAAGAAGAAAACTGGGATGTAGCTATTAGATTTTAGAAAAGAAAAGCTGCAGCATTCTTGAATACTAAGAATAGAAAGCCATTCTCTTAAGAGTAACATAGAAAGAGAATGCAAGTCCTCTGTTGATGGTAGCCACAGTTTAATTACAGCATCCCATACCTTGTGGATTTAGCACACAAAAATAAGTGCAAATATATCATTTCAGTTACTGGTGTGTAAGGAGTTTTAACCACCACATCTAATTTGCTTTGCATTTCCTCATGGCATTCATTTCCTCCTTCTTTCCTTGACTGTGAAAGCGAAATGTCTTTACCTGTCTGTAAAGACGTTTATTTGTATTCCACGGACAGATACAAGCGAGATTTTGTAAAAGTTCGGCTATAGTAGCCACCATAGCCGGGACAGGCAATGCTGGGGGGGCGGGCGGGGGGGAGGCGGGGCCCGCGGAGTGGTTTGGGGGGGAGGAGGTGGCCGCAAGGGCGGGTTCTGGGTTGCGCGGGAGGGAGGGCGTGGCCGCGGCAGGGAGCGCTGCTCGCTCAGAAACCGGCGAGTCGCTAGCCGCCTCGCCAGCATTGTCACCGCAGCGCGGGGGGGGCGGTCCGGCGGGGATAGTTGAGCCACGGCAGGGAGCGGTTTGGCTGCTATCAGCGGCTTTTGAGAAGCGCAGAGCTCTGCTAACACCCTATAAGCAGGAAGTAATTTGCAAGCGTATGGGTCCCGCCGTGAAATATCATTAAAAAGTGTATGTCCCACGGACTCCCAAAAGTCTCCACAAAACACATCAGAGCACTCGGCATTTGGGAAATTAAGTAAGATCCATTCTAGGAGTTTCCGTAGCTCTTTTTTAGGCAAGTTACTATTATGGCTACGTAATAAGTGGTTAAGTTGCTTATAGAGATCTCGATCAGATGCAGAGTGGGATTGTCCCATTTTTAAACCAGTGTGGCTCACCTCGGTGTCGTAGGAGCGGGGTCCTCTGTCAGGTTCCGACGTTCACTGCAGTCGGTGCTGAGGACTTTCCGCGGGGGTCTCCTCAGAGCTTCGGTTTCGGTCGTCACTTAGGGACGGCTTCCGGTGCTCAGGAGCTCCAAACCCCCCTCAGAGCTTCAGCGCGGGCAGTGCAAAGCAGTGCTCGCCTGTGCTCTGTGCACGTGGCCGCGTGCCATGGCAAGTCTCCTCACAAAGCCCTGGGTCGCCGCGGAATCGCGGCGATCTCTTGTGCTCGGAGAATAACGGCCAGAAATCCTAGAAGGGCTCTAAAAACTCGCTACTATGTAACGAGTTGCGGAGTTGTAGGATGGCTTCGGGACTTTTTAAAGAGCTCCGGCTTCGTCGCTGCCTAGCAGCAAAATGCCGTGCTCGCGACAGCGATGGAGAGGAAATACCTGGTTATTTAGTTAGTGTCCATGGAAAGGTGTCCTACAGGTAGAAAAGCTGGAAAGCATCCAGACGGGTGCAGTTGCAGGTCACCATGGGTTCGTAGTCAAAGCTGGGCGCCAGTCTGTAAAGACGTTTATTTGTATTCCCCGGACAGATTCAAGCGAGATCTCTGTGGTTGCTCTTGGGGGATGAAGTTTATTCAGGACGCAGAGAGGCTCTGCCTCGAGCTGCTAGACACAGCACGTGGCTGGGCCTAAGGGGATGGGGGAGGGGAGAGACAAAGAGGGGAGCAGGGACTCCCGGAGGACGCTCCAGGAGGAGAGGGGAAGATCCAAGAGAGCGTCCAGCCCCCCGGAGACCCTTTATCAAAGGGGGCTCCAGGGTGGGCTGGAACAGGACCTGGGCCAATGGGGTCACAGGCACCTGATGGTTCAGGGGAGGGTTACAGATGTGGGGTGAACCATACATTCTGGGGGGTGAGATGGAACAGTCCATTTGGCTTTTGGACCCCTCTGTAGGTGAGGGTGATTATCCAGCCAGTAGGGGGCGTTATATTCGTCCTGGCTGTACTATTGTGGTTCTTAATCATATATATCTACCCTTCCCAACACCCATAGTCATGATTGACCCAGAGGTCCTGCTCAATCCCCTGATTTGCAGACAATAACACTGCAAAAAAACAAAAACAAAAACCAAAAAGAAAAAAAAAGCCTTACCACAGTTTCTCATGTACCTGAAAAATTCACTGAATTCCCAATAGCGGACACAGTGTGGATAAAACTGATGTGCTCAAAGGATTACAACATACAGAGGAAGGCTAAATTGAATTCTTCAAGCTAGGTTAGTCAAAGCTTAGTCCAAAACATCAGTTCCTAAACTATAGAAACAGGCTGTAAGCCCTGTTGTGACAATCAAGAAGTGCAGACAGTCCCAGACAGGTACCTCTGGCCCTTAGCTCTGCAACAGCCCTGCAGTAGCATTCCAGCTGCGTGTTCCTGTGGCAACACAAGGCACAACCTGGCTGCCCTGGCATTTGCCCTCTTCTAAGCTATAGTCACACAGCTACCAGTGCCGGAGCCACCTTGTTCAAAACTAGCACAACTCTGTTTTTACTAGATTCCCACTCACAGCTCTGCTGTAGGATTAAAGCTTTGTCACACCAAAGGAGCGGGGGAATCCTGTGACATTTAAACAATGAGCAAAACCGTGAAGAATACCTAGTAAGTAATAATACTTCACCAGCTGGGGAGATGCTCTCAGGTACATATTAAGATATAATAAATATTTTTGTGCTTGATTCAACAAATAATTCTGCAACACACTCTTCCACAACTAAATTACCATTACATGGGCACTCTTGGAAATATGGAAACATATTTTAAATATTTTTTTAATACTTATAAAACTACTGAAATAGCATTGTTTCTAATCCAAATATATTATTCTGTAACACAGCCCTGGATTTGCACACAGGAATGTCAAAGATTTTCATTGCTAATCTGAGAGGCAATATATTTTAACTAAATTATCTACCTATACATATTATAAATTATTAGTTGCCAGTTAGATACACTAGTAATACAGATAATTATATATTTCAGGTAACAAACCTATACTTTGATTTGCATTAGCACTTCTGGAAAGTTTCTAGAAACTGAGCATTCAAAGTAGCATTAACAAAGTAGTTTTGATCCAGTTCTTTCTCACCCTTTTTTTATCCTGTAACTTTTATTCTCCACGCGTGTTCCACCTTAATGGGGAGTATTTTTCCTCTCAGAAACACATATATTTTTTATTATGGAGAGTTCTGCAAATAATTTCTTTTGCATCTTAAAAATACAGCAATATAATCCAAAATTCTTCTCATCTCCATGAACTTATTTTTTCAAATAACAATTCATCCTGTTCCAAGGGCCTGGATTGTAAAGAGTAGAACTATTTGGTGGCCTTGCTGAAAATGGTTTGCTTTACAGGCATATGAAAGTGTCACTAGGAAAGGGGCTTGAACCCGGTGTGGACCAAGAGAGAACAACTAGTGAAATGTAAGAAACATTCTTTCAATAAATGGAGGAATTCCTCCATTAAATGGTCCTGGCTTCAAACCAAAATACAAAATCAGAATTCTGTTCCTACACAGCACTTTGAGGGCTTTGGTTATGCACTAATTACAGCATGCGTTGAAATGAAAACAAAAGACAAACTCTTGAAAGTCATTAAGATTGAATTCTTGCCCTCTGGACAGCTCTATGGCAAAGATCAGCTCTTTTTCTGGGAGGTCAGCGACAAGGGACAGAATTTTGACCCGTGACTGAACACATACAAGAATGGTTTTTGGACTATTTTCATAAATTCTAGAAAAAGGCTTTTAGAGGCGTCTTTGTGGAGATGAGCAGAAGGAATGCTGTTGTCTGAAATCCTAAATGGAAGAGTTTTTAATGACTTCTGCTGATGAAAATCCTAACAATCAGTTATGTCTCAGGACCTACAACAACACAGATAAAATAGGAACTGTGAGTCTTATGGTACATGGGAATTAATGGGTGTCTGAGATGTCTAATTTTTTTTCATTATGTAAGGATGTGGGACCAACTGCAATTTTAAAAAGCAAGAAAAACATTACTAAGGAAGCAGATCTTACAAATTGCATCCTTCATACCAATGGTGTGGGTTTCACCAACAGCTTTTGGTTTTTAAGTTTATGAATGAAGTTATCTTTATACAAGATAAGGTTTCCATATTTAATTTGGCAGGACCAAATTTAAGGGACTATTCTACCAGTATTAGAATGAAACACAAACCTATCCATAGCTTACTAGCAGACCCTCCTTCATCCATTAGCCATAAAAGGCATTGCAACTATTTAATGTTCTATTCTCTTTATTAAAACCAGAGCTAGAGAGTTAGAGAATTATATAGTGAGATACAAGATAAAAAACATATACACCTAAGTCACATATGAGAGAGGGTTTTACCTTCAGAACACTTTTCTAGCTGGGAAATATAGAAATTCAACAAAGCCATTTGTTTTGTGCTTCTTTCTACAATGAATGCCCTTCTTCTGCTCTGAAATGTTTTTCAGAAGGGTAGTAAAAGCCAAACTGAATTGCACAATTTGAGTTAAATAAGATGCTTTTAAATAAAATGTGTGTCCTGTACAGTAAGAGCAGCCCTAGCATAGCTTTGCACAGAGAAAGAAATTATTTCTAATCTTTCACTCTTATTTTATTGTGTTTATTCAATATTCCATGGAGCCAAGCCAATGATTTTCCCAAACAGAAACTGCAAAGGAAATCATAGCACTGTGCAAGTCAAACTTTCTGTTAAAATGTCAGTGTTTGTTAAGTGTTTGTGCAGCTTTTGAGATGCCTTCTAGAGGGCTGATAAGGAAGAAAACTGAAAAAATAAAGATAAATTGGAATCCACTATGCTTCATATATAACTCCTTTAGGAACACACTATGACAGAAAAGGTGAGCACAAATTCCAGCTTAAATTCACTCTTGGGCTTTTGCTGTCATGAGCAGCAGCATCACCATTTGCTTGCTGTGCTGTGCACCACAGCTTGCACTTCTAGCTCAGAAGTGTCCTTTTCCTGTCATTTCCCAGAGCACATTTTCTCCTCTGTTTTCAGAGCGAGATTGTGGAACACTCCTAATTAACAGCATTTCCTGCATAATACATACACATGCAGCTGGAGTTCCACAAGATTACAGACAAGCTCTACCCTACAGTACTTAAAAATCTGGACATGCCAGAGCCCTCAGGAGAGCACCCCCTCTCTTTTCCTTCATCACTCACTGACACCCAACACTCCAGACTCTGAGGAGGAGAAAGAAATACAAGTCTTTAGTCCAAAGAATAGTAAGCTTTAAAACACAGTCAACACAGCAACATTTCTATGTTGAAAGCTACTATACATTTGATACAATGTTAGATTACCTTACATGATATTAAATGGGGATTTTGTGATCCCTTATCTAATATAACCAAATTTCCATTTAAGGCCATGCTCTGAAACTATGGCTCCCTGCTACATTTGTCAACACAATTCAGTTCTCAATTACTCTTCCTTTAAACTCTAAGCCTCTAACTAGAAAGCCCTTAGATGGGCAACCAGCACAATAGATAAGTGAATTTTATACAATTATTAATATTTCCCCTTACTTTAATTCAAAAACTTGTTAATTACCTGTTACTAATCAGTACAGAAGTGCCTACACTACTAGCTAAAACCAGGAAAACTGCATTCCTTTGCAAGTTCATCACTTTGTATTAACTTTGTACCATATCTTTGTCTCCTATACTCTCATTTGAGAATTTTTGTCTGCCCTTTGTGACCACAGCACATACAAGGCAATTTTTAACAGTATTTTTTTTTCAAGGTACTGTAAATATGTATGTTCCAGGAACCTTAAAGTTGTTAAAGTAAAGGAAAAAAAAAAAAAAAAGGGCATGTAATTTTATACAATTAAATAACAACTGCTCTCCCATGAGTCTGCCCTTTCTTGATGCACTGTTTGATACAACTCTGCCTACTGCTAGAGTTTGCTTGGAATTCAGGGGTTTGGGGTTTAACACCTTTGTGGTGTTTGTGGTATAGCATTTCTGCTGCAATATTCTATTATTTTCTCTAGCTACAAATATTTTCTGAAAGAAGTAAGAAGTAATAAGTTTTAAAACAGAAAATCTCTCTGGTTATCATCAGAAATTAGCTATAAACTGCCATCTTTGAGACTTCTCAAATAAAACACTGCTTTTATAGTGGAAAGCACAAGCTGACTTAAATACAAGGGAAACCATAAAGTTTTTCTCTAATTCATATGGGTAATCAGAGTCATTAATGCAGGCTCATGAGAGAATTTTGAAAATCTTGCGTCAATATTCCCGAGAAGAAACATCCATATGTTTTCAGCCATAGGCCCTTGCTTTCACCCTCTGCTATGATTCACAACTGTGCATACCAGATGAGAATGCTGGTCAGACCTTTGTTACAAAATTTAAGACTGGTCTTGAAAATATTAAAATCTATTTCAACCTGATAATTCTATGAAATTGTTTAAAAGACAGTCACAAAAAGGCCAGTATGTTCATTCCAAGTCTTGGGGTACTCCTAACAGCAGGCTGGATCTTAAAAACATAGCCAAACACTAAGATACAAACTTTGACTTATATAACTAATGCAAGTGACAAAAGTATGGTAATACTACACTTGCAGCTTTTCCAACCAACAGCAGGAGCAGTCTGCTTCTGTTCCAATCCTGTTTATTTCAGGAAAGATTCGGCTGGGTCAAAAAAGAGCAAAGCTTTTGCAAAATCAGGCCGTGACACATTTTATAATTTTGAATGAAATCCTGACATTGTGTAAATTTGTGTTTGCTGAGAAGTGCTGACAGCATGAATTATTGGGAAATGGAAAAGCTGGGACTCCAGCGTCTGGAGAGAAAAAAAGGTTTATTACTCATGGAAAGGAAAAGTTGAGGATACACAGCATAAGGATTGACAGGCATACTCTTACCTTCAGTAAAGGGTCTTGGATAACTCTACCTTTGCTACATTAATTTATTTACTTAAAATTTCCCCTGGCACCTGCCCTGGTTTCCAGTGATGTCACATCATGAAATTCACATTTAAAATCTTCAATAATTCAGCTGTTCAATTAGTCAACCAATCAATTATTCAGCTATTGATCTGCCCCACAAGAAAAATAAAACTTAAATGGATGGACAGTTAAATTTTCACAAACACAAGAACATGTGTTGCTGATTACAACTTAGATTTGATCTCTGTCCGGGCACAATTCCAGGCAAAGGTGGGGGGAAGTATCTTTTTTTCCCCTTTGCATTTCTTAGATTAGCCATGCTATAGTTCCAGAAAATTAAAAATATATGAAAGTTTCAGTCTCTTTGTCAGCACGAGTAACATTACAGGTGATGCTTGCTTAGGAAATGATTATGATTGAAATGATGCTTTGGTCTGGAGATAATTAAACACCTCTAAAAGCTATAATGGAAATTTTTAGATCTCACTTGCATTGTTTTGCTCCTTGCTTTTCCTATTCTAGATGTAATTTCTTCATAAGGGAGCCTTCCAAATGTTTTCTCTTTCCTCTTATAAGCTACTTATTTCTGATATACATCTTTATTTTTAAGCTTGCTCCCAAGCAGTTCCTCCTCCTCCCTTCCTCAGTGATCACTATGCTGAAAGTCCATCTCTTTCAATCTCCTTTCACAAGAACAATGCTGTAGGTTTGTACAAGGACTGTGCTTGCTTGGAAACCATTCCTACAGTTCTTATAGTTAGTCACTGGTGTCCCAAAGCACTGAGACAATATTAAATTACTTGGCCAACTAAGTTCATCCCAGGACACAGAATTATTCCTGCAGATACTCCAACTTCTGTGTTCTTTAAACCCTGCCACCACCAGTTTCATACCCTCCTGTCAGCTCAAAAAGGGGAAAGCGCCACCAGTCAGTTACTGACACACCAGCACAGCATTACATGGTATTTGTAAAATCAAATCTTTTCTCTACTGTCACATCCTCTAGATTTTTATTTTATTCCATTTCAGGAAGGAAGGAAGGAAGGGAATAAAGGAGAATACTTTACACACTTTCAAGAAATGAAGACAGCTATTTTCAAAACATTTTCTGATGAACAACAGGTATCACAATATTTGGTATTTTTATAAGAATAAGAATAGTAAAGAAAAGTGAGTGTAAAGTGAGTCACCACTGGGTCTCAACCAGCAGTACCCTTGCACTGGATGCCTCAGTACAGGTGATAAAATAATCCAAAAGATGCAAGATGCCTGGATTTCCTCCAAGAGCTCTTAGAAGAGTTATATGGTTCTTACCACATGTACCAGTGCCCATCAGTCAAGCCCACACATTTTGACTATTACTGGTTCTGTCCTAGGCTAATAAAGTTCAAAGACCTACTTTAGGGAAGGGAGAGGAGGAGAGAGTTTATGCAAAACGTGATGTGTAGTACACAAGGACATACACTTGTAAGCAATTTTAGCTTCCTCATAGGGGGTTTTCCCAGTTCTGGTTATAGGAAAAAAAGCAGCCATTGCTTTGTAAGAGTGGAGCAAAGCGCGACTTACTCAGCAATACCCACATGCTATCAAATGTATCCATCTTGAGATAAGCTTTCAATGCAGTGAAACATTTCTAATCAATAATTTGTAGCCTGTGATCATATTAAATTGCAACAAGTGTCTTCCTCTACCTCACCAATAAAAACAATGGCACTTAGGCCAAAAGAAAAAAGCACAACTTGTCTAGTTTTTGGTTTAATGTATACCAAATTTATGTAAGGTTTTGTAGATATTTTTTTTTTCTAGTAAAGCACAAGTATACAAATAAAAAAATTAACTTCATCAAATTATTGGGAAATATTCACTGAAGAGGAAAAAAATCAGTCATTTTAATGCTAATAGAACTCAAATCATAAAATTGTCAATGATAGCTTATTAGTTGCTTTAAAAAGGCATTGAATAATTGACATGCCCTGAGGAATAATTACAGACTATGTTAAGATGACAGGAGTTAAAACTCAAAAAGCTTAGAGTATGTGCCATAAATTGCCAAAGACACATTGAACGAGCCCCAATTTCCTTTGCAGCTATTCTCATCCCACATTTATCCTCACTGTTATCTATGCACAAAGAACAACAAAGTACCTTCAATCTAAATCAACCTGAATCTTTTGGATTCAGGATAATTTTGGATAACAGGATATCTATGGATAACTTTGACAGTAAAATGCACCTACAAAGAATCCAAAGAATAGGGCAATGGCAATGTTTTCAGAGTTACATGACTTCAGTTTCTTTGATATATTTGACTTGAAAGAAGGTGGTACATCTTTTCAGAGCTACAGGGCTTTTTTTCCTCTGGCATTCTTCATTTTTTTGTGCCCAAAGATACATGTTTCAGCTTATGCTGGAAGCTGTGGCCTCAGCCCAATAACTGGTTGCTATGTTGGGTTTTCTTGGCCATGTTTTGATAGCAGTGGGACTGCAGGGGTGGCTTCTGTGAGAATCTGCTGGAAGCTTCCTCTATGCAGACCCAATCCAAGCCGGCTCCAAGATGGACCCACTGCTGGCCAGGGTTGAGCCTATCAGCAATAGTGGCAACACCTCTGGGATAACTGAGTGAAGAAGGAAAGAAAGTCACTGCACAGGAGCAATTGCAGCCCCAGAAGTGAAGAGTGAGAACTCCTAAGAGTGACAGCCCTGCAGACACCAAGGTCAGTGCAGAAGGAGGGGCAGGAGGGATTCCAGGTGCCAAAGATGAGATTCCCCCACACCCTGTGGTGAGCCCTGCATGCAACCCATGGAGGTCCACACTGCAGCCAGTATGAACCTGCCTTGTATGGAAGACCCCATGCTGGAGAAAGTGGATGTTCAAAGGAGGCTGTGACTTCATAGGCATTCCATGCTGGAGCAGGGTCCTTGCAGAATCTATGGCCCCATGGAGAGAAAAGCCCACACTGGAGCAGGTTTGTTGGCAGGAACTGTTACCCCGCGGGGGATCCACAGTGGAGGAGCCTGTTCCTGAAAGACTTCCCCCATGGAAGGGACCTATGCTGGAGCAGTTTGTGAAGAACTGCAGCCCATAGGAAGGACTCACCTTGGATAGTTCATGGAGGACTGTCTCCTATTGAAGAGACCCCATGATGGAGCAGGGGAAGAGTGAGGAGTTCTTCCTCTGAGGAGGAAGGAACAGCAGAGACATGTGATGAACTGACCAAGTCCCAAATCCCCAGGCCCCTAAGTCACTGCGGAGGAGCAGGTAGAGAAATCAAGAGGAAAGTTGAGCACAAGAAAACGGGAGGGGTGGAGGGAAGGTGTTTTTAAGATTTGTTTTTATTTTCTCATTAATTTACTCTGATTTTATCGGTAATAAATTCAATTAATTAATTTTCCCAAGTTGAATCTGTTTTGTTCATGACTGTAACTGATGAGTGATCTCTCCCCATCCTTATCTCAACTCACAAGTCTTTCATTATATTTCCTCTTCTGTGTTGAGCTGAGGAGGGGAGTGACAGGACAGCTTTGGTGGTTACCTGGTATCCAGACAGTTGTATTCATCAGTTCAATAATTAACTCTCCCTGAAGTAAACCTTCTTGCTTACATGCTACTTTCCTTTTGAGATAGAAAAAAGAAAGCCTAACTACAGATGTATCTAAGTAATTACTGGAAAAACAAATTTTATCTGATGTAAAATTTGCTTCATTTTTTTTTTTTTTATCTTTGCCTTTCTTAGCTTTTTCTTCTTTCCTTATCCTTTAGGTTTGCATTTAAAATTAAATACTCCAGACAAAATAGCCATCAGCTCTAAGTACTGTAGTGCACTACTGTACTCAGAGTACACAATATAACTCAGGAATTACCTGAAATACAATTTTAGGCAATTTTATCTCTATAATTTCCAAGTGGAGCTTGGAAATAACACATAATTTTAAACATAATTTTATTTTTTTGCCTTATACGTTAGAGATCTATTTAGCCTTGAAATATATCAATCTGGAAAAAAAAAAAAAACAAAAACAAAAACAAAAAGCAAGGCTTTTTCCCCAGAAATTCAACAGACTGACTCTATCACAACCAGACTCTAACTATACTGTTAATAATAATAATTTTTCATACTCTGAGATACAAATGTAATTTGCAAATACTTTTACTAGTTGCAGGGCAGAAAATAATTCGATCAAATTCAGTATGATTAGATTCTTTTCCCCAGCACTGATTTTTTTTTTCTATAAAGATTTCTATATACAGAGTTTTCTACAAATAGTGATTTCTGTATTTTTGTATCACTGTTAAAAGAGGGGGATCCCTGAGCTACCTTTGATTAATATACGTCATAAAACAGGCTGGATGGAGAGTGCTTTGGGTCAAAAAAACCCTCCTTAATTCATGTCTGCTTCTGTGAATTTTGAAACAAGAAATTTCTTTCCTCAAGCTCCAAGTGAACCAGATATCAGAGAGATTATTCCCTCCTGGGAAACTGATGGTAAACCCAGGCGTTAAGAGTACATTTGTATCTGTTGAATTCAAAAACCAATGTTCCACGTTAGCTGTGAAATGTATCTAAAGGCCCAATGGATATAAACATAAGCAATCCTTATAATGTCTCTCCCCAAAATTCCACCATACCATCCCCAGGCAACACTTTTCACACAGGGATTCTCAAAATATTTTCTTCATAGACATGCAAACTGTAAGAACTATACACTGACAAGCAATGTAACAGATTGACCCCACAGACCTTGAGGGGAATAAAAAAAGCTGTTCTCTTTGGATGAAGACTTAAGCCATTTCTTCCTCAGTGAGTTTAATATCTTCCTCTCACATTAGGTTTATTTTTTATTTTAATTCTTTCAGGCACAGTCTGAAGTGCCTTCTACTGTATGCTTGGCAGCCAATTTTTCACTGTCCAGCTATTTTCTCTTGCCATTAACACTGGGATGCCTTAAATACCAGTGGATAAAATTTACAAGCACATTTCAAGCAAGAGTACAGGCAGTCTTCCTGCTCAACAAGAACAGTATGGAATTATGATTTCCAGAGGAATATCTTCCACAAACAATGTATGCTCTTTCTCATTTCCTCTTGACATGAATGGTATATCCAATCTCTGTTAATTTCTTCCTGTAGACACACTTCTAAATAATAATTTGCACCAAAGGGAAAAAAAAAATCAAAAAAAAAACCCAAAAAAAAAAAATTAGGGTGCCAATTATTTTAGGCAAATCCTTTTCAGTTTAAACTATCCATTGGGAAATAATCTGACACACAGCATAGCATAACTTGATTCATCACTATATGAGGCCAGACAGAGGTAAAAAAAAAAAATTAACAGAAAAACTTGCGGTTAGACCAACTTTGAAAATTATACCTAGAGCAATCCTTCAAACACAGTACATTTCTTAACCTGGAAGTGAGTACATTAAATGTACTGACAAGACTCCAAGCTGTCCAATGTCCACAGTACAAATATAGAGAGATCTTTCTCAAGTACTTATTTCAGCAGTATCCAGCTTGGTCTGAATCTGAAAAATTCAGACTCAGAATAAACATGAGTAAATGTGTCAGATACAAAAGGACAACAGAAGAAGCTGATAAATCAGTCCATGTCAAATGTGTCAAGACTACCTTATTAAATACCAATTATATTCTACTACTACTTATTAAATAAGTGGCATCAGAATATTTAAGACCTATTACTCTGTCTATAAACTGTTAGATGATACTTGAAGAGTGTGGCATTCTCATGCTTCCTCACCCTTCACCTTTATCCTCCAAACTTTGTAGAGTGCTTTCAGTGCAAGGTTATGTTTAGAAACATCACATTTTCACATGCATCTCCCACAAGCTACCTGTGAAAAACTAAAAATTTACCAGGATGGATTGCATATGTGTGTAATTGACATAAAGGTTACCCAAGAGACCAGTGTTCTGCCTATCTTCCCACTCCTAAGTCCCCAAAGCTTTATTCCTCTTCCCAAGACAGATTACCTCTGACCCCTGTCACCTAAGGAATGCATTTCTAAGCACTACTTCTTTGTAAAGGTGCAAACTGCACACACGGAAATCAGTGTGATTAACCAAACACTTGTCTGCTGCAATTATGTTTCTCATGACATAAACCATGGAACATGTAGAGCCAACAGGGATATATCCCATATTAAGCTCAGGAACGTATGAAATGTGAGCCAAGCGATTAATGCTACTTCACACAAGGGGAGGCGTATTATCCAGTGCTGCATTCCTGCACAGGGACTGCACACTGCAACATGCTTGCCAGGGCTGCTCCACCTTAAAACAGTGGTGACACTTCACTGACTTCCAGCTGGTTCATAAATGATACATGTCTCTCCCCTACTTGCCACCTAATTCCTTGAACACAAAGACAGGAATTAATTCAGTCCAGCCTCCTATAACTACTGATCTGAACACAAATGTCAAGACCTGGGCAATGCATGAGCTGGGGTATTTTTCCCTATACAAATGTCTACAGAGTATTAGGCCCAAACTAAATATTAAATTAAGATTATATTGGTTGGATAGCTAGAAATTGATGATTTTTTTTTATTATTTAGCAGGGAACAAAGAGAGGTTTGAGACCTCCTTTTTGACAGGCAGGTCTTTTTTTAAGACTACTATTCATAAGGAGATGTGTTGCTACATACCAATTACTTACTTTTATGAAAATAAACTGTGCTTGCTTTTTATAAAAGGAAAAAAAACGCAGCTTATTTAATACTTAGAAATCCAATAAATTTGTGCATGCTTATTAATTCCTAGACCAGTCTATTTTCAAAACACTTTGTCCTCCAAACTCTGGCAGAAGTTTGTTGCATTATAAGACATGGCGCTTACACAACACACGGCTTTAAAATATACCTTCTACAACAATAGTAAAAAATTTCACAGAATTAAAAATGGCAAAAGCCCAAATCTCCTAATTCCTTAACAATAAATTTTTATATTGATTAACAGTGACTGACAACAATAAGGGTCTGATCTAAATCCCACTAGACACTAGAGGAATCGTGGCAGTTATGATTGTGAAATTACAAGCAAGACTTTAATTATTTCTATATTTAGATTTTTATGTTGTAAGCCAGTGGATATAATGAAATGCCACATTTAGTGACTTCAGCTCCATTTGACATCCATATACTTGGAAAGCACCTGTATCTTGCTTTTTTTTTTCCTTTATGGCCTCAATCAAATGCAGCAATCACTAAGAATCTGAAGGTACAAACCAAACACAACACATTAAACAAGATGATGTAAACAGAAATAACCTTTAATCTAAAAGATATATGGTTAATACCATCTAAAGCACTCCAAACACTCATTTTATGAATTCATTTAATAAAAGTGTCACTGCAATACAGAGTGGGCTACCTCTGATTCATTCTAATCAGATGAAAGTCACGCACTTTGTTCTCACATATGGTTAGCAGCCCACAGTAATTGTTCCAATCCTCAGTGATTATTTTATACTTTATTTGGCATACATAAATCTATTATACCAATTCCAGACCACCAATTTTGGAGTGTTTCAAGCCACATGGCTGATGATTTGAGGCAGGATATGACCAAACCAGCACTGCAAACATTAAAAACCTGAGAATTAAGGAAACAGTCACCTGAAAGAGGATAATTTTTTCTTGCCTTCTCCTGATTTACTTTCCCATAAGTGTGCAATTATCTTTAAGCATCAGCATAACAAGAAAAACCCCTCCTGCACAGTATTACTAGAAAAGGATTTTGTGCTGTTTCATGTTTTCTTCGCTGCCTGGCACAATTGCCATCTTTGGATTTTTGGGGTTTGGTTTTGGTTTTTTGTTGTTGTTTTTGTTTTTTGGGGGGGTTTATGGTTTTTTATGTACCACACTGAAAATAATTTTTACTAAAAATAGTAATTGTTCAGGTTATTGGAGAAAAAAGCTATATGTCAGCTAGCAATATAAAAATGATAAAGACAATAACCTGGTTAACTGCATATCAATAAGTGCACTATCATCACAGGGAAAGCAGAAAAGAGAATGATTCAGAATACAGCCACAATATAATGGTAATCACTGTTTTATGGAAAATAGGTCTTAAATGTTGATGGGGCTATGTATTTGGTTAATTTGTGTTTCAGTTAATGGCAAGAATGTTAATACAACTTCTTGATAAAAACATTGTAATAAACAATTTAGTTTTGTGACATAATAAAGGAATAAACTAAACAGATTGAAGATTGTTTGATGGATGGTTTAAACAATAACTATAAATGTCAGACCGCTCTGCTGTGACCATTTTTTTGCTGAGACTGGCAGGGGTTACTTCTAAACTGACCAGGAGTCCTCATCCAAACCCATCTCTTCATGAATAACCAACATTTGCAGATGACAAAAGAGCAACAGAGTGCAAATTAATTGTGGCAACAGATCAGGCTGAGTGGTGAAACAATTTGGTGACATAGTTTCATTTACATAACATCACTTTGAATACAGCCAGACACAAATCTAATGAAAAAGAACATATGCTGAAGCACATAATAGGTGGAGGATTCTAATCTCAAATTTAGAAGGATGCTGGGGTTCATGGCTAAATTACTGACTAAACTGAGGTTCCAAATGCAAGGCTGTGACAAATGTAGGTGTCCACATTGCAAGTGAAAAATTGGAAGTGCCTTAGGAAAAACTGCAAGAACTACACATGTTCATAAAATATGTATCTATGACTAAGTGACTTAATCTATCCAAGAGAATGTTTATTTAGCCCCCTTGATCAGAGTCTAGAGACACCACCTTTAGAAAGATACTTTTCATAGAAATCTCAGCATAATGAATATTAGAGAAATCTGGACTAAATACACAGCATATTGCTGCAATTATAAGGGCAAATAACTTCTGAGGAGAGGTTACTAGAGATGCCTGACACTATCCACTTCATGTAAATTAAGACATTTTCTTACAGCATATCATGAAGTAAAAAAGCACGGCCTTGATGCTGGACTTGCATGAGGTTTTGCATTCCAGATCATAGAAAAGGCAAAGGTACATGATCCCTTCTGCTCTTAAACACCTATGAATCTAAACTGACACTTCAGGTCTTTGGTAGAATACAGTTTACCACTGTACAAAACTTCATCCCCAGACCAATCTTTCTCCTGAGTCAAGAAACTATGTGATATCTTCTGTTCACAGGAGGTGAACCATTCTGACAGAAGTCACGCTTTTAGATTTCTTCTGTTTAAAGTTTAGCCAACAGTGAAACATCTGAGAGCAGGTTCAGCACAGCCATTGACCTTGCATGCACCCTGATTCCACCCAGCAGCTCTAGACAGTTCACAGCAGTCCCACTCAGGTGTGACTCTGGCATTCGTATAATTGCCTTTATTCTCAGAACTTGATACTATACTTACCTCAGCTCTTTTTTTCTGAAGTGATGCCCAGGTATGAAAAATAAACAGTCCACTGAGTTTTAATTGGTCAATGACATTTATAGTTCTCTCTCTCTCTCTCTTTAGTCTTACTAATGAAAACAGCTTCTAATACAGCATGTTCTGGGCCAATAATCCAGCCTACTTCTTGCTTATAATTGGCAATGCCAGGTACCCATACCAATTCTGCTGGTACTGATACAAATCACTTGCTATATTTCTTTCAGAAGACAGAAACTGGTGTAGTTATTTGCCTTTTGTATCCATAAGTAGCATGTATATCAAGATAAGCCAGGCAGTCACTTCTCAGATACTCTGTGAAAATTGTGGAATTTTGCAGTTTCCCAAAGCATGAACATTATTATTTTATACAAGTAACAGCTCCTTGGTATTCCTGGTAAATGTTTTCTATATGAAGACAAGGTTGCATGGCCATCAATTTGGAAGGATTTTTTAAATGACAAGTGTAACCCCCATATTCTTGTTTTATTGTCTAGTCTGTCCACTGGTAGATAAGGACAGCTGAGATTGACCAGCAACCAACACCACTATTCACTTGTAAAATTACTGCCAGTAAAATGGCACTGCTTGGGGAGCTGACAAATACTGACCATTCAGCAGAGCTGAACATTGAATCTGTTTGTCTAGTGAGCATTTTTTTCCCTACTGCATGCAGGTAATTTTTGTTCAAATTTTACAGGACACTGTGTATTGAAATCACTGGGTTGTAGCCTTCTACTTTATCCTGATTTTTTTTCCTGTCTCAATTCATATGTACTCTATTATGTATATTACCCTAACAGCCTTACATTATATCCATATTGTTTTCCCGGTGTTCTGCAGCAAATGCTGGAACTGGAACCTATCTTGTAAGCTGCCTGTAACAGTGTTAATTCTTTGAACACAAAGAAGTCAAAAAATTATTGTCCAGTAGACTTTGCATCAAGAAAGTGATCTTGAGTCTTGTTTATCACCATGATAAACAGACTTTCAGCCACAGGGCTGAGTTCCATCTTTTACTGTCTATTTCAGTCCCTTACTAGGGGATAGAGTGTTCTATAGCTGATTGTTCAACTAGGAATCAAGACAGCATACACTTCATGTGGCATATGACCAGTCATTTAGGATCCCAATATATGCTCAGTTCTGTACCAATGGAAGGCAAACCCTTGTCTCTAATATAACTGTAAGAAATTGTCAGCAGATTGGGAAAAAGGCAATTCCAGGCATAAGAATGAAATAGTTCTTTAACTCTGAATGTGGGTAGTTCCAGGCAGATAACTAGAGAGCGGTATGATGAATACATCATATCATGTTAAACTTCTGTGTGCTGTCAGCGTCAAAATAATCATTATAAACTCACTTCTCACACCAAGTCTATTTTAGGTAGTTCTATGAAAAGTCAGCTGCTGTCAAAATCCTTCCCAGTAAGTCCAGTTTCAATGCAACCAGAGCAAACTTTGAGCAATCAGATTTGCTTCCTTAGCAGAAATTTTATATATCCATGGCATAAGTAAGTGCAAACCTCTATCAAAATGCATTCCCATCATCCACAATTATGTCCTTGAGTCAGAGAACTGTGTGTACAGTACATTCTGCTGTTTCTGTACTGCATCCATGCTGTTTATTCTCCCACCACAAAAGTTTTCAAGAGCACCAAGCTGTTGTTATGACTCATAGTAAACACCAACGCAAAGCAAGCAGCCCAATTTTCTTCTTCCCTGATTTCACTAACACACATTAAGTTAGAAAAGGGAAGAAAAAAAAAGGGGGGGAGAAAGGAGAAAATAACAAAGGTTCAGTTCTTATAAGCTTGTAAATCCATGTTGAGTAAAGAGAAGGCTGGAGAGGACTAGACAAGAGACGAACAAAAATACCATAGCAATCCAACACATGGTGAGGGGGTGGAGTAGGATAACGCTACAGAAATGAATGCTTATGACTCTCACATCATCACCTCCAAAATAATCAGCCAAGAGAGATAATTACTGGGGTTAGCTGAAGTATATATATGTGTGTGTGTAGATGCAGAAAGGAACAGAACGAAAGGAACTGATCAAAACCTCCATCTCAAATGAGAGACAGGTTATTACTTAGCAGCCAAACATAAGCTCTAGGTGAGATCAAACTCTAAATCTGAGTCACAAGATTTCTGACAGCAGTGTCCATCTTAACAAAATGAAGTGACAGGATATGGTACAGATACAAGCTAAATCACACAACCCTAAAACTGTTTATAAAAATCCTATTTGACTTTTGAAGGTAAAAGGTTAAGAAGTGCATTGCAACCTAAGCTTCAGCCAATTCATGAGCTTTACATAGTGGGGTTTAGTTGAAGGGTGCTGATGGGTTCTACCAGAGAACTGAAGGCAAAGACCCAGACCTCTCCACAAGACCAATCCATACCTGCTACTGCAGATCCTTCTTCATGGAGTATCTTAATTTATATGGATGACAAAAACTGTGGCTATAACTGGTGTTCATCACCTTTTACAGTCAGACCTTTTGCAGTCTTTTTTCCTGAATCTGTTTTTAGGAAAATAATTTGAGGTTCTTGTATTTGGCATTAACGTTGAACCATTTTGTGACACTGAACACTTCTGCATTTTCAGCATATAAGCAAGTGAAAAGTAAAATGCAAAATAAATTAAATTACATATAAAAACTATTTGTGTTCTCTGCTATAATATCATAAGCTGCTTAAAAAAAAAACAAAAACAAACCACCAAACAACTAAAAATGGTCTAAAGGAAGACTGGCAAATGTACTCTGTAAACAAAACAAAAACTATAAATTCCATCAAAAGGTTTATCTATTTCAGAGTGATCATTGCTAATTTTAAATAAATCAATGAAAGTATGCAGCTATGTGAAACAGTATACTTTGTTATAGTTTAAACAATTTCTAAGTCATTATTCTCTATTTTCAGTTAGAGAACAAGATTCAGGGAATGCTGAAATATTCATCATCACATTTTTTTCTCAAGCAAATTTAACTTTGAGATTATTTTTAACGTCAAAGTTTTCTTAAGAAACGTGAAAGAATATGTGAGTAACTTTGGGGAGTTTAAATAAATACAGAAGCCCATATCATGGTCTGTTTTTATTGTAAGTCTTTGTCTGGGCATTTTTTAAAGATTACTGTTACTCACATTAAAATTTGGTCTTACACCTCCAAGTTGGCATGATGATTTATTCCTTGAGTGGGCCAACACCTTTTACTAAGTCAACAAGATCCCCAATTGGGTACCAATACCAGGGCGATTTTTAGACTGGTCAACCATCTCCTCTATAAGGAACAGGAAAATAAGAAGTTATCTTGCTTGTACTGCCACATAAATGCTGAAGTGCTGAAAAAAGGATTCACAGAATTCACAGAAGCACATAATGAGTAATGTTGGGAGGGACCTATGGAAGTCATCTGGTCCAACCTCCCTGCTCAAGCAGGGTTCCCTAGAGTGGGACAGTATCCTGGCAACCTTTGAATATCTGCACCTGCAAATCCAGTCCAGTGGTAATGATCAGCTGGTAAATTTCCATTCTGGCTCTCTATTGCTCAAATTCTACCTCAATGCTCAATTTCAATAATAGAAATTTTAATCTGGGAGAATTTAGAAACCATATTTGGCAATGGAAATTATTTTTCCCAAAGACAAGATAGAAGACTGAGTTCACTGCCCCAGAAACACATTTGAAAATTTCTGTGTTCAGAATATCAATATTAAAGAATAAATGCTATTTTGTTGTGTTTACAATTCCATGTTTGAAATGCATACCTTTTCTGAAAAGAATTTTGGTTTTAGCATTTTCTTCCCTGTAAAAAACACATTTTTTAAAAAGTCCTATTGTGTTCCCATCAGCAATAATTTTTTTCTTAGTATTGTTCCAATCAATACTAAGACTTTTCTGCAAGAGATTTAGGGACTCAAAACAGCAGTAGGTGGGCCACATGCAACCACTAAAAATGTCACTCTTAGTTAACATTTCATAGCAAGCATTTAGCTACGCAGCAGGAGTAACTATAACCACAGAGGAGAATGGAAAAATTATGGACAACTTCCTTTAGCTTAAGGAAAGCATCAAGAGAAGTTTCAAATGGAGAGGAAATGAAAATCGAATAATCATAAAAATTACTCAAAAAGAGTCCTACACAGAAAGAGTAAGGTTAAAAAAATCTTTTCATGGGACTTATGGGGGCCATCTACCACAGATTTTGGGATCATGACCTGGAAGAATGCTAAGAGTTCCTGTGTAAGACAAAGAAGATTTAATGTAGCCATGGGAGCTATCACCAGTCAGGAGTGACCTCATTTCATTTCAGAGTGGGTGTTCTTGCAAAATTCGGATAATTTTTGTCCAGAATTAATCAACTTCAACATATTTCCACTTATTACCATGTCTGTGCTATTACCTTGTCACCAAACTGTAAGCATGAGAAAGCTCCAGAGTCTACAAGGTGCTATAAGAAGAGGAGAGGCTCAGCAAAGAACTGAGTGCCTGCAGCACAAGAGAAGAGACTGTTGGGAAAAGTGGGGGAGCTGATGCTCCAAACTTTGAAGTAATGGAGGAGAAACTTTCCATCAGAGAGGACTTCACCGAGTTGCCGCAACCCAAGAAGCTACTGAGCTGTCTGAAACATGAAGGAAAAAATAATCTAACTGCAGTGACAATGACAGAAGGAGATGCAACTACAGGCCTTTATTCCATCTCTAGTCACCTTCAGCTTTAATTATTTAAGGGGAAAAAATTTGCTACATATATTAATGTATACTCTCATAAAATCTGATGTCTCTTTAATTTAAAATCTTGTGGAACTTTGAGAGTTCAGTGTAAAAAAGGGTTTTAAGCAAATCCACCTGAAAGTTCTGGAGAACTAGTCACCTACTCCAGTTACATTAGATGTGGCATTATCAAAAAGCTAGGCAAATTTCAGTTCTTTCAATAGCACTGTCTGTGGTGCTGCACAACCACATGGGCATCTCACCTGCTCTACCAGCCATTCAGATCCTCATTAATAAGGAGGACAGAGCCTCATTAAACATCAGTCAGGAAATAAAAGTGAGAGGACACAACCTACAGTAACTGTATAGAATTTTTATCAGGGCAATATGTCTTAGGCAGATATTTTTTACTGCCATATTGCTCCAACTAACAAAAAAACCCACTGTTTCTGCCACTTTCATAGTCAGCAATACTATGAGTAGCTGTAGCAGCATCTTCTGGAAGGAAGAAAATTAGATAAAAGGGAGCCAGCAAGAAGATAAGTTTAGAATCATACAGTAGCTAACTTGATTTAATCAATTGCCTTACGAGGCTAAGAAAGAGATCTGGCATGTGGCCTGTGCTGCAGAGACTGCAGTGGCACGCATCCAGTTATATAAATCTGGCATCTAAGTTTTTCTCCACTCTGCTCCTCATCCCCCAGCTAAATCTGTAATACAGGATGATCCCTCTCTTTCTCTTCTCAAATACAAGCACAAGTGAGGGATGGGGTCTACTGCACAATTAAATGAGCTGGCCCTGCTTTGGGAGTGCAGAAGGGCATGCCTTTTTAAAATATTTAGCTGTTAACCAAAGGTAACATCTCTCTGCAGCTAATGTCATTACAAGGCAGGGGTATTTCAGAGAAGAAAAAATAAACATCTCTAAATACTCTTCTAACAAATAAATTATGACCCAAGAGTAAGAAAATTTTAAAAACACACATACAAACAAACAACAGCAACAAAAAAAAAAAAAAAAACCAAAAAAATAAAAAACAAACCAAACTCAGAAGTGAAGAGGCTGGAAAGAAAACAGATGCAACTGGTGTCAACTATGAAAATTAACTCCAGAGCCTATAAAATAGGTAGAAACCAAACACACTGATGATCTCAATACCTTATTTTGTTACTTTTTTGGCAGCTTTTAATAAACACAGCTATTAATTGCTCATCTAAATGAAAGCATAGAAGAGGTTAGCCTCTAATTGCTGACTCTGTAAAAGGTTGTGTCATTTGCACTTCTGTCCTGGGGTGACTTTATGATGCTGAATTGTATCCCCATTCATCTGTTTAGCCCAGAAATAAGTTTTGTGCCTTTAAAACTAGATCTGAGAGTGAAGTGAAGGAGAAGGAAAAGTGGTGGAATTTTTCGTGGCTATATTCAAAACCACAGAGATAAGAGCTTGGTGTGTTGTCTGCAGCACCGACAGCAGGAGAGAGCTCTCCTTTGCTTTTAGTTAGTTGTCTTTAGTTAGCTGAGGCCAGAAGTTTGTTGGAACTGTTCAGCTATTGTTCAGTCCAGGAACACCAAGACTATTGTCTGGAGCCCCCAAGCTGCACTGCAGCCAGAACACCGGACCCAAATCCCAAAGAGACTGAGAGAAAGCCAAGGACACACCCAAGAAAAGGACTCTGAACTACAAGAGAATTTCTATATTTGCCATTTCTTCAGAACAACAAGAGGTTCTGTTGTATAATATTATTCATTTTCTCATGTTTGTGAGTACTTTGCTTGTTAAGTAAACAGTTTTTTCCACTTCTCTCGAAGGAGATTTATGTCTCCTGAACTGGTAGGGGGAGGGGCTGCTTGAATTTGCTTTCTAGAGGGACCCCTTCAGAGGTTTCCTCCCAAATTTGCCCTAAACCAGAACAACTTCACACAGGAGGTTTGACAAAGCCTTGCACACAGTAGTCCCACATACTTGTCTGTACTTGGTGTCACAAGTGTGCAGGCCTTGCATCAGCACTGGCTTCTGGCAGCGCCTACACAAAGCAACACATGAATGCTATTAAAAGATACATGTATTATTCAGTGGGACACTGCCCAAATTTCACCCACTAAACTGAGCAAAAGAAGCACAGAAAATGCACAGGTCAAACCAGAGCACTCTTATAAGTGCTTATATGCAGAAAGAATCAAGCAGTGCAGTTTATTTGAATAACCTTGTATATAAAGTGAGAAAGAGACACAGGTAATATACCATACACTTATGGCATTTCTGTCATCTAGTGGCTGACATTAGAAGGGTCTTATGAACTCTCTGATTTTGTACTCCTATTTTTTTCCTCTCAGTTATTTTTTTACTTTCTTTCTCTGAGCCTTAGATTCCATTAAGAAAAACAGAAGAGGAAGTTCAAACAAATTAGGCAGCTGAGATCTGATCGGAAGCTAAAGGGTCTGGATATCAATTTTCAGTAAATTACCCTACAAATACCACCTGGGAAGTTTCAGGATCCTCTTACAGCCCAGTACATAACTGTGCCAAGAGAAAAAACAATACCTGAGCAGACTCTCACCATGCTTTGCAGTGCAGAACTGAGCAGACCTGAGCATCTTTGCACAGACTGTCCTCTACCCCAGCAGCTGTGCAGGCCACACATACTCTGGGAACATCCAGCTGTACCCTCCTCCTTAGCTTCAGTTTCAGTATTTGTGGGAAAATAATGGAAGATAAGTGAGGAGGATTCTAAATACACTCAAGAACTTGCAGCTGGGGTGCCAAAACCATATATATCATACTAATTGTTCTTTGGCTTGTGTGTTGGACAAGAAGAATATTTGTGTTTGGATAACACAGACCTGTGATAGACCTAGAGCCACCCAATCAAACATGCTTGAGATTCCAGCTTTGGTGTGGAAAGAACCATAGCACAGAAGTAAATTACACCTTCAGGAATCCAGAAGGGCAGGTTCAGCCATCTCCCAGCATGGACAGCATTCCATAGTGCACCCTTGCCTGTGTGCCTCTGGCCAGGTGCTGCTTTGGGAATCCTCTGGTTGGGGAGGTAACAAAAATTTATCTACTCTTTGCATTTCACACATGGTTTTGTGTCTCTTCCTGTGGCCTGCCTGTGCCAGCTCACACAGTATTTCAATTTGCTGTGGGTTTGAGCTGCTGTGTAAGTTTTGAAGCTAACATGCTTCACAAGACTGCTACTCTACAGGGCCTCTCACTACAAAGAGAGGAAAAGGACATAGAAACTAGCCAGTCCCATGCCTGAAGAAGGAATCACAAACCGTGTCTTGGCACTCCACCTCACTCAACAAATAATTAACCCATGCTGCTTTCCAGAAAAATCAGTGCTTGTACATAAGCAGTCACTTCCAAAAATTTGTTGCATATATAGCATACAGTTTTTAAACTACCAAAATATAGGCAAAGTGATTTGTTCCATCTTTTAAATGAAAGCCAGACTAATACAAAATATATTTTTTTTTACAAGTGGTTTGCAAGATGATTTTCAAAGCATAGGTTTGTGCAGTTCTCTGTAGAACTTTGATCTGTCTTCTTCAGTCTCAATGTCTTGAACTCAGCATAAACATTTTTCTCTATCTATTTATTTTTATCATCTGTTTACTTTCTTTGACACTGCTCAGTGTTGGCTATCAGCCATCTATTTCAATCTCACTGTGTTTAGAACAAAACTGGTTAAAGGGTTTCATTATTGCAGTTCCTGAAGCATTTGCTTTTGCTTCTGGTCTTCTACAAACTTAGTTATATTAACACTGCGTTATGAAAGACACCAGATGGACAGTACTGGAAAAACCACATCCTTGTTTTCAACAATGCATGCCTTAGGTCATCACATCTCTTCCTCCTTATATGAAGAAACATTATTACATTTCTTAGAAAAGGTCTACAGGGTGTAGCATGTGGAATTTTTCCCAGATTCTATAAGCAGACAGTTACATCAAGCCACAAAACAGTTTCCAAAATAAAGGTGTTTCATACTGCGAGCTAATACCAGTGGGAGAGAGTAGTCTGCCGTAAATATGTCAAAACTTGGTTTCTTCAGACTCTTACTCAAAAGCTCTCCTTCTGTTTAGACAGACATGTCTTGTGCCTGTTATTTGTCATATGTTAAATGTTGTTTTCTTCCATAGGAAAGACACAAGTTTTTTTCAAGATGAAACTTCGAAAGCCTCTTGCTAATTTTCTCTGGACCTTGAAATGAAAGATAAGAAATGGTATTGAAGAAAGACATTAGTAACATTCACAAATAAAATGAGAGAGCCATCCTCATATCAATGGAGGAAATTGCCTTACTCAGTTCTCTGTTTACTCTTTTGGCACCACTGCTGTTATTTCAGCCTGACATACCATAGTTTAAGCGCATGAAACAGTGAGGGAAAGTGAAATAGGTCTGATACTTGGCTGACATGATTCTAGTGGTTTTTCCCAGTGGAGAAGAGTAAGGATAATAAAGTGACAGTACAGGTAGGAAAAAAATGAAAAAAAAAACAACCCTGAGAAGTTGAGTTAAAATCAGTTGCTGAAAACTGAATTTCTCTCCGAGTTTCTGGCACTTGGGAACAGGAAATCTCTCATCTGACTGCTCAACTGCAGCATTTTCTGTTCAATAGTGTCCTCTAGTGACAGGGAAAGACTTTTCAAACAGGAGGTGAACATTTTTCAGCAGGTAAAAATGGGAAGAAAGTCTTGAAGCTACATGAGTCAATTTGTTAATGATCTTATTGCTACCACGGGGCTTTAGTGTTAATGTACACCTGTGCTGCACTGCAGCTAAAAAGGTGCCTTATTGATGCAGCTGCTCTTGAAAACCGAGCTGAAAATACCCATTCAAGTCTAGGGCATAGCACTGTAAGGCAGGCTCACCTGAATGGGATGAAACAAGCATCCCGCAGTTGCATAAATTTATTTAATTCTAAGACTACAACCTCTACCATGGTAAAAAAATCTGTTTCTGATTCTGCCAGATAAGATAATGACTGATACTGCACTGGAGCTAAACTCTTGCATCTTTCCTCAGGCAGCCTTTAGGCCTACAGAAAGGTGGGCATCCCCTAAACTCCATGGTCAGTACTGGAACTTACTATAATCACTGTCAGCTGAGAAGTCTAAAGTTATCTTATCAAGTTTATTTTTTAAGGAACCTTATTAATAATTTTATAATGTAGCCATAACAGCCAGCTTTTTCTTCTTTTTTCCCCTTTTGCTAATTTTTTGAACTGCCATGAGAGGAATAAGCAAAAACATTGAAAAAATTATGTAAATGACCACGTTTTTATAAACAGCTGAAAACATAAATCACTAATCTGACTTTGCTGAAATCTATATTGGTAAGTCTGGCCATTTTTTTCCCCCCTCATGTTATATTCTTCTAAACATATTACTCAAGCACATGGAATAGTGTATAGACATAAAACACAAGACTCATTTTAGAGCAGCTATTTTCTAGCTAGTTTTATGCAAAACAGATGACACTCTGGAAATTAGAGCCAATTAACCTTACCCTTATTTAAATTCCCTCCCTCCTGATACTTTGGGCTGCTCTTAAAGATTAATTTCCTACTGTTAATTCCCTTTTAGCTGTGTCATAAAAACAACCCTTTACTCTGAAGTTTGTTTCTTAAAGTGAAAAGTCTCACTCTCCTTACCAAGCTGGCTGACATTTTAAAGATTTTTATGCAGAACTCAGAAAAGATAAATTTCACTTTTTCTTCTATCTAACACGGTGAGCCAATTTCAGGTCTTCTGAAAAGTTATGAAAAAAACGGTAGAAATGTCACTAACACTATTAGTCTTTGACAAGGACAACATGGCTGAACTCCACTGCTGAGAGGACAGAGAAACCGACAGACAAACAGATATCAGCAGGTTACCTGCTGCAAAGCCTTGGGGTGGTAATGTGAGCTCCTTGTTTCTCCAGCCAGGGTCAGCAGAATGTGACGGCAGCACCACCAGTGGCAGAACTCTGCTTCCTCAGACCAGCTTCCACATGAAGTCTGGAAATGTCAGTGTAAATACACACCGAGTCCCGTCTGGCACACAGCTGGTGCCAACTGGAAAACTCAACACCAAGCAGTCCAAGCACCATTTGCAGCAAAACACACATTAAAGCATCTCCAGATGAATCCAAGGCCTGTGGAGATGAGCAGTTCTTACAGGGACTCTTCCACAAGCTCATCCCCACACTGAATCCACCACAGTTTTACTGAGCACCCAGGCCAATGTCACAGGACTCGTTTTCTGCTTCCATGGTATTGTCAAAGCATATCCCCAGCCTAGCACACAGAAACTAACCAGTCCTAACACACAGAAACACCCACGAATCACATAAAGTTCTTGTCAGGAACTATAGTGATTGTAACGCCTTGGAATGACAAGGATTAATGAGAATAAATTGAACTAGGGGAAATTTAGGCTACATATTAGGAAGAAATTGTATACTGTGAGGGGGGTGAGACACTGGAAAGGTTGTCCAGAGAAGCTGTGGGTGCCCCAGCCCTGGCAGTGTTCAAGGCCAGGCTGGATAAGGCCTTGAGCAACCTGGGATAGTGGGAGGTGTCCCTGCCCGGGCAGGGTGTTGGGACGGGATGCTCTCTGAGGCCCCTTCCAGTCCTCAACATCCTATGACTCTGCAATTCTGTGAAAGACGGGACGAGGAGGCATTGGGAAGAAGAGGGAGGATTTCCTGGCACTGTCCTCATTGCCACCCTGCTTGCTTTGAACTTTCATTTTCTCTAACCCATCTAGAGGCTTTTTCTCTCCCCCACCTTCGTGCCCCACGACAAAACAAAACGGACAAATGGCGGCGCTGATAGGAAACGGGTTTTAAAATCATGGGGATCTGGGGAGTTAGAAGGGAAATTAAGCTTAGTAGGCCCTGGGAAAATACCCTGGGAAAGTATAGGCCTTGTACTTGCTAGAACTGCACCTGTGTAGCTAGTATATGATAAATTATATAATTGTTACATGTGATGATCCTTTAGTAATTAAATATAACTACTGTTTAATCGTAAGAATAATTATGAGAAACTGTAGTCAGGGGCTTTAAAAAGATCACGAGAAACTTATGGGTGAATAAGATCAATGTATACAATAGAACAAGATAAGTTTAATAATTAACATGTAAGTTATATAACGATAGAATATAAAACACGTTCAGCTCAAAAGCCACGTCGGAGTCAGATTTGGGTCTGTACCCTTCATTCCCAGAGCCCGCAATAAAAGCACCAGCATATAACCATAGCCCGTGGTTCTGTGTGTTCCTGAGCGCTGACAGCGCCACCTGCCGGCGGGGCTGGCGTGAGGCGCTGAGGGCGGCCGGGGGAGCCCCGGCGGGCTTGAGGAGGCCTCGGCGGGGTCGGGGGAGCCTCGGCGGGGTCGGCGGAGCCACGGCGGGGTCGGGGAGGACTCCGGCTGGGTCGGGAGACCTCCGACGGAGGTTGTGGGCGGTCCGCGCCGCCTTGTCTGGAAGAAGCCGCCGAGCGCCGCCGCCGTTCCCAGCTCCTTGCCCGCCCCCCTGGCCGCCGCACAAGGGCCGGCGCCGGCGGCAGAGCCAGCGGCGGCAGAGCGCCTTTCCTCGGCAGCGCTGTCCTTACTTCCAGCGCACGTTTCTCGCAGTGTTGCTGCCATACACCTTTCATACGTCTTTTTTTTCTCCACTCTGTGGTAAGAACGTGCGAGAGGCTGAGCAAGGATGATGTGGAGGATGACGGGGTTAAAGCCAGCCAGGGCCAGCTGGGATGGGGAGAACACAAGTGACCGTGTGCAAGGGGGTTGTGACAATAGGAGGCAGATTGTCAGTCCCACAGGGAAGAGTGCAAGGGCAGACAGGGAAGGGAAAGCCCCGCAGACACTCTTTTTCTAGGTACCGTTTCCTTCCACAGATGAAATCTAATTCCTCATCAACCTGAAACTGAAACCCTTCTAAATCCCAGCAGTTCTTTACCATTCTAATCCCCAAACCTCATTTTAGAGAGAATCTCCTCCTCCTAGAGAATGTTCTCATTCCACTACAACAGTGAACTGAATTTCCAGGTCCTCTATTCTGTTCCCACATAATTTCCTCATCTATTTTCCATCAGAAATCAGCCTTTTGACTCCTTAACTGACTTCTTCACAGGCAGCATTGCACAAAAGATAGGAACACAATCTTGTCAAAATGCTTTCTTAACCAAAGGGACTGTGAATTTTCCAGTGCTGGCTTTAAGGAGTCACAGCTGAAGTGGGAGCATGACATTGCTGTTTTTGCAAGTGGTTGATACATACTCTCTTACACATATCAACAGATAGTTTCCCCTAACTATATTCCCTTAACAGATAGTTTCAAAGAAGGCAACTCATAAAATTCAGCCTTTGATCTCATTTGGCCATGTCCTTTTCATACCTTAGATGAGTGATCCTATGGGGTGATTCTAAGCCTGTTGAGTCTCTGCACCTTCATGACTTCAACACAATTCCAAATTAATATAGGTCTGCTATTAAATTGTCCATGTCATACCGGGTTTTTTGGTTTGGGTTTTTTTCCAACAGCCCTATTTGCAACAAGAGATATAAGATAGTGGAAGTAGAGTTAAAGAAAAAAATGAAACAGAAGTTATAAAAGGAAATAAAGTTCACTGTTTGGTACTGACATAACATGTTTTGTAAGTTAAGGATTCACTAAACTCTCAGTCTGTTGGTGGGAATCACAGTACCTGTTTCTCCCACATTCCTCTTTGCTGTTTCACAATTTTACCATAACTAATCCAATTTCTGATATTTCTGCACTAATTATAGTCTCCCATGCAAATGAGATTCATTTTAATAACATATTAAGTTATATATATTTAATAACATAAAGTAAGTTGTCAACTTTGATAAAGTTAGAGATCTGGAAGTAGCCATACAAGAGTCCCCTTCAGCTCCCAGAAGGAAACCCAGGCACAGCCACACAGAGCAGATTGTTCAGTGCGCTATCCCACTTCTCTGTGTGTGCAGAGGAGACTCCTTCCCCTCTTTATCAACTCAGTGCAAGGGAGCACTACACACTCGTCCTTGCCTGGTTTTTACTTTGCAATGATAGCACTGGCTACATATGATGCAAAGATGAAATTTGGAATGTCTAGGATTTGCTGCTATTTCTAGTTGAAATGGTTACACAGTAAAGGATTCAAGATTAATCTGCTTGAAATGCTAGAGATGTTAAGTGACAAGAAGCTGGGAACAATGATTTAGAAATGGCAGCTCAATTATGCAGCTTGGAGAAAAACAAGCAAAGACTGAAATTGAGATTAAAAGCCTTTAATTCGTTCTATTTTGAACTGAAATTTTGATAACATTCATTTCCTGGTGAACAGCCAGGCTCAGCTGCGAATAGTGCTGTCTAACGAGCAGTCTGAAGGCAGTTAACAAGGGAGATGAGGCACTCACTGTGCTTCAGAGGCTTTAGGCAATTGCAGGAGGGAGACAGGAGAGGAAGAACAATCTCCTTGAGAGATTCTTCACATAGCTTTGCCAAATGAGCAAGTCCAAATGTTCCCATGAAGCAGGAGCTAACTGAGAATTTCATTCTCTCTGTTTGTACAGGAAGAAGGCCATACCACAGCTATAGACATGAATAGTCATGATAAATGCCCACACCAGATTAGCTCCCTCTACATTTGAGAGGATGAGGCTTAGTTTGTGTCAGCTGTGTCAGCTGTGTCAGCTGAGTTTGTTTGCTCATTCTTCAAGGTTAGGCCTGAACAGCATTGACTTTTTGAGCTTTGCCAAGTTTGCCCTCAAGAGAAGACTCATATTCCATATGTGGAGCAAGCATCTGAGTGCAGGCCACCTATGTAGCCTGCCCATACTTTGATGATTTGGGCAACCAGCTCTAGGTGAACCTATCTGAACAGAGACTTCTAACTAGATGGCTTCCAGTTGTGCCTTCCAACCTCAATCATTATTCTATACCTCATGCACAACTTACAGAATTATATATTGGGTCAGGTTGGAAGGAGCCACAGTGTATCATCTGTTCAAACCTCCCTGCTTGAACAGGGTCATCCCAGAGCAAATGGCACAGGGTTGTGCCCAGACAGCTCTTGAATACTTCCACTGAGGGAGACTCCACACCCTCTCTGGGAAATCTGTTCCAGTGCTTGATCACTTACCTGCGTGGGAAAGAAATTCTTCCTCATATTCCTGTGCATCAGTTTCTACCTGTTGCCTCTTGTCCTATTGCTTGGCATCGCCAAAAAGATTCTGGCTCCATCCTCTTGACACATTTCCTTCCAGTACTTATGGTGGTGGGCTGACACTGGCTGGGTACCAGACACCCACCAAAGCCATTCTCTCACTCCCCTCCACAGCTGGACAGAGGAGAGAACATACAACAAAGTGTTCATGCGTTGAGATAAGGACTGGGGGAGATCACTCACCAAATACCATTATGGACAAAACAGGCTTGAATTAGAGATATTAAATGAATTTGTTGCTAACCAAATTAGAGCAGGACAATGAGAATAAAAATAAGATCTTAAAAAACAACTTGCCCCCATTTCTCCCTCCCTCCCAGCTTTACCTCCTCCCCTGCAGCAACTCAGAGAGACAAGGAATGAGTGTTAAGATCAGCTCATCACACATTGTTTCTACCACTGCTCAGGGAGAAAAGTCTGCAATTACACCTGCACAATATTTTTTTTACACCTGCACAATATTTTTTTTAAATTCTTCTTTTTAAGTATGTTGTCATAGAGGTATTACCATAATTTCTAATTTTCCCAGCCTTTTCCAGCAGCACATCTGTCTTGAAGCCACAAGGGATTGGTTCTGCTGGACATGAAGGAAGCTTCCAGCATCTCACAGAAGCCACCTGTAGCCCCCTGCTAGCAAACCTGGCCATGCAAACCCAGTACTCTTACATTCACTGATGAGGTCCCCTCTCAGTTGTCTCTTCTCGAGGCTGAACATACACAGCTCCTTCAGCCTTTGCTCATAAGAGAGATGCACCCGTCCTTTAATCAACCATTGATTCCACTCCACGATCTCCATGTCTCTCTTGTCCTCAGGAGTCCAGAACTGGACGCAGCACTCCAGATGCAGCCTCACCAGAGCTGAACAGAAGGGCAGGATCACCTCCCTCAACCTGCTGGCAATGCTTTTACTAAAGCACCCAAATCCAGTGCCTATTTCTCTATTGCTTTTATAATTCTCATATGTTACTGAAAGCAGTATTCAAAGCAAGCATGCACACACACATATATTAAGAAAAAACACAACTGATACTGTTACATTTTACTTTCTGATAAAAATGACTATCCCAAGATATTCTAAATGTTGCATATTTTATCCCATTTACAAACAAGCCAGCTACCTTCTCCCCAGGAATACTTTACTCCTCTAATGTAAGATAGTATTTTAACTTTCTTTCAAGATAGTTTAGAATAGGAGCCGTATTTGAACACCTCAAGTTACAGTACCTCAGAGCATGGAGAAGTAGTACCTCAGCGGTTTGATTTAAGGAGCTGCCTTCTAATAGGAACATAGAAATGACCAGCTGAGGCATTCCTAATAAATCTATTACCTTAGATGTTCTTTATTTCACAAAGGGAGAAACTGAAGCACAGAAAAATCCATTAGTAATGTGTCAATCATTAATCAATGAGTCAGAATAAAGAAAAGGAAAGGAAGGATATCAGGAAAATCTATATGGCTGAAAAGAGTGAGAGAACAAAGAGATGGGAAAAGTCTGGCTGAAAGGCTTATAGTGATCTTCATGTGTACTTACCCATTTAAATGCACAGCAACAGCACACTTAGAGCTGAAAAATTTGGTACCTGTGTTTCTAACTGACTGGAAAGAAGTGATTCTGCTTTCCTTGAGTCACTCCTAAATCACTTTGTTTGGATGTATGGGGTGGAAACAAACAAGCAAACAGAAAATAACTGCAAAACACATAAGTTCCTTGATAGCACCTAGAAAATAAGCTGTTCATGGTTCTTAGCTAAATTCACTGAGAATGGTCCTGATTTTTGTTGCTGTTTTTTTCTGTTCCTTCCTACATAACTGCAGCCAGATTTTTAACCCTTAAAGTTCTACATGTGTTCCAGCAGTAGCATGCATCTAAGACTTCTCTTTGTAACATTCTTATGCATTTCAGATAAAGTGTGCAAAACCAGCAGCATCCAGTCAGAATTCCCCATCTGCAGGTGCCAGTAGCAGCATGTAGCCATCATTTTACACAGAATGAAATGGTCACAGAAAGCTGTAGAGACATATACCACACCCAGCAAGGAACAAATTGAAAGCATCAACAAGAAGGCAATGAATAAAGAAGAAACCGAACTGATACCACTTGGAGTCCTTTTCTTTTAAATCAGAAAGATATAACACTTATGACTAGGAGAATAGGAATATAAGGAAAATATTTTTCCATATATAGGGAGTAGACTGTGGAGCTAATAAAAGAAAGTTATTAGGGAGACACACAATCAGTAAAGCTGCACAAAAAAACAGTTCCCCTTCTATGAAAATCCCTACAATTTTTCGGTTTTCCTTCCTAAATCACCATAAATCAAAATCTAAAATGCATTCACAAATTAAGCAAATGCAAAAAATCCTGTCTAGACAAAGAGATTCTGTTTCGATCATTATGAAGGTCATTTTTTTTAGAAATCGCTTAATTTTATAAAGGAAAAATTAGTTGTCAAAAAGAAACTGGATTTGTTTATTTTTTTTTTTCAGAAGACTAAGAGAGATGTCTCATAAAAAATGAGACTAAACCTTTCCCACAAGCAGGCTTTTTCTGAAAAAAAAAACAAAACAAAAACATTTTTGAGTGAGGAAAAGAGCCACTGAAAATTCTGAAGCATCCATAGCATTTTAATAACCTCTTCCATATCTCAGACTATAGTAAAGAGCTGTTATGAACTGGTAGACAGAAATTTTTTCTATGGGTTCTCTCTTTCCCCTTTTAGCCACGATGTATTTCTTGTATAACAGCTGTTGTAAAGGCATTTCTGGACATTCACACACATGAAAGAGAGCAAACTAGAGGTGGAATTTACTCTTTTTTTTCCTCCCAAATTTGGCATCAATGAAATTAAGTCAAATAAAATGTTAATGCAACTTTGATAAAAACTACAACACAAATTGCTACAAATTAGTGATTATGGTAATAAAAAAAAAATAAAATAAAAAAAACCACCCAAACCTGGAGCCAAAGTAAAAAACTCAGCTGGAACCAACTGGAGAGACACAAACCCTATAAATGCCGGTTTTCTCTGTCCTTCTTAGGTTTGATATGAACAATGAATATATTACCCTACAGCTTGACTATATTCCATCTGTGGATTATAGTCTCATAAAACAGTTCCATCAGCATCATGATGTCTTTCTTCTGGTGTACCCAGAATAAACAGTATTCAGAAGAAGACACTGAACTACTCATTAAACTACTCTCAATCTATTTCATATTGTAATAATGAAATTCCTCCAAGAAAAACATGTTCGTCTTCATTGCAAGTGTTCATCAGCAAGGAGCAGACAGTCGCTGAAATGCAATTTACAATAAAAAGAATCAAAGTGGTTAATTAGGGTATGCATCAACCCTTTAGTGGATGTAATAAAGAAACATGCAGAGCAAACTAATAAAAAAATCCTCGGTTGATGCATATAATTCCTTGTTAAATTTTTTAGTTATACATGAAATATAGGGAACTGTAGTCAAAATTGTATTAGCAATTCAAACTCCAGTCACAAACTGTATCCCAGCTGTCTACAAGAGGGAGAAAGGATTTCAGTTTGCATTGTCAGATTTTCTTTAGAGGATAGAAAAGCATAAATTGTGATCTTTCTTATGGTCATCAGAAACAGTCAACAATTCAACAGATTGCTTATTTTGATCTTTATGAGCAGCAGGCAGTCTGAGAATGGAGTAGCAGGATGGCAAATCAAAGCCAGGAGGATAGAGAATAAACAACTCAAAATGACAGAAGTGGAATAGATGTGTTGTCTAACCTGGTCTTCTGTGAGAAGATGACCCCCTTAGTGGATGCGAGAAGGGCTGTGGGTGTTGTCTACACAGAGTTCAGTAAAGCCTTTGGCACCATTTCCTACCACATTTCCCTGGAGGAACTGGCTGTTCATGGCCTGGATGGGTGTGCTCTTTGCTGGGTAAAAACCTGGCTGGATGGCCAGAGAATGGTGGTGAATGGAGCTAAATCCAGCTGGTGGCCAGTCACAAGTGGTGTTCCCCAGGGTTCAGTACTGGGGCCTGTCCAATATCTTTATTGAGGATCTGCATGGGGGGACTGGAGGCACCCTCAGTCAATTTGCAAATGACCCCAAGCTGGCTGGGAGTGTTGATCTGCTGGAGGGTAAAAAGGCTCTGCAGAGGGATCTCAACAGCCTGGATTGATGGGCTGACACTAATTGTATGAGTTGCAACACGGCCAAGTGCCAGGTCCTGTACTTGGGTCACAACAACCCCTGGCATCTCTTCAGATTTGAGGAAAAGTGGCTGGAAAGCAGCCTGGTGGGAAAAGGACGTGGGAGTACTGGTTGACAGCAGCAGAACATGAGCCAGGGTGTGCCCAGCTGACCACAAAGGCCAGTGACATCCTGGCCTGGATCAGCACTAGTGTGGCCATCAGGACCAGGGCAGTGACTGTCTCCATGTACTCAGCACTGGCAAGGTCAGTTTTGGGGCCTCTCACTGCAGCATGTTTTGACATTGAAGTACTGGAATATTTCCAAGGGCAACAAGGCTGGGGAAAAGTCTGGAGCACAAGTCTTATGAGGAGTGGCTGAGGGAGCTGGAGTTGTCTAACCTGTGGAAGAGGAATCTGCAATGGGGGCCAGATCTTATTGCTCTCTACAACCAAAGTGGTTGTAGCAAGGTGAGAGTCAGACTCTCAGTTACATTTATAAGCAACAAGAGATAGGACAACAGGAAATGTCCTAAAATTGCACCAGGGGAGGTTTAGACTTGATATTAGAAAAAATCTTTTTGCTGAAAAGGTTGTCAAATATTGGAGCAGGCTTCCTAGGGAAGTAGTTGAGTCCTGCTGCTGCAGGTATTTGAAAAGATGTGTAGTTGTGGCACTTAGGGATGTGGTTTTGTGGTGGACTTGGCATTGTTGGGTTAATGGTTGAACTCCATGATTTTCTTTTTCAACCAAAATGATTTTATGCTTCTGTGTTCCATATTTTGCTCATTTATGGCTAAATCTAAAGCTACGTCAGTGATTCCTTAGCATTTTCTAACCCAAGCATTTAGAGACAAGGACTGATGAAGTATTGTGTTACAGGGTCATATAACAAAGAAATGTTTAAATGTTTTAGTCCAGAGCCCTTCTGTTGCAGTGCAATGGTGTAACAAGTATTTACCCAAGACAGCCCACAGGTCTACCTCTTCTGCACAATGTGACACAAGCTGAAGGCGGTAGCAGAAGATCAAAAGTCACCTGCAACACATCACAAGAAGAAAATTATTAAATTCCTAGGTTGTCTCAGGATGTACGTGACACCCTTCTGTTACCTAGGAAAACATAAACCACATTGAATCATCCCTGACCTCCTGACCTGGGAAGACTTCCTCCTGCCTTCAGATCTAGTGATTAATTTAATCCTGACTCTATAAATGCAGTACGTCAGCCAGGCACTTCCCAGCATCCTGTCTTGCAACCACATCAGAAAGCTGACTTACATTTCCAGGAAAAAGAAGGGGAACGTCTCCTTGCCCTGCCAGCTGTGCCCTGATGTTCCAGATCACTGTGGTGCAAATGGAATGCAAACAAACAGCAAGGCCACATCCTTCCAGAACATCTGAGGCTTCACCTGCTAACTCCTGTAATTACACTAACCTGCCTTGCAAATACCTTTTACTGGTGACTCAGTGCTATTTTATGGTCAGACAAAACCTTCAAGTGTCTTTTTGCCACCTTTTCCTATTATAGTCTAAAGTTTACTGCAAAACTTTCCTTTTGAAGTCCGTAAGAACATGTCTTTGAACAATGCACCCTCACATTTCTATCCTTTTCATAGCATTAAACTATCTCTGTTTTTATTATTCCAGGGGACAAGGGCATCTGTTTCTTTCTCACTATTGATGGAGCCATGCTTTGACTGTCAAGAGCAATAAGCTTTAGTGTCTGTGGCCTCCATAAGCACAGACCTGTCCCTTTCTGCAGGGATGTTAATGGATATTGTGTCCCGTAGCATTTTCAGTCCTTCAAACAATAGGTCCCTGCAAGCAATAGTAATGGAGAGAAACAACAGAAGAGTGAAAACAAATGAGAAATAAATTGTTTATAGTAGCAGAGGGATTGGGGGGGGGGGGGGGGCAGTTCTTAAAGTTTTTACTTTGTGACTATTCCTCATTAAATTTCCCAAACTCTGCATTAAATTTTCGAAAGCTAAAAAGGCAACCCGTTTCAGCCATTTGTGGAGGAGTTAAAATCAGACAAAATGTTGTAATTATTTTTTCACAACATGGTGTATTGCCATCTTGTGGCTGGTTTACCTATACTGCGCTTAAAATGCAAATAAGTGCAGTTTTCTGTTTGCAATCTTATGTAAGTATAACCATGTAAGAAATGTAAGGGACATTGATTGCAAGTGAATGAAGTATCACATAAACTGAAAGCTCAGATAACCTTAGTAACATTCCATCAACTATTGTCATATATGTGTGGCTGCTGTTTTTCTCAACTGTAACTTGTGTATTAATTGCTAATACTTGTAACTTGTATATTAATTGCTTCACTTATGTTCTTCTTTCTTATTTTTTTGCATCATGTTTAATTAAATGCAGTTCAGTGACATTTTTTCTTATTTTTGCCTTTTATTACATTTTGTATTTGATTCTGAAAATAAAGACTCCTCTAATCAGATTCTATGAAATTGTTGAAGTAAATTCAGCTGGAACTTTGATTTGACCAACGAGTAAAATAATTATCTAAACAAGCATCAACAAAATGCAAAGATAAAAGCTATATTGCAACATAAGTGTGTTAGTTACATATTTATATGTCCTGCTCAATAGAATGATTCTTTCCTTAGGTATATCTCCAGAATACCCTCCTGAATACCCACATAATAAATATCTGCACAGAAAATTAAATACAGTAAAGGGAAGCGATCTCTGCTCAGTAATATACATCAGCCCAAGACTTGGCCTCCTGAACAGCAGTAGACTTGGGCTGGCACTTTATTGCTTTCCTGGATAAAGGAAAAGCTCATAAAGAGATCTGTGTTGATTATGAAACTGTCTTGCTTTAGTGACAGTGAGAAGAATAAATGACAAAGTGACCCTTAGTGGTTTCATCATTCTTTTGATCTCACTCTCTTTCATAAAGATGTAAATCAGATATGACAAAAGCAAGAGAAAAAGCAGTGGAATCAAGTGAAGTTACACTGGTAATAGATAAACGTTAAAACAAGGTAATCGGTCTCAGCAGTTTCTCTTAGAAAATCTTCTGTATTTTTAAGCTTTTCACACTTATTCTTATTTTGCCTGAATCTGAGTGTTTATTATTTAAGAAACCTGAATTTTCTTCTGTCTGAAGAAGATGACACCCTTATTTGACCAGCTGCTTCCAAAGGTGGCTGAAGCAACTTCCCATTAAAAGAGTTAAGAATAATCACATACCTTCAGTGTTTGCATGGGGATTTCTGGGGGGAAAATAATAATTAAGACTAACCAAAAACACCCCCCAAATCCAAGCTCCATCTTTCCTGTGGTCCGCTCCACAGTTTTGGCCAACTGTTTCCGAGCAGAAACAAGAAGGACCAATTTTCATAGGCTTCCACATGGGAAAGATTAACAGATGGCAGAACATGACCTGGCATCAACTAATGTTCCCCATTGATAACCATTGATACCAGCATGTACTTCCTAGAGCAGTTCTTAGACAGTCCTGCAGTTGCAGCACACAAAGCTCACACTAAGCACAAGATCATCCAGAAAAACACTGATCTTCACAGAAATCTGAGATGAATCGCTTCCTTTTTATAGTCCTCTGCCCTCCATTTGGCTTCTATGGGAGATTGGAGCAGAGAAACAATCACAATGTTCATTTGCTGGGAAGGAGAGGAAAAACGTGGAACTGGTTTTCAGCCATAGTTTCTCATTCAATTGTGTCACTTACAGCAGTTTAAACAATCCCAGGCCTCCTTCCTCACACTCTCTTCCTCATGTTTGTGGTGCAATGCAAGTGATTTTGTCCCTAACTCTAACCAACAACTGTCCTGTCTAAAAAATAACCTGCCAAAATGAACTTTGCTATTTTGTACCTGGTCCCTTACATAATTCTTTGCTCACCTACATGGGCAGTAGAAGAGAGAGAAGAGGTAATCCTGCAGCAATTAGCCATGGGAGCAGTGAGTGGGTGGCAGGTAGAACGTGCTTGCTTTCATGCTGAGTTCCTGAAATGTACATCAAGTTTCATCTATAGAGTCCTTCTTCCTTTTTCAGAAAGCATTACCATTTTCAGGAAGCATTAAGCTTTCAGAAAGCTGTCTCTTGAAGAGCTCAGGCCAATTAGGACTGTGTACTGCAATTTGGGCAATACAGAGATTTGGGCAATATAGACATTTTCTATACATAAATAGGAATTTCAAAATTGCCTTGGAACTTTTCTCTAATGGATTTGAATGTCTGTTTTGAAGTGTAACTGTACTTGTGTAACAATTCCCAGGGTATTAACTCTATTGCCTGAACAGAGCAAATCCAGGTCCTTCCATGCTAAAAACACAAGTCCCACAGGATTGCCAGTTCTCCCTAGATAAGCAATTAATTGAGCAGGTAGCAGCAGCAGACACTGATGTGCCCACACAGTGGGTTGTGTTCTACATAACCAACCTCTAAATTTCACTCTCAACACTTCAGATGATGAGAAGGGGAGGTGAAGCAGTTGGCCAGACTGAATTAACTTGTCTGTGTTCCAGGTGAACCCCTGATTGCTGGTATTAATAAAACATGCAGCAGAAGGTGGCCCTCAAATTCTAACTTGACTTATTTTTTGATAGTCTGCAAATAGAAAGGCCCTGGTCTAGGCAAGAAGACAACTCATCAGCCTCAAAAATGAGCTAAACTATGATTCATATTTTTTTCACCTATGCTGTGAAATCCAAACCAGTTGGCAAAATGGATCAGCCACTAGAGTTGAACAGAGCATGGCTGGGGCCCTGCAGTTATGTTCAGCTATGAGTTGAGCTGGGAGGCATTATGTATTTCAGGTCCAAGTACAAGATGATGACACTTGACATTTCCTAGAAGCTGACACCTGCAGGTAGTGGCAGAGCAACTGGCTGTGATGCTGCAGTACTGTCAGTGCTGCCAGTCCTAACTTAGTACAGAGTGACTGCAACTGCCCAGAGGTTTGTTCCTGTTCTGTTTCTGCATTTCTGCTTTGTATTTAAAGCAAACACTCCTCCATATATAACTGCAAGTAGGGTGTCCCAGGAGCTGCAGGAAGCCCTGAGAGGAGTGTCTCGGGACACATAAGAATTGTCATCAATGATACAAGAAAATTCAAAGGAAAATGTGAATGTGAAGTGCATGTCTTTTAAAGATGTCTCATTGGAAAAAATGTGCCTTCATCTGGAGTTCTGATTTCTGTCCAGAGAGTCAATCACTACATACTATATCTGGATAATATAAATGCCTTCCTCAATAGATTAACTCTTGACTACTGTTTTTGGTGGTGGTTTTTTACTTTGAACCATATTAAAGGAAGAGAGGGTATTGATTAGACCTGGCAGGTGGTAAAGGAATTTATCCAGGCTGCAACCTCTTCAAGTCCAGCCAGTTTCAGCTTTCCTGTTTTAAAAGCATTAACCATTTGCTCTGTGCCTGGAAGTCAGGGAAGAGAAACCATGGAATGCAATGAAATTACTTCTTGGGAGGCAAGTGGAAGGAGAAAAGGGGTTTAGTAATGACTTCGGAGTGGTTGCCGCATCATTTCTGATGCATATATGAAGTTAAGCACCTTGGAAAATGCTGTACATATCCTCTGTAGAATGCAGTGTTGAAGCTCTCTCGAGAAAATTGCGTACACTAAAATCAGACCTGAACAGCATCCAAATCACATAGACTGGGAGAGGAAATATCACATAAGGAAAATAGAAGAAAAAGCACCTAAATAAGGGGTTTAATTCAAAATCATTCTTGAAAAGTAAAGCTACTGGAAAACAAGGAAAAATATCATAGACTGCAATCTCAAGGTTTTCATTAAAAGAAAATTGGAGATCATAAAAGCATTTTTTAGGAATCAGAGAATATCTGTGTTAGTAGTACTGTTAAAACATTAAAAATGAAAATAATTTTCAATTATGGGCATTTATAATGCTGTACTTATATGTAACACTTTTTAGAAATACTGAAACTGATTTTGGGTGCATTAATCCGAGCATCTGAAATTTCCTTGCAACACCTCCTGAATTCAGTGGGGTGTTTCTGAGCTTCCTCAGATGTTACTTCGGCCTTGAAAAGAAAATCCTGAAAACAGCAGAATATTTTATATATAAAGATTGTTGAATCAAGAGCAGAAGACAGGCATCACAGTGTTTTGGCTTAAGTGTAGAAATTCACTTTTCCCAAGATCAAGTCTGGCAAGGCAGCTGTAAAACTCTGTTGCTTCTAACAAACTCCCCTGATACCTCCAATGAAAAGTTCTTATTTTTTCAACATTTTCTTGATGTATACTTTATGCTAAGATTCTGCTGATAAAACGGTTGCGGAACAGATGCAGATTTGCTCATGGTACACTGGAAGGGATGAAGTGACAACACACTGGTTCCCACAAAGATTTTGCACCCAAATTATGTTTGTCACTTTATATTCCATATCCTTCATCCCACCACTTCTGCCTAGATGATGCATTGGACTCAATTCCTGCTCCAATGATGTGTGTCCTGGCTTTAGCTGCAGTGCAGAAGAATCCATGAGCACCTGCCACTTTTCTTAGATTAGGGTTGCAAAATCTACCATGTTACATGGCCTTGATTGTCATTCAGTGTGAACAGAACTCCATTATAATCTATACTTACAATTATTATAAATTGGTTATGATAAACAAAGCTGTGAAATAAAAGGTTAGTTTTATATTATTTGTCTGCTTCTTGAAACAGCACTTACTGCTGCTAGAATTCCATGTTTATCACATCCCACAGGCTGCCAAGCCAAATCTGCCCTAGTTTGAAAGAAATTATAAATTTAAATTGGTTTATGCCAGTCCTGACAACTTCACCAGTAATCTAAAAGCCTATGTGGTTGGCAGCATCACCAGGAAGAGAGGTTTTTAAAGGTTTGGAATAGGAATCAAGTGAACAGGGCTGTAGGTACTAGATAATGCACAAAGGACACTCATCCTTCCTCTGCTGAATGTTAATGGATGGGGGGGAACATGTAAGGATGATAATCATTGGAAGCTGCAGACGTGATTCCGGAGAGATAAATGGATTTTGATTAAATATCAGCGTGCATTTTCTCGTTTTTATTTCATCGTACTGTTCAACACAGAATGACCCTTTGGGTGCAATCCCAAACCCTGCTGAATATTGCCATCAGTTCAGTAGACTCAGTATGACACTTTCTAAATCACTTGATTTCCTTCAGAAGAATGCAGGCAGTAAGAACAATTTTTGACACCTTGGTGAAGTCATGAGTATCTCTAGTCACACTCAAATGGAGTTCCTTGAGGCTGTATGTCCATTTCATTTTAGCAAAACAAATTGATTTCTGGAATGCAATAAGAAGAGGTTAACACTTAGCTCCAACTCTGCATGCTAATATCAGTCAAAGAAAAATCCACGTCTGTAGACAAAAATATAAACAATAAATATTGAGGGGTTTTTTAATTACTTCATTAAGCCATCCTAATTATACCATTATAATGTAAACAATATTTATGGAATAAGCTATTCAGGACACAGTCAGATCTGAAGCCCTTCCACTGTCTCCAGTCACAGTCAGGGACAAAAGTTACACTTAAGATCTAACTCCCCTGAAGATATCATGATCCACTGCCCAGTCATCCTATAAGAAAGCTGCATGTCTGCCCTCAGATTACTAGAGTTCCTTACCTTAGTTTTTAACAGACTGTACCTTTAGGAAAGGAATGCATCTGAGTCTGTTGTATTCACTGCAGCCTTTAAATGCCCAGGACTGTGCATAGGGACTGTGGGTGGAGGGAGAGGGGAAAGTCCATCCTACAGTCCCTGGGAATTCATCCTCCTGCTGCTTTGCAGTACAGCCCCAGCAGTCCCTGTTCTCTGAGCTCTTTGTGCCCCAAGTGCAGCCCCTTTCAACCAAGTCCAGGGGTTTTGATGTGATACTGAAGTAGGGCCACTAACCCAGAACCCACCTCAGCTAAGGCCTCTCTGCCTTCACAATGATGTTAAACTAAAAAGAGAAATAAATTACACCTGTTTCCCCAAGTCAAATGGCTTTCCCATGATAGAGATCTATGTTGCTACATCTTGGTGGCCTTTCAGTGGAGTTCTTTGCCATCTCTTATGCCAGGCTTATATCCAAGGAAATGTACAACTGCTCCCTTCTCAGCTCAAGCTTCCTAGCCCATGGTACAAACATCCTCCATGGTGCTGACCTCCTCCAATGTGTTTCTCTTTGGCTATTCCTCAGTCTCTTTCTGCACTTAAAAACACAAAAACTGCCACACTACATCAGGTTAAATGCCAGTTTAGCCCAGAACATGGACTCAACAGCACTTATTAGCCAGTATGTCAGGTAACAGAGGTATTCCATGATATAATAGAAGTACAGTGATAAAATAAATGCAGCTTTCCAGCAATTAGCTCTTTAAGAGCTGATATTTGGGAACTTTTACTGGACCACAATACTCAGAAAGTTGTTAATTTTTATATCATCTAATATCTGCTTTTTAATGCTTTTGGCCTTTTCTTGAAAAAAGTGTTATGACAGTTTTGAATATTGTAAAAATACTTCCTTTTGTTTTTGGGGGGGGGTTTTAATTCATTGTTGATAATATCATTTGATAGCTCCTCAGCCCCACAGACAAAAGAATTGCATGTAAGAATTCCCAGTTCACCTTCCCTAAACCATTTATAGTACTACAGTTTTTTTATCATATTACCTTCTCTTCCATCTCTTTTTCAGACTGGAAAGCTGAAGTCTGTCTTTGCTGTTGTGAATCTTCAATCACCTTGCAGCCCTTCTCTTTCTCATCCCCAGCTTTCTTTACCTGCTTTGAGGCTGCTGGGGAAGAACTGTACACTCCTTCAAGATGTGGAAGCACTGAATTTATGCAGTGACACAAGAACATTTCCTGGGTTTACTCCATCCCTTTCTCAAAAATTCATAGTGTTTCATTTGTTCTTTTGACCTCCCATGGGTATGGATCAGATGTTTCCAGAAATCTATTCACAGTCACTCCAAAATTTATTTCCTGGATAGTAATAGCTAATTTAGAACCTGTTAATATATATGACTCATTTGAGTAATTTTTATTCCATTTGCATTACTTTGCACTTATGAGCATTCATTTTCATTTGTCATTTTATTATCTAGTTAAACAGTATTGAGAGATTCTGCTACATCTCTTTGCAGTCAGCTTTAGATTAGACTGTTCTGAATAATTTGTTGTCAGCTGCAATCATCTCAATGCAGTATTTATTCCCTTTTCCAGCTCTTTCCAGCACTCATACTTTCTATTCTCTGCACCACACACAGATTTTTCTAGAACATGGTCATCACCCCCTTCTTAGTCCTTTTCTAGGCTTCCTCCTCAGAACACCATGAAAAAAAAGATGCTCCTGAGTCTCCCATTCAGTTAGCACATCTACAATAGGCTGTCTGTGTGGGATTCATCCCACCTAACTTTAGATGGTGACATCTATTTCTAAGCCAAGTTCTCTCTATAATCAAATAGAGAGGGAATAGACAGTGCTACAGTGGAAGTGATCCAGCTCTAATGTAAATGTCTAAAATGCATCAGATGATTCATGTCCTAAAAGTGTTTATTTCTCCTCATTGATTCCAAGGGAGTCTACAGTGAGTGGAACAGATGCAGATTATCTACGTCAGAGGCAGAGACATCCTAAATTAGGTGAGAAAAATCTTCCTTTTCCCACGCAGATCTCACTGGGCTGCAGCTACGTATTTTTTCTGATGGACTAAAATCCAAGAATCACATTCTTTAAAGACCTCAGAGCTGGAATAGGGGAGGACTGGGCTTACCAGAAGTCTACAGGGCAGCATGTTTGTGATTTCCCACACAGGGAAAATGCAACTCCCTTTGCCCTGTATGCCACGTGTAGCCAGGGGCTGGTCCAGCTGGATGGAGGCTTCCTAGAGCAGAGAGGGCATAGCTGTGCACAGGCAATGTTTCACATGGCCTGTCCCCCATTCCTGCATTATCCTGGCTCCAGAATACCATAATGTCACCACAGTTACTATCAAGAATGCTTTGACTTTCTGCTTTTTCCTTGGAAACATGGTTTGCAGAAATCATTGCATCATTTCTGTACTATCGTATCTTCCACAGAAAGAAATTGTATTTGTGTGCTTCAGTTTCTCTGCCTCATCTTACTCACCATCCTTTCCATTCCAAATCACCTGTCACAGCAATCAAGAGTCATGCCTGGCAGAGCATCATTCACTTACAGCTTTCAGCTTGTTCCCTCCAGAAGTTAATGGTAAAAGCTACATTTCTAAAAAAGCAATGTTCCCACAACAGTCCACTGAGGGAGCTAATATAATCCTGAGACACTTGGTAAAGTTACCTCTGAGATCTGTAATAATACAAAGGAAGAGTGCTGAAGTCATGATATACAAAAAAAAAAAAAAAGTATTCTAAAAAATCTTATTTCTTTTCCTTTATGCAATATTCACCAGGGTACAAATATCCAGGGAGAATCTTGTTCTAAAGCTTTAAAATGTTACTGCAAATTAATGTGCACTGGCTAATACCCTTTAACAACTGAACTAGTCTGAAAACATAGCCTATAAAAATACTTGCTCCTCTGGCAAGGAAATATTCACAAAACACAGTCTTTAAAAAGTCTTTAAAATTAGAATTATTTCTTTTATCTCCAATTAGACTACAAGGCAATCTTCTGACCCTAGCTTGGATTAAATACTGTCTGAGGTAAGAGCAATGAAGCCATAAGTATAGTACACAGACAATACAATTGCTTACCTCAGGAGAAACGGAAATACTAAAGACAGTAACAACACAAACTTTTATTCTCTTTTATTTTATTATAATCTTCTTCACTACAGGTGAATTAGGAAGACCCATATCCTCTCCAGACAGAAACCACTGGACATGATGTTTGGCTTGGAATTCTTGCCCAGAGACTGGTGAGTAATGCCAGCCCAGGAATGGCAAAGGAGAGCAGCTATTCTCCCAAAAGAAAGCTTGAACCAAGAGAGGGCACAGCAAAGACTATTTAAGACTATTCCATGATGAAAAGGACAGAATATAATTAATCTCATTAATTAATTTTTAACCTAATATTTAACACAGACGTCCTGTATGGTTTTCCACATGAGCAATGGGAGAGACTTTTCCAAATTGCTTATATACTCCCAGAAACCATCAAAACAACAAGATAGAAAGCATTTGAATTCAGTGTAAAGCCCTACCAAATGCCTGATAACTAAAACTTGAAGAAACTGTGACAGGGAGATGGAGGCTAAGCTAATATAATAAGGTATATAAAGAAAAATCACGATTGCTGTAATAAATTGTTACTGTATCAAGGCAAAGTTCTTCTGTGTCCAGCAGTACAATGTGGATGTCTCAGCTGAGTGCTCACCTCTAGTCCATTTTATAGCCAGTGGAAAAAAAACAGATATTCTGGAGTATAATTAATTTTTTCTTAAATTAGGCCCTCAAATTAGGACACAGCTGTGGAAATCCCACATCCAGAGTCCTATCTTGTGAGCAGGCTACCATCCCTGTATTCCTACTGCTCATTTTTATTAAAGTATTTTCTAGCTATTATTGAATGCAAATCATGTGTCTCAAGAGCCTTATTATTTATCCACTCATTCAGAAAATCTCATTGAGCTGCATTCTTGTGTAACTGCTTAGGACCTGCACAAATGTTAATGGAGCGCTCTTATGCTTCTCTGAAATGGATTCTGCTCTGCTACATAGAACAGTTTTCCATAGGGCTTCTTCTTCCCAGAATTATTCATAGAGCTTCTTCTTCCCCCATAATTATTTTTTATCCTTGGAAGTTAACAGACTTGCAGTTACAAACTTGAATTTTGGCATTATCTATATTTTATATGCCATATCTTGAATAAAATATATATGAGAAATACTCTCCCTCCATGTGCCCCGGGGCCCAGTCCACAGTCAGTATTAACAACTTCAATTTATGTAAATACAAAAAAAATATTAAATTTTCCTTATTTCAAGTGAGGCTACTGACATCTAAATTAAAGTAAAGGCATATAAGAAAAGTTTTAGGAATCCTTCTTTTGAGTTTTTGAAGATTTCACTGATACTCGTTTTTGGTTTTTTTTCCTTATCACACAGATGCCGCTTTTCAGATAAGTGGCTAAAAGTTTTCTCCATTTTGCCTAGCAGGAAATGCATTCATCTTATTTTAAGCACTTAATTCTTGAGTGTTCAGAATTAGTTATATCAGATGAAATCTTGGAAAAGTTCTTTTTAACTACAGCAGGTCCAAATTTTACCACAGGCTAGATTTTCAGAACAACTGCTGGTTCCTGACTCTGAGAGAGATGAGTGGAAGTCTCAATTGCTCAGAGAAGCAAAAAATCTGGGTCTAGATACAGGAACCTCGGGCTGAGCAAAAGCAAAGGCATCTCAGTTCAAGCATTGCTTTTGAAAATTTGCCTGCACATGTAGGAATTTATCAGGCTCAGTGATCTACTTATGATCTGCCCACTGGGCTGCAAAGCCCGACCCAGGAGATTTCTATCCCAGTTACAGCTCAGGTAAAAAGACAAAAATGGCTTTTTTATCAATACAGCTCTTCTTGTAATTTGAGTGCTTTGGATTGCTCATTGCAGCTTTGCCTCATGCAGGCCAGACACAGAGGGAGGCAGAGGCTCTTGGCAGAGATCAATAATGTAGTTTAGACAAGGCATTAGGGGAGCGTCTGTCTGCTTTGGTATCTCCCTCTGCTTTTCCAGAGGGGATAATGGGCTTTGACATCTTGCCAACCCTGCCATCCTGGAGAAGAGTTCATGGCTAGTTCAGCTCTGAGTGTCTCCTGTTTATCCACCATCAACCACAGCTCTTAGGAAATTATTTCTGTCTGGTATTTCCATCCTGAAGAGCTACCTTACAATGCACAAAACACTGTTCTTACTTGCACAGCTCATGGTGATCTCCCAGGAAATAACTCCTGCATTTTTCCCCTATGCATGGGGCAAAAAAGTAGAAAGTTTTTTACCTATTCTGAGTATGATGCATATTTTTATTTTACTTACTCCAAATATTTATTCTATTTTATTTTATTTTTGTGTTTCTTGATTGTTACATACTAAGCAGCAGTCTTCTGAAACAGCTACTTCCCAGCAAAGGGAAACCAGAATCCATTGAATAAATCCCTGATGAAACAAAATGCTTGATTTTCTGTATTGTCTCCTGGAAATGGTTTTCAGTGAGTTTGAGAGCAAAATAGTACCTATAAAATTAACAACAGATGAACAAAAACTAAGAGGTGAAGTAAAGAATTGAGAGAGAATTTTTATGGTGAGGCTTGCTGACAGCAAATTAAATGGAAAATCAGGAAAAATTCTTTATCTCACAGCATGTGCTGTGAGGAAAGGAGGAAAATGTTCTTGCAGAAATAGTTTAAAGGTGATGGTAAATAAGAAAATGAAGACAAATTCCACAAGAACAGAAAAAGTGAATGAAGAAAAACAGGAGCAGGTTTGGACAGCTACATCCAGATGCCCAAATAGGTTGGAAGATGCCATGTTATCAATGACATGCTACTGTGAAATTTTTATTTTCTCTGCCCTCCCCAGTGTTCTTTACATCTTATGTCTTGTGTCCACTTCCAGCCCCTAATTTTAATAATCCCCAGGACCTTTTCATCCTGCTGTGCCATTTCACCTGATCCTGATATTCCTGGAAACCCTGGGAGCTGTAAATGCCCTCCCCAGGCAGGTCTGCTGCAGCACCAGACCCTGGAACATATTTGCAGCTGCAGCTCCCCCACCAGCCTGTTTCCTCCATGCTCAGAACATCCTGTGTAAGGCAGTGTGCTGCTCTAGTCTGTCATGCTTTTACCATATTGATACTCTTTTATTTCAAGCCCTCAAGAAAATAGTGAGAGAAAAAAAATTCTGCTTTTAGTTTTCCTAAAAATCTTTTACTTCTGTCTGTCCCCTGCTATGCAAGGCCTTTGCTAAGTGACTGATGTTCTTCTGAATATGGCTTTATACTTCCTCAGTTTGTGCATAACTTTGTCAAAACTAGTGTGTGCTTCCTCCCAAAAACTCCTTTTTCTATTCTGGTTTGCTACCCATCCTCCTTCATGGCATTGCAACTGAAGTGAGTTATTTAGGGCAGGGACGCTGTGTTTCCATTTCCATTACAGAAAACTTATTAAGTTATCCATGACTATAAAATAACAATTTTCCCAGCATATTTAGGTGGGACAAGGTTAGGGGGCTCCAGAGAGGCTGGTCACTTCACATCCTGCAAGCCCTACTTCTGGATGTTGTCATTCCACAAAGCATTCTTTCGAATGAGAATTTTTGTGGCTGGGTGCCAGAAAATTATGCAACGTCTGTGAAATGTGAGGCACGGAATGGATTAGTACTTTGTCTGTCAGCTGAAAATTTGGGTTATTTTCATGTTCTGGGATAAAGGTAGTTCAAAGTAATCGTGAAGCTGCCACAAACATTCTGTTGCCATTTGTCTGTTCTGAGCTAAAGCTGAAATATCTGTGGCAGTGCTGCTTCTGTTCCACCACTGTGTAGGCAAAGGATCAGCGCAGGAGATGCCAAAGTGGGACACACGATCTGCAGCCCACTTCAACCCAGGAAGCTGTGCAATTAGTTTAATTCAAAGTGATAATTGACCAACTCATGACTATTCCTGGAATAAAAAGAGGTTTGGTGATGTGTCTCAGCCACTTCAGGCTTTCTGGTTATCTTCTTTATATATTTAATTAAATACATTTGAAGGACAAATCTAGAGGCTAATGAGCTTTTACAACTCCCACTGAAATTAAAAGCAGTTGCACATGTTTCTGAGGTTTTGAAAGAAGTATGTTCATCTCATAAAAAATACATTAGATGACCATTAAAGTTCTAAAACACAACAATAAAAGCAAATACATTTATAATTAGTGCTGCCCCTGGCTGGCGTCTCCACTACTCAATCAATGCTTTGCTCTTACTTTGTAGTTTCTTAATTTTGCCTTCATGTTTGTGTTCAGAGTTCTTCTGGAGGAAAAGTACTATAAATAAGTAAGCTTCTATTACTGCTGACCGCAGCCTGTGACATCCTCCCAAAGCTTCTTGTTTTTCTGGGTGTCAGACTGATTTGAAAGGAATTGGTTACATGAGCGATGAGTGCTTGTGCTCATCTGGGCAAGTTGCTCTAGAATAAATATAGGAATTTGAGACAAAGATTTCATCCTGTCCTTTTAGGGACTTGCAAATGCAAAGCTATTTCATGTCAAAGGTAGAGAGTGATGATGGTGCCAGATGATGGGATAAAGACCAGTAGTACATGACTGATTGCTTTGGAAGACAATGCTTTTATTTATCTCAAAAGGTAGATTATAAAAAATGTTGGCAGCTCAGCCCTGAATATACACTCTATTTCATGTGACTGGAATTCCAGCAAAATCTGTCATATTATGGGAATTAAAAGTTGATGACTATACTGACAGGGGCACAGGAAATAGACAAATTGGTTGTTTTAGTGGGCACAAAGATTAATTATCTTGCAAATCTAGACAAAGTACATAAAGTAAGTGTTGACAATATAAGTATTTTCGTATAAATAGTGGTAAATAATGCTGTAATACAGCAGTTGCACAAACTAGTGTATCTCTGCAGACCTTGAATAGACAGATAGGATAAACTTGTTTGAACAAGCATATGTTTTATCACAGTCATAAACACTGAGTGTGGATTCTGAGACATGTAGTCTGAGATCTTGGAAAGCATGGTTGCTATAAGTATTGTAGAGGTCCCAACATGTAATCAGCTCAATGTGTGTTGCCTTGTATCAGCAAAGAGGAACTTCTGTTGCTATAGCTAAGGCAGTGAGTATTATTATTGTTTGAGATCAAGGGAATTTCAAATGCTTGTATCTGCACATCAAAGAGACACTGAAAGATGGGCTAGAGCTCAATGAAATATTCAAGATGCATAAAATGTATTTTCTTGTCTCTCTCAGTGTAAGTGATAAGTTCCAGTTTTGCTTGTTGTAAACTGATAAAGTGTCAGCAAGGAACTGGAGGCTGAAGGAAATTGTCATTCTGTAGGATTCCCTGGTTTCCTATCACAGGCATTAAAGTACTGTCCATCCTGTAGGAAACAGTAATGCAGGAGCGTAGCCAAGAGAGCAAATCATTTGGAAAGGGTTTCACCCCTTTTTTGTCAGTATCTAGGCAGTATTTTAGTCAGATACCATAGAGCTGACTCTGAGCTGCACAAGTTATTGCCTCCTTGAATGGAGAAGGCAACAAAAGTACCACAGCTGGGCAGCTCCCAGTAATAACCATAATCAGAGCAGTGAAGAAAAATGAAGATATAAAGTTGTATGTGCAACATTATACCTCCATCCTTCCATCCCTGCCCTGAAATTTTCCAGCAGAGACAAAGGAATAGGAGATAGAAACAGAGGGAAGAAGACTCTGAAGTCATACATCACAAAGGTACATCATGAAGGATGCAAAAGCGAAGGACTAAGAGGAAAGAAAATAAGAAACAGTCTTAAGGATACCTCATATTCTAGAAGAGTTGCACTGTTACAGTGATATTAGCATAGAAAGAAGAGAAACTTTTCTTAAGCAGTTAGAAATGTGTGACTTTGATGGAGTCCATCAAACTTTCCTGTCTCCCAGCCCTGTCAGTCTTTGTAGGGGTCAGAATGGAATGAGGGGCTGAGGATTGTAGCAAGAGCAATTTTCTTGGCTACCCTGACACTTCCTCTCCTCTCTTCTCTTGATCAGTTTCTTGTTTCCTCTTGCACACCTCAGACCTTGACTTGGTGTCTCTTACAGAGTTACATAAGTCACCCATCTGGAAGCAGCATGCTGTGCAGGCAAGGAAAGGAGGCTGCTGCTTTGAAATTTAGATACAGAAAAAAAGACTAACTCAGACACTGTGACTGTGAAGTATTGGCTGGTTTAATTATTTTTGACACACGCTTTCCCTCCATTAACTGAAAAACTGTGGAGAATTTATCTACTCTTATACCTTTACAGTTAGTCTGTAGGATTGGTTTTAGTTCTGCTTTTCAGTATTAGACTTCTCTGACTAATTTTTTTCCCACTGTCTCCTTTCACAGTAATGAGGTTCTATTTGCAATACATCTCAACATCATTACTGTAATTATATGCATAGCAGCACAAGTAAGACATGGCTGAGAACACACATTCTGCTTTTGTTTACTGTGTTTTTCCTGTTTGTTTCTTCTGGCCCTCAGATGTGATGCTGCAGAATCTTTTCCTTTAAGTGAGAGATGTGGTAAATTCTGACCTCTTTTACCACAATCATAAGTAGGACACCAATTTCCTTAGCTCATATTCTTTTATCTTCTGCCTTCCCAGAAACCTTCCCAGGTTTCCTTTTTCCTCAAACCAAGCCCTGAATGGACACGATCATTTGTCCATCTAGGTGACTCCCAGACCAAGATTGATAATGAAACCAGGCAAATACACCAGCAGCAAATACAGTATCTCTGGTTTAGTCAACCCTTCTGCTTATTTCAAACACGAAGACAATGTGTCTTCATAGTGGCACAGAGGAATTTTTTTTTTTTTCCTGAAAGAAAGTGCCCTGCACAACAGCCTCAAAGGAAAGTTAATAAGCCAAGGCAGAGGTGGCAGCTGGGAGCCAAAACCAGGGCTGTGGGAGAGATCCTCACTGCCTGCATGGAGAAGTTACCTGTGCTCTTCATCCCTGTAGATGAACTCTTCAAGTTCTAGGGGTTCACTCTCTCAAATTATGTGTTCTATACTCTTGGAAATAGCATTAGTGACTCAGATTGCTGAGGACTCTGCATTTGCTGCTATTTGAGTGTCTACATACTGAAATTTGCATTTCTGGCTTTAAAATTAAATCACAGTATCATACTTGGCACAGAGCTTGGAGAAATTTTCCAAACAATGGCTACACAATGCAGCTGCCTGTCAGTGAGAGGGTGCAATTCCAGAAGAATTTCAAATCTCAACAAGCTGGAAATTCTGTTGGCATTCTTCTGGCTTTTTAGTGTGTTTTAAAAGCTGATTTATATTAAAAAATTATCTGTCTCATTGGCATAACACTTTTGTGGTCTCAAGGTAGACTATAGACACTATAATGATTATAAAATACACAAACATTCATAGGAAAGCTTGGTTTGGGTAACAATGCATTAACAAATAACAGAACTCTTGAGAGATCACTTATCAACTTAAAAAAAAATCAAAATATTTGGAATATAGCATACTTCTTTTGTACTTGTCATTAGTATAAGTCCCATCAAGACTGTTGAATTCCTCCTGAGCTCTGCTGGTAACAGATCAGAGTAACACAGAATTCTTTCTCATTGTATGGGCAGGCTCTTATAAACTGAATCTTATGAGTCTGACAGCTGATTTCAAGACGATTACCCTGGAGACTTTCCTTCCCTTCAGGAACTCAGTTCTCTGTTGTATGTAATTGAGGCAAAGCAATGATCCTCCTCTGTCCATTTTTCAAAATATTGGGAAATATTTGATTGGACAAAATAGCTTCAGTGTATCCTAGGAGAAATAGCTCTCCTTTTTTTTTTTTTATTTACTAGAGAAGTGAAACTATTCAATAGTCTACATTGTCATGTGGAGGATACATTTATAATTCTGAGCTAGGTTCATTGAAAAATACAAATACTTTGGTCAGACACTTTGAGCAATGGCTTTTCTACATTGGTCAGAGGAAAAATTTCATTTACAACTTTCAAATATGTTACCAAGGGTAATGTGATTTCATAGCCAGGGATAATTTCTTTCCAGCTCTAGATCTCCAGCATTCAAATATCAAAACCAGGCAGTAAACTGAGTATGGACAGTGATGATCTTATCTGAAAATAGGGGCTCAAGAGCATCTCCAGAGTGGACAGTGGTTCTGTGCTTCACTTTTTTGAAGGTTTTGCTTAATGAGAAGCTGGGCCTTCCATCAGGATGAGACTTCTACAGAAAATTCATTGCAGACTACAGACTGAGGAAAGCCTGTGCCTCAACTCACACCCATTCCATCCAAACTCTTTTCTTTTCCAGTTCAGTAGTCTTCCTTCTAATGACTGTCTGATTGATAGTTCTCTTCCTCCTTTGAAAATCACCATGAAAGTTCCTGTGTTTGACATCAAATATTAGCTGACAAATACTACCTTACTGCTGAATTACTCAATAATCTTTGGTATTGATTTCTTCTTTTTTCCTACTTCAGCATACACACAGCAAATTATTTTGTACCAAGCCTACATCATCATCAAGATTAGGAGGCAATTCTTAGTTTTCTGCATTGGCTGGCAGTTGCTTTCCATGGACCTTACCTAACAGAGAGAGAAGACCATGCAGTCTGGCGTAGTCAGCGTAGGCTGTAGCAGTCATTTTGATGCAGTTGCACTGAAAATTGACATGTGCTGTTCTGTAGATGCAAAAATATTCATACACTCTTTATTAAAATTCTGACCTCAGTTTTTACTTCAGATAACAGATGCAGCATGATCACACTGTGTTTTTGCCAAATATATTCTCTATATGATCTTCATTAATACTAGAGGTCCTTTCAAGCTTCTGTATGAAATTAAGAAGCACCAGTGAGAAGGAAAATATAAAATATGCCCCAAAAATGCTCAGGCATGCCAGCAACCAGTCTATTTATAATTTTAAAGCTAACTTGTTGACCCTTCTTTCAGCCATTGCTTCTTTCAAGCTGTTCAAAATACAGAAGCAGTGAAAGCAAATCTCCTGAGACTGAATGTGTGCCATGAAAGAAAGAGTGTAGCAGAGGAATACATGCATCTGTGATGACTGCTGCTGTCTTAGCTGAGATGGGCAGAGGTGAAGTGAAATTATAAGAAGGATTTAGAAGAATTTTAAAAAGAAGCAGTGTACCTAGAATACAAATGCTTCAGTGGAATTCATGAGTTGTACAATCAGGAATCCATAGCCCAGAGGACTGGTCAGGTTTATAAGGGTACTGTTTGTAAATCATGCATCTCTCACATGCTCTCTCAAATAGGGAGATTACAACTGTAATCAGAGATGCGCTGTGCAGGTCTCTGAATTCTTGCTTCTGTGTGTCTTCTTGTCAGTCTACTACACTGAGAAATTTAAGAGCTTTCAAGCATAAATTAATTCAAAGGCTAATTCACTCTCTCTTCACTTGATTAATGGTTTTTTTGGAAGTGGTAAAAATGCAACAAATAAAAGCAAAATTATGAGAAGCAAACCACTATGTCCTTGATACAGGAGATGTCTAGTGGCAAACATGTTCTGAGCTTTAGGAACCCACATAACAGGAGAGCATCTTTTAAAACTTATTGCCAAATATAGGCAATGATAGTGTGAGATGACTGTTTCCAGGAGAAGAAATGCAGTTTTCAATTGGTTCATTTGAACAGAAAAGCTGTAATGTGCCTTATACTCTGTTAGTAGTTTCTAAACCAACAAATATTTAAATGCATGACCTCAGTGAATGCTGAGCAAAGCAGGCTGGAAGCCATGCAAGTTTCTACTGTAATTTTGATTTTCAATCAAAAAGTCATTTCCAAGCAACCATGTTTTTGTTTAATGACTGATAGTATCTAACTGCAAAGACTTGAGCTGTGTCCAGGAATCTTCCCTAGTACTCCCCAGCATGCTAGGACTTTCAGTACTACAACAAACATTTTTTGAGATGAGTTCCACAGAATTTTTTTGTTTCAATGTATAATTTCTGCCACTGGCAGCCTTTCTGTATCTTTATAAACTGAAATTGATTCAAGTTTTGTCTTCAATAAAGACAAGACATTTATGCTCATTTTCTGAGCTCTTGTCTATTGACTGGGATCACTTCTCACTGAGTCTTTCTATAAACATTATCCTCCCAAATATTGATGTCACAGTTTAACAAGTTTATAGCAAACAGCATTGCTTATGCCCTTTTAAAGCGGTGAATTTGTCAGTTAATTTCTCCATATGAAGTTTCATCTTCAAGCCAGGAATAATAAAGATATTGGAACTGCAGTAAGAGGACACTGGGGTTTAAATTTACAGCCCATGCAGTCACTGTAACTCAGTCATCATTGCTGAGCAAAGAGCAGTGATTGATTCCCTCTGGGAACTGGCTACGAGACTCCTGTGCAAAGTCCCTGGCACCACTTAAGTGTCTTCTGCTCTCTATTTAATGCTATCAAATGTTTAACAAAATATTGAAACAGGGAGAAATTACCAATACCCTGGTTAATGTTGGGAGACAGCTCACTTCCCACTGCCAGAGCTCCAGCAGAGCTTCTGCCTGGGGACAGCTTTCACGCCACATGCAGCACGGAGCATTAGCTCACACTTACTGTATGAAGATCCCTGTACCCCAGAGTCCCAGAGAAGATTGCAGGAGTATAAACTCCACACTAAATGTTACATAAAGACCCCCAGAAAGACTGCCAGCCTCTTGCACCTGCCTCCTGAAAGGGATGTGTACTCAAGCAGCCCTGGTGGGATGGAAAGCTTCATGCCAGGCAGCAGAGATGGAAATTCCCTACAGGCTGAGCACTGGCAGCTCCCAGGAGCAGCCCTGGGGCTCAGGAGTGTACACAGGGAGCATAGGCCAGTGATGTGGAGGGTGGCCAAAGACCAGTGTCACCAAGACCATGGGTGGAAGAGCAGATGCCAACACCAAAAGTCCCTGGGGTTTCCCAGGCAAAGGGTGTCAGGCAGTGCTCTGGCATCTCCCTCCAGTTAATTTTGCTCTATGCACTCAAATACTAACTTTAATACATAGCAAAAAACAAACAAACAAACAAACAAACAAACAAACAAAACAATTTGGAGAATTTGTTTAATCTGGTTCTTGCAGTCGGTTTTGGGTGTTGTGGGGTTTTGTTGTTGTTGGTTTGGTTTTGGTTTTTTTTTTTCCCAGCAAGATGATTTCACAAGAAGAAATTAGACCTCCAGAGTAAGAAATACTGGAAGTGCTGAAACCAGATGAAGTATTTGAGTTCAGTTCAATTACACAGATATCTATAACCTCTGCTCTTTTCACTGGACTGTTTAGGACGTCCACAGAGAGTATACAAATTTCAATGAGTCAGAAGATAATTGGAGTATCCAAGTGCTTCATATGTCTTTAGTTACCAGCATAAGCAACTCATATATTGTTCTCCTACAAAATGCAATATCCTGCATGAAAAAACAGCAAATTTTAAACTTTGATCTCTAGGTTGTTCAGATAATCCAGAAAATTACTCAGAAGGGTGGTAGGTGCACGCTATACTGAAATCCTAATTGTATCTGATTCACTGATGCCTGTTTTTTAAAACATTTCCTGAAAACCCAAGCTGCTGTCTGTTTTTAGTGCATGGCCAGCTTAAAATGACAGCAGTCTTAAGACAAAAATTTCTGTGTGTAAAGATTGTGCTACTATTGTAAAGAAACTAAGCTTAGCAAATGGCAAATTGGAAGGGGCATGCTATTAGGGGAAACTGAAGGTGAAAAAAAGTCTGATAAATTATTGTTTAGTAGTAATTTTGAGCAAGACAAACTACTCTACTGCACTGGATTTAATTACTCTTAATAGCACCATAGTGGCAAAAGAAGAAATAAATCAAACATCCAAAACTTCCAGAAAATAAGTGTTTTGCAGTAAAACAAAGGAGGGTGGAAATGAGGAAGCCAAAATCATGTTTTACTATAATATTTGCTCTGTGATATCACTTTTTCAATGTTACAGTGAATAAATGAGGTTTCCCCCTGGCCCAATCAAGTTCTTTCTGGCCTCCTTTCCCTGCCTCCACCACTATACCCAAGAGTGACACCCAGTGATCCACCCACTTGGAGCTGTAAAACCAGAGCATCATACCTATTTACCAGATGTGTCATCTCCAGCATTTCCAAATGGACTCAATCCTCCTATGAGCAAGGCTTTTGGAGCCTGTGCTCAGTATGACACTGCAGTGACTACAGGGAAGCCTCTTCAGAACATATGATGTGTTTGTCCCTGGCAACATTGTGCAGAGCAGAAACATTGAAATATTAAAACCTCTTCACTTATGCCACCTGGCTCCAGATTTTCCTGTAATTCTGACTAACTGGGTATTTAAAACTGCATTTAAATATTTACTTTCCTGTCCATCAGAAGTTTCTGAGAGACAAACTATGCCATTTTCAAGGCAGGGTGAACATCAGATCTTCTATGCATGTCAGGATTTCTTTGTTACACCTGGATGTCTTCACTGGAAAGAACCTGACTTACTGCATGTAATGAAGTTAATTCATGTGTATTGACATTTTAGATTAAACAGTACATATTACCAATATTCTTTAACCATCAAGCAATTGAACTAGAGCTGTTGACACATTTCTGGATAGGCAGTAAGAGCTCCTGGAAGATTTAACTCTGCTATTCTATAGCAATCAGCAAGTCCATGACCTCTTCAAAGGTATCTAAAAGGTTAAAACTGTCAATTAATAATCTGTGTGTAAAAATAGGATTAGTCGAATATTCTGATAAATTGAAATCTCCAGTTTTTTCACATTTTTATGTAATAATGTTCCAGTATTTAAAAAAAAAAAATTAAAAAAAAGAACAGGCAATTTGTTACCTTAATGCTGTGGTTATTTTGTAGATCTCTTCTCTTCCCTGGTCCCCTTTCCTCACAGATCTTAGTATAGAAAAGGATATTCCTTCTGCTAATAGTTTCTGTTTGCTTTGTGGATTTTGGAGATATGTCAGGAGTTTTACACAGTTTGCTCAAAATTTCCCTGCAATTTTGCATCTTACATAGTACATAATAAGATATGTCCATGAGGAGAATCTACCCCATAGATTTTGCATTTACAGTGGGCTTTCCACTAGGAAGCCCCAATATTTGAAGTAGTTGCAATACCTACAGATATTTCAGCTATTGATCTTGATTTAACAAGAGCATAACTAGTCTATCAGAACTCCTTAACGATTTTTTTCTTTTTTTCTCAATAATTCTTTTAAAGTTGGCTGGAGATGTAATCCTGTTATGTTGAGGCAGTTCCATTCTGACACAAGAACAAGAGGATTTATCCCCTGCGCTGTAGAAGAAGGCTTACCAAGTGATCGAATAAGTGGGAGAAGGCAGGAAAAGCAGCTGCTCTGGAGTCAGTGCCCATGCAGGCAGGAATGGGCGGCCGTATCTCACCCAGGTATGAATAACGCACTGCGATGCCTGTGCCATTCCACATTAGCCCAGCGTGCTTCACACACGCTCATGGGTATGGAAATAGAAACAGATTTTGAGTCAGAGAAAAAGCTGAGTCAGAATGAATATGTGAAGTGAGTAGAAAGGAATGATCAGAGCCATTAACTTTGCCTGTGAAAGGCAGTAAGGCAAGACCAGTCAAAGAACTGCAGCAAATGGAGCACCCAAGGGGCAACTCAGTAAAATTGCCAAGATAAGTTGACAGCTGAAAGGACTGGTATTTCTGTTATCCACAGCAGTTACATCTGCATGTTACAGAAGCTCAGATGGCAGTTTATGTAAACCTTTTGGGTACTTTTTGCTGACATTATTTTCTTGACATTATTTCCCGCTGCCCTTGTTTTCATTACCTAAGACCTTTTTGTACTGTGAATAAATAAGGTAAAATATAAATGCTTCCCCATGGCAAGGTAGGAAGTCTATAGGAGTGCTCTCACAAATTTGTTTATAAGAAGGAAATATAGTTACTTGACTTCTTGACATGTGATTTCACAGAGCTTGAAAGAGCTGGAATACTGCAATTTAAAATGCAACAGGGGAAATGTGGTGGAGAAACTTTCTGTAAGAAAATGAGACCAAAGAAAAACATATTTCCTTATTAAGATATCCTTGATTTTCTATTTTTTAAAATTCACTGATAGCATGAACCTAGTGTATATAGAGTATTTTAGTGTTGCAGCTCTGATTTAATTAAGGTTGTGTTCAGGGACAGAGAAACGTTTACAAGATGTCAGTTTTATCATATCATACTTCATTCAGTGCCTTGGGTTTCAGTCAATAATTCTGTTAACAAAACAGCTGTCTTCTCAAGATGAACTTGAAAATAATTTCTTGAAATAGAAATCAAATTGACCAAAATAATTTACGAGTCCTAAAGTAAGATAAGCTGTATTGTGCACACATACTTCTGAGCTTCAATAAGCTAGCATGACAGGGGGAAAATATTACCCTATCATGATCATACAGAATTCACTCTAGATATTTTTGTGTTATTATGTCAGTTTGGAAGACATTATAAAACTCAGATCAGTTCAGATGAATTGGTTAAAGAGTCTTTCTTGCTGAAAAGACACAATTTGCAAAGATGGGCAATCTCTTAGGCCCATTTACATACTGAGAAAACAAGATTTCAGGCACACAAATACTCAAACAGGTCTGAAACAATATAAGCATTTTGCAAAGGTAAACAAATATAGAACAAGTTTCTGAGTTTAAATTGACTGCTGAGTGTTAAGATATGACAAAAAAGAGTTGCAGGCAGCAAAGGTAGGAAGTGATGTGAAGACAGATGGTGATTATCTCCTGTGGGTCAGAAACAACCGGCTACATGTGTTTAGCTCATCCTGACAATTAATACTTTACAAGGGGAGGCATTAGCATTGATTTTTTCAAATATATCCATCATAAGGAGGAAAATGCCATCAAATTTTAACACAAAGACTGGGTTCCGACTGGTTAACTGACCTAGGAAAGATGATGAGTGATTTTTTTTTTTTTTGAACCTGAGCACTCAAAGTAAAATATTTTCAGCTTACTAGTGAAATCAGGTCCAACTCACACTTATGTCTTATTCCATAGTTATGACAATATAGAATTAAGGTCTTGCAGACATGTACATCTCTAAGCAAAAGAGCAGTTCTATTGATATCACTGTATGAATTATATATTTACCATGTATTGTAGTACTGCAAATTTCGAAGACTATGTAAAAACTAAGAGCATTTTTTTACTTCAGCAAATTCAGAAATGCTTGAGAGTTATTTTAAATCAAAGCAGCACATTAGAAGCTAAAAGGCCATGATTGTCATCAAAATTGTAATCAAAAACTTTCTGTTGATATCACAGGCCCTCCCCACCTGAATTAACAATAATGGAAAAGCTTATTGACAACACCAAAAGAAACCCCATGGATCACATCGAAAGAACCCTCTGTCTGATCTTATAACAGCTCTTTGGAGTGATTTATGGAAGGTGAGAATGGTAGTGTGTGGACAAACATGAAAACCCTCCAGTCAAGACAAAGCAATTTCATACTGGGAATCCTTCTGTGCTCTGTACCACAGGAAATCCAGCAGCCACTCCAAGCCAGGAGTCTGGCAGAGGTCTGCTGCACGAGGGGTTTGGGTCTGGCTGCTGTGCACTGCTCAGTGTGTCCTGATCCTCACAGCAATCAGTCCCAGCTGGCTCCTGGTAGAAGCTCTGCAACAGCTCCTCAGTCAAAAACAACAACAATAATCAAACCATATTAACATTTTTTTTTCATGCCAGCCCATTCTACAGTTTATGGTGTTTGCCATAGCATATGAAGCTCCATATGTTGTTTTTTGTACTGTCAACTTTGAATTTGTCACTTCTTCATGCACCAAGTCTCTTTTCTTCTGTGTTTGGATTTTGTAGTATCAACCACATCTGAGATTTTCTCTGTCTGCTGCCCCACTTATGAACAGCGCTGTGCAACATGAACCTTTGCCCAACACAGTCCAGGGCTCTGACCATCTTCTCTGAGATCCTTGGAGAGGTACAATGACTATCACCAGTAATCTTATTCTGAGCCAGGTACATTTTCTCTAATGGTAATTTATAACATTTATACACCAAAACCACCAGTACCACCTGTCATCAGAAACAATGCCACTGAGACCCCTTTTGATCCATTTCTCCGTTCAGATTGCTTTTTCTTTTCTGTTTTCTGATTCTGGGTATTCTTTAGAGAGTCTAAGTATCAAGTGATTTACTCCATCAATTTGTTTTTCTTTTTCTAATAGCACAGCTGCCTGTGGTATGAGAACTCAGCTAACACCATATGACTTTTCTGAGAGCATCTTCAAGAAAACTCATCCAAAAAGTTACTCTAAAAATGATGCCTTCAGCCTTGTCATAAGTTTGGGGGCTTTCTTCCTCTCTTGGTCTTACAAAATCTAGTCATGAAATTGTATTTTCAGACTTATGTGAGTTTTTGTCATATTCTAAAATCCAAGAGAGAAGAAGCCATTAAACAGGAAATTAAGCTTTGCTTTTTCATCAAAGAGGAAAAAAACTGAGTATCTTTTGTGTATTATTGTCAAGAAAAATGTAAAGTCTAAAATGAAATTGAACTAAATAGCCTTGCAAAATTATTTAGAAGAGGGATGTTCCTTTGTCATCATCACCCCTAGAGTCTTTGTGAGACTATCAGCTAATTCTGCATATGGTATGTTGTAAATAAAGTATCACACAACTGCTCTTCTTCCTGTAGCATAATCAAGTGATTAATGCCACTCTGCTGTGTTCTTCACCCTTCACTTCAATGAATCATGCAGTCTGGATAATGGTGGACCCGCATCCTTTTTAGTTAGGGTTATTTGAATACTTGTTAATTTTTCTGGGCTACAATCAGGATGTTATATATTAAAGGAGGAGTGCAAGATTACAGCTTTTGACACTCTCCCACCTAAAAATAAATTCAGCAATTATGATAAAATTTAATCATCTCCTGTTTTTCTCAGAAACTGGTTAAAACTGTTGGGTTTTTTTCAGGGTGGGGGGAAGGTTGTGGTTTTTTGGGGCGGGGTTGTGGGGGTTTTTTTGGTTGGTTGGTTGATTTTTTAAAAAAATAACTAACTGGTCTCAAAATTACTCCATTAGGAATTTTGGGACAGAGTAACCAACAGAAGAATTACACACGCTCCTTCTCAGCCCAGGAGCCAAATGCCCTTGATCTGGGGCAAGAAGGAGCATGCACTGGCAAGCAGACAACCAGTACTGAGCCCTGAGTGCCAAAGCAGCTCCCCCAGTCTTTCCCCACCAATGGAAGCTTTTACAGGTGAATCTCCCTTTCCCTGCATCTGCCTTAGCCGTGCATTTGCAAGGGCAGCCTCGGCTCAGACTTGACTCACACAGGTACTTGACTGCACTCAGGAGTAAGGGTGAGAGGACTGATAAAAAACATTTGGCATTTCCCAGTTCTAGCATATAAAAGAGCCAGAGCACTTTTGTCCTGTGCTTTATCTGGCTAATCATCCACACTGGACCTTTTGCACTTCTGCAAATCCCATAAACTGCTAAACTGAGGTGGTAAGCGTGGGGCAAAGCAGGAAGCATCTGCAGCCTCATCCCAAACCCTCACTGAAATTCAGAGCCTGGATGCATAACCACCATGCATTGTTTTCTTTTGTAATCTGTGTATTTAATTAATATGTGAAACCTTCCAAGCCCACACTCTTCAAATACAGATCAAACCACTACCAACAAACAGATTATACCTTTTCCTGTATAAACCCTCCTTCTGCTTCATGTCAGTAGTGAAAATGGGACCAAACAAAGTCTTACCGTGACTTTGCTTGCCATGATTGCCAAAGTTGGTACTTATCAAATGCAGATGTCTCTATCTACACAACCTGAACTGTTTCTAGACCACAATCTCATTTACTCTGATTAATGTGAATCACAGAGTATCCACTGCTTCTCAAGGGTCTTCATAAGACGCACTTGTCTGAAACGCAGATGTCTAATCTTTGAATCTCACTCAAACTGTCCTCTCCCTACCTCAGTGTTTCCACACATCTCCCTGTCCAAAAATGAGGCTGCTCAGCCAGATCAGTGACAGTCAGTCATAGCACCTCCATCAACATGCAAACTTTACAAGTTATCCAAATAAACTCCAAGCAGAGCTCTGGTAGAAATTTGACAGCCCTTTTTGATACAAATATTTGAGAGGATCAAGTATCAGAGGTCTTACTTGCAAGGAAACTTTTTATAGAGTGAAACTCTATGTTATTTCTTACAGAACTTTTCCATTGAGAAAGAGACAAGTTTTCTTTGTCATGTCTACTGAAATGTAGTTTATACCACTGTAGAATATGTTTCTGAAACCCACTGCTATTAATTGTTCACTGAGAGAAATATAGAACTATTGTTTGTAAAGATACTGCACTGACTTGTAAAATTACTATTCTTTTGTCTTCTGTTTCGTATTCCAATTTAGAAAGAGTACTGGGCCATGGACTGACCATGTGTTTTGAACAATTCTCAGAAGAGGCATTTTCCAGCACAGAGATAAAGAGGTTTTAGCAAACATTCAATCTAGCTGCAAAGCTGGTCAGCACAGATACACACTGAACAAATGAAACATCAGCTGGCTGCTTCAATTTAGTACATGGATTTTGAGAACCAAGCTATCAAAAGTCTGAAAATAGGCCTAGAAAAACTTAAAAGAGTCCACAGCAGTCCACAGACTGCATGGGCTCCTTATTAGAAAGTCCCTACCCTGACTTCCTTTCGTCCTGAATTCTGATTTTCATCTAAAATGTGAAACTGCTCAATTTGACCAGGAGACAGACATGGGTGGTTTTAATGAATGCTATCATATATATAAATTAAAAATGAAAGGATGTGTCTACATGATGTAATAAGGCATAAGAGATAGATTTAGGTCAAATTAAGATAAACAGAGATATCTCTGGTGGTGTAGATTGCCCCTGTGTTGTGCTTGAGCTAATCAACCTTGTGGAGAGTAGATGTCTTTTCATATGGAGAGAGTAGATGTCTTTTCTCATGGAGACTATGTTTTGACACGAGCCAACAGGATCTCTGTGTAATACTGTGTGCATGATTTGGATGTAGCTGTTCACTTCAGTGTGATCCAGGTTTCTCAGCTTGACCCTCAACCATGCAGTGAGGACATGTCATGACCCACCTACTCCTCCCTTTCCAGAAGCAGAAACATGCACTGAGCAGACACCGTTCAAATCACCATGGTGTCACTAGGATCCAGGTCCTCTGGTGTGGTTTTGCTTTAACTCTTGCTCCTGCCACCAGGAATTTTCAGGTTATTAAGTAACATGCTGGATCTGGGGCCAGAACCTGCAGACAGAACTGTCCCATCATAAAAATACAGATTGCAAGGATAAGGCGCCTCACCTTTTGCCATAGACACACATAAATTAGCCACAGTGCCTCTGAAGCTGATGTACACAGCTTTGCATTTTCTAATAACTTCTATGGTTTTATAATTGGAAACAGAAATCCCAATTCTTAAAATAATTCTCTAGCAAAACACATTCTGAAGAAATGCTTAATAATCCCAAATTATGAAGCAAAATCCCCTTCTTTGCTTTTGGATCAAGATTCTGCCTTCCTGTCCAAGTGTAGCCATTTCTTCCTCCTGGAAATGGTGACAAGTGGCTGCATCTGACAAACTTAGAACAAACTCAACCTCACAATTTACTGTCTTCAGAATTAAGGGAAAAGCAGTGATACAAATTTTAACAGATTACATTCAGCAGTCCAGCTTGTGTTTACATAACTCCTTCTGTCTACTACCATTTCAGAGGAGTGTTTCTTGGGTCTTCCCCTTCTCTAATTCTTGAGATTTACCTTCATGGGGAGAGGGGACCAGATAAAGCACATGACATATATTTTTTTCCTTTAGTCTGCACAGAAGTCCACAGGAGGGTCATGAAGAGGATCTGTGGGCTGGAGCACCTCTCCCATGAGGACAGGCTGGGGGAGCTGGGGCTGTTCAGCTGGAGAAGGGAAGGCTCCAGGCTGACCTCAGTGTGGCCTTTCAATATATAAAAGTGGACTTACAAGAGAGCTGGAAATGGACATTTTAGCAAGGCCTGTAGTGACAGGAGAAGGGGCAATGGTTTTAAACTCAAAGAGGGCAGACATTAGAAAAAGGTTCTTTGCTGTGAGGGTAGTGAGAGACTGGCACAGATTGCCCAGAGAAACGTGGATGTCCCATTGCTGGAAGTGTTCAAGGTCAGGGTGAATGGAGCTCAAAGCAATCTGGCCCAGTGGTACATGGGGAGCTGGATTAGTTGATCTGTCAACTCATTTCCAACCCAAATGAGTTAGATGACCCAAATGTGATGTTATGACTATGATTTCACAAGTGACATCACAGTCTCCTAAAATGTGTTTTTCACTTGAACATAGGAATAAATAAAAAGTAAACAAACAAAGAAATTACTCTCTTACCATCTTCCATGATAGAAATTACAAACTTGAGCTGATAAAAAGGAAATTTCTGTCTTGGAAGAGATCATCTTTTTTCTTTTAAACTAAATTCAGCTATAAAGCCTGCAGTTACCATACATGCTTCCCACCTTCAAAAATTACTTTGTGTAACTCCAAATTTTCTGCTCAGTAGATATAATTTTAATCTCTTTTTTGTAGAAAAAAAAGGTGTATTTAGAAGTGAACATTTTTTCACTCTGGAATCTTTTCTTAAGAACTCCAAACAGCAATCCACCAAAATCTGTATCCATTTAAGAAATACATTTCACTAGTTCTCTCTTCCTTCTAGAGACAGCTGCTCAACAAATGTTTTTTTAACAGTACTCATGAGATCTAGATGGGGAGTTATGAGGAAATAAGTATTGTCTTTACAATCAGGACAATTTAATCTTTAGAATGCTTTAGCTATAACATGTATGTCCTCTCCAACAAGAGACAGATATTGAGGTATCCTACCCTCCCTCTTTCATATGCTCACTAAAACAACACAAAAGGGGTAAAATTTTATTAGTGGTAGCAGATCTTGTGCAATATGATAAACCGTATTTTTTTTCTTTCTTTCTTTCTTTCTTTCTTTCTTTCTTTCTTTCTTTCTTTCTTTCTTTCTTTCTTTCTTTCTTTCTTTCTTTCTTTCTTTCTTTCTTTCTTTCTTTCTTTCTTTCCTTCTTTCTTTCCTTCTTTCTTTCCTTCTTTCTTTCTTTCCCAAATATACTCAGAAACCATACCCTAATCCTTTAAAATACATAAATATATAGCTATTAAATACAGTAGTAGCCACTAGCAGGGTAAATTTGCTTCTTTAGCACTCATCTTCTCCTTTTGTGTTAATATGGAAGATAAAGAGTAAATTTCAAGTAAAGTTCACCGAGATGTTACAGGGCTAAATATTAAAAGACATTTTGCAATAATATTTATTTTGCAGCTTCCTGATCTCTTAGTCCTGTACAGCACTCTGAGATCAAAATGCAACATAAGTAGTAGGATTTGCCACAGTTCTTTCCACCTCAATAAAATATGTCTTTCTCTCTTTTACTTCCCAGCCATTACCATTTCAGCAGAGTGCCTTTAGGAGGTAATCAAAAGAAAACATCCCGGAAATTTCTGACATAACTTCATTTTTTTTTTCACCCATCTCAAACAAGGGCCAGATGCACACTCTGAGATTGAGTCATAGTGAGAGCTTTTTGGTTATTTAATTACAGTTTTTAATTAATGTGAGAAAGCTTAACTGATCCTAAGTGGTGGTAGCAGTTGACAAATTACAAGAGAACTCCATGCCCACAGAAGAGCTAATGCTGCAAGGAAAGCACAAGGAATCAACATTGGTTTGTAATCAGTTACATTTCAAAGAAATAGTTTCTCCAAGTGTCTTTGTGCATGTGGGTTTACTATCATCTTTGAAGTTTGAATCATTTTAAGATCTGGCTAGGGGCAAATTAGATAAGAAGGTGGCTGTGCAATTAAATTAATATTTTGGAAAGCTCATGCAGTTACAAGATCCAAGTACTTACCCTGACAAAATGCTGCCAACACTTTAAAGAGATGTACTGACTTATTTTTTACCTATAAATTTTTTTGCTGACAGATTTGGTGGGTGCATGATTCAGCACTTAGCACTGGTAACATGATTGTGGTAACATACAGGTTTCCGAGCAGCTGTCCCAGATGAAGGCTGCAGCAAAGGTTCAGCTCTGTGAATCCACTTCCACAGCACCTGGCCACACTCACAAGCACAGCTTGGAGAGACTTGCTGGGCTGAAAATTGGTTTTGTGTCCCATCTCAGCCTACTGGAGCAGTGGCCAAAACATCTGCTTGAGGCGGTGCCAGACCCACGGAGTCGCAGGGATGGTGACAAGATCCGTCCCTGTGCTCCCGTCCCAGCCACCCGCAGGGCTCCAGCAGCCGTGCCCGGTGTCCCCGGTGCCTCTGAATCTCCTTTTACACTGTGTGGGTTTTGGTTGTCAATCACTCTCACTGACAAAGAAATCAAATCTCTCCACAGAGCCAAGTGGTTTTGCAAAATATGCTCTGAATCATATCAACCAGATGCCTTTATAAAGCTGCATTTGTGACCAAGACTTGACAAAAGAAAGGGAGTTGCAAATTAATGTATATTTTAATCTTTTAACCCCTTGAAAAGTCAGCTAGCTGTATGGAGCAACAGTAGGCAGGTGAAAAAAAAAAGGGTGTTATTTGAGCTTGTGCATGCAAATCTTAATTTCAGTGAAAAACCTGAAAAAAAGTAGTCTCATTTTTTAAGAAAAAGCACACAAAAAATGTCACATTCGTGTTTGCAAGATGGGTCAAAGCTTTGTGCAAACTCCTTTCTTGGGAGCTGAGCCCCATATAAGCAGCAAGTGTTTGAGGTGATTCACTGTGATTCACTCCAGGAGAAATTAGATACCTGTGGTATTTTGAAAACCTTATTGTGTGATAGTTTGCATCTTCAGATGCTGGAATATTTTTAGATGTCTACCCCGATTTGCCCGTCATATGCACAGAGTTAAGGTGAGGCATTATCCCATTGTCTGTATCTGGAAGTGAAGATGCACAGAAGTTGAATCATTGACCTAAGGAAGCACACAGGAACAGTCCCACTGGTTAGAGCAGAGAACCACTTACTCTGGGAGGCTGTGCTGAAGGGTGTCAGCAATGGAGGCTCAGGACTATGACGTTAGCAATGGGCCTTGATCTGTGTTTCCCTACTTCTTCCTTCATAGTTACTGACCATTAATGTAGGGACTTTTGAGACGGAGTTGCCTCCAGCAGACTGTGTTTAACACCCATCAACAGTGAGCTACAGGTCGACAGTGGATCAAATCCAAATTTAGCCTCCTGCCTCATTGCTTGTAAATGTTGTCTGAAGCCTGCAATCAAGTTCACTTTAGGACAAGCATAAAACAATTGTCCCCTGAGAATCTAGATACACAACTCAGCCTGACTTCGGGCACACAAGGTTTTCATGTGGGCTGTCTCACAGAATTTAAATTTTCCATCTGGAACCTGGCTCCACCACAGTGAACAGAAGTGTTACAGAACCCCAAAGAGCCAGCTGTGCATTTCAGTTTGGCATCTGTGAGACTGAGCAAGGTGAGTCACTTATCGCAGTCCTTACATTCCACACGTCCCACAGGAGGGACCGCTGAGAGCTTTCAAGAGCACTTCAAGGTTTGCTTTGCTGCGGTGCCTGTTGCAAAGGACTGCATTTTCCATTGTAATGTACTGCTTTAGAATGAATCCCAACAAGGAAAAAATATCTCACGCTATTGCGGTATTATAATTTTAATAAATATTTCCCTTGTTTCCCACTACTCCAGGGAAGCAAAGCAAGGGAGGAGTTGCTGCAAGCAACACCAACTCACAACAGCAACTGAGAGAATCAACGGATTTACCTGCCAGGCAGCACTCACTCATCAGCTTGGCTTTCATTTACCTTAAACACCCACTAATGATTAGCAGCATTTACATGCCCACTAAAAAGAAATAGCACACTTCTGAGAAATTACCTGTACTGCATCTTATAGGATGTTTGTGGCAGAGGGAGGGGTAGGTTTTGCAACTCTTTCCAAGAAAACCAATGCCTTCACTTAAAGAAATGAGTCAGAAAAGCACAGGGTGAGAAACCAAGGACAAGTGGGAATGAGACTGCAGCAGCACAGATCCTTGGAACCTGGATAAGGTGGCAAGTCCATCCTGCCAAGAGCTAAGAGTTTCCATTCTTCCTGGAGTTAATGGACACCCAAATTCCTGGTGGAGAAGAAATATTTCTAAACTAAAAGCTCTTTTACTCAGCTCTTCTTTCTGCTGAAGCAAAAAATCAGTGGGTTCAAAATCAGTCAAAAGCTGATCCAATAGCTTATGCAAGTGAGTTTCTTGCCAAAGGAGGGAGTGCTGGAACAAATTAATAACTTAAAGAAAAATGGGGATACTGTGGTAACACATGAAATAGTTTAATGGTGTGTTTGAGCCCATTAAAAATAATGCATTTCATATTAGAGTATGGAATTGAAACAAATATTTCTATTTCAAAACAAAAAGCAAATGCTTTAAATGTCATTCTGGCAATTATTAAGCAGTTAAATTTATTTTTTAAATGACATTAAATTTAAAGGTTATATTTGTATAGCACAATGCAGTATCATGTAGAAATGCCCTTACACTGAATGATGGAGAAGGGTATTGCCACGGGAGCAAGGAGACATTTAATGTAAATAAAACCTGCTGCTGCTTATGAAGGATAGTGAACCCAGACAGAGTCATGCTGGGAGAGCCAGGTCCCTTCTAGAATCAGAATTAGCTTGCAGACAAGTGGTGCCAAAATTTCTGGATGGCAATGCCCTTTGCAATCCTGAAGGAGCCTACATTCACTTAAACACTCCACCTAAACCTCAGTCTGGTTTGCAGAGGTTTTCAAGCAGTCTTTCCAGATACTGTGCTTCGTTGCCCTCTGCCATTATATTCCTCTGTGTACAAGATCCAACACTGAAGGAGAACAGTTCATAAAATGAAACTGGTGTTTGCTTAAGCTAAAAAATTTGAGGTACTTCAAAAATAAGCAAATAGAAAATGTACCATATTTAGGGCTCTTATGAAAATCTGCACTGCTCAAAAAAAATCCATGTCTGCAGTGCCTATGGTAGTACTAGCCAGTAAACTCCATTTAAAGCCAAAACTCTCTTTTATCTCTGCAGACCTTCACCTTGACAGATGTCCTTTCACCTCCATCTTCAATGTTAATTCTTAGGGACTGCTACACAAACCTGAAAATAGGGACTAAGGGAACCGGGACTTCCATAAAAACATGAACATCTCAGGCAACACAGGAGGGGAGGAGGGGGTTGATTTGAGTGATAACTTTGCAACCTTCCTTGGTAACGAAGCAACCTGGCCAGGGTCTCCATCCCTTGGCGGGGCTGAGCAGGATGTCACATGTGAGTCACACTGTGCTGAGCTCTGCTGGAAATGCTTGGGAGGGAAAGAAGTTTCACAGAGAAGACCTTTTAAATTAAGATGCTTTATACAAAGGAAAATACAAGAGGTGGGAACATGTGGATGAGCTAAGGGAGAAAAATGAAAATGTAAAATTGGCATGCTTGTGCATACTTTTTAATACAATTTTTATCATATTTCTGTGAAAGCCATCATTTTTCAATGTACTCCATAGATTGTTCTTGCAAAGAGATTTGCCCTTTCTGACTCTTTCTCCAGTTAGGTGTTGCCTCAGTTATCTTCCTCCTGAGAGCCTGATTTGAGCTAACAAGCAAAAATACTGTTTTTTATAATCTCACCTGTCTGTATTATGCCTCCACTTGCCTCAGCCCCACAAAGTGAGGTCCCAGCATACCCTGGTTAGAGGCTGGAGAAGAAGCAAAGACCATAGTACAGCTCAGGGCTGATTCCCCCAATGAGACCTGTAGTTTCCCCCCCTCATGCAGCCCCCAAAGAATCCGACTAGCTCAGAGATAAGGGGCTGTGAGGGGAGGAATATCAGGAGAGGGGTAAGATATTCAAAAGAGGCTCTCACCCCAGGAGAAGTTGGTACAGCTCTCTTTATTCTGTAATGTCCTAGGGGAGAGCGGGGCAAAAGAGGAAGAACAGGAAATCTCAGGGGTCTATATAGACTTTGGACAGGGTGGGCTTTCCTGGCTCTCCGCCAGCCCTGTTGGGGCAGGAAGGAGGATCCAGGGGTTATCTTGATCAGAGTCACAGGGTCCCGGGGGAAGGGGGGTACAGGGGGCCCATGAGCTCACTGTAACAGAGACCAACATATTTCCCCACCTTCTGTCCCTAAGGTCTTCTGAAACTTACCATGCAAATACAGAAAACTTCACCAACAACCTCCCTGTGCAATACCTCCTTGTCCCAGGCATAACCACAGGCAAATAGTTAACATCTACCCACAAAGTTTTGCTAGCCTCCAACTTCAAGATATTTGGAAAACAGAGAAAAGGAATTTAGAACTTTTTTTTTGCTTATTTCCTGCAATGAATAAAAAAATCATTTTACTAGAAGTACAGTACTTACCTTCTTTACTATGACTGAAGCCATTGTTCACTGTCTCCAAAGCATTAGCTTATATTACCTTTTGGAAGTGATGTAGTAATACTGCTCAGGCACATCTTCAGCATCTTCCTTTTCTTATTTTCACAGTTAAAAAATCTCCTCTTTGGAGATGGCAGCTAATGTAATTGTGGCAAAAAATAAAAACAACACTGGAAAGGATGGAACTAAGTCCCAACAATACAAAGTTACAGACATAACAAAAAGATAGGCAGGTTATGTTTTAGAAGTAGAGTTTAAAAAAAAAAAATCAGTGGGTTTTCATTAATTGTGGAAAACAGATACATACATACCACATGAGGACAGCATATGATACAGATCAATCACTATCCTCCAACTCTTATTTCCTTTTGTGAATTTTTCTTCTGTTTATAGCAGTTTGTAGCTTTACAATCTACTTGAACATTTTCTTCTTGCATCTTCCTATTTCCAAGAGATCATTTCAGCAGAGGCATTTCCACTCTTAGCAAAAGCAGACTGTTCCTGTTTGTATCAGGCAAAGCAGATGGAGAAAACAAATCATTAATTTATGACTTAGAAGATACATTTGCATGACAGGACTTTGTAACACCCTACGCTTCTTTTTTAATTTTTCATGACATTTATGAAGAGATAGGAAAATAAAATTAGAAACAGGAGATTCCTCACAGTAGCAGTATTCTGTCCTCAATCCTCATGTTGCAATTACAGACCTCTTCTAATGGGAGCAGTTCCAGGTAAGGCTGTTCCTGCTTCCTGCTATTCCCAGCACCCCAGCATTGGTGTGTAAGGAATCTGGTGGGAAAGGGGGGATAGAGATGGGATTTTGGGGGCCTCAGCTAAGCAGTAGCAGCAGAGCCACATGTCCAGCCACGGCCCCGGCCAGTAGGAATCAGTCTAGTCCAGAGATGCTGAGCCTTCTTTGGTTCAGGATGGTGCCCAAGAGCATTTGGATGCACCTGCCATGTCCTGCACGTGAGTGTTTCCCTCTCTTGCTGGCAGAGGCCTGGGAATGAGCATTTGGAATGAGTGCCAAGTTCCCTGGGCTATTGAAGAGATCCAGTTGCCTGTGACAGCTCCACAAGAGTAGGGCTGCTCTCTTGCAAACAGCCTGGGATCTCCCTGTCTTACACTCCTAAGGTTTCCCAGTGGCCAAGGGAGGAGAGGAGTGGTCAGAAATATTGCTCATCATACTTAAACAAGAAACTCTGCTCTCCATGCCCACAGCTGAATTATTCCCAGAGCAAAAGAAAGCGTGTGCTTTCTCACTGCTCCCTTAACTCCTCTAATAGCTTCACAAAGCAAATGATCTCTGTGCCTCTGGGTGCTGTGGATAGCCCTCTGAGCTTTTTGATGGACCTCTGTGCATCACAGCTATCAGTCAATGCTGACAGAGAGACAAGGTTATGAAAGTGTGTATTCTTTGGAAGCTGGATCTGATTATTGGGTTTTGGAGCAAAACTGCTCCAATTGTGTAAACTGTGATAGTCTGTAAGAGGGCAATTTAATTTTTTTACGTTGGATGAAGCAATTGCTGTTTTTAGTTAATTGCCAGCTCTCTTTTTCAGTACCAAGAAGAAAACAAATTCTATTCTATTTCCCATAATAAGCCAATTCAAATTAGGGTAATTACCACAGGATAATTGTAGACTACCTATGGTTAATTAGGTCACTGTGTGTTTACAACACTCCAGAAGCATAAATATTTAATGATAACCACAGCTTCATAGATTGTTACTGCTTAATTTAATATATTACATCATTATTATTGGGAGGGTTGGAGAGAAAAAAAGGCAAAACCCTGAAACATGATCAGAAAAACTGTAATGGACTCTTTCCCCAGTAGTAAATCACCTTGCCTGATAATGTCATTATGCTGAAAGATTCCCCTTTTTTAGACCATCTTGTGTTCACTCAGCAAGAGAAATAAGTGCACCATCACCAGCTCTTGAACTCTGAGCTTAATGGCAAGCAGAAAAGCAAAGTGAGATGACAGATGGTGGTGGGCTCTGTCCCCCTCATACAGCCCTGTCCCTCTGGGGCACCATGCTGGTGGGACATGGGCACTCACTCTGCATTTTCACCCTGTTGAAAACCACTTCATGAAGCACAAGTATTCTTATGAGAATTAGAAAGAGAAACAAATATATGCAATTTTTACTTCGTGTGAAATGCTGTCTGGTCTCCTTGGAAATGGGAGTGTCCTTCATTTAGTCATTATTTCATCAAAAATGTGACATCATGAGCAATATAAGAAAGTGAAAGCAAACCTTTGACTTTAGGACATGGAGAAATGCACAGGAAATTCCATCTGCAATTAGAACTAGGATCAGGAATATAAAAGTCACAGTAACCCCTCAGTTTGCTCACTGGCCCCTTAAATCTGTCATACATGCAGAAATTAGCATTTAATAGAGCAAAGGAAATTCCCCAAAGCATGTCCACATGTGGGATGTAACCAAGTGCAGTGTGTCAGTTGTGTAGAATAACTCTTAATCTGTTAAAGTCTTTCTTTAAACATACAGAAGTTCAAAAACCCCATCCCAGACAACAGAGAAAAAAATTTAAAATCAGTTTCTTCCTCTTCCTTATAGAAGAAAATACTGATGTCTAATATGGTTTTGGTGTAAGCATCCATCGTAGTTTCCAGCCTTATCAGCACTTCATTATAAAAAGTCTCATTCATCTGTAAAGAAAAAGTTTAGTCAAATTTTTAGTTTATAACCTTTCTCAAAAAGCAGCCCTAAGAGAGAAGCTGAGTTAATAACTCGTTTTGCCAGTCTCCTTTGGTATAACCTCCCATTCAAGTGGCAAACATGACAACTGGTGATTCTTCTTCTCCCTTTGAATTCTATTTTCTGAATAATACTACAGCTGATGCAGAAGCATCTTTCTCAAACACCTTTCTTCCTTCAAAATGGCAAACTAGGTTTGAAGCACAAGAAGGTTCCTTGTTTGAATGTCATGCCAATACTAATGGACATTTCTGCTGCTGATCATCTCCCATTGATTTCCAGCCAAGACAACAAATCAGACGTATTTTTATTTAATCCCGTAGTATAACTCAGCAGTTATATGAAACTACAGAAGTTAGAGACATCCATTGGAATGATACTGTTTTATTCACATTCTGCATCTAACCACTGGGCTGTACAAACTGTGCTTCATCTGCCCCATTTTCTGTGGAAGCAGGAAAAGGGTGGTAGTGCTGCCAGCAATTTGTATCTCCTCTGGAGCTGGCTGTAGTACTTTGATGATCCACAAGTATGTCAGTGGTTCCAGGTATCTGGTTTAGACATAGCCTCTGGGTCTATCCCAAACATGAATCACTGTTGGTGAAAAAAGTCCATTTGCATTCCCTGGTTTGTTACCACCCTCTTATCCCTCATAAAGAATAATTTCATATTTATTTCACAATCCCTAAATATAGTATAATCATGGTTACAGTTTTGGTGGTTATCAAAAAATCTTCAAACCCACAGAATATTTTACAGTTATACTGCAAGAAGCATGAAGCAGCCTTATTGCCACCTTTGTAATGTCCAACTCATCTTTGAAATACCAAATTATGACAATTCATATGCAAACTTTTTGTTATATTCTGGTTACTGATACTAATGAAGTTGCAAGTGATTTAGGATTTTGGTCATTTTCAAAAACCCTCCCATATAAAACATTTTAGATGCTCTCTAGCCAGCTGCCAAAAACTATTATCCACCTTTTGCACTTTTATCAACTGAGTTAGGACTGTCTTTGAGGGAATTTAAGAGACACTAAATATTCGAATTCTGGGGCAGCACTAAAAACCTTTATATTATAGACTGCACTGTATTTTTTAACTACCACATGTATTCAGTATTCACAGAATCCCAGAGTCCCAGAACATGCTGATTTGGAAGTGCCCCGCAAGGATCATCAACTCCAGCACTTAGCCCTGCACAGGACCATCACTGAGAGTCACACCATGTTCCTGAGAGTACCCTCCAAATACTTTTTCGACTCTTCAACATGACAGAATTATTCACCACCATAGAGTATTCACTGTGCAAGTAGCAGTATTCTTCTGCTTTGAGTTTAAGAAAAAAATTGCAGTTAATGTTGCCAGATTTATGTAGTTCTTGCTCCACAGATCATGCAGGTAATTACAATCTCATTTGCTTCCAGGACCTGACAGAAGTCCAGCTGAGACACTGGCATTCTTGGGTACTTGGAAAGAAGCAAGGGCAAAGAAATAGCAGTCATCTAAGAAGCTTTGCAAAGGTGGGCAGAAGAGGAGTTTAACAGCATGTAAAGGTCTGTCCTTAATGGAAAAAACACACTGGAGAAAAAGTGTGTGCAGGAAGGCAGAGGTTGGGCAGAGGGGAGCATGGCTGAGGAGCCTCACAAACTGACTGGCAAGGGAGACAGAGCCCTGAAGAGCAATGCCTTCCCCTCAACATCACCAAAGCCTGATGCATTACCAGGAATGTGCTGGTCTTCAATTAAATCCAGCAGCTCAGGAAGAACTCTGTCTGCTTCATTTTGTTTCTTTATGGGTTCATGCCATGCACAAAATATGGAACTAAACTGCACATTCTAAAGGCATTTTATTAGGTCATGCAGACTGAGTAAACTCTGGTTTATTTTCAGTGCCAAAGACAATGAACAATTAAACATTAAAAATTAAGCATTAAACACAGCTCCATCTTGAATAAAATTCAGCAGTATCCTGAAAATCATGTTTTTCATTCCCACTCCTTCACATTAAAACTTTAGCATTAACTTTTTGCCAAAAGTAAAGTCTTACTTAAGTATGCAAATGACAAGTGATTCATTTCAAAGCTAAAACTAACAATTCTTAGAAGAAAGCCGGAAGCTGATAAAGATATAATGCACCTGGTCTAATCACATTTCCCTTTATTGAACTCATCCTACATTTTAATAGCTTAAATCACCTCTAAAGGAGAAAAATAATCAATCCATACATATGTCTGGAGCAGAGTAGAATTATTTTTAGATTGCACTTTGTGGCTAAAGCTATAATGTATTGTTCTGCTCCAAGAAAGCACTCCATTAATATGGCACCACACAGGTCTGCTTCAGCAAATTTAGCAGCTGTTCATTTCTGAAAGAGCTGGCATAATCAGAAGGAATTAAATTCTTGAAGAGTATATTTCCTTTAAAAGTTGTGTCTGTATCAAAGGTAAAGGTCAGTAAGCAACTGAGAAGTTAGTTGAAATCTCAGGAGGATAACTATTGTACACAGCCAGTCCTCTTAAAAAATCAGGAGGAGGCAGGTAACTGCCTTGTGGATACACTTTTAAAGGACTTTAAAGAATACAGGAAAATAACTTCATTAAGGGAATCCTTATGCATAGTAAATAAATATTACATAAGAGGTTTGTAAAACAGTCAGCTGACTAAGAAGTTGGCTTGTAAACCTTGGGAAATTACTCTCTAAAAGGATTTTGGGATATTTAAAAAGCAAGGGAGATAAGAAGATAAAAAATATGAGCCTGATCCTGTTTTATTTCATCTCTATGCTCAGAGCAGTACTAGAACATAAATGCAGGGGGCAATATGGCTTTAAGGTAGCTTCTACTTCTATTTAAATTTGACTTTGAAAAGAACAGAAAATTACATCTCCTGAGAAAATAGAAATGCAGCAAAATGCTAGCCCCATAATCTGTGTTCTCCTGGCCCAGGAAAGCCAAGCAGGCAGTTGTACCAACCATCAGCACTCCCCACCACACACCAATGATTCACTCATTCCCAAAAACCAATCTGCTCAGCCTGCAGTTCCTTTGGATGTGTCCAGGAGCAGCTGGTTCTTCACAAGGTGTTTCCGTTTCTTATCTGTCTCTCTTTAGCACTGTTTTCAGCCGCCCTGACAGCCATTAAACCTCTTCCAATCTTTTTCTTAAGGGAAGCCAAGTCTATAAAAAACACAGTGGGAGCACAGTACCGAGCATAGCAGGGCAAGGCAATTACAGATAAATTGAAACTATGGCCTGTAGTAGACTCCATGTAAAAGCTGTGCTGACCCATTTTAATGAAAATGGGAGATAGCTGAAGAATTACATAATCTCTGTACCTCCTACTGCCTACATGGCTTAACTTGCCAAGCACTTGTAGCTGTTGAGCTATTGTTTGCAGAAGAAAGGGTGTGGGTGAGTTTTATATTCCTTCATGCCCGGTGAAACATTCTCTTTACTCTCCCCTTCAAGTCATAATGCACTTTGGTTAAATCATCAGATGAACTTAATAATTTTTGTCTTTCAAGGATCCTCCTATTTCTGTGTCTTTCTAAGATTTGCAAATGCTCTATTGCTCTTCAGAGCAGATGCCAGCATGGACCTCCACAAGCATCACTTCATTATTTCTCAATTACACAAACCATACTTCTGAAATGGCTTGGTTAGCTTTATTATATCCATGAATTTTTTAGAGGGTTTTTAATTACATCCCCTGCTGTCTTTAGCACCCAGCCTTTGAACAGGAAACAAATTTCTAGAATTAATTTCACAACAGGCTACAGCAGCAGTTGTATTTCTCAAAAGCCCAAGAACAATGGGATGTTTTTGGACATACAGTACAAGAGCTTCAAAAGAGAATCGCTAGACATCAACATTTTTAAACTGTGACCATGCTAGGAATTGCAATATTTTTTTCTTTTTATTTTAAGAGGATAAACACTTAAAATAGCTTTTTTTAAAAAAAAATCAGTTTAGTTTCTTGGTATTTTGATGACTGCTATAGAGTCCAAATACAGAAGAAAAATTCAGCATGTGAACACTACTGTAGCTCAAATCAAGAAGTATATTCATAGTCTGAGGAGTTAGTGGAGACAAAAGGGATTTACTAAGGCAAAGACTCAGAAGATGCAATTTTCAGGAAAAGTGATCACAGTAACAAGCTGCAGCAGAGCTACAATAAATTTTACAATTAACAATCTCACTTAAAAAGAGAAAACAAAATATGTTAAATACCTCTTCTATTATCAATATAATTGCTGGTGCAGCAGTAAATAATACACATTAAAAGCAGAGGTGAAATTATTTCAAACCTATTTTGCATAAATTACTTTTTAAATTATTTGCCACTGATGTACTTTTCTTGGGTGAAAGATCCCCTCTTGCTAATCAACTGGTAACTAAAACTGCAGAGAAAAGACCTGAATAACCACAAGCCAGGTAACAAAGAGGGTGCATAATCCATTTGCACAGAGGAGAGTGCCAGAGGAATGGCCTGTACCATGCTGAAGATACATGCTATGGAAAATAATTACATTAGTTTACTACAACTATAGATCATATGGATTTGTTTATGAAGCCACTAAACTCTAAGTACAAAATGAGGAATGTTGTGCAGCTACAGATGCTGAACTGCATCATGACAAATATGTGAACTATTTTCACCCAATTACGCAGCATGACGCAGTCAGGAACCAAAGCATCACACCCTGAGCTCTGCTCCAAGATGATGGAGTCATGCAAACTCATCTGAAAAAAATATGGCACTTGGCAACAAGCTGGAAAAATTGCACTTTCAGAGAAGAATCCTCCGAGAATCTTTTAAGAATCATGGACCTAGAATATGACAATTCAATCTTTTTATCACATATATTACATGGATTTCCATTTGCATATCATGTCAGCCTCATAATCTTGTGCCATTTTCCTTTATTTAAGAGATTTTGTCCTGATGTTCCTTTCATACATCATCACAATCAGCTATACCTATACCTCAAATATTTTCATTACTTGCTATGAGTAATGCATACATGCAGAGTGATTCAGGAAGTCGACTTCTGTTCAGGTGAAATTATATTATTGTTAACTTTAAAACTGAAGTATCATGGAAAATTGCTGAGTGAATATATTTTTGTGGTCTGTAAGTGGTAGTGCTTTCTTTTAGAAGGGGAAATATCCAATGAAGAGGGTTCAAGTGAAGTCAGCAAGACGAATTTTCTTATTTCAGAAAAAAAGAGAATGTATTCTAGAGCACAGGAATTAAATCAGTACCCAAAGAAAAAAGCCAAGCATTGAATAGGGAGTTCTGCAAAGCTGCACTAAAATCTTGTAGACTTCATTTGTATGTATTCTACAGCACTGAGGACTGTCTATTCTAAATAATTTATTTGTGTATTGAGAACCCTCTCATTGAATTCTTAGCTTCTAATGTAATACAACAATATTTTCTTTGTGACAGTGATTACTTTTACTCTATGTGCACAGGTATGTATCTGTCTATTTTTATAGACCATTCAGTAGTATATATGACCAACTCAATTCATATAAATTCAATAGTTTGTCCATACAAAAAAAAAACAAACAAACAAACAAACAAATAAAAAAGGTAAGAGAGAAATCTGGTTTCCATTAAAGTTAATGAATACTTTCCTATTGTTTCCAGCTTGGGTGAGCTTTCCCCATAAAAGAGAACACTTACATAAAGTCAGTTTGATTACTTTGCAGGGTCACACAATAGGTTCAGCATAGCTTTAAGGAGAAGAGAAATCTCACAGCCATTTTTAAATTTGAACTCTATGTGATGCTATTAATAAAGTTTTATGTACTTTCCTAATAGCTGGGATATTTTGGAAATAAATCATGAAGAAGCCAACTAAAATGCATTAGACACTCTTGTTCTATTGCATTTCATTTTTGATAATCCAGTGATGAATAGAGCTATATAGATACAGACAAAATCATAAAAATATTTCAATTTGCTACAAATCCCCTGTTGGATGTTTCTGTTGCCAATATACCCAGGTGATTGATCAGCTGACAGCTAACAGCTGACAAATTTGGGTTTCATCCAATGGGGGCATAGAAGGCAAATAATAGGATTAGATTTAAACTGTTTTTCTGGTGTTTCTGTATATGTCAGGTGTATATTTGTGCTGCTGAGGACAGTCACTTAAATTCATCTTCCACAGGTTTCTTTCTGTTTTCCTGCAATGACGAGTGCAGCTCTCTGCTCTGACATGAGATATGCCAGTGCCAGTAGTGGGGACCTGGCAGGAAGCAGCCAGCTCATCCCCCTGAGCCAGGGGTAGTGGGCAGAATGTGTGTCAGCAATGAGCTGGGCAAGCTAGCTGGAGGGAACCAGGTGTGGACTTCAATTATGCTGCTTCACCTTTTCTGTAGCTCCTAACTCCTCCTCTGCAAAGCAGCAAGATAAACTGGAAGGCACAACCAAATTAGATCCATCTTAATCCTATCTATAGCTGTACAGAGAAATCGCTGTAGCAACTGTGCAGCTTAGAGTGTCCCACTGAGCACTGCCATCAAAACCCAAAGTAACAGCTGAAACTAAATCCCAGCACCAAAATGCAATTGTAATAGAAGTGTCTGGTGTGTGTTAGCAGAAGGGATAAAATGTCTGAGAGTGTAAAACCAGAAAGTAGTAAAACAGATAAATATTCTCTGCATGTTGCTCTCCAGGTTGGCAACAGAAACTCTACAGGTCTCATCAAGTTGTAAAAAATGGCATTAAATTTGAGGTACCTTGTTGCTCAGGTTAACACCACTAACTAATATTATGAAAAACAGACACATAGACAGGCTGGCAATCAAACAGTGAAAAATAAGCACCAAAAATAAACTTGTGGAGATCATGGAGAGGAATGCTCCAGATAGAGAAAATAGATATGCTAAATGTACACAGAAATATGCTTAACATGCTAATTTGACATGGAAATTAATGTTTAGATTTAATGTAAGTCTAGTTTCTAACAGTCAATTCTGTCATTCTTATAAATCATTGTTCAAAAAGCATACTAAATAAATTTTTAAAAACTTCTTTCATCAGACATCTTCTGGTAATTCTGAATAAAAGGCTAGGATCAGAGTTTCATTAACATGCAGGTAAAAGTGATGACCCCATAGGATCAGTAATTTCTAATTCATCCATCTGAACTGTATCTCACATTTTCTGGAAGTCTGACATCATATGATAAATACTACTGGGGAAAAAAAATGTTAGATCAATTAGCCATCCATAGCTCCTTATTACCTGTGTGCTTTTTCAGCTTTTTATAACATGAAAGCCATAAAAATGACAAGAGCCATTTCACAGATATTTATGGGTAGATGGTCCCTCAAGGGAAGAAAATATTCCCTGCCATTGGGATATGTTCTTCATTTAGCAAAATCTACATCTTGCACTTTAAATATTCATACAAACACTATGCACACAGATTGCATCATTAATAGTACGGACTTTTTTATAACTGTAATAAAGAAAGTGAATATATTTATATATCTTATATACAAAAGACTGTGATTGTATAATGTGGACACCTGTACATATTTTATTTAATTTCTTCCAAAGAAAGGAACCATTTAGTGTCTGAGATAGAATTCAGCTGTCACACTATTTCTGTGCTTTCTGTAAAATTTATTTCTCAATGGTTATATAAATAAAGTATCCTGTAATCTGGCTGAGTCATTATTTAAACAATATTTCACTGTGGCCAGTTGATTTGTTCTCTTTGCTGTTGTGAATTTGATTTATTAGGGATTCATGGGCAGGGGAAGAGTTAGGGAGCAGTAACCATGTGTTTATCCCAGCCAAGCTTCACTAAATTTGGATTCCTCATTCACACTAAGTTGTTTCATGTGTATTTTGCAATTTGGGTGACTTACATAAAAATTAATAGAAGATACAACCAAGGAAAAATAGCTGTTAAAATACAGAGGGAAAGAGGCTGAGTAGACAAGTCTCCTCCTGACAGATCTCAGTGCAATCCTCAGTGGTTACTGACTCGATATACATCAAGAAAACTAGGTTTTGGACAGGAAGAACAGTCCTGAAAGACTGAAAAGTCCTGAAAGAACAGAAATTTTTCTGCATTACAGAATAAAAACACAACCCAAGCATTCAGCCAAGCAGCTTTAGTTTGGTCCATTGTGTCTCCCAATTCAATCAAGAATCCATTTATGATTAGTATAACTTTTCAATTAGACTCTCCTGTATATATTCTTACTATACACAAAGCACTGGGGAAAACAGCTGAAGATCCAGGAGAAACATTGACTGAATAAATATCCAAATTAATGTTAATAAAACATAAAACTACAGCAATATCTACCTCCTTGAACTGTCTCTCATTTTCTATTGGAGGTGTACCTGAGCAGTCCCAAGGGTTTAAATAGGTGGAATTGACTATTCTGCCTTCCCTGACAGCTGACTAAGTTGCAGTCATTGCAACCATTCATGTTTTTTTAAACTGGCAGGTTGTGTTAAAAAAACAGATGGTATTTTATGCATTTAGTTTTGCTTTCACTACAGTGCAATTCACCATATTATTTTCCAGAATGGAAAGGATAATTGATTGTGGCCAGGGAAATGAGGAATTGGGAGGAAAGACAACTGAGATGGGACTTCATCAAGGTCTGTAAGTATCTGAAGGGGAGGTGTCAAGAGGATGGATCCAGGTTCTTCTTGATGGTGATGAGCAATAGGACAAGAGGCAGAAACTGATGCACAGGAAGTTCCTCCCGAACATGGGGAAGAACTTTCTTGTGCAGTGACCGAGCACTGGGACAGAATGCCCAGAGAGACTGTGGAGTCTCCCCCCCTGGAGATATTCCAGATTTGTCTGGACACAACCCTGTGCCATGTGTTCTGGGATGACCCTGTTTGAGCAGGGAGGTTGGACCAGATGATCCCAGTGTGGTCCCTTCCAACCTGATCCATTCTGGGGTTCAGCAAGAGGGTTTCAGAATTCTGAGGGTTTCATGTTTCTGTGGGTTCAGCAACAAAAAGCAACAAGCAGCTTAAAAAGATAATAGACAGAAATGGCCATGAAATATGAGTTGCATGTTTGTCATTTCTCAGAGGAACCCTGATAAGGAAAATTGCTTAGGAAGCACTTTGAAACCCTCCAGTGGCAACACAAACTGTTATTACTATTATAATTCCCTTCCTTCCTGCAGGTTGGATGGGTTAGTCACTGGAGGTTAAAATTACTCATCAAATGGGCATGCACTTGTACCTGATTGCAGGCACAGAAAAAACCTCCTCTGAAGAGCCCTGAAGATCCCTGGCTTTAGCAAGGAAACTGAGGAAGAAACTGGTGTGCTAGTGGCTGCTGTGCCTGCAGCAGGTACCACAGAGCCCTAGAGAAAGCCACAGGGGTTCAAAAACTTCTTTGCCGAAGTTCCACGTCTTTCCTTCAACAATTGCATGCCCCAAGAGTTGAACCAAAGCACCCAGAAAAGAGGAAACCCAGAGAAGGATCTCTCCAGCAACAGGTCCTCAGGCACTTAGGCCGAGCTCAGCCACTCAGATCAGTCTCATTTTGAGTGCAGCCATTGGACTCAGCCTAAAGGACCCTCAAAGGATGGCTCAGCCAGCCAGTGACAAATGAGCACTAGAAATAGACTCAAATAATCCTTCCTGTGGTTCTCCCAGCTCTCACAAAAAATTGTAATTTTTGCTGTTTACAGGCACCCTGCACTTGTGTGCATACACTGCCTTCCCACTGCCAGCTTGAACACAGTCCTTGTTTCCCACTGGGAAAAGCAGGTTGGGATGTTCTAGCTAAAGGTCAGGTACAGTGACCTGAGGGAATTAAATGACTCGGAGATATTTTGGGAGACAATGAGGGACCTCATGCTGAGAGGTAATTCAGGTCCAACATCTGTACCTAGTCAGGCAAATAAAACTAACTTTCTTTGGCATTCACAAGTGCAACCCTTGGCAGCTGTTAGAGCTGGCCAATGCCCTGTGTGGATTCACTAATGAAATATGCCCTGTAATTGCTAGTAACCCTGTCAGCAAGTGATTGTTCCTTAAATGCTGCAATAACATTCATGAGTGAGGAGCCCAACACTGAGTGGAGGTTTCACTCCTGGCCAAATTTATCCTTGCTCCATCTTCCCAGATAAAAGAGGAGATAGAGCAGGCATTAATTGTGCCTGGTATGTCCAAGTGCTTTGGACATTAATGCAATTGCTGTCTTTGGCAGAAGGAGGAATGTGACTTATGTAAGAACAAGAGAATGTGTACCCTCTTGCAAAATAATAACATTTTGTCCCAAGACAAAGGCTACAGGAAGCGGAGGTGGCAGCTGTAGCTGGGATCTTCCGTGTCCCTGGCCATGCTTCTAACATGTCCTTGACCACTTTCTTATGTGCCTATGTAAGCTAAACATATCCCAAGAAATCTGTAGCTGTGAGGATGAGTGGAACACAACATCTCCAGAGGAGCAGAGCACAGCCCTGACAGAGGTGTCCTGTGGGCACCTGCAGGAGCAGCCTGGGCTGAGTCCTGGCTCAATTTCTGCACCATTCGGATGTGTGGACCACTCTGGGGATTGAACTCACCTTTGGCAGAGCACGGGGTGCACCACAGGCAAGTTCTTCTTCCAGACCGGTAAACAGAGAGAGATTGGGAGGGAAAGGAAACATTGAAACTCCCCTGCAGGGTGGGAAGGGAGGCCACGTAGCTCCATGAGTGCAAGTGGGCTTTTCTGCAGGATTCCCATATTTTCTGGTAAACTCATATAAGTGACCACCTTCAGCACTTCCTTCACATGGAGAGCATTAATCCCAACAATGGAATAAGCAGAGGACACCTTACTTTGCATTTTCCAAAGTAAGAGTGACATGCCAGGAATATCCTCATGAATAATTATTCAAGAAAAATCCAGGAAGCTTTGCCAAATGCTACACATCAGGAAGTACTTTAATCCACATGACCATAAAACCTTGCATTCATCTCTGCTTTCATGATAACAGGCTTTCCTATCCTTTAACAGCTAAAATACATTGTTACATCTACAAAAGGACTAGTGACAGTTGTTTTGCATGCATTTCCTGCACTTTGTCTCACAGATCATTTCTCAAAAAGCTGCTTGATCCAGGCATTTACACGGATATGATATAATAGTAATTCAATATTGCAATGTGAAAATTTCTTCCCATGATTACCTCTATAATCTCAAAACTAAATGGGTTTGAGGACGAGGATTGTAACTCCTACTGTGTTATGGTTCCTCAAAAAAAAACTGATGTAAATCTTCATCTGCTTTCCTTTTAGCAACAAAAGAACATAAAACTACCACCCAGAAGCACTGTTCTTTTCCTCTGTTGAATGGAATTTGCCATCTAATTTACTTCTGGGTCACATTTGCACCAACCAAAAGGGTCCATATGCCACAGTGGGGACCGCATGACTTTAGAGTATATTTCTGGCAAATGCCATCACCACCATTGCCAAGGTGACGACACCTGCAGAAGAGGCCTGTGTGACCTTCCCTAGTGAAAGGGAGCCTTGGAAGAGACCTGAGAGCAGCAGCTGTCCCATTGTAACTCTTTTGAAATTTCCTTCCCTGGGAATTAAGGTAAAACAGCTTTGAAATTTCCACCCCAGGACATCAGAAGGTTGCACAGGTAGACATACAATGTTACTTGGAAGTAATATTGGAATCATTCATATATATATATATATATATATATATATATATATATATGTTTATGTATATGTATATGTATATGTATATGTATATGTATATGTATATATATACATATGTACTTATATATATATAAGCAACAGTGATTTTGTTCTTTTTTCAGCCTTTATCATTATAATGAAATCACAAAAAAATACCTGTCCTATTTAACAGCCTCTTAGGGTGATTTTTAGTGTCATTGCATAAGACACTGGAGAAGTAATTAGAACCCAAATGGTGATATACAACTTATATGCCCTCTTCAAGGCCATAATTTACCAAATGAAGAAAATCCTGATATGGGGGGAGGCTTTCCATGACACTGTTGTGACTTTGCAGCCAGTGTGATGGTCCCTAGCTGCAGTTTATTGGCTTCACTGTAGGACGTGATGAGGACAATGAAGGACTGCCAGCAGTGAATGATGGGAAATTCTATTCCTGTCACTTGCCAATTTTTCCAAGTCCGAATGCAGGCCAGCCCACAAAGAGCACTGTAACTTGGCTAGCAAGAGAAGAGGGAGCACAGGAGGGCAGCAGGAATTAGTACAATAAGAAGTGAAGTGCCCAGTCCCCTCAGGGTGCAGGCAGGGAGGCAGGTCTGCTGCGGGCATGGGGCTGGGGTGCATTTTACCTGCACCCAGGGAGGAGGTCAGGCCAGCCCTGGGCTGGCAGCTCGATGGGCTGCCCCTGCTCTCCCTGCACCTGGGAGCTTCACTGGGCATGAGCAAAAAGGGCACTTTTCTGCTGGTTTCATTCTGCTGAGCGAGAAGAGTGTGTGTGTGGTCTCCTGGCTTATGAAACGCTTGGCATTTTATTGCTCCTCAGCTTTAGTGTAACTGAATTGCAGCAGTTTTTCTGCCATCCGGGCCAAGCGTGTCTCAACTTGCATAAAAGGAAATTAACACTGAGGTTTTGAGCTAAAACCATTTCTATACTGAGGCAGCACTAAAGCACTTTGATACATTCGGCTAATCTGTGCTGTAATCTCAACAGTGGGAAAGAACTCCCTCATGTTAACCCATGAGCAGCCAATATTCACTACAGCTCCAATTCCTTCCTCCATATTGGGACTGAGTCCTCTCTCATTAAAATTTTGCCGCTGGCACCAAGATGGGAGGAATCCCTGAGGAGTTCAGCACACATTCATTCATACTTAATAAATGCCTGTGAAGCATTTCACAGCTTGGCTAGGCTGAAGCATTCATTTACAGAGAGTCTGGAGGGAACAGGAAGATCTTCACTTTGTTAAACCACTGCAGTTGGACTGTCTGAGCTGTGCTGAGCATTTATCAGCTTTATTCAATTTATTTCTTTATTTTAGGATGGGCTAGTGAATGTCACCTATGGTAAGAACTATAGTAGTGAGCTATCTCCACTAAGCATATTTATCAAGAATACAGATTCAGAGTTTAAAGGTATGAAACCGTAACATCACTGACAGAACATAACTCAAAGGGCAGGCTACATTTTCATCTTTAAGGTATTGATTGTGGCTGTTATCATTCTTAGAAAAGTAGTGAGATGCCAGTAACAAGCCAGACCGTGTTACAGTTTTGCTACTAAATTATCAACATAATTCTGAAAAAAAAAATTAATTATTTACAAATAAACCACTTAAAGTTAAAAAGCAATGAGCTATTTATTTTGCAACACCACCACATACAAATTTACATCTACCCATTTCTGGGAACCACATTTGTACAGCAAGGGAAAGATCATGCAGTTATACATACACAATCTGTTCCTGTGGAAATTTATACTAGAAGTTAGAACCATACTTCGCTACATGGGATGGGGAAAGACTATCTCTTCAGCTGCCCCACGAGGAGAATAAGCCTATGCTTTCTCTAATCCTTCAAGTTTCATCTTAGGTCCAGTACTAGCAGGAGTGTAAGTTTTCTGCAAAGCACGTCTGCATCTTGTCTTGTGGCTTCTGAGGGTTTCAGCTACAAGCCAAAAGCTCACTTTGCCATTGCTCTTCTAGGAAAGGAAATGTTTAAACTGCAGAGAACAAGTTAAGAGTTAGAGCCTGTAGCCAACCTCTTGAGACAATGAGCTCCTGCACACAGAGGAGCCTGCCTCT